>NC_081382.1:34507119-35707119 GCF_030684315.1 Stegostoma tigrinum
AAAGTTAATTGTAAGCAAATGCTCAAATCAAGTGCTCCCGATTTCTACTCCCTCTACCACCAGTTTAATGTTTTCTACCAATTTGCTCCTTCAAAGACCTGGAACAACACATTTTCCTGTAAAAATCATATTTAGAACAAAAATAGTTTAGATTGAATATCTGTCTGCCTTTCCTATTCAGATATAATCAGCACTTGTTTTTATTTGTGGATACCGACAGCATGTTTTACATGTGGGATTGTGTATGGATGAGGGCATCAACATCATTCACCAAAATCTAAAATAAGCACAGCATTTACAGTTGTACAAATTGGAACATTCATGTTGGCACATTGTACAGGGTAAAATGTTTATAAAAAACAATATTAACTCAGTGCTCAGAAACAAGGAATAACAAAAGTGCACAGTATAGTATTTATATAAAAAATTAAAAAGCCATGTTTAAGGCTCTAAATTGGCTATTTCTGGAGGTCAAAAATGGCTAAGAAGGACTTATATTATTTAAAAACAAATAAAAATTTAACCAACAAATATCTGTAATCTTCAACCAAAAACGGAAGTAACTTCTTAAAACCAGTTGCTTTTCCATCAAAGTTTTTGTTGAATGATTGACCCTAAAATATTTACATAATGAAAGAGACTAAAAGATAGTAACCATTAATCACAACATTACTTATTTTGGCTCAAAACAAGAATCTACAGGGAAGAAAAAACCAAGAAGGGATTCCACAAGTTACCATGAGGAAGCACAAAATTAATCCATTTCTGATGCCAGCTAATGCACGCGCTAAAATAAGATTCCTGAATTCATCAGTAAAAATAAGTCATTTCAAAAACATTCTACTTGCTACTGCTCCTCAAATTCTACTGCAGTCCATCATGAATACTGTAAATATTCAATAAACTTTGTCTGACAATAATATTTTGTCAATCAAGAATTATATTGTGAAATTCAAGATGGTCTTAACAGCTATTAATTTAGCCTGAAGTTAATCAAAAATAAGAACTTGATCACCAAAAGTTGCTTTCTAAACATTGTTGATATTATATCTGTTTGTGAAGAGCAGTTTTCTGTAAACTTGAGCTGGTAGCTAACAGATTCGGTTCTCAATACTTGCCATCTTTTCTAGGTTTCTGCATGTTAAGGTTCGTGAAACATTAACAGTTGAACACAGTTAAAGATCTGTTAATCTAATAATTATTTTAAAACTTATAGCCCATGATGACTACCCACACGCCTAACATTCACAACAAGGTGTACAAGGTAATGAGAGGCATGGATAGAGTCGATAGCCAAAGACTTTTCTCCAGGGCAGGATTGACTGCCACGAGGGGTCATAGTTTTAAGGTGTTAGGAGGAAGGTATAGAGGAGACGTCAGAGGGAGGTTCTTCACCTCAGAGAGTTTTGAGCGCATGGAATACTTTGCCAGTGGTAGTCATGGAAGCAGAGTCATTAGTGACATTTAAGTGACTGCTGGACATGCACGTGGACAGCAGTGAATTGAAGGGAATGTAGGTTAGGTTATTTTATTTTTGGATTAGGATTATTCCACGACACAACATCGTGGGCCAAAGGGCCTGTACTGTGCTGTACTTTTCTATGTTCTAAGTGTGTTTAAAGGCATTAACACATAATCTGAGTGGAACTTTTGTTTGACTTATATTAAGACAGTTGATTTTAGTCAAAAGATTAAAAAGGACCATCAGAGAGCTTCCTTTTGAAAACTGTTTTATTTTCTTGTGACATTAAACATTTCATTAGATGTGGTATAATTGGACATGGTTAGCACTTGTAAAACACTTTAAACAATAAAATTTGTGCTCCTCTACCTAGATGTGTTCATATTATTGTTACCAGTAGTTTTGTTTCTGGATGTATGATTAAATTCCTATCGAAACCTGACTGCCTGAATATATCATCCAGGACTGGGGATTAATTAGCATTAGAGTCCTTGTAACTTCTGGTAAGAAATCAAACAGAAGTTAGACTTTTAACTCATTTTTTGAGCAAGATTATTTTGACATGCCAGGCTTCTTTCAGTACCAACATGATGTTGGAGAAGTCAAGTGAATTCGCCATCCAAAGACTGGCCTTCAAATAAACTGTTTTGGGTACGCACATTTGATCTTTAAAAATGGCAGGTAGGAGTCTGATACAGAAACCCCACCTATTTCCAACAGGTTCAATTCTTACTGCGAGGGGGAAAGGAATGATATGAATCATGAGAGACAGAAACTTGAACTCAGCAGGACCATTTGTACTCAGCATTGAATTCAACTTAAAAAAAATTCTGGCAGTCACAAAAGTCTGAACTGTCATTGTGGGAGACAAAATTGATGGCACAAACACTCGAATGGTGGGTAAGATCAGTATGACTGTTGCCCCGCCCTAAATATATTTAAAAAAAGTAAGGTGCAATTCTCAGAGTCTGACAGGTTTAGATTACATAGCATCAGGTCATGCAGCCTCATACAGTTTTTTGTTGATGTTTCCAAAAAATAAGTATTGTTATTTCATTACAAATGCTTAGCAGAGTTTTAAAAAGCTATGATTATCTCAACAAGCACTCAGTTTCACAGTTAGATTGACAGCTCAAAGAGGCTATAAAAGACTTTGATGCCAGTGAACAGAATTTTGTTTTTAGAAGAGATCAAACACTTGAAGAGACTTTAATGTATTGAATGCATCTTATCAATGGTAGTTTACTCCCCACTATCAAGTATATAAGAGTGAGAGCTGTGTCAGATTGTTTAAAGTTTATTTTTCTTTACTTTAACTCTGTCCCTCAGCCCAACAAGTCTTGCCAGGAAATTTTCTAACTTGTGCTATATTCTTCTGTTGCCAAAAGTCAGACCTAGATTTCAACTGCCAAGCGATTTGAGGAAAAACGTAAGACATCTGGGTGAGTTTGACAGTTTGGTATTTCCATTGCTGGATTAAAACACAAGTCTTAACATGTTCTAGGAAAGATTGCAAGTATAGATTTGTAGGTCCTGGGGGAGGGCCAATGTGCAAAATAAGTGTACAACACAAAAACAGAAAGCCACACACAGTGCCAGTCAGCAAACAGACAACAAAGCAATGTGTGTTTTCATCCACTTTCGATTTGGTTCTCCTGTCCCACAGCGTAATGTGTTAATTTGACTGGGTCCATTCATTAACTCAATGCATGCACAACAGCTTCATTTTCAATAATAAATCTGAATTGTTTCACATACTTATCAAGAAAGCATTCAGAAATTAACAGCACAACTTATTTGTTGAAAAACTAATTTTCACCATAATCAATTAGGGTGTATACCTATAGCATCATCAAGTTTATACAATGTTCCCCTCCACTACTCTCCTTCAGATAAATATTTTGATTCAGAGACTCTTTTGCACAGAGCTCCCCAATTACAAAGGAAACACTACCTGCAGGCGAGTTCCAATTCTACAAATAACCGACAGTGCCCTTTGTATAATTTCCAAATGCAACTGAAAAATGCATTAATTTTTAAGCAGTTGTTTAAAACAATGCCTCCACATTTCCATGTGAGTGGGACAGATGAAAACCAAAACTGAAATACACAAATTGCAGCAAACACAAAGACTGGTGCTAAAGTCATCCAGAGACTAAGTCAGTCAGATAAATAATAAAAATTAACATTTCATTGCAGCTTTCAGTTACAAATAATGATTTCTATGTTCAGGAAAACATTCAGATAATTATAACTCACATTTTTCTCATTTGCCATTCATGTGCATTATTCCTTCCAGACAGTTCATTTGGATTTAGTGCTGCTGTTTGTGTTTCATTCTATCTGATGTCATTGCTTGGCTATGTTTAAGTTTCAAACTTCATTTGAATGACTGTGCTTTAAGTGACTACTAAATATTTTGCTCGCATTGCTATCTGTAGCAATTTTCCTTTAATTTTGTTGCATTTAATACCCAACTATTATGGGGACATTGTAGCTTAGCAAACCAGTTAATTATAACACACACCTCTTCAATGTTCACTGACGGGGACAGGTTAGAAACAGCAAAACAAGCCAAGTTTATTGAAAGCAATCTCAGGGATTCTTATAGAAGAAATCTGATGGCTACCTTCTTCTGGTAAACAATTTAACAAAAGCTAAATCTCACTTGTATTCATATCTCATCATAATTCCCCCATGGCTAAACTCCATAATGCTTACTATTTCTAACTTATACAGATCCATAATATCCACATTATCTACTTTTAAACCTATTCCACCTAGGGAATTCATTTTCATTTACCACCATGATCCATTGTGAAATTCTGTAATGTTGTTATTTGGAATTATTTAGTCAAGTGCTTTTAATAAACAGTACAAAACACACTTAAAACCTGGCAGTAAAAACTCGTAAATAAAATTTATCCAAGGCAACTGGTTACATCATACTAAAATATATTTATTTAAAAACAGGCAATGATGGATGTTCTTCTGGGTAAATACTTGGCATTTTGATACAAGGCAAAGATATGTTTCTTACCATTCCCAGTCATTGCTCCCACCTAACACTTGTAGATTATGGTCTGTTCATTTTTAGACCATATTCTTTATCCCTGCTACACTATTAGAAGAGTTCATGCATCCTTTCTATAGGAATAAGGAAGGAAAAGGAGTCAACAAAACAAAAATCATAATGCTTTCACATAACATCTGTTGGTTCAACTAATGGAACTGCTGTGAGAATCACAGGAAGAGCTCGTCACTTCACAGTCCAAAGTTCAAAAGGTTCTTAAGAAATGACAGGGCTCACTTGACACAAAAAGTAGGGATTCTATCATAGTTCTATAAGAAACAGACAGATACCCATACATCTTGGTAGGGTTTTCAGATGTAAGATTATGCATGAAGTCCCATCAAACAGTTATTGTGATATTCAACCTTAGCTGGTTTAACAAGATGTTACACAACTACTGCCACACTTTCTGGACCATTTAATATTATTGAATTAAAACATGTTAAATCTTCAGTGATGTTTTCTGAGAAATACCATCATATTTAGTGCTAATCTGGTCATTGCAATTTACTAATTTTTTTTAGAATGACCAGTAACATGCCACAGGTGACTGTCTGTGTGGAGTTTGCACATTCTCCATGAGTCTGAAAGAGTTTCCTCTGGCTGCTCCAGTTTCCTCCCACAGTCCAAGGTATGCAGGTCAGGTGGATTGGCCATGCTAAATTGCCCAGGGATGTGCAGGTTAGGTAGGTTATTCATTGGAAATGCAGGATTACGGAGATAGGATTGGGTCAGTGAGGGTTGGGTGTTGGTGGTCTGGGTGGGATGTTCTTTGGAGGGGTGGTGTGGAATGAATAGGCCAAATGGCCTGCTTCCATACTGTAGAGATTCTACGATAAAGCAAATTATAATTTCCACATTAAACTGGAGCTTTCAAACTTGAATTGCAGCCTCTTCTAGATAAAGTCCTTTTTCCTTATTTGCTTATAGGATGCGAACACCTGTGGCTAGGCTGGCCAGAGGGCAGCTAAGGATCAACCACATTTGTGGATCTCGAGTCACAGGTAGGCCAGACCAGGTAAGGATGGCAGATTTCCGTCCCTAAAGGACAGTAATGAACCAGTTGCATTTTTATGACAATTAAGAGGTTACATGATCTCCATTAGGGTAGTTTTTAATTCCAGAATTTTTAAAATATTGAGCTCAAATTTCATTATCTACCATGGTGGGATATGAACCGATGTTGCCAGAACGTTAAACATTACCACCATGCCATTACCTTCCTAAAATACACTTTATCAGATCTTAATTAGCTTATGTCTGAGACACCAGATAGTCTGGTACTTCCCCTGCACTTTGATACTACAGCTTCCTTAACTTCAATGTAACTAAACACCCAAACTCAGAGCAATGACATCAAACAGACGATTAGCAATAAACATGCATCCATTGAAGAAAAATGGATTTTAGAATAGAAACAATAAATCTTGATGCTTACTAATTAGGTAGAAAAATACATATTTGGAAGAAGTAACCAAAGCTTGTGCAACCCAACATGAAGCTGTACTTTTGCTAGAAAATAAACCAATGAGGTAATTGTGTTTTTCCGCAACTGTTATATTTGTAATACTGATGTAAACACAGGGTATCAGCTGAATTTGAAAAAAATACTCCACTGTGGAATTTACTTCAGAGATTTTAATTTATATATTTTTATACTAATTGACTTATAACTACAATTGAGAACAGTTTCTTGGATAGCTCAATTAGGTTTGATAACTGAATAAATAATAGAACTATTGATCAAATCATTACCTATGCAGAGAATTCAGAACCATCAATTTGATATACACTTGAATATACACTTAAAAGTAATTTTTCTGTTTTACTTTGGCCATCAATGGTAACAATTGGTAGCAGCACACTTACTTGAGGAAGGATATAACTGTACTGCAGCCAGTTCTGAGAAGGTTTACTAGATTGACTCCAGAGATGAGCAGTTTGTCTTACTAAGAGAGACTGAGCAATTTAGGCCCATACTCTCCGGCATTTAGAAGAATGAGAGGAGATCTAAGTGAGGTGTATAGAATGCTAAAGGGGATTGACAATGTAAACTCAAGAGTGGATGTTTTATCATCTGGGGCAATCTGAAAATGACAGGTCTAATTTTAGGGTAATGGGTAGTGGATTTAAAACACAGATGAGGAGAAATTACTTTTCTCAAAGGCTCATGAATCTGTGGAATTCACTATCCAAAATACGTTGGATGCCAGGACATAGGGTACACTTGAGGAGGAGAATGAAACATTTTTGATTAGGATTATGGAGAGTGGGCAAAAGAGTGGAGTTTTGATTTGGTGAAGTCAATAACGATGTCTTGGGCCTGCAAATACAGTGTAAAGGAGTGTATAAATATGAATGTACTTGAATACAATCTCCTCCAATAAAACGAGTTTCCAAACTCAGCCATTCACTTATAGGAAGAAAATGAATGGAAATCAGGTTTGTTTCGACAGGAAGGGAAAAATATTTTGAGCAGCTCTTAGAGGCTGAGACCTGACAGCAGATTGCAATACAGACCTCGAGTGGAACAATACAAGGCTTAGAAGTACAAGGTCATAAAAATGACCCTATCCCCCTTCACCCTTGACCGCTATTATCAATTCATTTTACTGTGGACTCATTGGTATTCACTGTTGTCCCTTGATTGCAGGATGCAACGTAAAGTCATTGCTTGAAACTGTGACCCTTGAAAGAGAATATTAAAAATTTGCTCTCTATTCTGGATTATTTTTTAAAATGAAAAAAAAACTCTGCCAAAAACACCGTTACAATAATTTGGTTCTAAGTATCCATCATTCCTGGCTGTGTGTGTACTGGGAATATAAACTATTAACTTTAATTTGTTTGACTTTTTTTCTTGATATGTTGAAGTGGAGAAAATAGTCATAATCAGCTGAAACCCACCCAATTATGAAATATTTTAGCTGGCAGTGGCTTGGAGACAACTTTAGGGAATGCAGCTACCATTCAGCAGAAATTCCAACAAACACACAGGTAAACATGCAAGAAAACAAAATAAGCGAAGTGTCACATGACTATAAATTCAATACCATATAGCAAACAAAACAAAAATAAAGAAAAATGTGCTGTTGAGTCACAAGTAGTGACCCTCAGAAGGTGGGCACAGGTAGAGCAACAGGGCGAGCATGCAGTAAGAAAAAGTAGACTGAAGTTTGATATTGGGCAGTGCTATAAACAAATAATAATAATGTGGTGGTAACAGAGAAATCTACCACATACCAGATGTGTGTATTACATGACCACAAATACATTTAACAAGCCTGGTTTGGTTTAATTTCAACTGCTCCATGCTTTGACAAAAACAACATAATTCACACTAAAATGTGAATCGAGTATACTTGCAGTAGATACAAAGATCTAAAATCATGATAGCTAATTATGTGGCTGTGACTAAATAATATGGCATAATGCATAGGCACAAATGCCTCTGTCATTTTATTTGAAAAATACTAATGGGTACACAGCTTAAGAAATATACATAATCTTATGGATTGTTTTGGCAGGGTATGAATGGAGATTAAAAAGAAGAAGAACATAAATAACAAATTATTTGGAAATTCAATTTTAGAAAAAAAAACTTAGAATAGGTGAATAGTCACTATAATTCTCTAAATGGGTAGTTACAGATGAATTGTTGACAGCTCCCATACACTACACACAATTTTATCTCTGATGAAAGGAAACCACACATGGCCTTTTCAGCATGAATTTACCATGCAACAAAAGGTGACATTAAAAAAAACCTCAATGTTTCTAAAGTCACATGCATGAGTTAGAAAATCAGAAACTTTGTGGAGAGCAGCATTCAGGTTACCGAAATACATGAAGATAGAAATGGTTTGTGGTGACTCCAGAAGATGTTTCTCTTGTTATATAGTATAATAAATGGATTTAAGAGTCATCCTGCTCCCCGCCATCCAATCTCAAGAATCACTTTACAC
Organism: Stegostoma tigrinum; assembly: GCF_030684315.1. Taxonomy (NCBI): domain Eukaryota; kingdom Metazoa; phylum Chordata; class Chondrichthyes; order Orectolobiformes; family Stegostomatidae; genus Stegostoma; species Stegostoma tigrinum. The sequence goes on from NC_081382.1 coordinate 34,515,620, forward strand.
TTGAATGTCAACTTTAGGGACAAGTTACCCAAAACAGTACGCTTTTGCTGCTGTGGTCATGGAGTACATGTATTCTGGTAAGTTGATTTCAAAATTCACTTTTCTTTTTGTTTCTTTCAATTTAAAAATGGGAAGCAAATTTAACAGTGGCATGCATCATAAAACTGCTTTTGTTTTTAACATGGAAAAATAGCCAAGTTAATTAGAGCAATGGATGGCATGCCAAAAAAATAAATAGCAGGCACTTGCACATTTTATTCATGTATTTTTGGCCCTCTCTTTTGTGATTTGCATTAATCATCAAAAACCAAACCAGATCAATAATTCAGCTAAACTTCCATTTTTGAAATCGTTAAGCAGAAGAATGTGTCCTTGCATACCAGCTCGCCCCATGATTCTTGGACCAGCGCACCACCTTAGGTACCTAGAGTCCAGAGAGAGGTAGAAAAAGACACGTTAGTAACGTGATGAACTAAATTAGGGAGATTATAGAAATCTTATAGGTCGATACTACTTTTAAAAATATACATCACAAGAACTTATTCAAAGATAGAAAAAGGTGAACCTGAATCCAGCTAGAAGCCTCTGGTGTTTTTTGCTCCAGTTAAGAAGAGGGAAAAAGGTTGAGCAGTGAGTGCTAGAATTCTGAAGTCTTAATAAAAACAAAATCTAGGAATACAAAACAAGATTGTGCGCAGAGGACTGAAAGAGAAAAATGTTAAAACTCCTAGGTATGACAAAGGTGAAAATATGTAATTAAAAGACATTCCAGATGTGTTTTTCTGAAAACAATGACTAATTATGCTTTGTGGTATTTGGCCATTGAGTGGAGAAATCTACCTCCCAAAATGTATAGGTCTGTCAAGAAGCTTAAGGATTAAAAATAATCTACATCTCAACCTCAATTTCACCACTTTTGCTTTAATTGGATGTACAAAGACAGCCAACCTGCTCCCAGGAAGTAGCTTGGCATTTCAAGTACCAAATAGAGCTGGGTGCCTCCTCTGTCAGCATCACTTTGAATTTACCTTTCATATAGCCACATTCAGGTGGTTAGAAGAAAACAAGGTTTCTCAAATTCAGGAGTCAAGTGTCAGCTCTCCCTAAGTGGATCTCTAAACTTTCTGATCTACTTTTCCCCACCCCATGCATGTCCACTGCCACCTCAATTTTCTGGTCTCTTCCTCAGCAATCTCTGCCATATTAAAATTCCACAGTACACTAGGAAATCCTGACTTATATAGTTCCTTGTGCCACCAGGCCTGACCTTCATCTGGGTGGGTCAAAAAATGAAACTATGCAACTTGAATTTTGCTGAATGGAGTGAAAGGTTGTCAAAGCTTTTCATTATGTATGCATTTGAGAATGGCAAATTTAAAATGATCACAAGAACTAATCTTCCAAGAGGAAAGGGTGCTGATTGGTTAACAAGTTAATGTTGACTGGCTGAACGTTGCTGTAGAGAAAAGAATAAGGAACTAGGGCATCCACCAAATCTCCTGGTAGCCGAGTGAAGTTTTATCAAAAGGGGCAACATCAAAGGCCCTACCAAAAAGTATTACATTTTGTCATCTAAAAACATTGACAGGTACATTAAAATCTTCAGTGGTAGTTGGGCTTCTGTTCCCGTGCAAAGGTCATAGATCTCATAACCCACAATATATGATCTGTTGGTTCTGAGATCCAATACCATTTGTTGTGTTTTGTCTTAACTACAATGTCTGGTCCAAAAGGTATATCTTTTGAACACAGTCACAGATGCTATCTGTGTTGTTGCCAAATAACTCATAGTCCCAACAAGAAAAATAAGCTTAAATGTTTTTTTTTAATAAACATTCGAATTTCATGACTGACATTAAAAACAGCTATGAACTTGAGTAGAATGTTGCTTCAAAAGTATGCTACTTTCAATTCTGGAAGTTAAAATTCAAATCATACAATGTGTTGACACAATCTGAAAGTTATAAATGCTTCTTTTCAAACATTTTGATTTTGTATACCTATACACAGATTTTCCTAACTTTCTGATTATTACATTTTCCTATAAATCAATAATGATTTTCTTGAATACTAACTAAATTTAATTGAATCATGGAAATTAATTGCTGGCTGGTTTTCATGAATTGCTCACACCAACTCTGTAAATACTAGGATTCATTAACTTGGTTACTAACAGCACAATTTGTAATATTTTTAATGACAGCTTTTACTTTAGCAATTATCTTCCAACAAGGAATAAACAGTCCCAGTCCAAAATAACAAAGTTATTTTATTATAATGAAAGTCAAACAGATATAGTAGCAATGTACGATAAGATCCAAATTCAATTCCCTATTCTGCTGAACTGCCAAACCCACAAATGTTGTAGTGAAGTGATGCTCAATAGATGTTCCTAAATCTCCCAGAAGACAAGATGAAGGACATAAAAGTCACATAAACAGCAACCTATTAAAGAAGTTGCCGGACAGCAGGTTTCTGCACATCTTCTTGATTACAGGTGATGCATGATCTGGGAATTAAATGGGTTGGAGTTGAGTGAAACACTTGTTTTAAGAACATGAAATCGCATCACCACACTTTGCTGAAAGAAATCGCAGAAGAGAAGCTTTTGTTCAATTTCATTGAAACATAATACTGTATTGCAAATTAAACTGCAACACCAGTGTGAAGCACTTTCAGTGACCATTTCTTCAAAGAATTGAGGCATTGACTTGCAATCAGAAACTTTACAAACTGAATACTTTGAAAATAAACACCTTTCCAGGCAATGAATTCTTTACATACATTTGTTATTCTTTCATCAATTCTACATCGCATAAAGTAGCTGTACTATCTGACCTTTGCATTGCTTGTCATTCCAAAGCAAACAATGAAGCTATTTATCCACTGAACTGTACTGTTGTGCTAAGAAATCTAGGAAATTCATTGGGTAAACTAGATATTTACCAATGAAACATTATATAAGAAACACACACAGAAATTGGCCACAGGAACCTGTTCTGCACTCAACAAGGTAAGACTGATCTTCTACCTCAACTCCAACTTGCCATTCCATCTCCATACCCCTTTATTCCTCTAGTCACCAATGTATATTAGTGATTAAAGGACTGAGCATCAAAAGCCTGTAAGGTATACAAGTCCAAAGATTTACAACCCTCATGAAAAAATATAATTTCATTCTCAAATAGTTGAGTCCTTATCCTGCAGCTCTGACTCCTATTTCCAGACTGTCCAATTAGGACACCTCTTCACATTGACCCTTTCAAGTTCTCTCAGAACTTTGCATGTTCCAAGGAAATCACCTCTCATTCTTTTAAATTAGGGAACACAGATTCATTCTAGACAATCCTCATATAATGCCCATCTCATACCAGACAATCTAGTGAATCTTAGCTGCAACCTAAACAATGAAACACTTACACTGGTTAAGAACGAATGCGGCAAAATCGATACTCTTTAGGTTTTGGCCAGGACTACCAGCATGTTCAAAAATACAAATCTAAAAATGGATTGTGGCTCTATATTTTCATGTAATGAAAACATTCAAGTTTTTGGACATACATTCTGACAGAAAGTAGTTTTCTATCAAACACATTGACCTCAACGCTTGCTCCACAGTGGCATACTGATCAACCATTGTTTCGTACTGTTATACTGCAACTTAAATGTGCTGGAAGGATAATATACAGAGCATGCAATATGTATAATAAGATATACAAATTTTTACATTAATAACAGGAATGCATTACATATTGATTTTCTGAAGTATCCAGAGTCAGGCTATACCTTAAAATTACATGAAGTCATAAACAATTATTTGCTCAAAATAATGAGCTCTGTAATACCAGTGAAGGACAGCATTCATAAATGTGGATTTAGCATGATTGCAGAATGTCAGTTAGTGACATGAAAGCAAAATATGGCAGATGCCACAATTTTGAAACACAAAACTGTGGGCAATATTCAGGAGGTCTGGGAGCATAGAGGGGCAAGCAGGAGGTCAGGGGGAGGGCAAGGAGAGAGGGGAGGAAAGGGTGAGGGGGAGGAGAGAAATGGGCGGGGACGGTGAGAAGAGGCGATGAAGGGCAGGGGGGAAGATGTGGGGGAGAGATAGAGAGAGAAAAAGAGAAAAAGTTAACCCTTTCATGCTTGTGACTTTTCACTTGAAAGTCTGATGAAAGATCATAAACCTGAAACATTAACTCCGGTTTAGATTTAACTAGACCCTGGGGGATGGGCCTGGAACCAGACGATCTGGTAAAATGATGGCAGTAGGTATCAGGAGGCTACCAAGCAATATCAGAAGAGGTCAGAACCCCAAAACTGTCATCACCCATTGACTGGATGCAGGTAGCCAAGTAGTTGGCTGATTATGAGTCACTTCATGCACCTTTAACAGTGTGACAATGCTATGGCTTTAAAAGATATATTTCGTCCATTTTTTGGAGAGGTTTTGAGCCATTTGTGATGAGCTGTTAATAAAGTAAACAGCTTGTGAGGCTTTGGGATTTTTTTAAAAGAAAGTTGAACAACAGAAGCAACACGAATGGGGTGGAGTTAGGCTCCCGCAGGACGTTAGTTTAGCTTTCAGCAGTTGCTGGGATCATAAAGCTGGATGTGGAAGCTGTTATTCCTCTTTGTCACAGCTAAAAGCTGGAGTCTCTCTGCTACAAGAAATTCTATTTTTACTGAATTTGCCTTTGCCAAGAATATGTTTATGAGATGTTAATATATTAGAACAACTGCTGTTTAGTTGTTAAATAATCTATTATTCTGTTAAGTTTTTCAAAAGAGGCAAAATCAAACTAATTATTTCCTCTTTTGTTTTGATTTTAACTGTCAAGTAAGGAGAAAGCCAAACAATGTAATTAATCAAATTAATATGGAACAGATCACCTGAATAAGAAAAAGTTAGGTCTTGGCAATCTCCTTGATATATTTGAAGGGGGTATGGTCTGGTCTATAACAACAGTGACCCTCCTGTTGGAGATATTTGCCTATGTGACTTCACTGCCACACTTCAGAGTGTACTACTACCACCAGCACCACCTGACACGATACAGTCCAGCCTCTGTTGCTCTCCGCACAGACGCTGCCACACTTGTTAAAATTTTTGGTTTAAACTACTCACATCAGAAGGGGTCGTTCATAAGGGATAAATCCTGAAACTATTTCTCAGGACCACTTCTTGTGCCTCAGATTGCTGGGTCAAACTGGGTATTTTCGTTAATGCAATCATTTTAGCTTGTAAATAGGAATATAACGTGGAATAATTTAAAGATGCTAAAAGGACCATTTCCTAACACATTGGTGAACTGTAATTCCTGCTCAGACATTAAGTATAAATTATTTATTTGATGTACATGTTGCTGTGTTGTGAAAATTCCAATATAGGATGCAACTGGTATGGAGCTTCGTGCTCAGATAACAATAATTACACTGGAAGTAGTTATATACTGTTTGATTTGGCAGCAAATCCATTTTCTATCAATATAAGGAGTTAAGACATTGAGCGTATAAAATTCTTCATTATATTAGAACTGATTAGCATTAAATGGATACCAAAATTTGTTTTAGAATGCTTTATCTTTTTTTAAAAACAAATCAAAGTGAAGTAGTGCATTAAACAAACAGGCAAACTTGGAAAACTAATAAATATACAGATAGTAAAAAGAACTTTCAGCTTTGTAGATTTAGTACTAGTACCTACCCTACATAAATAGCTCTAGAAAAGTCATCATGCACTTAACAAATCACTCCCAATGTGGTACTCAGACTCATAAGAATGACAGTTTGTACATATACAGACTTGATTTGCAAAGCAGTTGCATTTCTGTACTCTGACTCACACCTGTTAACCACTTTGCTTAGGTTTATTTAAACAAAGAAGTGGATTAACTGCTGAAAAAGAACATCAATTAAAGTAAAACAGTTTGCATGAAGCTGCTGCCTGATGCATAACTGGTGTGCTAAATGAATAATACTTATCATTACCCTTAGCAAATATGGACAGAATCAAATTTAAAAGTAACAGTTTTTAAAAAAAATCAGTCAAGTAATAAAGGTATTTAAATTCTAATACAGCAGAGTAACTGAAATGTGCAAGTTATGCAAAGAGTGCCATGTTTTAATGAGAAAACATCATCTTATTATTAAACATAGATATGCAATTCATTAGCTTACTGACATAATTCCTGATCAAGAATTTTATGCTGGATACAATTTCAGTGTGGAGAAATTTAATGTGTGGTATGACTTTTTTTTCTTAATTGACATTGTTTAATGTTCAATAATAACTAGTTCCTCACTTAAAATGGCCCTCACCGAGAACCATTCGATAAGTCAGAAACTAAGATGGAGAAAAAGTGAAAAAATGAATTTTCATATATATTGCACCTTTCATTATTCCTGAACATCCCAGAGGTCTTTACAGCTAATGAAATACTTTGAACTGTAATTAATGTTGTAACGTAGCACAATGCCAGTAATAAAGCAGCAAGACAGCAAAAATATCTCCACTAAAAATCATCTACACTACAATTGGGATTTTATTGCAGCACACACCTTATCTTTGTGCAGACAGGAGATTCTGTTGATATGTAAGCTGTTAAAATTTAGTTTAATAAATAAAATTGAGTAGTCATTTAATAATTAAGTAAAATATGCATTAAATCAGAACATAATTAATATAATTGTTTTGAGTATTATGTTCAAATTTTCTAAGATATCATTAAGTGATTTTACTTTTCAAAGTTAAAAATGGCTGTTTGAATGGGTGGGTATGGGCCATAGTTATTAATGTTCACAATAAACTAACCCCAGTATTGGCACCGACATAAGTTCATGCCAAATGTAATCTCACTGAGTAGGCAAAAAACATACATTCTCTCTCCCTACTACATAGTTCTTCAAAGAAAAGTTTACATAGTGCACAATGATCCTGTGTATTGCACTTAGTTGCATTTTCATATCTGTTCACAGAATGCGCCCCTTACAACAAAACGTTCATCTCAAGTTTTCTTAAAATTAGATGTAAGTCATTGCACCTTTGGTATTTCTGTCCAAATATACTTCCACATAGGATGTTGGAACGTATCCTTCCTCATCGTCATTCCGTCGGACTCTTGTCCAACCATCTCCTTTATCTTCCTCTATCACGCTCAGTGTTTCTCCTTCTGCCATTGCTATTGTTCCTTCATTTTGACCTGAATTGAAATAAGTGACAAAAAATGAGATGACAAACACAAAAACACTTTTGGGCAAAACTTCTTTACGTTTTCAATTGTTCTTTTGCATGCTATGATTTGAAACAGTAGAGTTTTCTTGAGACTTGTAGGCTAGTTAATTATCTTCAGTTGGGAAATTAGTGCACTGTTGCTGTTTTTGTTTTTTTGTGGCCCCTGATTCCAATTAAAGCAAAACACATGAAAAGACTTGGTTTATATTCTTCTATTATTTGCACAATTTTTCTGATGATATTGCAGCCATCTCAGCCCTATGCAATGACAATTTCGTTCTGCAAATGCTTGTTAGATCCAAACTGTCTTCTGGCTAACTCTTCTGGTGGTTTTCCCTGTGATCAGTGTCCACCTTTACTAACCCAAGGTCATTTAATTAAACTTGGACTCTTTTGTTCAATGACAGACTGGTGTGCATTTTAAACCCTTACCGTCCTGTCAAACAGCATAAGCAAACAATCAGAGACAGCAAGAACTGCAGATGCAAGAGTCAGAGTTAACACAGTGTGGAGTTGGCGGAACACAATGCTGAGTTGGTAGAACACAGCAGGCCAGGCAGCATCAGAGGAGCAGCAAAGTTGACATTTTGGGTCGGGACCCTTCTTCAGAAATATTTTAAGAAGGGTCCCGACCCGAAAGGTCAATTTTCCAGCTCCTCTGACACTGCCTGGCCTGATGTGTTCATCCAGCTCCACACTGTTATCAATAAGCAAACAATCATACTGGAATCTCTTAAAAAGCGCAACTAAAACTTTGATTCTCATCCTTTCCTTTTCTCTTGAAAGTTCACCACTACATCCAGTTAAAATAAATGCTTGCCTAAGAATTCAGTGAGAATGACCCAGCAGGATTAGAGAGGAGTGATTTGTTGATTCATTCTGCTTTTGGACTAGCATTTCAACAGTACTTAGTCCCCAACCTCAACGACACATGGCTGGGTCAGTGAATTTACTGTGTGGAAAGTTGCAGGAGAAAATGTAGCACTCCAAAATGATATTTTGTTGGATCTCTAGGAAATCTAACAAATTACAAGAAGTTTCTTAGGAATAGTTTCCTCTGCAATGTATATATACCTTCAAAAGGATACATGGCTTTGCATGTGCCAATTGCTGCCAGTACGTCTTCATCGTCAAATTCATCGTCAAACTCGCACTGTGCTGCAACTTTTAATTCAGGATCCTGGTTCTGTTCTTCGGTATAACTACCATCAGGGCTGCTCAAGAGATAATAACACAAATTAACTATAGTGTGTTCGACAAAATATACAAAAACAGACGCAGAAACAACTGTTGAATTAGGTGAACTGGAGAAGGTGCAGGAAGGGAACGAAATGTCACATAACAACATAGAGGATTTATTGCTCTATATGCAAAAATATACCTTCTGTGTCACAGCAATTAATAAATACTTACTCCAGATAACAGTGAATCATTTATTTCAAAAATAGTACAGGGAATCCAACACAGCATAGCATAGCACAACAGAATCCTTACAATCCTGTACATTTGCCATCTGTGCTACAACTGCTACAGTTATGCAGAGACAGTTCTGGAGCCAGTAAGAATACAAACTTTTGAGGTGATCCGAAGAATAGCATGTAATGTAGTTTTTACTTTTTCACAGGCTATGGGTTGAAACGACACATATTTATTATATGTAAAGACAAATGCATAAATTATCCCATTGGGGTATGACTGGATTTCCAATGCAACAAAAAAGTATGATTCCTTTCTTGACACTTCAAACTGCAACAAAACTTGGGGTGGTTGTGTCTTTGAAATAACCCTACCAATCATTTGTTTCATTACATTTAATTGGTTGAGGGGAGAGAAAAAGAACCAGCCAGAAAGTGACTCATCAAACCTCTACACAAGAAGGGGATTTTTAAAATACACCGTCAGCAAGCGTGCATAATCAGTGTGGGCAGGGCTTAGCTTGAATAAGACAGAGTTCATGTCAGTATATCTGGGAATCTGATTCAAAGTAGAAATTTGGTGCAGTGAGAGAAAAGAGATGTTTTGAGTAAAGTTTACTGCAAGAAGTTAAAGATCATTGAGTGGAGGATTTGGCAAATGGCTGGAAGAAGATATTTTCTCTTTCATCTACTCTCTTCCCAGGTTCGTTGGTCGTAGGAACCTACTATTAGGGGCTGTCCTTAAAATACTGTAAATTAGCATAACATTTATAGGGTGGCTATACTTGTACTTAACTGAGGAATACCAGAATGAATTTCCCGTATCGGCTTTCTTCAAGGCCAATATAATGAAGTAATATAATTAATAAAACGCAGAATACAGTTAATATAGGGAAATAAAGTTAAGACATTGCAGAACAACATGGCTGAGTGGAATGCATTGCCTGTAATATATGGGAACTCACGTACCTCACCAGAATTCTAAATGACTGCATGTGCAGGATGTGCTGTCGACTGCAAAAACTTGAGCTCTGGGTTTTGGAGCTTGAACGGCAGTGAGGTCCCTGTGACATATCCACAAGTCTGAGAGTTATGTGAACAGCATGATGAGAAAGGTGATCACATAGTAGCTTAAGGGTTTGGCAACAGTAAGGGATTGGACGTCTTCAAGCAGCCAAGATGAGCAGGATGTAGTGCCTTGTCTCCTTGGGTGCCACTCACAAGCATGTTTTCTGCTCTAGAAGTGACAAGGGTGTAGTTCCCCAAGTGATTGCAGTCGGAGCCACTATTTTGGCACTACAAACAGCTCAGCTGTACAAAAAGGGAGGCAGAAGAAAGGAAGAGGAATACGGATAGGAATTAATTAGTTCAGGGAACAGATACATTGTATGTAGCAATAAATGTAATTCCAGGTTGGTGCGCTGCTGAGTCCTTGGTATCAGATTCAAGGATGTCACAAAACTGCTACCTCTGGTGTTGCTAGAGGTTGTGTCAACATTAGTACCAATGACTTAAGTAGAAAGGGGGATGCTATTCTGAAATCAGAATTTAGGAAGTTAAGTAGGATATGAGCAAGAAGGACCTGATAAGTCAAGTGCCTTGTGCAAGTGAGTGCAGAAATGGGGGGGCAAGAGGCAGGTGAAGGTGTAGCTGGAAAGATGGCACAGGATGGTAGGCTTTAGATTTCTGTGAAACTGGGACTGGCTCTGATGAAGAAGGCACTTAAACAAGTCAGATAGGTTGCACCTGAACATAGTTGGATTGGAATTCCTTGCAAGACATTTTGCTAGTGCTGTTGGGAGGGCTTTAAATTTATTTGGTAGTGATGTGGAACCCACAAGAGAATATTAGAATGCCAGATTACATAAAATGCTACAGACAAAAGTACCATCGGGAGTAAGTTAATAGATGAAGTCAGAATAAGGGAGAAGGTAACATGGTCCAAATCAGGGTTATTGCGCATGCACAAAAATACGATCAGGAGTTACAGTCAGTTTGCCATATGGAGACATGATGTTATGGCGACGTGGTGTTCAGAAAGGACAGAAATGGAAGGGTGGCAATATTGATGAAGGAGAGAATTGTCATGCTGGAGAAAGAAGATGTCTCAGAGGGTTCAAGCACAGATTCAATATGGTCAGAGACAAACAGAAAAAAACAGTATAATTGTATTGTTTGGTGTAGGCCATAAGCCACCAACTAGTAGGTAGTATATACAGGTATAAATCTGCACAGAAATTACAGACGGATGGTAGCATATCAAGCAATTATAACGTGGTACTTAAATGACTCAAATGTAGGTGGGGATTGTGATAGTGCAAGGGACAAGTGTTCCTGGATTGTTGTCAGGAGAATTGCCTAGAGCAGTATGTGACCAGTCCACCAAAAGAGGATGGACTGTTGGACCTAGTTTTTGGAAACAAAGAAGGCTAATTGGATCAAGTGCTAGTGGGAAACATTCAGGAGTAAGTGATTATTATATTGTAATATTTCGGATGAATGTGGAGAATGACAATGGTCAGTTCAAAGTAAGAAAAAAAATCAACTGGCAGAGAGCTGACTTCAATGGGGCAAAATGGTACTTGGAATGAAAGGTTAGCAATAAAATAACTAACTAAGCAATGAGTTATCTTCAAAGAAATGATGGTTCAGATACACTGAAGGTCTTCTCTCTCAAAAGGTAAGTTTGGACAATCAAATGCCGGGCACCCTGGATGACAAAGGAGATAGAAATTAAGATGAAGAAGAAATGTGTTCATGATAAGTGTTCGATAGAAAATATAATTGAGAACCATGAGGAATGCAGAACATTCACAGGAGTGAAAAAGCATATTAGGGAAGCAAGTAAGAATTAAGAAAATAAAAACTGTAACCAAGATAAAGGGGAATTCAAAAGTTTTCTATTGAAACATACATCATGAAAGAGTGGTAAAAGGAAAACAAGTACTGATTAGATAGCAAAGAAGAGATTTACACATTGGGGCTGGAGGTATGGCTGATAAGTGAATACTTTATATCCGTCTCCAGAAAGAAAAGAGATGCTGACCAAGCTTTGATGACAGAGGAGGAAACTCTGACACTGCAAGCGTGCAGAATTGATAAAGTGGTAGATTTGGAGAGACTGTCTGGGCTCACAAGTTGAAAAGGGACCAAGGCCCGATAAAACGTATCCAAGGATACTGAAGGAAGTCAAAGTGGAAATTACAGAGGTACTGGCAATAATTCTTTAATTTTCATCAGGTGTCAGAAGCCTGATCAGAAAACATCATGATCCTATTCAAAAAAGGTTGTAATGACAAGCCCAGCAATTAGAGACCTATCAGTTTGATTTCAGTGGGCAATGTTGTTAATGTGGTGGATATGGACTTCCAGGGGTATTTGATATAGTGTCACACAACAGACTTGTGAGAAAATAGTAGCCCACAAAATAAAAGAGACAGTAGCAACATGGATACAAATTTGGTTGAGTCAATGGAGCTTTTTCAGGTGCAAGGAGGGTTTGTAGTGGAATTCCCTAAGGTATGTATTGTGATCCCTGCTTTTCCTGATATATATTAATGGTCTAAATCCTAATGCTCAGAGGATGATTTCAGAATTTGTAGACTACATGTAACTTGGAAGTATTGTAAACTATGAGGAGGACAGTGTCGAACTTTAAAAGGGTATAGACACATTGATGAAGCAGGGAAATAGGTCCAATTAAAGTCAATGCAAAGAAATATCAGGCAATGTATTTTGGTATGAAGAACATTGGAAGGAAGATGATATAAAGGCGATGTAGGGGCAGAAAGAACCTGATGTAGAAATGCAGATTAGTGAGGCTGCCAGGACAGGTTGAGAGAGCAATTAATAATATATACAGTATCCTGTAGTTTATTAATAGGGGAATAGAATATACAGTATACAGATCTGGGTGCCACTTGCAAAAATGATGAGTGTGCTTGGACAGACTGCAGAAGAGATTTAGAAGAATGAGTCTAGGGATGAGAGACTTTAGTCATGAGGACAGTTGGAGAGGTTCAGATTGTTTTCTGTGGAAAGAAAAGCTAGGAGGAAATCTGATGGCGTTTACAGTCTGAGAGGGGTGGATTGAATAAATAGAACCATTCCCTTTTGTAAAAGGGCCAAGAATGAAAGGTTTAAAAAAAGCAATTTAATTTTCGAAAGAAGCATAATGCCTAGAAAAAAAACCTTTACACTCATTGATTGGCTCAGATCTGGAATCCACTACCCCGAAATGTAGCGGAAGCAGGTGTAATTGAGGTATTCAAGAAGGCGTTTGTTAATTATCTGAAAAGAAATGATGTGCCAAGCATAGGGAAAAGGAGGAAGAATGGCATTAGGTCATAATGCTCATTTGGAGAGGTGGTGCAGATATGATGGACTGAACAGCCTCCTTCTGTGCTGTAATTCTGCAAATCTGGTTGAAGTACACAGTACACATGGTTTTGAAGTATAAGCAGATACACTTCTGTGGGAAAAGGTGCTCGAATAATGTGGCAAGAGGACAGATTTAGTTCCATCTAAAACATTATTGCATCAACCTCACCTGTTCCAAAATTTTCAATGTTTCTGACTCGTTGATCAGATTCAAACTTCGATCTTACATGACAAAATGCAGCATCACCTTTGGAAACGTCATCCTTTTTCAATGTAGTACTTATCATTTTTCACCTCTCATTTTACTCTAGAAGCTTTTAATGCAATTAGCAACTATACTGTACCTCTCTCGGTCTTGTGCACAATTATTTACAACAGTGCTCTGCAACTCGGGCATCTCACTTGATCGTTTTGGTTGATCAGTCCTGACTGGTAAACGACCTTCTACCTCAGCAAGCCATGCCTGAAAATAGGGGTTAAAAAGAAAGAAACTGAAGAACAAGTTGCTTCTAACATGGTGACCAAAATTAGTTCCACAAAGCTGGAAGTTTACATCAGTAGCTATGTCTCCTGTCCTGCACACCAGGCTAGAAGGTGGCACAAAATCAATAAGGGTGGTTGTGAGAGGGGTGCCATGGCAATCAGCTTCCCATCGTTGTTATTTGCCGGTAGCCAATTAGGTTGCTTGTAGCCTGTTCTGTTAAATTAGTTGAGGTCCTTGAGTTACCATTTAATGGATCTGTTCCCACTGCCATTGCAATTTTACCACTGGAAGATGAACACTATGACCTCAACTATTTTCACTCTGGGCCTGCTGCACGCCCAGCAGCGGTTACCCACTCCAAATTGAGGTACCTGCACTCTAATTATTTGGTAACCGTAGAAGGTCAGGAACCTACAGATGGGTGGAAGCTATAAATGTATGCAACTGACTGCCTGTTCTAAGTGAAGTCTGTTTGTGACTTCTGTGGCTGGTGAAAATGGGTTTGCTGACAAACGAACATAACTATTAGAAGCAACAGTAGACCATTCATCTTCTTTAGCTTGTTTTGTTCTTCAATATCATTGCTGTTCTGAAGTGGCCTCAACTTTGCTTTGCTACTTATCATCCCTACTTCTAGATTTTTCACTAACAAGGGAGTTAATCTTACTCAGCCTGAAGAATATTTAATGGAACTGTCTCCATCACTCTCTGAGTGGGGCTAACATCACCGGGTTAACTCCTGGTCTGTATTTCTGAAATGTACATCAGGTTTTTGAATTTTGTAAAATTAATCTGATACAAGGTGCAGCACGCATAACTGTAAAAGCATCAAGTTTATTAAGGAAAAAACATATGAGTGTCACATGATGTGTTTGCAAATGTTATAACTCGAACATTATAGTTCATGCCGACGAAGGTTCCCAAACTAAATAAGTCCCACCTACCTGCAATCATGCCCTTATGTCTTTTAAATGCTGGAAATGTACCCGTATCCACCACTTCCTCGAAGTTCATTCCACACATAAACCACTATGTAAAAAAAAGTTGCCTCTCATGTCCTTTTTGAATCTTTCTCCTCTCATCTTCCGTGCTTAAATTGGTTGACTTCAGCAGTAGGGGAACTACAATTAATACATTTCAGTGCTCCCAATTTTTGAAGGATATTGTATGATAATTCCAGGCAGATTTTGTGCTAAAATGCAACATCTGTTGTACTCAATCTGAACATTCAAGGAGGCAAAAGCTCTTACCATTGTGAAAGTTAACAGAATTGCCTGTAACATTTTGTATAGCAACACAGTTACCAGCTATTGCACCTGGTCCTTAAAGAAAATCTCAGTAAAACCACAGGACTTATGCTGAGACCAAACATTCCAACTCTCCTATAAAGTGAGTCAGTCATTTGGCACTTACACATTGTGGAAGCAAGAGAGAAAACGGGGACCTAAGGACTAGTTAGCCTTATATCAGTAGATGGGAATATACCAGAATCCATTATAAAGGACAGGACAAATAGACATCTGGTTGATCGTGATCTAATTGGGTCTGGTCAGCATGGAGCTGGAAGGGGAAACCATATTTGATAAACTTGGGAGATATTTGAAAATATTACTAAAAAATTGATAAAGAACTAAACATATGTTCAGAAGACATATGATAAAGTCCCCCACATGAGGTTGTTTGGTAAAATTGAAGCACATGCAATTGGAAGTAATGTACTGGCATGGATGAGTGATTGGCTGACAGACAGAAATGACAGAATAGAAATAAGTGGGTCATTCTTGCATTGGCAGGCTGTGACAAGTGGGATACCCAAAGGATTTGTACTTGGCACCAGCTATTTACAATATATAGCAATCACTTGGAGTTGGGCACCGAATGTAATATTTCCAAATTTCTGGATGATCAAAGTTAAGTGAGAATACCTGTTGTGAAAAAGATGTAAAGCAGCTTCACAGAAGATAAATGAGTATAGCAGAGGGACAGGCCCTTTGGCCTGCTGTGTCTGTATTGATGATGACATCATTCTAAACTAATTCCGTCTGCTTACATGTGGTCCATATTGCACTGTTTCCTGCCTGGACATGTGTCTGTCTAAATGCACCTTAAACATTGCTGGTGTGTCTACTTCCACCACCTTCTCTGGCAGGTCCCTCCACGCACTTACCAGCCTTTGTGTGGAAAAACTTGCCTTGCATGTTGCCTTTAAATTTTTCCCCTCTCACCTTGAATCTATGTGCCCTAGTATTTTACATTTCTACCCTCACACTGACGCTCTAGCAAGAACAATCCAAGTTTGTCCAACTTATCCTTATAGTTAATACACTCTAATCCAGGCAATATCCTCATAAAAGAGATAACAAGGTGTAGAGCTAGATGAATACAGCATCGTAGGAGCAGGGAAGCTGACCTTTTGGGCCTAGACCCTTCTTCAGATGTTGCTTGGCCTGCTGTGTTCATCCAGGTCTACGCCTTGCTTTCTCAGATTCTCTAGCATCTGCAGTTTTACTATCTCTGAAACAATATCCTGGTAAACCCCCTTTGTACCCTCTCCAATGTCTCTACATCCTGCCTATAGTGTGATGACCAGAACTGCAAACATTACTCCAAATGTGATCTAACTGAAGCCTTATACAGCTCCAACACGGTCTGCCAACTTTTATGTTCAATATCTGATTGTTGAAAGCGAACATGTTGTACATCATCTTTACCACCCTACCCACTTGTGTTGCCACTTTCAGAGAGCTATGGAATTGCACCCCAAGATCCCTCTGTTTATCAACGCTCCTAAAGGCCCTGCCATTTGCCGTATATTTTCTTCTTGCATCTAACCTCTCAATATGCATCACCTCACATTTGTCTGGATTAAACTCCACCTGCCATTTCTATGCCTAATTTTCCAACTTTGACACCCTTTCTCACCATCCACAATACCACCAACTTTCACATCATCTGCAAATTTACTAATCAGACCACCTTCATTTTCATCTAAATAATTTATACATTACAAAGAGGTCTGAGTGTTTCCGTGCAGATCACTGATCTCCAATTTGAAAAACACCGCTCCATAACTACCAGAGATAATGGGAACTGCAGATGCTGGAGAATTCCAAGATAATAAAATGTGAGGCTGGATGAACACAGCAGGCCAAGCAGCATCTCAGGAGCACAAAAGCTGACGTTTCGGGCCTGGACCCTTCATCAGAGAGGGGGATGGGGAGAGGGAACTGGAATAAATAGGGAGAGAGGGGGAGGCGGACCGAAGATGGAGAGTAAAGAAGATAGGTGGAGAGAGTATAGGTGGGGAGGTAGGGAAGGATAGGTCAGTCCAGGGAAGACGGACAGGTCAAGGAGGTGGGATGAGGTTAGTAGGTAGATGGGGGTGCGGCTTGGGGTGGGAGGAAGGGATGGGTGAGAGGAAGAACCGGTTAGGGAGGCAGAGACAGGTTGGACTGGTATTGGGATGCAGTGGGTGGGGGGCAAGAGCTGGGCTGGTTGTCTGGTGCACTGGGGGGAGGGGACGAACTGGGCTGGTTTAGGGATGCAGTAGGGGAAGGGGAGATTTTGAAACTGGTGAAGTCCACATTGATACCATTAAGCTGCAGGGTTCCCAGGCGGAATATGAGCTGCTGTTCCTGCAACCTTCGGGTGGCATCATTGTGGCAGTGCAGGAGGCCCATGATGGACATGTCATCTAGAGAATGGGAGGGGGAGAGGAAATGGTTTGCGACTGGGAGGTGCAGTTGTTTGTTGCGAACTGAGCGGAGGTGTTCTGCAAAGCGGTCTCCAAGCCTCCGCTTGGTTTCCCCAATGTAGAGAAAGCCAGACCGGGTACAGTGGATGCAGTATACCACATTGGCAGATGTGCAGGTGAACCTCTGCTTAATGTGGAATGTCATCTTGGGGCCTGGGATAGGGGTGAGGGAGGAGGTGTGGGAGCAAGTGTAGCATTTCCTGCGGTTTGCAGAACACCTCCGCTCAGTTCGCAACAAACAACTGCTCCTCCCAGTCGCAAACCATTTCCACTCCCCCTCCCATTCTCTAGATGACATGTCCATCATGGGCCTCCTGCACTGCCACAATGATGCCATCCGAAGGTTGCAGGAACAGCAACTCATATTCCGCCTGGGAACCCTGCAGCCTAATGGTATCAATGTGGACTTCACCAGTTTCAAAATCTCCCCTTCCCCTACTGCATCCCTAAATCAGCCCAGTTCGTCCCCTCCCCCCACTGCACCACACAATCAGCCCAGCTCTTCCCCCCCACCCACTGCATCCCAATACCAGTCCAACCTGTCTCTGCCTCCCTAACCGGTTCTTCCTCTCACCCATCCCTTCCTCCCACCCAAAGCCGCACCCCCATCTACCTACTAACCTCATCCCACCTCCTTGACCTGTCCGTCTTCCCTGGACTGACCTATCCCCTCCCCACCTATACTCTCTCCACCTATCTTCTTTACTCTCCATCTTCGGTCCGCCTCCCCCTCTCTCCCTAGTTATTCCAGTTCCCTCTCCCCATCCCCCTCTCTGATGAAGGGTCCAGGCCCGAAACGTCAGCTTTTGTGCTCCATAACTACCCGCTGTTGTCAATCACGCCAACTTTGTTTCCATTTTACCAACCCAAAGCTACTCCCATGCGACTTAAATTTCTGGACCAGCCTACCATGACAGACCTTGAAAAAAATGCTTTAGTGAAGTTCAGGTAGACAACAGCCACTGCCCCATCCTCAATCATGTTAGTGTCTTCCTCAAAAAGCTTGATTAAATTTGTGAGACAAGACCTCTCTTGCATAAAACCATGATGACTATCCCCAATAAGTCAATTTGTTACCAAATGTGAGTCAATCCTGTCTCTAAGAATCTTCTCCAATAATTTCCTCACCACTGATCTAAAACTCACTGGCCTATAATTTCCTGGATTATTCCTGATACCCTTCTTAAAGAAAGGAACAACCTTGCCTGATATTCTCAAGTCTTCTGAGACCTCATTGCGGCTAAACAGGATACGGAGATATCTGTCATGGCCCATGCAATCTCATTCCTTGTTTCCCCCAGTATCCTTGGATAGGTCCCATAATGCCCTTGTGACTTATCTACATTAATGTTTTTTAAGATGCCTAATACATCCTCCTTCACAACATTGACATGTCCTACAAATATCAAAATACTCCTCCCTAATCTTATCATAATCCATGTCCTTCTCTTTGGTGCTTACCAATACAAAATACCCATTAAGGATCACACCCACTTCCTGTCTCCATGCATAAATGCCCTCCTTCGTTCTTAAGTGAAACTACCCTTCCCTTAGCTACCCTCAAGCTCCTAACAAATGCATAAAGAGAGGATTTGGGCAGACTTAATGAATGGGCTAGATCATGTCAGATGAATACAATGTGGAAAAATGTGAGGTTGATGACTTTGGTAGAAGAAACTTATGTCCAATATTTCTTAAACAGTAAGAGATTAGAAGGTGTAGACTTATAAAATGACCTAGTTTCCCTTGTTGATAAGTTACAGAAGGCTAACATGTTGGTGCAACAAGCTATTAGGAAGGCGAATGGATTATTAGCCTTAATTGCAAGAGGATTTGAGTACAGCAGCAGTGAAGTTATGCTTTAATTGCATAAAAACATGGTTAGATTGCGACTAGAGTACTGTATGCAATTTTAGTTTCCTTCTCTGATGAAAGATATCATTATTTTGTGGCTGCGCAAAGAAGGTTTGCCAGACTTGATCCAGGGCTGGCAGGACTATTCTATGAAGAAAAAAAACAGGACAAAACTGGGCCTGTATTCACTAGGGCTTCAAAGGATGAAAGGTGACCTAATTGAAACTTACAAAATACTTAGACGGGATAGATACCACACGTATGTAATCCCTTTACACCATCAGGAAGATCTTAGGGGTCTCTGCTTTTTCCTGGAAAAAAGCCTGAACCGTCCCGTCTACCAAAAACCACCTGTGTCTAGCTGAGCTCATCCTCACTTTCAACAACTTCCACTTTAAATCCTCTCACTTACTTCAGATGAACAGTATGGCCATGGGTACCCCCAAAGGCCCCAGTTATGTCTGTCTCTTTGTGCTGTACAAAGAACAAAGAAAATTACAGCACAGGAACAGGCCCTTCGGCCCTCCAAGCCTGTGCCGATCGAGATCCTCTGTCTAACCTGTCATCTATTTTCTAAGGGTCTGTGTCCATTTGCTCCCTGCCCATCCATGTACCTGTCCAAATATATCTTAAAAGACGCTAACGGGTCTGCGTCTACCATCTCCGCTGACAACGTGTTCCAGGCACCCACCACCCTCTGTGTAAAGAACTTTCCACGCATATCTCCCCTAAACTTTCCTCCTCTCACTTTGAACTCATGACCCCTAGTAATCGAGTCCCCTACTCTGGGAAAAAGCTTCTTGCTATCCACTCTGTCTATACCCGTCATGATTTTGTAGACCTCAATCAGGTCCCCCCTCAATCTCTGTCTTTCTTATGAAAATAACCCTAATGTACTCAACCTCTCTTCATAGCTAGCACCCTCCATACCAGGCAACATCCTGGTGAACCTCCTCTGCACCCTCTCCAAAGCATCCACATCCTTTTGGTAATGTGGCGACCAGAACAGTACACAGTACTCCAAATGTGGCCGAACCAAAGTCCTATACAACTGCAACACAACTTGCCAACTATTGTACTCAATACCCTGTCCAATGAAGGAAAGCATGCCACATGCCTTCTTGACCATCCTATTGACCTGCGTTGTCACCTTCAGGGAACAATGAACCTGAACACCCAGATCTCTCTGTTCATCAATTTTCCCTAGGACTTTTCCATTTACTGTATAGTTCGCCCTTGAATTTTGATCTTCCGAAATGCATCACCTCACATTTAGAACATAGAACATTACAGCACAGTACAGGCCCTTCGGCCCTCGATGTTGTGCCGACCTGTCATACCGATCTGAAGCCCAGATTGAACTCCATCTGCCATTTATTTGCCCAACTCTCCAGTCTATCTATATTCTGCTGTAATCTCTGACAGTCCCCTTCACTATCTGCTACTCCACCAATCTTAGTGTCATCTGCAAACTTGCTGATCAGACCACCTACATCTTCCAGCAAATTATTTACATATATCACAAACAACAGTGGTCCCAGCATAGATCCCCGTGGAACACCACTGGTCACAGATCTCCAATTTGAGAAATTGTATGCAGAACTTGTTTCAATCCTACTTGGGCTCCACCCACAACTCTTTCTCTGGTACATTGAGCACATTGTCTGTGCTGCTTCTTTCTCTTGCCCAGAATTGGAAAAGTGCATCAATTTCACTTCCAATTTCCACCCTGGTCTCACCTTCACCTGGTCCATCTCTGACTCATCCCAGAGTCTAAAGAAGGGTCACTGGACCTGAAATGTTAACACTGACTTCTTTCCATAGATGCTGCCGTAGAAGGTGCAATAGAGTCCCAATTGCTTTTTCCCTGTTCATTATCTAAGGTCCCAGATTCACCTTCCAGGTGAAGCAACAATTTACATACACTTCACTCAATCTAGTCTACTGTATTCAACTGCTCACAATGTGGTCTCCTCTGCATTGTGGAGGCAAAACACAGACTGGGCAACTGTTTGCAGAATACCTATGGTCTGTCCAGAAAAACGACACTGAGCTTCCTGCTGCCAGCCACTTCAACAAACACCGAGTTCCCTGGCCAACATCTCTGGCTTGGGTTTACTGCAGTGCTCTGGCAAAGCTCAGTGCAAGCCAAAAGAACAGCACCTCATTTTCCGCTTGGGCATCCTGCCGCCTCAGGACTCAATATTATGTTAAATAATTTTAGGGGCTGAGTGCCTTCTCCAATGTCCTTACCCCAACGCTCACATACTAGGTTTTGCCATCACGTTGCATGCTACCACAACAACCTGCTGTCAGCTAGTGAGATTCCCCACTGATTCTCCATTTCCCTTGTCTGCTCAACTGCTGTTCTTTCTCTGGGCTCCATCTCCATCTATCATTTACTCTTCCCCATCTTTTCTTAGCTAAGATCAGTTCTGAAGGATGGTCACTAGACCTGAAACATTAACTCTGCTTTCGCTCCACAAATGCTGCCAGATCTGCCGAGTTTTTCTAGCAATGTGTGTTTTTGGTGCAAGTAAGGTGCTTCCTCTGGTTGAGGAGTCGAGAACCAGAAAACTCAACTTTAAAATAAGGGGACTGCCACTTAGGTCTGAGATGCAGAGAAATTGTTTTACACAATGTAATGTGAACCTATGGAATACGCTGCTTCTGAGGACCAATGATGCCCAGTCTTTCAACATGTTCATGGTAGAGATTGATAAATTTATGAATACAGGTGTCAAATGGGGGTTACTGGAATGGGGTGAGTAAGAGAAGTTGAGGTGTTTAATCAGGCATAACCTTATTGATTGGTGGGGTCGATGGGCTGAATGGCCTACTCCTGTTCATGTGTTCTTATGAAAATAACAGCATAGACTAAAATCAAAGAATTTTAATGTTTGTTTATTATAAATTAGTGTGTATAATAATTGATGTAATTCAACCCATGTCAGAATCAAAACATGAGAATGTCTTTTACCTAGAGGTAATTTGAATCTTGTGTTGGGAATCAGAAATTGTTGATCAAACTAAGGGTTGGGATAAACAGGGTCACATTACTTGAGGTCTCATGCTTGAAGCCAAAAGAGCTGGGGGTACTGTGGGTAAGAGGATTTTTCTATGAAACAAGCTCAGTCAATTTTAGGGTGGCATGGTGGATCAGTGGTTAGCACTGCTGCCTCACGCGCCAGGGGACCAGGTTCAATTCCAGTCTCGGGCGACTGTGTTTGCACATTCTCCCCATATCTGCACGGGTTTCCTCCAGGTGCTCCGGTTTCCTCCCCCAGACGAAAGATGTGCAGATTAAGTGGATCGGCCATGATAAATTGCCCATAGTGTTCAGGGGTGTGTCGATGAAGTCGGTTATGGGGGAACGGGTCAATGGGTGCACTTATTATTCAGCTGAGGCCTTGAAATAAGTTTGCAGATGTACTGGATAAAACTTTTGAGAATTTCAATTAGCTGTACAAGAATTAAAATAGAAACAGAAACACGATTGTTCAATATTTCAAACCAGAAATACTGGATAAAGGTTTCAGCAACTACCTTTTGTTTCAACCAAGCATTTACCTGCTTTATCTAATTCCACAAGCTGATTAACCCGCTCTATGTGTATGGTATTTTCTGTTTCAATTTAAGATTGGTGTTTTATTTATTTTCTGGCAACCAATCAATATCAGCCCAAATTGATTTAATTTTTAGCCTTAGCTGATCAGTGAGTTGACCCATATCTGGAGAGAATTTTAATATAATTCTCATACATTGAAACATTTGTTTAAGTCTTCTGCATATATAATTTGGTAGGGCTCTTGTGATGCAACTCTATTGCAGGTAATGAGCCCTATCTCTGAGCCATGAGGTCCAGTTGCAAGTTTCATCTACCTCAGAAGTATGTAACAGCATCACCGAACGGGTTAATGAGAAAATTTTTAGAATAATTTGGTTATAATTGCATTTTACAGTCATCGCGGGCCACAATAACACAATTAAACACCTGGGGCCTGATTCAATGTAAAATATGCTTACAGGTCACTTTTTGAGCTTGCTAATTTTCTGCAAATAACTAATTAACTGTTGGTACTTGGTGTTTGACTTAATTCTTAGAATACCCTAAGTTCTTGACTGTGAATCTCAGTACTAGATGGGTAAAACAGCTTGCACCAATGACATAAATTTTGCCTCCCTCCCTTGGGTGAAGCACCTGTCGACTACATATTTTACCTCAGTTGCACAATCAAGACTGTGGAGATAATCCTTGTTTGTTATAAGCTGGCACCGATGTTTGTCAACGTTATTTTTATGAAATGGAAGTACTGAACTTTCTCCCTGTTTCGACTGAAGATGTGACTTAGGTTGGGATAAATCACCTCCAGTACCTTAAAAGGTTCACATTTGATCATAATGTGATCTGTTAGCAGGATATTTGACCATAGAAAGTGTTACAGACAAGCCTAAATCTGTTCTCAGCCAAAAACCAATCATGAACAGAAATTCTCCCTCCCTCATCTGAAAAAGTGCTTAGGCCAGCTATATCACCTTCCTGCTGAAGACCAGTTTATTCAGCACAAACCTGGGACCTTCTCATTTGTATGGCTTAGTATTACACTGGTTGTTGTATGTTTTAAACCGAAAGTAAGAGAGGGGAGTTCCAGTCCCCTATGAAGTGCTTATAAATCTCCTAAAAAGGACAGAAGTAGTAGTTTGTTAAAGTTTGTTATAGGCAAACTTTCACCGTTATTCAGTGCTTTTCCTAATGAGTAGGCAGTGATGAGCAATTTTATAAAGGCTAAAACTGACAAGACTTGGCAGTATGGATAAGGTCAGGGGTGGGTGCTTTTTTTCTATAAGCTAATTAACTGCCAATTGGTGGTCAGGGATTATAATATTTGTTGTGTGTCATCTAAATTGTAATGTAAGTAGAACTCAGTGCACATAATATTTTATGTCCAGTTGCACCAGTAATCTTGACAAAAGTAAATGTTTTCCTTCTAGGATTAAGAATTGCTACACCCTGATGGGCATCTTATCTATTATTTAGTTCTGCTTTGGATTTGAGTCGTGCCTCACACAGCTGAAATGTTCATTTTTATATCAAGTAAAAATAAAATCAAAACTAAATCAAAAACAGTAAGTGAGGGTTCAATTGTGGACAAAGAAAATGCTGTTCGGAACAGAGTTACATAGATCACCAATACCTAGGATTGATGGTGTCGTTTGTGCAAGGTTAGCTGATCTTGGCCACTGTTGCATAGGCAGTCCAGCTGACTTCAACAATGAGCTAAGATGCAGAACTAATGAACCAATTGCTAAAACATAAGAGATTCCTACTGGAAACTGCATGCAAGGACAGTGACAAGTAGTAATACAGCACTTCTAAATGGAATAAAACATTCCAAGGTTCTTCACAGAAGGCATTATAAAACGAAACAAAACACTGAGCCATACAGGAAGATAGTCAACAGGGTGGTTTTGAGAAGTGTCTTAATGGAGGAAATAGTGAGGAACAGGCATAGGACATGTAGGAGTGGGATTCCAGACCTGAAAGACTGGGCACCTAGAGATGCAGCCATCAATATAGGAATGATTAAAATTGGGGATGCACAAAAGGCAAGGAATAAATGAGCACAGATATTGAGTCGATGAAAAGAGGAATGACAGGGCAAGAGGCTTGGTGTATGTTCGACTCAGATAGAGTTCTGGATGACCTTTAGTTGATAAAAGGCAGACATTCAAGACCATCCAAGAGTTTCAGTTGAGGGTGAGTGGATATAACAGTGAAGTCAGGCAATATTATGGACATGGGAATAGGTTTAGTGGTGACCAGTGCTACAAAGGGAGGAGTAAGCAAGTCCTAGAGACAGTGCAAGTTACTGGAGAGACTGTGTTTCTGGTGTGCCCCATGAACCAACAACTTAAACTAATTTCTATGCTCCTGTCAGAATAGAGGTCAACTGATTGAGGTGTGGGGGATAGTCAGAATCCATAGACTTGGTCTATTTTATGAAATAGAGGGGAGAAACAGAAAAGGAAATACAAGTAACAAATCAGTCACAAATGTCCTAGTAAAAAATCTTTTCTTCTGTATTCTGCATATAACAGAAGTATTTTCAGACAGATGAATACCTTATTAATTAAAAGTTTATTGATGAAGAAGCTATATCATGCTTCAGGGCATTAAAGTGCAGTACCAGCAGCTGATCCATGTAGTTCAAAATTTTAGCTTTAGCCAATATCGTTACACAATTCTAGCCAGAAGGAAGATCAAATGAAGAACAGTTCAGCTAACATCCAAATCATTTAAACTTTGAATTGTTCAGCACAGTAAGCAGGCAGCCAATTGGTCTACTGCTAGAAGGAGCTGTACAATTAGGAATACGTCTCTACAGGAAAAGCTGGCAAGATTATCAAATATATTTTCAATTCCTCACTGAATGGGGTTTGTTCTGCAAATCTTCTCTCTCACTTCTGGTTCTTTAGCCAATTTTGTTAAATCCATTTCCAGTTATCAGTAGGCTTAGTATCCAAAGTGAACGCTGGAGTTCTGTTTCCCTAGCTACATTGCTAAACTTTCAATGTCCTGACCAAAACTGAAACCTCAACCACCGTCATTAAGCAGGTTATTCAGTCAGGCAACTTGTTATTGGTGAGAACTATGGCAGCGTTCCTACCTCTGGACCAGGATTCAAGTCTCACGTGCCCCAGAAACAACAATAGTCATAACATTGCTGAACAGATTGACTGGAAAATATCTGACTGAACTTTTTATATGCAATTTAAAAAAGAAAATCACTTATGGGACATGGACTTCACTGGTTCACTAGCATTTATTGATCATCCCCAGTTGTCTTGAAGTGGTAGTGGCAAGCTGCGTTCTTGAACCGCTGCAGTCCACATGCTGTAGGATGCTCAACAATGCCCTTTGGAAAGGAATTCCAGGATTTTAACCTAGTGACACTAAATGAATGATAATATAATTCCAACTCAGGACGGTGAATGACTTGGAGGGGAGCTTGCAGTTGGTGGTGTTCTCATGTATCTGCTGTGTCTGATGTATCCTTATCCTTCTAGTTGGAAGAAATGACAGTGGATTTGGAAGGTGCTAACGATCTTTGGTGTATTTCTGCAGTCCATCTTGTAGATAGTACACACTGCTGCTACTGAACGCTAGTAGTGGAAGGAGTGGATGTGGTGCCAATCAACTGGACTGCTTTACCTTAGATAGCATCAAGCTTTTTGAGTGTTGCTGGAGCTGCACCCACCCAGGTAAATGGGGAGAATTTCATCACATCCCTAACTTGTGCCTTATAGATTGTGAAAAGGCTTTAGAGTGTCAGGAAGTAAATTACTACAATATTCCTGGCCGCTGACCTGCTCTTGTAGCCATCGTGTTCATGTGGCAAATCCAGTTGAGTTTTTGGTCCGTGGTAACAACCAGGATGCTGATAGGGGGTTCGGTGATGTTAACAGCACTGAATGTCAAGGGGATAGTGGTTAGATTGTCTCTTATTCGAAGTGGTCATTGCATGGCCTTTTTTGGTATAAATGTTCATTAGAATGTTAATTAGCTGGAATGTTAACAACAGTAACAGCAATAGTTTATTTTTAAAGAAGCCTTTCATTGACGACAAAAGTGCTTTGGGGCAATCTAAAATTGTGAAAGATGCTCATATTTGTTCCATTCTTAAGTAGAATAGTATGTAACAAGTGATTCTTTTGTGTTGAAAGAAATAATATTTGGGTGTTAAAAATAAATAGCTATTAACGAGGTAGAATTTTAAACTAACTTGCTGCCTGAGTGTTTGAATACAGTTTTGTCTCAATTATCTGCATTGTTTGGTGTATTATGGTAGCTATGAAAGACCAACACCAAAGCAATCATACTCCATTCTGTTCAATTTCCATTTTATGTTCTTTACATCTCAGTTCCAGGTTTTTCCACTACACAAAGCAAATTAAATATGACCTTCCCAAAGACTCCGAAATTAACATAACGCCCCAGAGTGTGGTTCTTGAAGGGGAGATCTTAAGACAGAGATCTGCTCTAAGAAGGTAAGGTGGCTCTCTACAGTAAAGTTTTACAGTGAGCCTATAATACTAATCACTTATTTAACTGCATATGCATTAGCTCCTTTAAGGCAGTAAAAACATCCCCAGGTACTTCATAGCTAAGCCTCAGCGAAGGTAGAAAAAATTGGGGAGATGATCAGAAGTTTAACCTTTTGAAGAAGGCTTTTGAACGTAGGGAGAAATGTGTTATGGTACAGTGGTTTGGGAAGTGAATTCCAGAATTCAAAGTTGTGGTAGCTAAAAGCTTTTATGTTCAATGTAAACCGTATCAGTGTGATTGAGCAAAACAAGGGATGATTTCACAGATTTGGAGGTTTTGTGTGCTTGAATGTGTTATTTTTACAAAAAGGGTAGTTGCTGTGTTAAATCCTGAAGAGGAGTCACATCAGACTCAAAATGTCCTTTTCTCTTTCCACAGATATCGGCAGATCTCCTGAGTTTCTTCAGCATTTTGTTTGTTTCAAATTTCCACCATCTGCACGATTTTGCCTTTATTACAGCTTAGACTTTTGCTTGAGTTTGGTTTTGCCTGGAATCAACTATAGTTGTTCATTTTTTAATGCATTCTTGGGATGTGGATGACACTGGATTGGCTGTCCTGGAAAAAGTGGTGGTGAGCTACCTCTTGAACCAGTGTGGACCATGTGTTGTAGGTTGACCCACAATACCATTAGGGAGGGAATTCCAGGACCTTCCAACAAAACTGAAGGAATGGCAATATGTTTCAAGGCAGGATGGTGAGTGGCCTGTAGGATGATGTTTCTATTTACCAAGTGTCCTTGTCCTTCTCGTTGATAGTGACTGTTGGTTTGGAAGGTGCTGTCTAAAGATATTTGGTAAATTTCCATAATGCATCTGTAGATGGTACAGGCTGTTGCTGGAATGTTGATGATGGGGGGAGGTGATGCTTATGGATTGCTGCCAATCAAGTCAGCTGCTTTGTCCTGGATGGTGTCAAGCATCTTGAAGTATGTTGGGGGCTGCATTCACTCAGTGGGCAATATTCCATCATACTCCTGACCTGTGCCTTGTAAATAATGGCCAGGTTTTGGGAGTAGTAGGAGAATTACTTACGGCAATATTGATCACCTCTAACCTGCTCTTGTATCCACTGTATATAAATGGCTTGTCCAGTTTAGTTTTCTGGTCAAAGGTAACCCCCAGGCTGTTGATAATAGGAAATTTATCAATGGTAACATTATTGAATGACAAGAGGCAATGGTTAGATTGTCTCTTATTGGAGATGGTCATTGCTTGGCATTTGTATCGTGTGAATGTTACTCGTCACTTGTCAGTCCAAGCCTGGATATTGTCCAGATCTTGGATACATTTGAGTATGATCTGCTTCAGCATCTGAAGAGTTGCAAAAGGATCTTTACACTGTTCGCTGACAACTGCAAAGTCCCGCTTCTGGCCTTATGATGGAGGAAAGAATATTGATGAAACAATTGAAGACGGTTGGACCTATTTCACCATTCTGAGGAATTCCTGTAGAGATGTCCTGGAATTGAGATGACTGACATTCAATAACCATCTTCCCATGTGCCAGGTATAACTCCAACCAGTGGAGAGATTCTCCCAATTCCCAATGAGTCTAATTTTGCTACGGCTCCTTGGATGCCACACATTGTAGAATACAGTCTTGATGTCAAAGGCAGTCAATCTCATCTGACCTCTGGGATTCACCTCAGTGGTCCATGTTTGAACAAGGGTTGTAATGAGGCCAGGAGCTGAGTGACCCTGGCAGAACCCAAACTAGGTATTACTGAGCAGGTACTGATTGATTGTACTGTTAATGACACCTTTCAACACTTTACTGATGATTTTAACTGAAGAAACCCAGCTGATGTGTTTCTGATAGTGAACATACATACAATCAATGATTAAGGGCTCTTGTGGTGCAGTGTTAATGTCCTTCCCCTCTGAGCCAGGAGGCCTGGGTTCAAATCCCAAATGCTCCACAGGTATGTAATAAAATCTCTGAAAAGGGCAGTTAGAAAATAAGTACATTGTTGTATTAATCGGCAACAATCAGCTCATTTTTTTATGCTCAAACTTCAATCACCCAAATAAAAGGGAAGAGGGGGTGAGGAATTTGGGGAGGAACCTGTTTTTATAGCCGCAGTATTTATACCGATCCAGTTCAGTTTTTGGTCAATGATAATAACCAGGATATTAATACTGGGAAAATCAGTAATGATACTTCCATTAAAAATCCAGAGACGATGTCTAGTTTCTCTCTTGTTGGAGATGATCATTGTCTGGTACTTGTGTTGCATGACTGTTGCTTGTTGCTTATCAGCCAAAGCTTGAATGTTCTGCAGGTCTTGCTATGTATGGGCAGTGAGTGCTTCAGTGTCTGAGTCATGAATGGGGCAAAATATTGTGGATCATCAGCAAATACTCTGCTTCTGACCCCATAATAAATGGAAGGCAATTGATGAAGTAGCTGAAGCTGATTGGGTTTAGGGCATTACCCTGAGGCAACTCCTGGGAAATGTGGCATGGCTAAGATGATTGGCTTCCAACAACCACTTTCTTTTATGCTAGGTATGGCGACAACCAATGAAATATTTCTCCCCAGTTCCCATCAATTCCAGTTTTGCCAAGATTCCTAGACATCATACAAAGTTAAATACTGCCTTGATATTGACAGTTACACTCACCTCATCCCTGGAATTCATCTTTTTGGTCCATGCTTGGACCAAGTCTGCAAAGAGATCAAGAGCTGAGGTCCTGGTGGAACCATAGTTGAGCATCATTGACCAGGTTATTTCTGAGCAATCCTACTTGACAGCACTATTAATAACACCTTCCAACACTTTGCTGATAATTGAGAGTGGACAGAGGAAGCGATAATTGGTCAGGACTGATTTGTCCAGCTTTGTGTGCTTAGGACATGCCTAGTCAATTTTACACATTGTCAGGTAGATATTAATATTATAATTGCTTGAGAATGGCTCTGTTAGGGGTGCAGCTAGATCTGGAGGAAACGTCTTCACTAGTATCGACAGATTATCATCACAGGCTTTGCAGTTTCCAGTATTCTCAGCCGTTTTTTGATTTCATATAGAGAGAATTCCTAACACACCGATAATATGAATAGGAAGACAGAGCTCACAAAAAAACAAAGCAGCACTGTGAGGAAGAGGTCCTGCAGCTGAGATGCTGGCTCTATTCTTTCTTTTGTACTTCATTTTTTTCTTAGATTTAAAACAAACATAATTAAAGAATGTTTAGTTTTCTGCATTGAAAGCTTTGACATTACTTATTCATCTCAGAGGCTTTTATATATTTGCAAGTTTAATCAGTGAGTGTCAACATGATACTCAAGAATTATTCAAGTATCAGGGACAAGAGTTTTGTAATGATTTTGTTGGAATATGGGAAATCACAGAAGCTTGTAGATTATGGAGAAAGAGAAGGATAAGCCTGGGGATCAGAAGCAGTGAGAACTTCTTAAAATTACCAGATCTCAGTGGAGTACATTAAATTTAAAGAATGCTAAGAATCTTAAAATAGATTCAAACAGGTAAGCTTCGTTCAATGACAATAACTGTGTAAGGTTTTCTTTCTAATAACAGGTTGATGCCTATAATTTTCTCTATATACTTTTAACATGATTGTTTCACACACATTTAATCACTAAAGGGGAGAATTAGTTTTCAATTATTTTAGGAATGGAACAGCCATTTTAAAATTTCAGTATGTGTAACTTAACAAGCATGCTCTAAACATGTCAATTCATATCACAGAAAAGAAATATTGATCAGATGCAGATAAATAATAACATTGTTTAACATGCCTCATTATAATAATTTAGAATGAAATACTAGTCCAGCTTTAGGCTAATTTCTTGCCACAAAGTTATTTATTTACTTTGGCTAAGATTCAATCACATGCAAGATGACAATTTTGGAAGGTACTTCACTCTATGCACTTCTAATGGTTGACTACTGTATGGCATTCAGAGAACACAGCAATGCCCTTTCAACTTAGGGTATACTGACAAGGATGATGATCGTTAAATAAAAGGATTTTACCTGGATTTAATGGGGTTCATGGGGTCTCTGTTATTAGCTGAAGACCAGGTGAGAACACCATATTGCCTCTTTGTGGGAAGGACTGTTGCAAAAAGCATCACTGAGACACGAGATAGGATAGTGGGAGGCCTTCCCTGCAATGAAGGACCTTGGTGATACAAGTCCTATTCATTCAGAGCTCTTCAGATTGGCAGTGTTACAAGGAGAGGTTCATCTTTGGACCTAGGTCAAAGATAAATGTTGGTGAAGAGGAGGATTGTGGTTAACAGATGGGTTGGAGGTGTCAAGGGCAAGAGGATGATGCTGTGTCTACTCTTCTTACCAACAAAGGCTCCTTGATCGGGCAAGAAGTGCCTTTGTGTGAAGTAATCTCTTGGGAATCAGCAAAAAACCCTGAATAGGTTTTATTGTGCTCCTTCCATAAAGATATCGCCTGTCTACTTGGGTGTTAATATTGATATAAGCTTCAATTAGGCATTAATTTCCCATTTAAGGGGTCAACTGGCAGTTGTGTGGGAAAGCCTGGTTATTTTCAGATTTGTTTAGGGTGATGATAGGAAGATGGCAGTTTTCACCCTAATTACATGCTCCCAAGCCACCATATTCACCATAGTGCAGGTCACTAAATTGCATCACATTTTTTCTATGACTACACAATATCACACCATCAATTCAAATTTACTTGCCAAAAATTAATAGGCAAAACAATGCAGTCACGCCTAAAGGAATTCTCAAGGGATTAAGTACAACATTGCTTAAATCCAATGTAGTTGACTTTGCAACTAAACAAACAGCTAAGTGACAATCAATTATAATAAATCAGAACAATGGCTTTCCTTCTCATTACATCAAATCATAAAATGATTTTGTGCAGTAAAGGCCATTCGAACATCATTCAATTTTAATTAGAGTCAATTTGCTCAATTGATCTTGAGATTATAGAACCCATACAAAGTTTCAATAATGTTGTGGCATGCAGCAAAATATAGAAACATCTTGATCTTATTAAGATGATGTTAAAAAGCAGCATGATTCTATTCAGATGGGAAGCCTCAATTAATTAAAATAGCAGAAATTAAACTATTTCCAAAACTTTCAGCAAAGTATTGTTTATCATGTTGACAAATTAATTCAGGAGTGACATTTATTTTAGGATTAATGGCTCAGCAATATGAAGTAGTTTCTTGTAAAAAAACTTTTTTCATTTCAAGTCAGTTATACATTACCTCAAATTTCTGACTCTCTTGTCGCAGTTTTTCAATGGTTTGCTCAATTTCTGCCAGTCTGGGATCCACAGTCTCCGGCCTACCCAGTTGAGGATTCTTTATGTACGCATCCTTCATTTTTATTAAACCATCTCTTGAGGATTAAAAAATATAAATTCAGTACACCAATTTATGCTCGAGTTGGAGTTTATTCGAACAAACCAAATTAAGGTAAAAGTTATCAATTACTAGATGATTATTTGTTTTGCAAGGAGACTATTAGACAAATAAACATCAGAAGCATCATTGGACTCTATAAATGTTAACTCTCTCTACAGATGCTGCCAGGCCGACTGACTTTCTCCAACATTTTGTTTTTGTTGGATTCTGTACAAGGTTCCATCTACCAAAAGCACTATTTCTTGAAAATACAAACCAGCTTTCTACTAACCTTTTGGATTGATCTTTCTACATGTGTACTGTCTCTCCCCATGCATCTGTCTCAATGACTTAACACTTTGAACATATTTTTCTTTATTCATTCATGGGATGTGGGTGTCACTAGAATTGTTATCAAACCTTAATTGCCCTTGAACCTTGTGGCTTGCTCAGACTCATCAGAAGGCAGGTAAGAGAGTCAACTATATTTGGTCTAACATACTTTGGTCTTCAGGTAAAAAATGGCAGATTTCCTTCCATAAAAGTGATTAGTAAACCAAATGAAAATTGATAATAAATTCATGGTCACCAATTCTGAGACTTGCTTTCACTTCTGGATTTTACTAATTGAATTTAAATTCTACTGGCTGGAGTGGAATTTGAAATGACATCCTGGAAAATTAGCTGGGGCTCTGGATCACTTGTCCAGTGACATGACCATTACACTATAATCTCTTCACGGAGCTCCAAGTCCATAAATTTATGCAATCATTAGTCTATGATCCTTTATAACCTTACGCTTCAATACACAGACTGATGTCATCAGCAATTTGGATACGTAACATATTTCTTCCTCCTCATCATTAACGGTGGTAACATCACTCGACAAGCAATTCAGAGATCCAACCTATTAATCCAGGGACAACAGCCTGAAATCCTATGCTGATTCAAATATCAAAAAAAATGTATATGCAAGTGATACTTTCTTATTTATTGCAATGACAATGCGATATGAACAAAATTTGGGCAATTTGAAAATAATTCAAAGACATATTATATTATTAGACCTGATAAGGTTGATATAAGAAATTAAATGCATGCTGGTGCTGTAGAGTTGAACAGACTGTGGTTCAAGTTAAAGCACAAAATGGACTTTGCTATACTGTATGCTAAAACTGAAAGTATTCCATTTTCAATAACACAAACGTGAGAATCTCTTCAACGTAAATGTTTTAAAAATAAGTAAAATTACTTCAAATAATTTGAGTAGGCCAAAAGATTTCTTTGTACACGTTATGAATTTTCAAGATGATCCAACATCTCAAGCAGAGATCTCCAAGCAAATGCTTTTATGACATTACTTCAAAAAGATCATGCCAAGTTAACACCATGTGCCTCCATCTCCTCTAATTCCTTTAAACAACTAGTTATTTTATTCACAAACAGAAACAAAGATACTGGAAAAGCTCAGCAAGTCTGGCAGCATCTGTGCAGAGAAAATCAGCGTTAACGTTTTGAGTCCAGTGGCCCTCCCCCAGAGTTCTGAGGAAGGGTCAATGGACCCAAAACGTTAACTCTGATTTTTTTTCTTCACAGATGCTGCCAGACCTGCTGAGCTTTTCCAGCAACTCTGTTTTTGTTCCTGATTTACAGCATCTGCAGTTCTTTTGATTTTTAGTTTATTTTATTGATAAAGTGTAAAGTCTCCTTGCCTTCTTCTTTGATGCTGAGAAAACTAAGAAGCTATAACAGAAACTATGCGGAGTTAAAAAATAATCGAATGCCAAATTTCAGTGTAAGAAGGTTCTTCTTCGTTGACTCATCAAATATTTAATGGTTTAATATTTAATTTCTCTAACTTTTTTAAACAATCAACTAGCCGGCTAAAATATTTCCCGAGAAACAAATGAATGGATATCAACAGTAAAATGAGAGTTAATTCCAATTTGAACTTCAAATAAGTGAAGATGTGAAGCACTCACAAGAAACTTTTAACAGATGCTTACTGATGCCAGTACTGTCATTAGCTTTTAAGTCTTTTTTTAAAACAAAAAAAAAATCGGATGTAGGTGTCACTGGTTGGGCCAACATCAGAAATGTAAAGTGAAGCACTTCGGCTGGAAAACATTGAAAGAGGGTACAGGGTCTTGGGTTCATATGTGTACAGCTCATGAATGGTGGCCACATGTACAGTGCAGTTAAAGGATACAGTAACCTCAGCTTTATTAATAGAGGCATAGAGTACAAGAGAAGTCAGGTGATGTTGAACTTGAACAAGATACCTGTTCGACTTCAGCTGGAGTATTGTACTTGAGTACAGGTGTGGCACCCACATTATAGGAAAGGTGTGAATGCTTTGGAGACAGTGCAGAAGCAATGTACAAGAATGGTTCTAGGAATGAGAAATTTCAGATATGAGGATAGATTGAAGATTAAATGCAGCTGACAGAAGATTTAGTGGATTTTTTTTAAAATAACGAGCAGGCTGGATAGGAGAGCTGTTCCTGCTTGTAAAAGGAAGAAGAATGAGAGGACATTGATTTAAAGTGACATGCAAACAAAGCAGGGGTGATATAAGAAATTTTTTTTCGCACAAGTAGTTAGGGTATGGAATGCACTGCTTGGAAATGTGATACAGGCAAGTTCAATTAGACAATCAAGGGTTCTGGATGGTTATTTAGATAGAAATGGTGTGCAGGGATTTAGGGAAAAGGTGGGAGACTGGTACTAAGTGACAGAACCAGACAGGCACAATGGGCTGAATGACGTCCTCCAATGCTTTAACAATTCTGTGATTTATTACCCATCTCTATTTGCTCTTGAGAAGGTGGTGTGAATCGCCTTCTTGAAATGTTGCAGTCTGGATGCTGCAGGTAGTTCCAAAATACCATTAGGGACAGAATTCCAGGATTTTTACGTAGTGAAAATGAAGGAAGGCAATATATTTCCAAGCCAGGGTGATGAGTGGCTCAAAGGAGGTCTAGTAGGTAGCGGTGTTCACATTTATCTGCTGCCCTTGTCCTTCTAAATGGTAATGGCCTCGAGCTTTGAAGGAACTGAACTTCTACAACGTATCCTGTAGATAGTAAATACTGCTGCTACTGGAGTCAGTCGTAGAGGAAGTGAATGTTTGTGGATGTGGTATCCATCAAGTGGGTTATTTTGACCCTGATGGTGTCAAGCATCAATACTCATCCAGACAAGCTGAGCATATTCCATCACACTGCTGACTTATGCCTTGGACACAGCAAATGTAAAAAAATTCTGTATTATGTGAAGCATCACACTTACTTTTGATCAGATTCTTTCTGGATTTCTTTGTTAATTTCATCAATTTTTTGCTGAAGTTTCTTTCTTCGTTGCTCTGGTGGAAGATTGCTGAAGTCTTCTGGTCCCGAACCCTATCCAAATTGTAATCACCATAGTCAGTGTCTCAAGCAGGATTTATATTTTTGCAGTCATACTTCTGTTTCGGTGCCAAACTTTAGCAAAGCGACAGTCATTTTAAAAAGAAACCTTTCCTTGCCAGGAGTTCTTGTCTGTCAAAACTAAAATATTTTAGCCTTTTGGCCATTACACAGGCCATTTGCCTGCTTTAATAAACAATTAACTAATTCTAGATACAGATACAGACATGCAGGCAGTACATTTTTGATTTGACTTGATGTTAGTGTACTGTTTCCTGTAACATTTTGTACTTAGTTCAGAAAATAATTCCTAACACAGTTGAAACTCTTACATATTTGCGTGCATTTACTAATAGTATTCTAATTTCTTCATTATTGCCAGTTGAAATTCTTTTGCAATTTTGCCGGTCTCCCACTATCAAAGGATCCCCTGGAAACACTAGGGAATTGAAATGTCATTTCTGATGCCTATTTAACAGTACGTGCCCCAAGTTTTCAACAGTGGATAATGCAATTGGAAGAAATCTTCCAGAATTGGAGGTAGAAAGTGAACCTGATGAATGCCTGGGCCACATCTCTTCTGCTCTATAATGATTTCAGCTCTAGACTGTACAACAAAGAGGTGGTCTACTCGACAGCTAAACCAGTATGAACAGGTTATCAATTGGAAACAGTGCCCTTGATGTTTGCACAACTGAAGGACTAAACCTAGGGCAGGTGGGTGGTCACTGTGAATCACCATTTGCCCTTGCTTACAATCCCCATATCCCTTTTACCCCATAATCCTGAACACCAGAAACAATCTTCTATCCCCTCCATCCCCCAGCACCTCAACCCCAAACATCATCTGTATGAAGGAGAGATTTTAGCACAGCCATTGCTTTGCCGTGGGACTGCTGGAGAAGTTGACCTCTGAACTAGCTGCCAATTCTTAGCAACTGGCATTTCCTTAATTCTGGTAGAAAGCCCAGCTGTCTGCTGGAGGTTTGGTGGGCTGTGCCATCTTTGTCGATGATGGGCTTCCCTACTCCCAACTCTTGTACCTTTGGACTTAGTCAACACTTTATTTTGGAAGATTCCAACCACGTTATAGTAAGGGCAAACCATAGAAATGAAAGCTGTTAAAAATATGAGCA
Source organism: Stegostoma tigrinum (assembly GCF_030684315.1). Lineage (NCBI taxonomy): Eukaryota > Metazoa > Chordata > Chondrichthyes > Orectolobiformes > Stegostomatidae > Stegostoma > Stegostoma tigrinum. Next base: position 34,552,761 of record NC_081382.1, read on the forward strand.
GCTGCCTATAATCATCAAACTAAACGTTGCCATAATTGGGAGAAATGAAAATAACCTAACCGCTTTTAGAATCTATTACCACACACACAACGCAAGATGCTGATCATTCAAGTTTATCTCTTGGCATGTTAGCTATTCAAAAGGGTATAATGAGGGTGAAAATACAAAAGGTAGATCCTGGTCAATGTTCCCAAAGTTTTCTTGATGGTTAGCTTTACACATTTGGTAAGTTTGCTCTAAGGTCTGCCAGATATTAATTATATTAACACCTCACTAAACCCACAACATAATTGTAGATGAAGGTTTACATATACCAGAAATAAATTTTCACACATAAGTTCCTTCTGTGAAGGTTCATTGATTTCATAATGTTACTGTGTGTATATCAATTCATACAATGCTTTTAAACAAATGAATGTCGGCGATCAAACACATTCCAATTTTGAATTAGATTAATTCTAAATTGAATATCCATTCACGGTGAATGGCAATTTTAAAAGTTTTGCATAGCAGTTTCATGAATAGGTGAAGTTACTGAAACAGGCATTCCAGTAATGCTGAAAATACCATCAATGATCATTAGAAAGGTGTGACTGGAATTGTTTTAATGATTTTTCTTGTGTGAATGGAGATGCATGCATTAGGCGAGTGATAAAATTTCTAACACCTCTGTCTGCACCTTTAAGTGATCTTAATTACTCTAAAGAAGCTAACTCATCTTTTAAAGAAACTGAGAAATATTAACACTTCGCATTTTTGTTTGGAGTTTGAATTCTACTACGCAAAACCAAAGCATAGAAACTTTCAAATATCCAAAAGGAGCTTTAAAGCAGAAGTAGCCATGGGTGCCTGGAAGCAGCATACTTTCAATTCAATGGTTAAATATATTGAGCCGACTAAATTCTTTATCATCTCAAACATGCGCTGCAATAAGTTCTGCTTACTACATTATATATTTCCATTTCAATACATAACATAGTAACTTAATTGTTCTGTGGTGCACTGAAATTTACAATCTGAGCATTCATGAAAATCATTGCAAGTCCTGAATGATTGATTGTTCAGTGAGGATAAAAGAAATTATTTTGAAAATTTAATAATACTAACATACTATTATTAAACAAGTTAACTAAGTTAAATGAACAACTTTTTTTTTTTACATGGACGTAGCTTAAATAGAGTTCCCATATATTTGGCTTCATCTCTACGACATGAAATAGCCTTCCACCAGAGAAAGTATTACACTAAAGAATTAAACACAAATGTCACAAGGTATAATTTCCAATGTGACATTCTTCACTGAATAAGTATGTACAGATAAAATGCAAAAGTCCGATTTTAAACCTGAAAGGAGGACTGTTGATAAGCTGTCACACTTTGACTGCAACACAGAACACATTTAACCAAATTCTTTATTTTTGTACTATTACTGCATTGTATTCCATTATGATTCTGTTTACCTCCCTGAGCCTCTTCTCAGTGACTCATTCATACAGATGGGTAGTGTATCAATGCTAACATTAGGGCAGAAACGTTTATAATTTCCTATCTGCTATAAGTAATGTTTATTCGAAATTTTTTACTTGACTGTAATGTCTCTTCTTCAACGATGTCTTATTTCTAACTTATTTTTTAACCTCTGTAAAGTAATGCAATGAGTTTTTATTTCTCTCTAATGTCCAAGATTTGTACCAAGGTACTTGTACCTAAGATGGCGCTAGAACTAGCATACATCGTAAAAGCTTTTTACTGTATTTCTACAATGGAGTACATGTGACAATAAAGAATATTTTGTCTAGGCCAGATTATTAAGTACATTTTAGTGCTGGTGCCCTGCCATTATTCAAAGTTATACTGCCTCTGGCCATTAAAAGCCAACAAGCAGTAATGGGTGGTTACATGGCATGGAGTGTGGAGGGATGGGGAAAACAGCCTGAAAAAGCATTGGCCAGGAATTGTACAAAACCAAAAGATGCTGCATTTCCTTAAATGTCCGAAGTCTTTTGTAAAAGAAGTGTTTAAAATCCTGCCTTCTGTCTATGTAATAACACAAGGGAGAAATAACTTTGAAATCATTTTTGCATTATTTTGGAACCTAACTATTTGTACATGTCACTTAAATTAGTGCCAAAGGTTCAGCTTTCATAAATTCTAATGGTATGCTCTTATTTAGGAGGACCTTTTGTCAGATATAGCCTTCAGATTTGTCCAATCTTGAAATCTCTTTGTACAAACTGGAGAGACAGTATAAGAAAAAAAGCAAAATATTGCTGGAAATTGGAAACAAACAAAGAATGCTGAAGAAACTCAGCAGATCTAGCAGCATTTGTCAAAAGAGAAACTCGGAGTTCACATTTTCAGTTCGAAATGGCACTTTTTCAGAACTTCAGGAAAGGAATCATATTGGACTCAAAACGGTAACCGTTTCTCTTTCCAGAGGTGCTGTCAATCCTGAGTTTCTCCTGCATTCTCTGTGCTTGATATCAAAAGAGGAGTACTATTTTCAAGTGTGTTCAGGAGAAGAGAGACGTGGTGTATATGTACATAAGTCATTAAGAGTGACCAGACAGGTTGACAGTGCTACTTATAAAGAGTATAGAATTCTAGGAGCTGGGAGGTTATAACGAACTTCTTTAGGACACTGGTTAGACTTCAGCTGGAGAACTGCATCCATTTCCGGAGGCTATATTATAGGGAGGTTGCAAATACATTTAAGTGTGCAGAAGAGGTTTACAAAACATTTCAAGAGATGAAACACTTCATTTAAGTGCAAAACTGGAAACATTGAGGGCGTTTTCCTTGTAGAGGGGAAAGATAATGGGAGATCTTATAGAAGTTTGGGGTGGCACGGTGGCTAAATGGTTAGCAATGCTGCCTCACAGCACCAGGAACCCAGGTTTGATTCCATCCTTGGACGACTATGTGGAGTTTGCACATTCTTCTTGTGTCTGCCTGGGTTTCCACCAGGTGCTCCAGTTTCCTCCCACAGTCTAAAGATGAGCAGGCTAGGTGGACTGGACATGCCAAACTGCCCATAGTGTTCAGGGATGTGTCAATTAGGTGGATTATGGGGGATAGTTCTGGGTGGAATGCTCTGAGGGTTGGTGTGGACTGTTGGCCTGAAGGGCCTGTTTCCACACTGTAGGGATTCTATGATCTAAGTTTCCAAAATCATGAGAGGTCTACACAGTAGACTCATAAAAGGATTGAGAATCAGATGGTATAGTTTTGGTTTTTTTACAAAAGAAGCAAATGCAAGTTGAGGCAAAAAAACATGATTTTTGGCACAGGCAGTAGTTAGGATCTGGAATACGCTGCCTGGAAGGGTACTGAGCACAGGTTCAACTGAAGCATTCAAGGGCAGCAGTGAATAATTATTTAAATAGAAGTAATCTGCAGTAATAAGAGAAAAAGACAGAAGATTGAGACTCAAGTTAAAATGCTTAAAGAGCTGGTGCAGGCACAATGGGCAACATGGCCTCCTCCTGCACTGTAATTGTTCTGAGATTCTGGCTGCATGCAAAATTATGATGCAGAATTATTGAACACTGAGCGTGAAGAACCTTTTTATTTAGGTTGAGTATTTAGCCTCATGGTTATATATTATACTTCTTTGCTTCACTTGACATTGGAACTTCAGAACCCCAGTATATGTGTAAACCCCAAAGCTGTGATATCCCTTCAAGCTTTCTTAACTTGATCTGAGTGTTAGTTTCACTCTAAAAATTACCTGTTCTTTTGCCAAAGAGGAAAAAATATCTCACATTGGAAATATTTCTTGAATATTCTTTTCAATGTACAGATGAAGCAACTGCCAACAAAGTCAGTTTAGGATTTATGTGTTTTTGAGTTTGTGAAAAATTGATGAATGCTATCCTTTCTGGATAACCTGATTTTAACTTTGGGAGGCAAGTTCTCAGATTTCTAAAGAATGCTGTTGTTTCGAGAGCATTGTGTCAAAATACGTAATGTTTTGTTAAGCGTTTAGTAGCATTATCGGAAACAAAAGAAGTTTTAAGCAAATTAACTAATATTGAACAAGAAAGGATAAATTAAGAGTAGCTTCTTTTCAAAGTATTTCAGACATGATCCGTAGAAGTCACTTTTTAAAAAATGCAGTTAAAATTCTGACAGCTATACAGATAATATGAATAATAAGAGCATGGCCGAAATTCATGTCATATCAGTTTGTTTCATGGAAACATGTTTTGGCTAGTAATTTCTGTTAACTCTGTCACCTTTATTAATGCGGCCTCCCCAAATTTTGACTCTTGCAATTCCATTATTCCTTCTCTGTACGGTGAATCCATGGTTTAAACTGCTGAAACTTCAATAACCGATATTGCAAGAGAAATACTTTCCTCAGTATAAAAGAGAGAAAAATTCTAGCCTAGCCTCCTAACAAAGGTTTTAAAATATAGTTTCTTCACCTTTACAAAAACAGGAGAATAAAAGTTACCAGCAATGATTGATGAATATTCTGATTAATATATAACGGGTATGCAGGCATGAAAAGAAATTTTCAAGTCATTAGTAAACTTTCTATTTTCAATATGTGCATGTACTGTGCTCTTTGGAATGTAGAAAATATTCTGTGTTGATCTAATCGCAATACAGACCACATGTAAATTATTTTCAGATTGTGTGATTGAACTAATATGCCAGAAGCCTGCACGTGGACAACTAAAATTAACACAACATGTGCAAATTTGCTTCGATACACAAACTTACTACAGAAAATACAGATAAATTATTTAGTTTATTAGCATTACAAATAAGACATATGAAGATCAACAGAAATAAAGTGCTGTACTTTTAATTGCACATGTTAGTTGCTTAAAGTTTTGATTAAACAAAGACACCATGATCACCTCAATTAGATTACAGGCCTGTACAAAGTTTTCTGATAAAAACAATACATTGATGGACGAAAGACAAATTAAAGGACTGTCACAATTAACTTTGCAGGTGGTTAACAGGATTGGTGAATCATATTAGAACTTGAACAGACACACAAAATGCCACATTGCTTACCAGTTTGAGAGAAAGCTTCACGCAAAATTGGAGAGGAAAGGTGGAAAAAGAGAAAAGATTGACAAGTCAATAGAAAATGATTACGCATTTGTAAATACTTCAAGAATTATCTGTATTGAATGAACATTGTGAACGTTAGTGAACCTGGTTCATAAGGAAGCCATCTTTAAATGATCCATGAAGATGTGAAAATTATACTATTAAAGTACTACTAAAATAACTGTACAATATCAGTGCAACCTGTGGACAGTACCATATAAGAACGTGAGAGATTGGAACAGTTAGGTCATTACGTCTATTCCTACTACATGCTATGTACAATTCACTCTATTGGAAATTGTCCAATCCATTTTACTTTCTAAAGCATGATTCTGTCAATCGAAAGACTAAACAAAATCCTAAGACATCAATCTAACTTGCATCCACCGTTATATTTTCATAATTTTAGTAGCTTGGGGTCCGTCAGACTCTGCAAATCAAATATCATTCTTACATCCCAAATTTCCAGTTGCAAAGCAAATGTTCTCTTTGGTCTTTCTGATAGGCATTAATACAACTGCAAATTAAGTCTAATGCAAGTTTATTAGTGACATTCAAAATGACATCCCAGGTCTCACATTCTTTGTCACAACCACTATTTTCATCTTTTAGCAGCTCCTTCTCATACCATTATTTAATTGAAGTGCCTTCAGAATATGTAATGGAAAATATACATTGGTTATTTACAGATCACTAATTAGAAAAACTGCCATTTACTACTTGCTTGTGAACTACAGAGCCATACATCTTAATGAAAAATAAATATGATGTTCTTTTCTGTTACTCATCCTCTGTTCTACACAGTATTATAAGGACAATACAACATTATTTAAATTGCAGACAGCTCAATTTTCTCATTTTCAATCCTTTCTGTCTTTCATCTCAAAGTATAGAATTAAGACGTGCCATCTTTCATAAAGAAGGAAACGTTGGTATCTAGTACACCAACAGTGGTCTGATCAATAGCAACGTGTCAAATATATTGAGATTGATTTTGAAGCCTGCAGACAACTGCATTCTAAGGCAAAGTGCTTATGATGAAAGTTTAAACTTGTAAGTACAGATTATTGGAATGAGGATATTATTACATGTTCTACTATGTTATTCAGATAATTTGCGAGCACCACATATGAGAGTCAAGCAGAGTCTTTTCCACCAACTAAAAAATGTTCAAAAAATATAAGATTTTCAGTCGTGTCCTAACTATTGCTGAAATTCAAGCCCACAGTTATTCCCAACTGTGATCAGATTACAATGAATGCCACTTTAACTAAGCAAGACAAACAGTGATGAAACACTCTGCTTTCAAATGATGCTTGAATCACTAACTTGGCTAAAAGCTCAAGATACTTACTAAACAAAATTGAGTAATTTTCAGTGATAGACAACTCTGAGTTAAAACCTACATCAAACTTTGATTTTTACAGTCAAGTGCTTAACTTCTATGGTTGCCTTCTACCAGTACTATGGTTTCTAAATACACCAGCAACCATCAAAGTGGAATTTAAGTATCTTTTCCCCCACTGTGTTTTATAAACACAAGTGTTTTAAAAATAGATTTGAAGAATAAGTGCTGGATGGGCTGAATGGTATTTGTTTCCCATGCCCTTGTGGTCAGTGATTCGTAGTTTTCAACGGAAGGATCAGTAATGAAAGCCAACGAATAATAATTAAGTACAGCCGAGAATATTGCTCTTGCATGTCACAAAACTTACTGCCAAAACCATATTATTTACATTCCAATAACATTACAGAATGGCCACCTTATGAACCTTAGCCCAGAACAATGAAGATGTAACATAAGCTTTCCAACAGACAAACTACTTGCACAGCACAAACATGAAAGCTTCACATTTAATATACTACTTATATCACACCCTGTGGAAAAACTAAATGGGATTTTAAAATCAAAATTTAGCTCAACTAAAAACTAGTACTATTAAAAATGCTTTTAAATTGCTTTTTAAAACTTTCAGATGGAAAAAATACTCCTTTGGGGACGGAACATTTAATTAAAAATAAGAAACTAAAATGACAAAATAATATTTTTCTGTATCAAACATAAACTGTCCTTAAATTAAGTTCAATGGAGTAAAATCCTTTTAAGCCTTTCAAACTGACTCTTAGTTTGTGGATAATTCAAGTGAGATTGAGTCAGAATAACAATTGTCAGGTATTTAAAACAGAACCAAAAATGAAGTCAAAACAATGCATAACCAAATCAAACAAACAGAACTGATCTGAAAGCTAGGAAACTGGGGATAGGCAATAAATTCTAGCCAAGCCAGTGATGTCCATTATTTTCAGAATAATTAATTTGGAAATGAATGACAAAGTTTCATAACTAACAAAATTCTAAGTAAATAAAAATGTTACTCTACACTGTACGTCCTTCTAGTATTAGATAATTGCACATTAAATACAAAGTATTTATTCTGGATTCAAAACTTAATTTACTTTATTCAAAAATGCAAACTGAAGTTATAAATTATCTTATGCAAGATTCAATTACTGTAAAATATTGCAAAGTTAATGCATTACCTCAGAAAAAGTACCAGGACTAGCTGCAACCCTGATATTAGTTAGATGCGATCTTAAATGTTACAAATGCTGTTCAATAAGTTAATTCATTATCCAAAATATTTTAACTACAGCTAGAAAATTCAGAAATGTGAATTAATGCCCCAAAAGCAGAATCCATATCAGCATGCCTTCTTAGAAATTACACCATTAATTGTGTATTTGCTATCATCAATTTCAATTTTTGTTTCATTCCACTACACTTCTTTGGTTTCTCTGCAGCATTATTTCCCTACTGAAAACATGGGTAGACAGATGTGCTTACATCACTGCTCAGAGATAGCAACAACATAGGTATCCACTATACCATAGATTAGAAGATCGAAGTACTGACCTATTATTCCAATCCTTCATTAGGTGTAGTGAAGGAATCTGCATGAAGTGAATGAGTTCCCCAAAGGCAAGGCGAGATAACAAATTTCTTCTACGCAATCTATGACACCCAATTTTATCTATTGGTATAGTACTTGGGCTGGCTGCATTCAACATTTACTCTTCACAAGTGCTATTCATCACCTTAAATCTGACTGTAATTTATTGTTGGCTGGGCTTTTTCAGATTTCTGGCATAATCTATTGTGGGTGATCTCAATATTTTCAGAAAGCTGACTTCATTCTTTTTCCATAGAAATCAACAGGAACCCTGCAACTCAAATTAGCTATATCCTTTCAAGAGTCATCTCAATGATTTATATATACCCCAGAAGCAAAAATCGCTCAATATAAACCAAGGACTCAAGTGCAATCTGTTTATAATTAAATTGATTTAAATGAAATACTCTTTTCATCTTGGATGCAGCTTTATACTTCACTCTATACCATTTGTGTGGCCGCAGGCAGGTATGAGTAACATGTTGAACTGGTAATGCCAGCAATATAAAAAGAACCCACTATGAGTTTAGCTCAGCTGTCTGTAGATCATAAATTCTAATCCAAACTCTTATCTCTAACAGCTAAACACTTCTTGACATCTACATCACAGAAATTTCAGGCAAGACTTCTTCATGAACAATATTTTCCTCATGTCCCCTCTCTCCCACTTAAATTTAAACCCTTAGAATTATTTTCTACACTCCAAAAAGTGGTATATTCACGGTATGAAATTAAACTTTCCATTTTAAGCATACAACGGCAGTGTTTGAAGTTGAATGCAAAGAAAAACATCCATATTGTGCCTTTCTCCAGCCTGACATGTATTAGTGCAGCCCACCTTTTAAAGAAATTTAAGATTGGCATTATCCTGGTGGCACTGGATTAATACCTAAAGAATCTTAACATCTGCACATTAATATATTCTTCAAATCCTGCATTAACTTTTAGGGACTGAATTATTGAAATCTGATGGGGACCACAAGATTGTGGGTGTGCTTGGAACTTCCCATCTCTGGCCAGTCAAAGCAGACCTATCTCAAGGTCAGTTTATAAAAAAACTGGACCAGTAGTAATATAGCACAATGCTCATAAGTGGCAGATAACAATTTAAGCAATTAAGGAGCTTATTAAGGCCACTCTCCACTATTGACAAAGATGGTGGTGTGGGGGCAGAGCTCCAATAGCATTTTATGCTCTACCCCACAATCACAACTTCTAACTTGCCACAGCTCCCTTAAACGTTCTGGCCAGTTGGGGAAATTTTATTTGAAAAATTGCTGGAACTTTTGAGTCAGTGCTTTCATCCTGAGTTGCACTGTGCCCTCATCGGCACTGACAGGATGACACTTTGTCCATGCCTCTTAATGACTCTGCAGAGTCAACATCTTTGTATCATCCTGAATTGGACATTGAAAATCTTATTGAGGTCTACTTCTGACACAGTGTGGAGTTGGATTGGAAAATATTCTCATGCATCTGTCTTGACCGCAGACTGAACATTCAGTCTATCGTGTCTTCAAAAGACTGAGAATTAGTTCTAATTTTTATTGCATTATTGAATAATACCCATTAGCATCTGCAGTGATTTTCAAAACGTATTTTGTATTAACTTTGCACCTAAAAGCAGTGAGCTGCAGTGTCACGGAGAGAAAAACAAAATTGTAAATCTGGTGAGTGCAACATACTGGCCTGACTTATCTTGTGTCCTTCAAAACGGAGGTCCAGCATAGCCATTTGCAAGTATCACTGTTTTTTAAACTTCTGAGTTATGTCATCAAGTATATGGCTGACACCACAGACTATACCGCTATTTTCAACAGCTGCATGATTATACTTACCATTTGGGGTCTCTGGATAACAATTGTAAGAAAAGTTGTGATTAATTTTTCTTGAACTCTTTAGGAGGATGTGCGCAACTGTTGAAATACATTAAATATTCCATTTCAAATACACATTTGATTTTTAATTTTATTGTTTTTGCATTGTGATAAATTACTCAATTAACATGTTCATATTATTAAATATTATTTACTGTGAATTGAAAATTCACAATCTTCATTCAAATGCCTTCAGATTTTTTTTATAACAGTCAAACAGGAAAAGCAAATGTGGGATTCAATGCGATTTATGCTAATTAACCTCAACTAGGCGATAATGTATACTACAATTAGCCTCAGCACAATTTGGTTAAGGTGGGTGTTATTTTCAGATTATTCAGAACATTGAGATAAGTACATGTTTCTAAAGGGTGAGGATAAATTAGGCTCTACTGGAATGACCTTCGTAATAAAACAACTTGTCACCATCCTGGAATCTCCTGATATGACACTTTCTTTTGTGAAACATCTTGGAACATTCTACTACATTAAAGGGGGTACATAAAATCACTATATATAGAAGCCAGTAGGTTTTTTTGTTTCTGTATCTTACATTTAGGGCTCAATGTTCAGTTAGGTGAAAAACAGAGGAATAATTGTCATCCTGTAAGGAATCAAAGCTTTGAGAAGATGAGGAAATTACAATCTTAATGTCAGGGTGGAGATCTGCTATTTTCTCTTTTCTCTGCATGAGCTGTCTAAAATTTACAATAGTCTTAAAATTATATTTTTAATTAAAAGAGAAAAGTGACTTGATTTTTTTCTCCCACTCTGCTGATGCTCCATATTTAGCCCATTTCCCTGTATAGAGAATGCAGTCACCGAGTCCTAGCTGTACGTTTGTACCTGTGTTCTAAAGAGACTTGCCTATTTTCCACTCTTGTCTGAGAAAATGAGTTGGAGATTTCAAACACACAGATGTTCAAAGAGATGAGATCACTGCTGTCATCTTATAGCATGTTATGTTACGCTGCCAGAACATTTGAAATTCTTGGAAATATAGACATGTTCATTATAATACTTTTATCCTATGAAAGCATGCTAATGAGAACCATGAATTGGGAACATTAATTTAGTACAATACTGATTTAGGCCTAGTTTCCTTAAACAGTTTATCTTCTTAGCAATAATGATCTTACAGCTTTTAAAAACCAACAATCAGAAATACAAAATCATAACCTTATGGTTCTGTATTCAGCCTGCATATGCTTCTCAAAACAGCATTAGCAAGCAACTACTCTGCAGATAGTTATGATGGGATTCAGAGTCACGAGATGCAATAACACATAACAATGAAGCAGCAAGTCCATGTGTTATTGTGAGTTCTAGTCAATAACCCCACTTACACAAATAAGTTAACCTCATTACAGTGAATACACAGCAGAGCTAGAATTAAAAGTTTATTTCAAGATATAAGTTTTAGATATAAAGATCTCTTCTTTAAAAGGTACAATATGCTCATGATACATTTTGATTGCGTGCTGCAAATTTAGCCTTTGAAAGATTTGGCTATTAGCAGTAATGATGAGGTTAACAGCCACAAAGGGAAGTGTTCTGGTGATACCGAAGAAGAAAGTCATCTCTTCATTTATTGTCAGTATTTTTGTGTAACTGGGTCTGATCAACAGGATTTTTATTTTGATACTTGCACAACGAAAATCATGCAGCTCTGAAATAATTAACAGCTAAACTGTGTCTTCAGTACTGTGCTGTTGCTTTCTGGTCTTTGGGTCTGTAGGTTTTATTTATAAAGCATAATATTCTAAGTGTATGGTAAATCTATCACAAGATAATGCTCTGATTGATCAGCCTTTACTATAACCCCTTTTCTCTTCACTAGTCAGTTAACCACTTGGATTGTGTCTCCTTTCATGCCATAGCCGAACCTCAAATCAGAAGCTTCTAAATACTAGTGGTAATACACAGCAAGGTTAAAATTACCCTAGGATAAACTGTGCAGTGTAATTTTACCTCAGCAAAACACAATGTAAGCGCTTGCACAAGCCCACCTTGAGCATTTTTAAACAACAGTACAAATGTTTGGGGGGGGGGGGGGGGGAAGAGTTAAGATTTGGGTGAAGACAGGGAACAGAATTAAGAAATTAAAGTTTAAAATACAGTCAATTGCCTTGATCCACAGCAAGGAATTGTGTTTGATCAAGTCAGGATGTTCAAAACCATGAAGGGGTTTGATAAAGTAATCAGAAATGCCTACGCATTAGTGAGCGCAAAACAAGCGTCATAAGTATTAAAACCAAAAGCACGTGGATGCTGTAAATCAGGAACAAAGACAAAGACAAAGTTGCTGGAAAAGCTCATCAGGTCTGGCAGCATCTGTGGAGGAGAAAACACTGTTAATGTTTCAGGTTCGGTGACCCTTCCTCAGAACTGAGGGTTTCTGGGCCCGAAATGTTAACTTTGTTTTCTCCTCCACAGATGCTGCCAGAGCCACTGAGCTTTTCCGTCATAAGTATAAGATAGCTAGAATTTAGAACCATTAGGTGGTTGTTTCTAACCAGTGTTGACTCAATGGGCTGAAGGGCCTTTTTCCTGTGCTTTAGATCTTTATAACTATCAAATTCAATAAGAAACTTAGAAGAAACCATATTATCCATAGAATCCAATAAAGAACTTCCTACCACATGGAGTTGCAGAAGTGAATATCATGTATCGAAAAGGAAGGCAGAGAAATACAAACCAGAAAAAAGAACAGAAGAATATATTAAACAGTGTTAGATGAGGTAAGGCAGGACGTGTTGTGTATATATGGCGGATACTGTTAATAAATTGCCAGTTCTGTGTTGTATGTTTATCTGATCTGACATTCTTGTTTTTGATCTCCAGACATCATTCCTATTGTACTTACCTTTTCACATCTTGGGACCCATGTTCCTTCTCCTACTTGAATTTTTTTTCTAGGGTACGCAAAGTGACTTTTCCTATGTTGATGAACGTGACAATTAGCAGTTCTTATTAAAGGAAATGCGCATTATTAGGTGCAATTACAGGTGGTTCTGCTACAACAGGATAGTTGCGTTCCAGTGCTACATGTTATAGAAAATTACGCTATATAAATAACTGGGCCCACGGGAAAAACACGGTTACAAGCAGACCACCAAAAAAGCATAACACAAAAGGATAGCACTACTGTCAGCAGCTGTTCAGACAGGTTGGTCCAAATATGACTGTGGCTTCGCAGCTCGGATTGACACAACTGTCCTCACTATTTCCATAAAGTACAGGACAGTTACCTAGGTGTCATGATCAATACTTATCCCTTAGTCAGCAACACAATGACTGATTGTCTGGTTGGTATCACATTGTTGCTTGTTGTTGTGTTGTGTGAAAATTAGCTGCTGTAATTTCTACAATGACTGCATTTCAAAAATACATCAGTGGCTGTCAAACTCTGTAATATCCTGAGGTTGTGAAAGGTATAAAGCAAGAACATCCAGGTTCAAATCCTGACTCAGAACTCAATGGCCAGGAAAGGTGTATTCACAATGTGACTAAAAAGATTGAGTGTGAATCAGCAAATTTTTCCAAAACAGCCAGTAGCAGACTAAGATTGCAAGAGATTCCTGGTCAGCCGTGAGACTAAGAAAACACTGGAGATTCTACCACCACTATCCATAGTTCCACACTGCGACATATATAGGGCCAGCACGGTGGCACTGTTGCCTCACAGCACCAGGGACGCGGGTTCAATTCTACCCTCAGGCGACTGTCTGTGTGGAGTTTGCACATATTCCCTGCGTTTGCTTGGGTTTCCTCCGGGTGCTCTGGTTTCTTCCCACAGTCCAAAAATGGATTGGCCATACGAAATTGCCCATAGCATTCAGGGATGTGTAGATTAGGTGGGTTATGTAAGATTGATCTGGGTAGTACGTTCTGAAGGTCAGTGTGGACTTGTTGGGGCGAAGGGCCTGTTTCCACACTGTAGGAATTCTATGATAATGACTGCTATGATATACATATGTGCATACTGCCATAGCAACTCAGACTCCTTCAGCCATCTTATCAACACACCACAAGGGTATCAAGGTATGTGGAGTAAAGGTGGGAAAAATCAAGTTGAAACACAAGTCAACCACCATCTGACTGATTACCTAAATAGGCTGCTGCAGCCTCCTGTTGTACCCAGGTCCTGTGCCTCACAGTGTTTCCTTTAAAAGTTAAGTTAGATATTCTGTTTTCACTCTCCCCTACACCCTACTTTTCCTGAAAACAGACCTGCTGGCTACTTACTTTTCATTTTTAACAAAGACTAACAGGGAATTTCTCTGGGACTCTCAGAATCAAAGCATTGTACAAGTACACTGTAGGTATCAATAACAAAGTGCTCCCCGTCAGTGAGATGCCTACTTGATAGAACTGCATTATAGCCAACACATGTTTGCATTTTAGAAATAGCATTCCCCTATTCATCAATCGCATTTTAGCCAATTTGCATTGCCAGAACACGTGTTTAAGCAGAACCCCCTGTGTGTGCTTTCACAAGAAGGGCAGAAGGGTAGCAATTGCTCCAATTATGTCCTCAATCTTCAAGAACTGATGCAGAGACAGAATTAATGTCAAACAGTGGTTGTAAGTTCGACACATTGCTGCAAGGAGACAAAATTTAAGCTTTTCATGAGGGCTAGGAAACAGCAAAAAGGGATAGCACTTTATACAGCTCAAGAAGAATATAGATTAGATCGGCAATTTTCAGCATGTGATGCAGCTACAACAGTTAAAACTGTCAATCTTAGTTCTCAGACAGGTAGACTTTGGCCAAATTGTCACCATCGGAATACAGCAAAGATTGAAAGTCTCCACAATCCCTTTATCTCCCCACTGAAAAACGTGAAAATGTAGGAATTCCTTCTGTTCCAATGAAACAGGGTCCCATGTGTTCATATACGTAGCTTCCATTATGCACAAATAAATCACATTGCAAGCCTGTTTTGACATTCTTAAATTGATATCCGGTGTAATTCTCAGCACAGTCCAAGTAATACTTTTCTAAAACTGTTCAATAACAGAATCACATCTAATGTTAGACATGGTATTCTCAGACTTGCAAGCATAAGTTGGTTGAGCATGATTGGAGTGCTGACCACTACGAATTGTCAATGAAACATGTTGTTTGATACAGTCCGCTAATTATTGGGACATATGGTCTATATACCTGGCATCATAACATACTGTAACTCCTACCACATTAATCCTTTCTGTTAAATGTCTTTTTTGGTTTTGCACAGGTATCCTGTTAGTGGAGAACACTGACCGCAAAGTAGCAGCATGGGATAGCTAACTTCACCTGTTTGAATTTTTGACACCCCTTGTTCCAAGATAATCTGGGGTAGACTGAGCACCAATTGGAGCCAGAAGAGGTGGCCACAGGCTTTTCATGAGTATGCATGGCAAACAGCAAAATTTCAAACTGCCAATTTCAGCTGCATTCAAATGGTACCTCACCAGAATCTACCTGCCTGGTCTGAGATTGACAGTTAACTATTCCCACTATATCTCATGCCTACAATGGCCCAACGAATCGATATCTTTTTCTCATCTGTATAAATCATTGTTCCTTTCTCAAGTTTGTTTTTTTTAACTTTCTAGTTCTAATGAAAGCAAGCTGAAAAGCTTAACTTAATTTTGTTTCAAAACATTTTAAGTCCTGTATTGCCGAGCAATTAGTTACGTTAATACTGTGAAATACAGTCAAAAAATAATACCAAGGCAATGAAGTTATATGGCACACTTTACACGTATCACTGATTTTTCAGCGTTGTTTTAGTTTCAGCATGGGATAAACTCATCTAGACCTGGGAATTTGTCCACTCTTAAGCCTGCCAAAACCTCCAATAGCTGCTCACTCCCTGTCAAATGCTCAAGAACTTCCAGTTTCTTGTCCTGAATTTTGTACCTACTTCACATTGGAGGATGATACAATCACGTAATAGCTTACTGTCGACTTCCAGCTCCATGCACAGAATGCCTCCCTTGGTCCCTACTCTTTCCCTCGTTACCCTGTCCCTCTTAATGTATTTATAGAATATTATGGGATTCCCTCTAACCTTTCTTGTCAGTGTTTCTTCAAGCCCCATCTCTGCTCTAATGCTTTACGTTCTCCTTGCACTTTTTCCATATTCTACTATGGTCACTACTGATTTGCTCACTTTGTATCAATTAAAATCCTCTTTTTCTTCTTATATAATCCTGAATATCCCTAGACATTCAGGGTTCCCTGGGCATGTGGCTCCTCAGTTTCACCCTAAAAGAAACATGTTGTGCCTCTGTTCTGACAAATTTCATTTTGAATATCCCTCTCTCTACTGCTCTGCAGTAGGTTTACCAAGAAGTAGCTATTTCCTGTATACTTTGGTCAGGTCTTGCCTTATTTAATAAAATCTGCATATCTCAATCCAAAACCTGTTTTTGCAAGCCACCTTTTTCTCTTTACCACAATAAATAAATTTAAAACATGCAGAGTTGTGGTTGCTATCACTAAAATGCTCTCCCATTGTCGCCTCAAACACCTGTCTGGCTTTGTTCCCCCGAATTAGATCTAGCACTGCTCTGTCCCTTACACGTGTTGATATTAAAAGGTCTCCTGAATACACTGCAAGAAATCTGACCCCTCCAAAGCCTTTAAATTATTACCATCCCAATTAAAGTTGGGGAAGTTGAAATCTCTCAACATAATTACCCTTTTATTGTTTTTACCACCTCACTGAACAGCTGTTCCTCTATAGCTTACTAACTGTTTGTGGTCTATAATACACTCCCAGCAATATGGCTGCCCTCTTTTTATTTCTAAGCCCTATCCGTAAAGTCTCACTTGAAGACTCTTCCAAGATATTGTCCTTCTTTATTGCAATTACTCTTTTAATAATGTCAGACAACCTCCTCTTTCACACCCTGCCGTGTCCTGCCTGATGATCCTATACCCAGAGTTTTGAGCTATCAGCCCTGTCCCTCCCTCAACCACATCTGTGAAGGCAACAACACGGCAATTCTACATGTCAACCCTAAACCGTAACTCATCTCTCTTACCTATAATATTCCTAGCAGTAAAGTAGAGGCCATCCAGCTTCACCTTATTCCCTAAAAACTCAATTTGACTCAACTCGCTCTGTCCTGGTTCCTTTTGTAAAGTATGCTGTGTCTACTCCCCCTGCCAAATTAGTTTAAGTTCCTTCCAGCATCATGACAAGCCACACACTAGAGTGCCGGTCCTATTCTAGTTAAGATGAAGACTGTCCACTTGTACATGTTTCACCTTCCCCAGAAATAGTCTTAGTGATTCAAGAATCTGAGACCCTCCCTCCTGCACCAACTGTTGAGCCACACATTCATCTGCCCTATTCTCTTATTTCTATACTCAATAGCATGCAGCACCAGAAATAATCCAAAGATTACAACATTTAAGGTCCTGCTCTTGTGTCTCCAGCCTATCTCCCCAAGTTTTTGAAGCAAGACCTCATCCCTCACTCTACCTTTATCTACCAATATGTACCTCAATCTCCATCTTATTACCCTCCCCCTTCAGGAAGCCGTGATATCCCTGACCTTGACACCAGTGAGGCAACACATCATCCTGGACCAAGTCTGTGGCTGAAAAAAAATGCTCATCTTTCTCCTAATTAATCCCCTATCACTATTGGTCGTGGTTTCTCCTTCCTCCCTTCCTACAGAGTCAGGCCACTTGTGGTGCCAGAGCTTGGCTCTGTCCGCATTCCTTTAAAGAGCCAGGACCCACAATTTCCAAAATGGAAAAATCTATTTGTCAGTGGGATCCCTTGGAACTGCTGCACTACCTGCCTGATTCACTTTGACTATCTAATGGTCACCCATTCCCTTAAGTCTGCCAGTCCCTTGAGCTGCAGTGTGACCATCTCTCGAAACATGCTATCATAATGTCATACAGCAGGTAAACACACCCTTCGGTCCAACTCTTCCGCACTGACCAGACATCCCAATCGGACCTAGTTCCATTTGTCAGCATTTGCCCATATCCCCTTAAACCCTTCCTATTCATATACCCATCCAGATGCCTGTTAAATATAATTGTACCCACCTTTGCACTTACTCTGGCAGCTCATTCTATACATGCACCATCTTCCGCATGGAAAAGTTACCCCTCGGGCCCTTTTATAAAATCTTTTTCCTTTCACCTTAAACTTATTCCCTTTAGTTTTGGACTCCCCCCACCCTACGGGAAAAACTTTGGCTACTCACCTTATCTATGACCCTCATGATTTTATAAACCTCTTTAAAGGTCGTCCATCAGCCTCCAATGTTCCACTGAAAAAAGCCCCAACCTTTTTAGCCTATATCTATAACTAAAGCCCTCCAGTTCCAGAAACATTTTCTACATCCTCTCCCATCTCCTGTTTAACAACATTCTTTGTGTAGAAGGGTGACCAGAATTGTATGCACTATTCTAAAACTCGTCTCACCAATATCCTGTACAGCTGTAAAACGTCCCAAGTTATATTGTAAAAGCTTTGAGAACTCTAAGCAACAGGTAAAGCAAGCCAATTTATACAGCTGTGCAGTAGCTACATGAGTTATCCACAATACCAGCCCTGCAAATGTGTCACTGAGTCTCCAGCCACTGCTCCACCTCTGAAACATGGAGTTCAAGTTTCTGCAGTTGGGAGCATTTCATGCACACATGATTATCAAGGATGTCAGTCAGGTCTTGACTTCCCGCATACAACAAGCCACACATTCCACTTGGCTGATCTCAGCTGCCATTACATAAACTTGAACTTACTTTGTTTTACAAACCCGTTTCAACCAATAAACCACGGAAAAACCTAATAAACTACAAACCACATAAAAAGCAAAAAGCACTTCTTGCCCTCTGCACCAAATTCCCAATATGCTCCAAAATCCCAAAAATACACATTCATGCTGGCTGTGTCTCACTCAGCATGTGATAATCACCCACACAAAGCCATAGCCTCTAAGAGTTACAGATCAACCTATAGTGAATGTGATAAAAGTAAAATATCTCTTTTCCTGGCTGCAGTCTTTGACATGTCCTTGTTCAATGCTGCTCTATTATCGTCCAGCTGGATGGAACTGCACCTGCCAGTACGAATCTTATTTATTGAAATGTAACAACAGAATCACCTACAATGATTTCTATTCCTCTCCTGCATGATTATCTCTGACATTCTGCTCCACCGCCAACGGCCACCAATCGCCTGTCCAACACACACACACACACACACACACCTATTATTTGACTCAGTTTCCAAAGGTATGTTGATAACAGTGAGATCTACCTCACCATCAGCATATCTCTTGATCCCTCCCCACCTCTAAATTATCAAGCCATCCAGTACTGGGCAAACAGAAATTTCGTTCAATTCAATGAGAAAATCAAGCTAACAACTTCAGTCCTCACACCAAACACTATTGCCTCGCTACTGACACAACAAAGTGTGGAGCTGGATGAACACAGCAGGTCAAGCAGCATTCTAGGAGCAGGAAAGCTGACATTTTGGGCCTAGACCCCCTGAAATGTCAACTTCTCTGTTCCTAAGATGCTGCTTGGCCTGTTGTGTTCATCCAGCTCCACACGTTATTATCTCAGATTTGCCAGCATCTGCAGTTCCTATTATCTCCCTCGCCATTGATACTAGTTTTGAGGTAGAATGCTATCTGAACCAGACTGTTTGCAACCGTTATGTTATTTTTATTTCTAAGATAAGCCTCCAATCAGATTATTAAGAACCATACAGTACAGAAGAGGCCCTTTGACCCATTGAGTCTGTACTGCCAAAACACACGACCTATGCAAATTCTGTAGCCTTGAATGATATGGCACTTCAGGTACTTTTTAAAACTTGGACGGTTGCTCACCTCAACTACCTTCCCAGGCACTTATAATTTCCATTTCTATTGTTTTAGTTTGTCCCTGCTTTAGCTCATTTGCTGAAATCCCCCATTCATGCCTTTGCTTCTTCTCGACTTGACTATTTCAACACACTCCAATCAGACTTTTTAAAAAAATTTAACCTCCATAAACTTGGCATCATCCAAAATTCCTGCTACCTGTGTGTCCTAATTTCAAGACTCAGTCAGCTTGTCTGACCTACTCTGGTTGCCAATGACACAATGCTCAAATTTAAAATTCACATCCTTGCTTTCAAATCCTCCATGTCACCTTCCTATATTTATAATTCTATTTGGCCTCATAACCTATGACATATTTACAATCCTTTCAAAAGGTCAGAATTAACAGTTCTGATTTTAACTGCTTTATAAAATTAATGGCAAAGCCTTCAATTCTTGAGACTGTAAGCTCTGGATTTTCCTCCCTTAACTTTTCCACCTCTCCTTTTTCCTTAAAATTCTTCATTTAAAATCTATGCCAACCGAGGTTTGGGTCACATGTCATGAAATCTTGTGGTAATGTCAAACTTTGTTTGTTAGTGCCATTGGATTTTTTATTACATTCAAAAGTGCTTCATAAATACAAGTTGTTGTTTTTGCTCTAGCTGATATGCCTCATTAATACATTCAAAACAGTTTATTGTGGTCTGATTTAAGCAGCTTAAATGTTCTAATGGTTGATATTATTTCAGCAACAATCAAATCTAATATAAAGAATTAACATATTTTTGAGTTAGTTTGCTCATTTTTCTTTGTTGTGTTTTCACATGTTAACCTGATCGGAGAAGATACTCATTCCTAATACTGTACATTATGGAGACAACGGTCTAGGGTGTTAGGTTGCTATTCTGTTAATCCAGAAACTCAGCTTACATTCTGAGGACCTGGGTTCAAATCCCACTGGGGCAGATGGTGAAACTGGAATTCAGAATGTGAATAGAGAGTCTGGAATTAAGGGTCTAACGATGACCATGAAATCATATAGATTGTCGGAAAAACCATCTGGTTCACGAATGTCTAAGGGAAGCAAATCTGTCATCCTCACTTGGTCCGGTCAACATGTGACTCCAGACACACAGCAATGCGGTTGACTCTTGACTGCCCTCTGGACAATTAGGGACAGTCAATAAATGCTGGCCTAGCTAGAGGTGCCCACTTTTCATGAGTGATTAAAAAAGATATTTTTGAGATTGGTTTCTGAGAAGGGAACAACAAGGCAGCAATTTCTCTGCAGTTTCTCTCTGCGGGAAAGCACTTGTTTTGTAAAGACCAGAACTCTGTTTGGGAAAGATCACAGGCATAAACTCTTTTACCTTACAATAAGAGGGCCACTGATGACCTTCCAATGTATTATGTCAAAATGAAGCAATTTTAGCATGATACCTTAAAGTGACAAACTGATGAGATTGTTAGCTAGTTAGATTTTCAAATTTGATCTCAAATCAACTGTATTTCAGTAATACCTCTGTAACTTTACCTAATACCGCATTACACAAAGTTTCAATCGATTATCAATATCCATTTAGAGAAATGAAAACTTTTTACTTTAACTCAAAAGCACATCCACAATATAATATTTCAGTCCATTAACTTGTCTAACAAAATTAAACTTGCACTAAAATTGTTTTCAATAAATAAAAATTAGATCAATTATTATACAGTAGTGCTCAACAGAGCTAAACACCTTCCTCCAGATCAGGTTTCTTCAGAGATTTGATGGGTATAACTCCTGATACTTTCTGCATTATAACTGGTGCAGGGCATAGAAGCTTTGTAGCTTTAACAGATTGAAAACGCTATTTTATACTTCACTGTAACATACATAACACTGACGATGCAGAATATATTTTGAAAATTTATAAATAAACAGATTTCTAGTAGTGTGAAAAGAGATCAATATATGATTAATTCCTTGTGTAAGTGGGGCTAGTAACTGTGGGTGGGTGTATGGCAAGTCACCATACAAAGACTTACAACAAACTCTCTCGCCTCATAGGCATAAGTAGGTTTCCCTAATGTCCTCTTCATCAGCTCTTTGTGAAAATAGAAAGACCGAGTCTGAGGTGCACGTTTGTGGGAAAGAACACATCTATGTTAAGAGCCAGCAATTCAAAACTAGCTTTTACTTGCTATATTCAATAAAATACAGGGCAGTCCTTAAATACAGGAATTCCTCAATCAAGGATGGAGATTTTACAGGTTCTGCTCAAATCACAGGGATGTTCTATGGTCTAAATTTATCCAATTTTGCAGAAATCTGAATCAAAACAGGAGCTTCACTTTTCATTCTCCTTTCCCCTTGAATGTGAAAGGAAAACATGGAAATGAAAAACATTTTAATCTTCCAATTAATCTACAGGACAGATAGTAATTTAATATTTTTCATTTACCCCAGTGTAACAGAAGGTTAGTCATCCACTGATGGCTTGTATAAAATGAACAACAGAATTAGAATCTATAAACATTTAGAATCAAATATTTGTGCAGCAAATTCCCTCATTGGATAAGTTCTTTTTATAAAGATTTCTTGACATGGCATTTATTATTCAAAAATACTCAGAACTTTTTACATCAATTAACTGTTACAAGAAACAGTTGCGGTTGATGGTGCTTTCTGGACTGATGAAAGGTTTGCATTGGACTTCTCCTGGTGTCAAGTGTGGGGACTCTTGCTTTTCCTAATACACATTCATGACTGAGACCTTAGTGTTCCAGGTACAATTTCAATATATAGAGATTACATAAAATTTCTAAGCATTATAAACAGTGAGGGAGTTCATGTAGAGTGTCAAAAGGACACAGACAATTTTGTGGAAGGGGTAGATAGTTGGCAGATGAAATTCAATGCAGAGAAATATGAAGTGATATATTTTGACAGGAAGAAATAGACACAACATAAAATAAAGAGATCTAAAGGGAGTGCAGGAGCAGAAGGCTCTTGTATACATGTCCTGAAGATAGTAAAGGTGGCAGGACAGGTTGCGAGCACAACTAATAATGGATATAGTATCCTTGGCTTTATTAATAGGGGCACAGAGTACAAGACAAAGAAGTTATGTTGAGCTTGCATAAAACAATAGTTCAGCTTCAGCTGACATATTGTGCCTAGTGTTGAATGCCACACTTCGGGAAGAATGTATAAGCATTCAAGAGAGTACAAGAAGTATCTGCAAGAATGATTCCAGGATGAGGAACTCCAGTTATGACAAGCCATTGGTGAGATTAGGACTGTTTTTCATAGAAGATAAGATAGGAGATTTGTAGAGGTATTCAAAATCATGAGGGGTCTGGACAGAATAGAAAATGCTCCCACTCATGAAAGGATTGAGAGTAAGGGGTCTCATATTTGAAGCAACTGGCAAAAGAAGCAAAAACAATACCAAAAAAATCATTTTCAATCAGCAAGATAATAAAATGTGAGGCTGGATGAACACAGCAGGCCAAGCAGCATCTCAGGAGCACAAAAGCTGACGTTTCGGGCCTAGACCCTTCATCAGAGAGGGGTCTAGGCCCGAAACGTCAGCTTTTGTGCTCCTGAGATGCTGCTTGGCCTGCTGTGTTCATCCAGCCTCACATTTTATTATCTTGGAATTCTCCAGCATCTGCAGTTCCCATTATCTCTGATACCATTTTCAATCAGCAAGTGGTTTAAGTCTGGAATGCACTGCCTAAGGGTATGGGGGAGGCAGGTTCAATCAAGCCACTCAAGAGGGAATTAGGCTGCTATTTGAAACAGAAGAGTGTGCAGGGTTACTGGTAGAATGCAACAGAATACCAGTAAATTAAATGTTAAATGGGTTCCTTTTGCACTGTAACAATTCTGTGGTTCTGTGAATTGCTATCTGTATACAAAACATTATGTAGGCAAAATACTTGCCTGAACAAGAAATGCAGAATAAAGTTCAGATGCACTTGGTCACAATTTTTCATAGGCTTCATGTTACTAAGATCCTACTATAATGTCTATTGGCATGCAGAGCTTCTACATAATCCATATTACTTGGTCCGACTGCAACTTTAACTGATCAATTCAGTAAAACAAGTTAAGTGCAGGGGAGGCAATTATTCCTATGTTTCCTGCTTGAGAAATATATATTTCACTGTGCAAGAATTTTGAATAATTTAAGGGTCTGGAAGATTCATTTATTCATATAAGTAGAAGGTTAAGATCTTTGGATGATATTGCAGCATATTTAGTAAGGCAAGTCAATTTCACTTCAAGAATACCTTTAGCCAAAATGAGCAACTTGCATTAACTAGAAGTGCAATTAGATTGGCATTCTCCACTTAGCTAATGCCAGAGGATAATTTACAAGAGCACATTTATCCTTGATATTTCTTATTTCACTAGTACGGTTCCTTCTTAAACTTGGTTCCTGCCAGAAGGCTTAAATTTGTAGAAAGATTTAGGACTTGTAAATTTCAATTGTACTATTTTTGTATGGATTAATCAACAAAAACACTACACCTAACAACTTGGTCAATTCAAATTTTCAATATGTCGTTACACTTATACAGATAGTGTAAATGACTGGAAAAGTATTCAGGATGGAATTCAGATATAATCACCTTTGATTTCTGTACACTTTGTAATTATACTGAGGTTTTTTGCTGCATTGCTTTGTGTAATGGATTATTTTATCTTGGTTAACTCTCAATTTTGCTATCATGCACCATCTGAAAATAATGGCACTTGTACATCATTATTTGCAATTTGGAAATACACTGGAGCATTTTCCTGATAAAGAAATTTCGCAGTAAATTTTGAAAATTCTGTGCAGACCCTTGATTGAGGAAATATATTTTGAAATTCTTAACTTTTGACTTTTGATTTCTTTACAGGTTAGATATTGTGGACATTATGAAGAGCACTAATCAAACATATTGAAAATGTCTGTTTCAAATTAAAATTCCCATGATAGAATGCTATGTTGAATGTGTAACAAAGAAAATACAAAATAAACAAAATATAAAAATAAATAAGCATATGCTTTTAAGTTTTCATACAAAGAAAATTCCAGACATGGACTTCCATTCAGATACACCAGGCACATAAAAGTTCATACCTTTAAAACATCAGTGATAGAAAGGTAGTTTAGGACACAAATGTCAAGGAAGTGACCATGTTGGTCAATTGTGTCCTTTAATTGTTGGCTAAAAGTAGCTATTCTCAATCAATTTTCGAATTCCCTTTATTTCTAAGGAAGTAGATATGCAAGATATTTTGCCCAGATAAAGTCACGCAGAATTTTAGACCATTGCTCTTGTAAAAACACAAACAACAATTCAAGCTGTTCTCGAAAATACACTGACATTATGAGTGAAAGAAGTGTATTGTTCAGCAACATCTGCAACTTCTTGGAGTTCTATATTTTTTGAGGTGTTTTGTTTTAATTTTCTAACAATTTTTGCTACGAAGTGCGAATTACTTACATATTTTCTGACTCAAAAATGATTTGTTAACTAAATAATATGTCTAATTAGAAAGAGACTCCAGAGTTTTAAACTAATCGCTATGAGCAGAACATTGTTCTTTTTAAATTAATTTCAACCCTCTCCACATGAAAGTAGGGATGATTTATTGGCTATATTTCAGCATACATGCTGCACATTTATGTTTATTTCAAATCCATGACAATCACCTTTGAATGTGTTCTAAATTTGCTCAGGACAAATGGGTCACAAGAGGATGAATTTTTTTCACAAACTGCTTAAAATGAACTCCTCCATTTTACTGACTATACACTCCATACTTGTGCTATAGTCCAGTAACAAAATGGACAGTGAGACAGTTTATGATAATATTAAAACTGAATGCTGAATCAGCCTGCTAACTGTGATGTAGATAAACTAGAAGACAGCATTTTACTGGACTTAAGTTCTTGATGTGATGGATAGAAAAATATGAAGTCTGTAAATCTGATTCTTTGTCTGTTAGCCTTCATTACAGTATAAAGTAAAACTAATTGCCCTTTCAGCATGGTGGTGAAACAGTAATTTTTGCACTAGGTAATAAATAAAAGGAGACACTTCATAAACAATTTAATTTCCGGTATTGTCAAAATGTAACTTGAAAGCTGCATAATACGGAATTCACAAAAATCCAGAGTTTATTTTTCATGTACTGAGTATGAATAAAAGATTATTTTTAAATCACTTATCATCCAATGTTCAGCATTCTGGTAAGCAAAGGTTCTGCAAGTATAAATTCAGATTCAAGCCTGTCAAAAGAGGCCAAATAGCGCAATTAAGTTCACCATAGGGTCAACTGATGACCTAGCTACCATTAGAACCTCTGGTTAACTTGTATTTTTAAAATAGTTCATTCTCAAGTGCGGAAAGCTTTTTCCACATTGTACACAGGCAATGCCATTTGCCAAAACGAAAAGCAAGTCAACATTTACATTTGTTTTGTCCTAAACTTCCTTGTGGGAGCAGCATGAAATGCAACTTAAGCTTTCAATATATTTCTTATTTGTTCTGTCTTTTTAGAATTTCACTCTTCTGGAATATACCTGTTGAGTGCAAAATTATACAATTTGTGGCATATGGCAGGATGTACAAAAATTAACTAGCAGGAAAATATATAATTTGTAAGAAATGTGAATTGCCAATCGTAGCTATTAAAGGAATACTATCAGATCTTAGCCATACTCAAAAAGTCTGATAGGATGGTGAGGAAACAACTTAATCTGACAATACTGTAAGAGAAACAGTGTGCGTATATTAAGTGTTATCTTGGTTGTTAGTGGCAATCCTTTAAATACAGCAGAGCAATATAAAAATTTCTATAGATGAATAATGGAAAAATGTAGCATCGAGATCATAAGTAATTTAGAAATTGGTTTTGTATTCATTTTTTTTAGATCTCATTTCTAACAATTTACCACAGGATTGAATCAATTAGCTTCCACCAAAACATTTCTATTGAGCTTCATAATAATTACTTACTCCAAAGTATTCTCCTCTCAAAAGGTACAGCCTAATGCTGGAATATTCAATGAGAGGCAGAAGCTCTCTTATTTGGCCAACTTATCATTTCTCACCAAAACAATGGAAGTTAGCAATCTACTTGAGACGCAATGAAGTCAAAGCAAACAGTATTCTTATTAAATAGAGTAATATTCCTACAGAGAATAATTGAAAACCAGGAGTGGGAATCCTGTCTCTTTTGCCCTTCCTAACTCATATTTTAGGGCCAGAAATAATTCCCTCCGATGTTTCACCTAGCTTTCAGCACAATGGAGTGGGAACACTTCTGGTAATTGTTAGTATTCTAAGCAGTCTGGAGTAGCACTGCTTCGAAGATTGCCTCAAAGGCCATATCAACTCTATGCAATACCACAATCAGAGACATTACAGCACAGATCTGCTTTCTGATCCTTTGGGCCTCTGCTGCCTCTTTGAAATAGCAACTATTTAGTTCTGAGATAATGGGAACCGCAGATACCGGAGAATCCAAGACAATAAAGTGTGAAGCTGGATGAACACAGCAGGCCAAGCAGCATCTCAGGAGCACAAAAGCTGATGTTTCGGGCCTAAACCCTTCATCAGAGAGGGGGATGGGGTGAGGGTTCTGGAATAAATAGGGAGAGAGGGGGAGCAGGACTGAAGATGGAGAGAAAAGAAGATAGGCGGAGAGGAGAGTATAAGTGGGGAGGTAGGGAGGGGATAAGTCAGTCCAGGGAAGACGGACAGGTCAAGGAGGTGGGATGAGGTTAGTAGGTAGGAAATGAAGGTGCGGCTTGAGGTGGGAGGAAGGGATGGGTGAGAGGAAGAACAGGTTAGGGAGGCAGAGACAGGCTGGGCTGGTTTTGGGATGCAGTGGGTGGAGGGAAAGAGCTGGGCTGGTTGTGTGGTGCAGTGGGGGGAGGGGACGAACTGGGCTGGTTGTGGGATGCGGTGGGCAAAGGGGAGATTTTGAAGCTGTTGAAGTCCACATTGATACCATTGGGCTGCAGGGTTCCTAAGCAGAACATGAGTTGCTGTTCCTGCAACCTTCGGGTGGCATCTTTGTGGCGCTGCAGGAGGCCCATGATGGACATGTCATCTAAAGAATGGGAGGGGGAGTGGAAATGGTTCGTGACTGGGAGGTGCAGTTGTTTGTTGCGAACCGAGCGGAGGTGTTTTGCAAAGCGGTCCCCAAGCCTCTGCTTGGTTTCCCCAATGTAGAGGAAGCCACACTGGGTACAATGGATACAGTATACCACATTGGTCAGCTTTTGTGCTCCTGGGATGCTGCTTGGCCTGCTGTGTTCATCCAGCTTCACACTTTATTAACTATTTAGTTCTGTTCTTATCTCCTGGGTCCTGCAATTTTCTCCCATGAAAGCAGATATCTAATTCCTTTTTGGAAGTTACTGTTCGATCTGCTTCTATCACCCTTTCAAGCAATCCCTTACAAATCATAATAATTCACTTTATAAGTTTATTCACTCACCTCTGGCTTTTTAGGTAATTATTTTAAAAGCGTATCCTCTGCTTACTGAAAATACCTTAATGTGATTTTTAAAGCAAATTATTAGAAGTCTTTGAGAAATTCTTCAGAAAGTATTGCAAAACCTAAGCTGCATTTCCATACACTTTAAAGCAATGTAATACACAAGACTGAAATGGAAGTACTTTACTTGCTGCAAATTGCTCTATAATTTAGCCAGGATACATACATACATACGTGTATACACACACACACACACACACACACACACACACACACACACACACACAGGCGTGCAAAAGTTGAAAGAGAATTACAAATAGATCGAAGCAACTTACCCCCCGCTTTAGGCTCCTGAAACAGTGGATTTTAGGTTTGGAGGTCATAAATTCATTCAGGCGGTGAGAGAGGGGCTCTTTTTGCTGCTTGGGAGACTGAGGGCCATTTGGAACAGCAGAAGGTGAGGAACAGGAAGGGGGTGGAGGAGGAGGCTGATGAGGAGATGTTAAAAGGGACATAAGCTACGAGTAAGAAATGGATGAGTAAAAAGGGTAAAACAAAAGGAGGAAAAAGCAAACAGAAATAAGAACCACAAAAGCCTATGAAAAAAATATTTTGGCCATGATATTGCAAACAAAAACACACTGATACAATAAGATGAAAATGGTTAACAAAACATTCAAAATAAACAACACAAAAAATTAGGTGAAATAATAGAAGAATGTTTTGATAGAAAGCTCATGCAAAGTAGTTACAGTTTTGAAAACATGCACAGTTGAATTTGTAAACGTCAGTAGATATGCCAAGACTTATCATGTTTTCGAATAGAAGGTAATGGTCTAACTTATACTTGACATGTCATCAGTGAAGTCAACATACTTATAATCCATGTCCTTATACAGCACGTGATTTATTCCGAAATCTAATTATTTACATACAAGGGACAGCTATGACAGGTATACGTAGAGATTTTTATTCACACAAAAAATAACTTTCTGGCCAGTTGAAAAATAAGATGCATAGAACAAATGCCTGAGTGGGAGCGAAAGAATAAGATTCCCTTCCAGCTATGATTTTAATCCACCCAGATAGCCTAGCCAGAAGGGAAAATAAATATGTCTGAAGATTCTTATAATTTGATTCTGGATAACCCAAGGGCAAATGTTTTCTAAATCATAAACAAGGCAAAGGTCTTCTGAAAACACTATTCAGGATCCTGTTTATGAATTTCACTCAGATTTTAAATAAGCACTAATGCAACCTTTGGGGAAATTCAGGGTAGAAAGAACAGTTACTACATGCTTATACCAAGAACTAAACTCTCAGTGCAGCAGATACCTCTGGCTAAAGTGAATGGCTTCCAAAAGGACTCAAGAATGTAGAAAATTAAAATTAAATGACTGCTGGCTCAATGTTACGAATGAGAAGCCAAAGAAACTAAATTTTAAAAAACTCTAAGAACGTAATGGTAACAAAATAAAAAAAAACACCTTTTGGCTATTCAGCCATTTCTTCTCTGCTGCCAGTTCCCTTATAGCTCATTACTAAGACCATCTCCAAAACTTCATCTCCATTCTTCAAGTGCTGGCATAGTTCTTCTCTGGAGTTCCAAGATTTGCAGCTTGACTGATAGTTTGTGGAACGTCTGAAAGACTCATTTGCCTAAGTTGCCCAAAATGTAATGCATGAAACTCCCAGGTCCTGCACAAATAGCACATTACTATCGCCTTCATATAAAGCTACGTTCAGTTAATTTAGTTTTTTTTTAAAATGCTTGTTACATTGTTCATTCATTCATTTCATCTTGCCTTAGTGGAGTGGTTGACATTGTTTCTTCCCTTGGCTTTATTGAAGACTCCTTCAGTTCAAATCTCAATTTTATCCAAATGTCTGTTTTATCTTGATCTATTTTACCTCTATTTCTCCTTGAAATGTCAACAGGAAAAGGCTGTTAAATTCATTTCCAATAGCCGTCTTTCTGTCTCTAACTGTACACTCTTAGTTCCTGATCTTTACCTGAAGTCTATGTATCTTTCAGACAATTTACTTAACACTTCTTCACGCAATTCCCAGGGGCATTCGTTCTAAAGTCAAACTATTTCTACCTCACTTGAGAGTACTCTGAATTCCAGTTGTGCTTGCTTACAACATCTCCATCTCGATGCTTTTCTGGCATGAATTGCCATTTCCCAACAACACGACTTAATGCCTGTTCATTGGCCTAGTTCACAGAAAGGTATCTACCAATCGGTTTCAGTTGCATGGAGTGACAATGCAAACTTAAATTTCAGCTTCATAAAAAGCAGTTGCTGCATCCACACAGCAAACTGCTGCATATCACTGGATTCATTTTCCACCAAATTCCCATTGTTTGAAGTGTTTACAATCACTGCTTCCTCCTATAAAGGTCGTAATATTTATTTTCTATATGGACTGAAATGGAAAAAAGTCCATTTTAAAAGTGAAGATTGTGAAAGGAATTGCTGTGAAAGGAATTTACAAACAAGTCACTGAGATTCACTGTATGAATGTTTATAATACTGCTTTGTTAAGCATTGAAAGAGGCTGTTTATTGACAGCCTGGCACGAGGGAGTGTACACAAAGTGAGATTTGACCAGCAAAAAGCAGTTGATTTGGTCCTAGGTAGCTGAACAGTTTGTGGGTTTGAGTGATACAGTGAGACCTTTGGACCTCTGGAAAGGCATATTGTGTGTCTCCCCTTTGCAGTAAAAATACCTGAAACCTGAAGAAAGACAGTTATTTTCTTTCACCAATTGCTGTAAGTTGTTGCCCTTAGTTGGTAATAGAGAGACTTTTTCG
Organism: Stegostoma tigrinum; assembly: GCF_030684315.1. NCBI lineage: Eukaryota > Metazoa > Chordata > Chondrichthyes > Orectolobiformes > Stegostomatidae > Stegostoma > Stegostoma tigrinum. The sequence continues at coordinate 34,583,817 of NC_081382.1, forward strand.
TTAGTGTATCAGTAGCCATGCACCTCCTAGAAAGATACCTGAAGAACAGAAAATCCTGGCAAAACACAACATTGTGGGCTGAAGGGCCTGTTCTGTGCTGTACTGTTCTATGTTCTATGTTCTATGTTCTAAAACAAAAGGATCATCTCAGCAAACCTTGTGGACTAATGTTAATTAAGTGTAGTTCCCAGCCTTTTCCCCCTCACCTCCCACCCATAAAACCACTTTTTCTTGTTGCCTCTGGCGCGCGCGTGTGTGTTGTGTGTGTTGTGTGTGTTGTGTGTGTTTACTGGTGATTAGAATTTACTTGTTATAAATGGTAGCAATCCTTACTAAGAAAAGCCTAGTCAGTATTTTTTGTGAACTTGGTTTTGATTAGAATATTAACTTTTGCAGTTACCCAGGAGTATTAAGGCTCGAGAATCAACTCACTTTCCCAGCTGGGTCATAATACTTTTCATTGCATTTAAAAGTTCAATGTAGTCTATCATTAGGATATAGTATAACACCGATGGTCAGGATTGTTTAATTATTGCATGTACCTTTTCTAAGTTTTCTTTTTGCTCTTCCTTGTATTTTGAAACTGCGTTCAAATGATGTTACTCATTTGGCTGAGGCACATGTTAGGGATTTTAGCCCACCTTGTCTAATTGTACATCATCTGACCGCATACAACCAATAAGAGAGTAGCCTGCTCCCCTTAACTGATGCGTCACATTAAAAAATGTCGAAATAGGACTAAGGTGCTGATTCATCTCGATGTATGGGGACATGAATTTCTTGATCACTGGGACTCAGTGCAGTGTCAGATCATAATTTAACCACAGCTACTGCAAGCAATGCAAAAAAAAACAAAGCCAGTATGGTGAGCTGCACATTCTGTTATAGACTATAGATAAGTATATCCATCATGATGGTTTACGCCTACATTTTAACATATTCCACACTTAGCTTTTTCATATTACTACAAAAGGTTTTGTGTGTAGTGTTTTGCATAACAAATATATCTAAGAAAAAAAAATTTTGCTAAATGCCAGGATTACATATTATACCGATTTTTCTCACGCTTGTAAATTTTAAAAACATATTTTTTAATGATTCACGTAAGATATGAACACCGCCAATGTCTGAGAAGAATATATTTCTGACAGAAGCTTTTATTTTGTGAACCATAATCTGTTTGACAATTACCTATATTCTGATCAACTATTAGAACAAATTTTGATGTTAAGCCGGCATACCTACTATGAACTGCAAAATCCAATGAGGAAAATAAATCAGAGAAAAGTACAAAGTGGCTGTCCAATGTTTAAAAAAAGTAATGTCAATGGGTGTTTAGTAAGAGAGTAAGAAGAAAAACATGCTGCTGCATATGATGTAGAAAAATATGATCAGTTTGTTAGTCACTAGCATAGAAAACAAAACATGATTTTTAAAGAAAAATGTAACAAACCATGCAAACACAAATAAACAATAAGACAATTTAAAAATTCAAGTAAAATCAAAAAGAATTCAATGTGATGCCACCAAACCCATTACAAAGTCATAGAATATTACATTAGTTACCCAAAGCCATGATATATATTAAATGAGGCAAGTCATCTGCAAGATTAATAAGCACAGATGCTGAATGCTTTTACCTTATTTTTCTTGATGAAAGGCCAGAGTTTGCCCTTGGATTTGCCACCTTTGGATTCTTGTTTGCCATCAGATCTACTATTGGAGAGACTGCTTTCAGAAACAGTCCGCTTCATAGGCTGACTGAAATCCTCAAATTCAACGTCACCAGGCTGTTCAAATCCAGATTTGAAGGCTTCTATCACCAACTGTGTATCCTAAAATTACACAAACAGAATGATGCATTATTTGATGCATTATTTTACCTTCTCTCACATTTTTTGTAGAGCTCTATTCAACAACAGCAAAAATAAGAGACATTTGCTAGCTTTCCATGAAAGTCCTCAAATGTATGGTATATCTCACAAAGTATAAACATTTTATTACAGCCACAATGCCAGTTTAGTTAGACCAGAATGGAAAGAAAAATCACCATTTCTAAGACTGCAAAATGAATTACATACACTAACTAATTTAGAACTCCCGGAATTTAAAATTTTAGAACCTTTGAATGATTGGGAAAAAATTCCAGAGTTCAATGTAAGAAAGTGTGAGGTAGGGAGAATCAAAAATCCTACTTTGACAGGAAGAATCAAAAGGTAGACTGTTACTTGAATGGAGAAAGACTCTAAAATAGTGCACGCTGAAGGCACTGGATAGTCTTGTACAGTAAACACAAAAAAATTAGCAGGTGTAGCCAGAAGGTGACGAGAATTCCGGCCTTTAATACTAGGAGATTGGAGCTTTAAAATATTACTACTGCACAGGATTTTGGTAAGGCCTTTCTATTTTTAAAACTGATACCCTGGCATTGGAGGCAGTTCTAAAAGAGATTCACTAGGCTGATGTCGAGGGTGAACAGATTCACACATCAAAACAATTGAATTGGTTAGGCCTTTACTCATTAAAGTTTAGAAAAGGAGGGGTGAACTTACTGAAATATACAAGATTCTAAGGGAACTTGACACAGTACATGTTGAGATGTTGTTTTCACTGGTGGAGGAAATCTCAAATAGGGCAACACAGCTACACAATGAGGGGACACTCAATTAAAACTGAGATGCAAAAGATTTTCTTCTCTCAGGAGGTACTGAATAATTGGATTTCTCAATCACAGACAGTGATGGAGGCTTGATCATTATAGTATTTAAAGAGAAGAGAGACAGATTCTTGAACTAATGGGAATTGAGGGCTATGATGAGCAGGCATGAACAAGGAGTTGAACCCCATGACAGATCAGCTGTGATCTTGTTGAATAGTGGGCAGGCTTGAGTGGTCGAATGGTCACTCTGTAGCTATTTCTTATCTTCTTTATTTTTGTGTCAAGTTTGTTCAACATCTTTCTGTTCACAGTGAAAACCCACACAGGTTCATTAGCAGTAATGAACTCATTGTGTACTTCAAGAGAATGTATCATCTGCTTCAAGTAGTTCTGCGCATCTAAGGGAAAAACTGAACAGGTCTTTGCCTGTGACAAAGAATTCAATATTCAAACGCTCGGGTTGAAATTCATGGGACGTTGCCACCAGCGCTGGGGAAGGAGGGAATTATTTCAAAGTGACAGGCTCCATCTCAATCATTCTGGGGCCAGAGTGCTAGCAGATTGCATCCCTGGGGCTGTAGATAGCGCTTTAAGTCTCGGAGGGAAAGGCTCAGTTTCATGGAAAATTAGAAGATCAAAGTTGAAGAAGGTGGTAAGAGTGCAGCTTAGTCTTGAGGCTATTGGTTACCAGGAAATGAAAGAGACTGGATGTGTGTATGTCATATTGCATCAGGACATCATAACAACATGGAGAAATCTGATAAAAGAACAGACATAAAGGCTTTGTGTATGAGTGCATGAAACATTTGGAATAAAAATAATGAGTTAACAGCCTAAAAAAGACAAATGGGTAAGGTGCAGTGGTTATTACAGAGATGTGATTGCAGGGAGATTACACTTGGGAAATGAATAAACAAGGGTACTCAGTGTTTCAGAAGGAAAAGAAGCTGGTGTAGCTTTGTTAGTCAAGGATATGATCAGTGCTGTTGCGAGAATAATGTTGGCACTGCAGACCCAGACACAGAATCAGTCTGAATAGAAATAAAAACAGAAAGGAAGTCCCTAACAGGAGTAATTTATATGTTCCCAAACAGTAGCTCCTCAGTGGATACCATTACAAAGCAGGAAACACTGTGAACCTGCAAGAAAGATACAACAATACATTCTGGATTAATCAAATTGGCAAGGGTAGCCTTGAGGGATAGGTCATTGAATTTATTATCGATTGCTTCTTGGAGCAAGCTATTGAGCAACCAACCAGGGATCAAAGTGTGAAGCTGGATGAACACAGCAGGCCAAGCAGCATCTCAGGAGCACAAAAGCTGAGGTTTCAGGCCCAGACCCTTCATCAGGGAGGGGGATGGGGGGAGGGTACTGTAATAAATAGGGAGAGAGGGGGAGGCGGACCGAAGATGGAGAGAAAAGATAGGTAGAGAGGCGGGTATAGGTGAGGAGGTAGGGAGGGGATAGGTCAGTCTGGGGAGGACGGACAGGTCAAGGAGGTGGGATGAGGTTAGTAGGTGGGAAATGGAAGTGCGGCTTGAGGTGGGAGGAGGGGATAGGTGAGAGGAAGAACGGGTTAGGAAGGTTGGTTTTGGGATGCAGTGGGGGGAGGGGGCGCGCTGGGCTGTTTTTGGGATGCAGTGGGGGAAGGGGAGATTTTGAAGCTGGTGAAGTCCACATTGTTACCATTGGGCTGCAGGATTCCCAAGCAGAATATGAGTTGCTGTTCCTGCAACCTTCGAGTGGCAACATTGTGGCACTGCAGGAGGCCTAGGATGGACATGTCATCTAAAGAATGGGAGGGGGAGTGGAAATGGTTTGCGACTGGGAGGTGCAGTTGTTTATTGCGAACCGAGTGGAGGTGTTCTGCAAAGCGGTCCCCAAGTCCCGCTTGGGTTCCCCATTGTAGAGGAAGCCACAACAGGTACAGTGGATACAGTATACCACATTGGCAGATGTGCAGCTGAACATCTGCTTAATATGGAAAGTCATCTTGGGGCCTGGGATGGGGGTGAGGGAGGAGGTGTGGGGGCAAGTGTACTACTTCCAGCAGTTGCAGGGGAAGGTGCCGGGTGCAGTGGGCTTGGAGGGGAGCATGGAGCGGACAAGGGAGTCATGGAGAGAATGGTCTCTCCGCAAGGCAGACAAAGGCGGGGATGGAAAAATGTCTTGGGTCGTGGGGTTGGATTGTAGATTGCGGAAGTGTCAGAGGATGATGTGTTGTATTCAGAGGTTGGTGGGGTGGTATGTGAAGACGAGGGGGATTCTCTTAGGGAGGTTACTGCGGAGGCGGGGTGTCAGGGATGTGTTGCGGGAAATGCGGGAGACACGGTCAAGGGCGTTCTCGACCACTGCGGGGGGTAAGTTGCGGGCCTTGAAGAACGCAGACATCTGGGATGTGTGGGAGTGGAATGCCTCATCCTGGGAGCAGATGCGGCGGAGGCGAAGGAATTGGGAATGGGGGATGGAATTTTTGCAGGAGGGTGGGTGGGAGGTGGTGTATTCTAGGTAGCTGTGGGAGTCGGTGGGCTTGAAATGGACATCAGTTTCCAGCTGGTTGCCTGAAATGGAGACAGAGGTCCAGGAAGGTGAGGGATGTGTTGGAGATGGCCCAGGTGAACTTGAGGTTGGGGTAGAAGGTGTTGATGAAGTGGATGAACTGTTCGAGCTCCTCTGGGGAGCAAGAGGCGGCGCTGATACAGTCATTAATGTAACGAAGGAAGAGGTGGGGCTTGGGGCCTGTGTAGGTGCGGAAGAGGGACTGTTCCACGTAACCTACAAAGAGGCAGGCATAGCTTGGGCCCATGCGGGTACCCATGGCCACCCCCTTTGTCTGTAGGAAGTGGGAGGAATTGAAAGAGAAGTTGTTGAGGGTCAGGACGAGTTCGGCTAGACGGATGAGGGCGTTAGTGGAGGGGACTGGTCGGGCCTGCGGGACAGGAAGAAGCGGAGGGACTTGAGGCTATCTGTATGGGGAATGCAGGTGTATAGGGACTGGACATCAATGGTGAAAATGAGGTGTTGGGGACCAGGGAATTGGAAATTCTGGAGGTGGTGGAGGGCGTGGGTGGTGTCACGGACGTAGGTGGGGAGTTTCTTGACCAAAGGGGAGAAAATGGAGTCCAGATAGGTGGAAATGAGTTCGGTGGGGCAGGAGCAGGTGGAGACAATAGGTTGACCAGAGCAGGCGGGTTTGTGGATTTTGGGAAGGAGATAGAAACTGACAGTGCAGGGTTGGGGAACAATGAGGTTGGAGGCTGTGGGTGGGAGGTCACCTGAGGTGATGAGGTGATGGACAGTATTGGAGATGATGGCTTGCTGCTCAGGGGTGGGGTCATGATCAAGGAGGCGGTAGGAGGTGGTATCGGAGAGTTGGCGTTTGACTTTGGCGATGTAAAGATCAGTGTGCTATACTACCACTGCGCCTCCCTTGTCTGCGGGTTTGAAGTGGAGGGCTGCCTGTTCTGCAGGGGAGAGGTTGGAGTGGGTGAGAGGGGTGGAGAGGTTGAGGCGGCTGATGTCTCGACGGCAGTTGGAGATGAAGAGGTCGAGGGAGGGTAGGAGGCCTGGGGGTGGTGTCCAGGAGGAAGACTTGTGTTGGAGGCAGGAGAAGGGGTCAGTGGAGGGAGGGTTAGGCTCCCGGTTAAAGAAGTAAGCGTGGAGGCGAAGGCGGCGGAAAAACTGCTCTGTGTCCAAACGTGACTGGTATTCATTGACGTGTGGGTTACATTGATGCTGCTTGGCCTGCTGTGTTGATCCAGCTTCACACGTTGTTATCTTGGATTCTCCAGCATCTGCAGTTCCCATTGTCTCTCCAACCAGGGATCAAGTTAGTCTGCATTTGGCATTGTGTAATGGGGCAAGATGAATGAATGAACTCATAGCAAAGGATCCTCTGGGTGAGAATGATCATAGTATGCTAGAATTTCAAATTCAGTTTGAGGATGCGATAACCCTTACAATTCCCATTGGAAATCGCAAATTAATCTCCTCATGGAACGCACTGAGCACGAGTTCCCTTAATAACAGACAATGCCTATTCCGTTGGAACTCATCACCACAGCTCCTTATAAAGCAGGGCTTTGGCCCTCTTGTGAACCCTGGACCAAGAGGTCTGGGTTCAAGTCCCACCCTCTCCAGAGGTGAGTAAAAATATCTCTGAACATATTGATTAGCGGGGGGGGGAAATAAAAAGAGTAGGGGTCTGCAAAACTGTCTGTCATCCACATATGCTATAAATAGTGGCTCTATTTTGAAGTTCACAATTAACATACTCCTTTCCAATCGGGTTTCCTGATTTCTTCTATAGTAATAAACTGGAGTCGCACACTTATGTTCTGGAGTTAAACAAATGTAATTACACAAATAAATGGTCAAATGTGGCCCTAGTGGACTAGGCAGGGAGAATTAAGGGTAGGACAGTTGATGAACAGTGGCTGATGTTTAAGGAGACGTTCAATTCCTCCTAACTGAAATATATTGCAGAGGGAAACGAAGTTGTAAAAGGAGAAAACAAAAAATCATCCATGACTAAACTGGAAAGTCAAAGATAATACTGACAAATCCTAAAGCATACTGTTTGGAAAATCAACATACGATTACAGAAAAGGAATAAAAACAGCAAAGGTGCATTATAAAGAAAATCCATGAAACTATAAAAATGGATAGGAAAAGCTCAGTAAGTATGTAATAGGGAAGAGTGTATTCAGAGTGAATGTTTGCCCATGGGAGGCTGGGGAGTTAATAGTGGGGGCCACAAATGGCAGAGATACTAAATCAATATTTTGCATCAGTTTTCTCAGCGGCGAATTCTAGTATAATCTCAAAAATAACAACATCAGTAACAATCACAACAGTAATAATAAAACAGAAATTATACAAAGGCAGGAATTTGGAACAATCATCACCAGGGAAAGAGGTACTCAAGTCCCCTGGGCCTAATGCTTACATCCTAGCGTCTTGGATGGAGGTGGCGGAAAAAATAGCTTATCGACTACAATAGTATTCCAAATTTTTGCATGCGGAAAAAGTTCCAGAGGATTGGAAACATGCTAAATTTAACACCCTTCATGAAAGGTGGAGGCAGAAAGTAGGAAAATATAGACCAGTTCATTTAATATCGATGGGAAATCATCAGAATCAATTATTAAGGAAGTTAGAAGTAATTTTGAAAGTCAAAATGCAGTCCAACAGACAGTATGGTTTTAGGAAAGGTAAAATGTGTTTGACTGATTTGCTCTAGTCATTTGAAGATGTAACAAGCAAAGTAAATAATGGGAATCTTGTCGATGCAGTATATCTGGACTTTCAGAAGGCATTTTATAACATGCTGTACAAAAAATTAATGCACGAGCTAAGATCATATGGGGTTTGGGATAATTTATTCATTTGGATAGGGGATTGGCTAACCAACAGAAAATAGAGAGTCAGAATAAATGCGTCTTTTTCAGGTTGACAAGATGTATCTGGTGGGGTCCCACAGGGTTTGGCTTTTGAGCTCCAACTATGTGCAACTTATATTAATTACTTTGTCACAGGGATAGAAGCTACTGTTGCCAAATTTTCAGATGACACTAAAATAGGTGAGGAACAACACTGTAATAAAGAAGTAAGAAATTTATAAATGGATATGAGTAAGTTAGGTGAATGGGCCAAAACATGGCAGGTGGAGTTTAACGTGGATAAGTGTGAGGTTTATCCCTTTGGTTCAAACAAAAGAAAGGTAACTTGTTATCCAAATTGAGAATACCTTCGAAATGCTTTGGTGCAGATGGATAAGTGTCCTTGTGAAAGAATCGTAGAAAACTAGTATGACAGCAAATAATAAGGAATGTAATCCACTTCTCTGTACCAACTCTGTGACACGCTCTGGCGTCCACTTCTCTGTACAGATTCTATAACATGCTCATACAATTACTTTATCCAAGTCATTATTATAGATTGAGAGTTATGAAAAGTCCATCAGGCTGTGATGGGCACAAGCACAGGATTTCAAAGGGAAAGTGTTTCAATTGTTAGCAGTAATATATTATTTTATCAACAAAGTTCATACTCTTTCCTACATCTGGTATATAGCTTTAAACATGGCACTGGCCAAAATTAATAGGCAAAATAACTGTCAGCTACAGATTTTTCAGAGGTTCTTCCCCACTTATACTAAAATTCATTCTAACTGCTTCATGGCCATGTATCTTTTGCAAGTGAACTCCTAAAATAACAAGCATAAAACTTTCAATCTCCTTTACTTTCATGATTTCATGTAAATCAGGCAGATGACAAACCCTAAACAACTAAACAGAACATCTACTTTTCATTATCACAAACATCAGCTTTCCAAACTACTTCAGGAGCTGATAAATATTTGTTTAACTGGGTAACATTCCCATCTTGCAATGTGGAAAAATGCTGCAGGTGGAACAGACATACTTTCTCAACATAGGTAGTCACTAATCACTCCACAACTGAAGTAATTTTTAAGTTAACAATTAGTGAATTAAAAAGAGAAAGTATGTCCACAGGGAGTATTTTTAAATCAAAGTTCTCTCACCTTATATGCCTCAAGGACACAATCAGAAAAAAAAAGTTTTTATTTTCCATTTCTAACTAATAAACTCAAGTTTGGAGGATCCAGATTAACTCATTAACTTGAGGGTGAGAGCCTGGTTGCATCCAGCAAAATTACTGCAAGATATTCTTTGTCCAGCATGACTGAGTGGCAAAGCAACAAGAAAAAGTGCCAGTCGGTAAACATTTGACACTTCAAATGGAGTTCATAACTTTTAAATGCACATTAACAGAATAAATTAGAGCATTTTGCAATAAAAGTGCTTCACTCGAGTTTCCCTTTAAGCAAATCTTTTCAGGAGTGAACGCACAAATAAAAAAAAATCAAATCACAATATCTCACTCTTCCCATGTGTATACAACACCATTGGAACAGATAACAAAACAACATCTGGAGACAGTACAGCTTTGTTTCATCCATGAATGATGAATGAACCAGAAGCATTACAGAGCTGTTTAGATATACACATGTCAATTGGAAGAAGGAAGCCACCTGCAACAAAGCATTGACTGCACTGTAAATCTAAATACAAGAATTCAGTCAGGCAAAAATAGCTTTCATAATGTACCAATCAGGCCCAAATTGACCACATGATATTAAGAAATCATCAGCAGCAAAGTAAAACCAAGAATGGAAATAAGAGATTATTTGACTAAGATGGGAAAATGGGCTTCAGAACATACGATGCTAAGAAATAAAAACAAGAACTGCATCTATAGTCTCTCAAACTTTTCCATTCATGGTTGAACTTCTACATCAACTCAATTTTCCCAACCAAACCCTGGCTCACTTCGTGCCCCAAAATATCTATTAATCTCAGTCTTGACTATATAAATTGACTGATTATCCATAGCATAAGATACAGAACTTCAAAGAGTCACAACCTCAGAGTGAAAAGAATTTTCCTCATCTTAATCCTAAATGACCAGCCATTTGATCATAACATAGCAGAATGTAGCTTTCAGTTTGAAAAGGGAGTAACTTGAGTCGCAAACAACGTGAAGCTTAAATAAGAGCAATTACAAAGGATTAAGGGCACAGCTTGCTGGACTGGAGTGGGAAAGGAGTTTAGCTGTCAACCCAATTGAGGATAATGGCAGATGTTTAAGAAAACAGCTCACAGCAAATTCATGCAAGAGTGACGAAGGAGGATTCTAAGATGGTCATAAGCTAACCTTAGTTAATCAGGGAAATTAAAGATAACACTGTACTTTTTTTTCCAATTCAATGTGGCAAAGATGAATAGTAAACTGCAGGTTGGGGAAATTTTAGAAACCAACAAAACACAACCTAAAAGATAAGAAAGAAGGAGAAAATAAAACTTTGAGCGTAAACTTGCAAGCAACATCAAGATAGCAAGCGTTTGTTTAAATAAGTGAAAAGATAAAGAGAAGCTGGGTCAATAAGTAGATTCTGAGATAGACAGATTTTAATTAGTAAGGGAATCAAGGTAATAAATAAAAAGAAAAAAAAGTTGAAGATTGTCAGATCATTCATGATTTCATTGAATAGTACAGCAAACTCAAAGGCCTGAATTTCCCACCTCTGCTCCTACATCTTTTGGTCTTATTGGCCCAACACAATGGCCCCTAATTCTAGACTCCACTGCTACAGAAAAAGTCTTAGTATTTAGCTTGTTAACCCTTGTGAAGAATTTTATGTTCCAATGAAATTATCTTGCTCTAAATACTTGATCCCCCTTTACTGCTGTCTCATCCCAAAAGTCAATCTAATTAACTAGTTACACTCTTCCTAAGACAAATACATCCTTTTTCACGTAAGGCAACCGAAACTATGTCGTGCTCACAAAGTCTTTACTTTTGCTTTCATATAAATGCAACAAAACTTCATTACTCCTATGGTCAGGCCAGAATGTAATATTTAAACTAATACAGCAATTGGCCTTCATAATGCTGTACTAAATGTCAACATTCTGCCAATTTTTCCCATCTTGTGTTTCTCACACCATTCATATTTCATATTGAGTAATATACTGCTTCTTGTTGAATGAATTGTTACTTATTGTTCGCTACATTTTAAGATTGACTAAAGATTCTTAACCATTGCCTTGGACAGGTTGTTCCCTCATCAACGTACTGAAATAATGCAATAACGTTTGTTTTTCCACCAATTCTACTATCCACAATAGAGACTAAAACAAAAGATCAAAACAGAAAATACCTCATTCAATGTGTCATTCTTAATTCAACAAATTTATTGTCTTCTGTTGTCAGGCATAAGTAGTAACAAGTAAATAAACATATTGGGTTGAATCTTATGTTTTGATGCCTAAGTCCAAGTTGCATCAAGTCTTTTGGAGGGTTCCTTGCCACAAGGTCTCATGCATTTTCACACCCTATTTTATCCAACTCATCTCATTAATTGCATCCTGAATTCTATGACGTGTCTCATATTGAATTTCTATCCCATCTTACCACGTGCCGTTTTCAGAAGAATTCGGCACTTAGCAGATGATCCGGATTTCACCAGCATTCCTTGGATCCATGCCATCTTTAAAAGATTGCTCATGCACCCAGATAAGCATTGTCAGCCCAGAGCAGCCTGCACAATTACTGACATTTGACCTAGACATGGTAGACAAGGGAATGTAGTGTGCTGCTTGATGGGAAAGAACCCGGACATCTTGCTGGACAGACTGATGCTGACACATAACATCCTCGCCCAAGGTTGAACAGTAAAGGCCATGACACCAGTCCATGCCGGGCTGGTCTAAGTTTGCTAGGTGGGTGAAAACATACTCAGCCATCTGGAGAAATGCATAATGAGATAGGAACAAGATCAAAAATCAATGTTCTGTCTGATATCTTATATTGACTCTATCTCCACTTCTCGACAAGGCTCATGACATACCAGTCTAACTAGTGCCTAGAACATCATCTCTCTCAGACACCCAACACCACTAACCTTGCAATGGCCAAGGCACTGCCTAACCATGTGCAGCAATAGTAATAGTTGTGACACTCACTTTTGGCTTCCATAATACCTGCTTGTCTCTCATTCTATGAGGAAAACAGAAAAGGGCAGAAAGACTGAAGATGGGTAGTGCTCTGCCTATCACTCCCTCCTCTGCCAGGACCCCCTGAGCACGGGCCAACAGACAACTGTGACAAGCTTGTTGGGCTTTGTGTATGTGCTGAAAGGCAAGGCATCAGCAACATGAATGTGGTACCTTTGGCCGAGCAGCAAAGCAAGGCAATTTAATGTAAGGCAGGGATGCTGAGAGCATCCAGGTGAGATCACAGCGAGCGAGTCCTATGGCAGCAAACGAAAACCCCAGAGATGCAGACTAGTCCAATTCATGAGCGCAGTTCATGTCTGAGTGCATGGTACCCCTTCTGCAGCACTAAAATGACAGTTACCAGTGTAGCCTACAATATAGCACTAAAGTGCAGAAGCAACCTGCAAGTAAATCGGAGATGTGCCTTGAGGGATCCTAAAAATTGGCACATGCCCACAAACACTGGCATGAGACAACAATGTATGTAGCTAAGTGTGCACAGAGTCTGCCCTGAGATGCTGATGCCCTTTTCCCAAAATGGAGGTGATTTGGAGCTAGCGGAGTGTTGAAACTACTAGGTTCATGCTCTAGTTTGCTCATTGAGTCTTCCAGAAGTCTAGATAGTTTACTGAGTTTAGCAAGATGGGAATTGAAATATTAGTGACATGAGTTGCGGCATTAATTAGGCATTTAAAATTTAGCAGTGTTAACTGTCATGTTGTTGCTAACTAGACAGCACCTCATCATGCTACTTGTGAAAAGCAGTGAAGGTGGATCAATATGATCTTTATGTCAAGATGGACCTCACACCACTAGTTGCTGTATTCTGCCATGAGTCTTACCATAGCCCACATTACTTAGATCACTACGAAATTCAAACCAACTTCTGCCAGCTACCTGGATCTAAACTGCAGCATGAGACAGCTGGAATAATACCCAAGAAAACAAATGCATCTTCTGGATTTTGAAGTTTTTTTTGATAAATACATTTGATTTCTAGAATAAGTTAGGCTGAAATCCTTGAAAATCACTTAGGCGTTATTTGATTTCAGCCATTGCAGTTAGGCAACATAACAGGATAAAGAGAAGGAAAGCCAACCAAAGCTCCCATTTATAATCGACACAGAAACAGGATTAGTCATGGTCCTAGAGTCACACAGCATAGAAACGCAGCCTTCAGTCCAATTAATCCATGCTAACCATAATCACAAACCAAACTAGTTCTCATCTGATGAAGGGTTTCAGCCCAAAACACTGACTCGTCTGCTTCTTCGATACTGTCTAACCTGTTGCATTTTTCCAGCTCCACATTTATTGACTCTAGCTTCCAGCATCTGCAGTCCTTACTGTATCCTAGTTCTCACTTGCCTGTGCTTGGTCCATATTCCTCCAAAACTTCCCTATTCACATACTCATTCAAATGTCTTTTAAATGCTGTAACTGTACCATTTCCTCTCAAAGTTCATTCCACACACAAACGATTCACTGCATAAAATAATTGCCCCTTAGGTCCCTTTTAAATCTTTCTCCTCTCACCTTAAAAATATGCCCTCTAGTCTTGAAATCCCCCACCCAAAGGAATTGACACCTGAGGTCACCTTATCTACACCCCTCATGATTTTATAAACCTCTACAAAGTTGCCTCTCAACTTCCGACCCTCAGTGACAAAAAGTCCCAGCCTATCCAGCCTCTCCCCATAACTTGTACTGTCCATTCTCAGCAACATCCTGGTAAATCTCTACTGAACCCTCTCCAGTTTAATAGAATATTCCCCACAACAAGGGAGATCAGAACTGGACACAGCATTCCTGGAGGGGCCTCACCAACATCCTGTACAACCTCAAAATAACGTTCCAACTCCTAAATTCAAAAGGTCTGAGCAATGAAGGCAAACATGTTAATGCCTTCTTAACCACCCTATCTATATGTGATGCAAAGAATTATGTACCTGAACTCTTAGGACTCTCTGCTCCACAACACTATTCAAGGCCATACTTTCAATTTAATAAGTTTTGCCTTAGTTTGTTTTACTAAAATGCAATATTTCACATTTATCCAAATTTATCATCTCCATCTGCCATTCTTCAGCCCATTGACTCAACTGATCAAGGTCTCTTTGTAATCCTAGATGTCATTTTTCACTGTCCACTACACCGCCAATCCTGGTGACATCCGCAAACTCACTAACGATGCTTTCTATGTTCTCATCTAAATCATTTATATAAACGACAAACAAAAGTGGACCCAGCACCAATCACTGTGCGACACCATTGGTCACACGCCTCCTGTCTGAGAAACAACTGGCCATCATTAGTCTGTTTTCTGCTGTTAAGCCAAGTTTGTACAAAATTGACATGGTCACCACAAATCCCACGTGATTCGGCTGATCTATGCACTCCAAAATTGCTTGCCGCATCACTTTATTCAACTCAAGCCCATCTCCCCTTTCCTCACAGGCTGATTGACTACTGGACATTCCCCACTACATCCATGCCACCTCCTGCCACTCATCTTCCTACCCCAACCACCTCAATCTTCAAAATCCCACCAAATGCAAATCTGGACTACTCTCAGATAACAAAGTGTGGGGCTGGATGAACGCAGCAGGCCAAACAGCATCTTAGGAATACAAAAACTGACGTTTCGGACCTAGACCCTTCATCAGAAAAGGGGGATGGGGAGAGGATTCTGAAATAAATAGGGAGCGAGGGGAAGGCGGACTGAAGATGGATACAGGGGAAGATGGGTGGAGAGGAGAGTATGGGTGGGAAGGTAGGGAGGGGATAGGTCAGTCCGGGGAGGATGGACAGGTCAAGGGGGCGGGATGAGATTGGTAGGTAGGAAATTGAGGTGCAGCTTGAGGTGGGAGGAGGGGATAGGTGAGAGGGAGAACAGGTTAGGCAGGCAGGGCTGGTTTTGGGATGCAGTGGGGGGAGGGGTGATTTTGAAGCTGGTGAAATCCACATTGATTGGGCTGCAGGGTTCCTAAATGGAATAGGAGTTGCTGTTCCTGCAACCTACAGGTGGCATCATTATGGCACTGCAGGAGGTTCAGGATGGACATGTCGTCTAAGGACTGGGAGGGGGAGTTGAAATGGTTCGCGACTGGGAGGTGCAGTTGTTTACTGCGAACTGAGCGCAGGTGTTCTGCAAAGCGGCCTCCAAGCCTCTGCTTGGTTTCCCCAATGTAGAGGTAGCCACAGCGGGTACAGCGGACGCAGTATACCACACTGGCGGATGTGCAGGTGAACATCTGCTTGATGTGGGAAGTCATCTTGGGGCCTGGGATGGGGGTCAGAGAGGTGGTGTGGGGGCAGGTGTAGCACTTCCTGCGGTTGCAGGGGAAAGTGTTGGGTGTGGTGGGGTTGGAGGGGAGTGTGGAGTGGACAAGGGAGTCGCAGAGAGAGTGGTCTCTCCGGAAGGCAGACAAGGGTGGGGATGGAAAAATGGCTTTAATGGTGCGGTCGGATTGTAGATGGCAGAAGTGTTGGAGGATGACGCATTGTATCCGGAGGTTGGTGGGGTATGAGAGGACTGGGGGGATTCTCTTTTGGCGGTTATTGTGGGGGGCGGGGTGTGAGGGATGAGGTGTGGGAAATGCAGAAGATACAGTTGAGGGCGTTCTTGACCACTGCGGTGGGTGGGGGGGGAGGGGGGAAGAGGAGTTGCGGTCCCTGAAGAATGAGGCTATCTGGGATGTGCGGGAGTGGATTGCCTCATCCTGGGAACAGATGCCGTGGAGGCGAAGGAATAGGGGGTGGAATTTTTGCAGTAAGGTGGGTGGGAGGAGGTGTATTCCAGGTAACTGTGGGAGTCAGTGGGCTTGAAACGGACATCGGTTTGTAGGTGGTTGCCTGAGATGGAGACAGAAAGGTCCAGAAATTTGAGGCATGTGTTGGGGATCCAGCCCCACATTTGTTATCATGGGTTCTCCAGCATCTGCAGTTCCCATTGTCTCTGGACTACTCTCAGTCTGATTCTAAAGCTCAGTGTACTCTCTGCAGCATGTGCCTTCTCCAGAGAGGCTTGTACTATCAAATCTGATATGTTGCATCAGGTCCCATCAACATTGATATAGATTATAAACAGCCAATGCCCAAGGTCCAATGCTTGCATCATTAGTTATAACCTGCTGACCTAAAAATGACTTAATTCCTTCTATTTTCTGATAATTAACCAATCATATTATAAAACCCCAACCATGCAAATAGAGGCCAGGATACAGTAAAGACAGCAGGTGCCGGAAGCTATAGTCAATAAGCGTGGAGCTGGAAAAGCACAGCAGGTCAGGCAGCATCCAAGCAGCAGGAAAGGCAATGTTTTGGCCCAAAATGTTGACTTTCCTGGTCATTGGTTGCTGTCTGACCTGCTGTGTTTTTCCAACTCCACATTTACTGATGGCAGATAGTGGTCAAGCAGCAGGAAAGGCAATGTTTTGGCTCAAAATGTTGACTTTCCTGGTCTTTGGTTGCTGTCTGACTTGTTGTGTTTTTCCAACTCCACATTTACTATGGCAGATAGTAGTCATTCAGCCCACTGAGTCTGCACCAACCCTCTGAAGAGCTTACTACCCAGGCTTTGTAACCTGTACTAATAATCCTAGCCTGCACATCCCTGTACACTATGGGCAATTTAGCATGGCCAATCCACCTAATCTGTCCATCTTTCGACAGTAGGAGGAAACCAAAGCATCCTGCAGATACCCATGCAGACATCGGGAGAATGTGCCAACTCCACACAGGCAGTCACCCAAGGCTGGAATCGGACCCATGTCCCTGTGAGGCAGCAGTGCTCATCCTCAACCATGCCAATGCAGTATTTCCAATCCCATGAGTTCTAATCTAATGCAACTAACTCTTGCTTGGCACTTATGAAACATCTTCTGCAAGTCCTAATCCACTAGTTTCCCCTTACCTACCTTACCAAGTACACCATCAAAAACTTTTAACTTGGGTTTTAACTAATCTAAACACAAATTCTCTTTCGCAAAACTATACACCTTGGTGACGGTACATATATGTGATTGCAAATTCATCTTGCAGTGAATGAGAACACAAAGGTTCAGACTTCATGAAGATACAAGTAAAATAAAAATCACACAGATTCTTTGTAGTTAATTTCCAGCAAAGCCATCAAAAAGTGACATTAAACCATCTTGAAAAATTACACAAGGCCAAGTTGCATTATTTCTTAAGAAGCATCATTGGAATCAAAACATTAACTCGGATTTCTTCCCACAGATGATGCCAGACCTACTGAGTTCTTTCAGCAATTTCTGTTTTGAGGGGCTTTGTTACCAATTTCGAACATCCAAAGTTCTTTCGGATTTTTACATTCTTATTATAACAGTTAAATCAACTACGTATAACAATTCAGTTCACCTTACATTTATCACACGTCTATTTCAACAAAACAGTAACATTCACTAAGAAATCTAATAAGCTATGAATACACCATCACAACACATTTCTGATATCCAAGACAGAAGAAATACATTGTATCGCTGGGTTACAGCCCACAGAGCAACTGGAAGAATGTCTTTTCCAGATGTGCTGCCATAAAATGCATGCAGATTTTCAACTCTTTCCTGTCATCCTGATTAATTTTTATTATCTGATTGTATATATCTGCAAACCCATGAACTTCCCACTTTCCACGAGTAAGAAACAAACACATTAATGAAGTAGAGAATTTTAGTAGCAGAAAATCAATTCGAATTAGAAGTTTGCGATCATTTTGTATTTGGTAGAAATGAATTTAAACTATGCTATCCTCGATGGATAGCCAGCTGTTCCAAGCTATCCTGTCATTTAGCTCCAAAAAAAGCTGCAATAACAAATGAAACGTTAAGATTTTTACTTGCCTGACAGCCTAGTAGGTAGATGTACAACACAGTATAGCATTTATTCACAAAAACAGGGGCTCCTGAGCTCACTTTCAAGGTTTGACCAAAGTTATGGATTTCAGCTAGGTAAAGCTTCTGTTCACATTAAAATAGCTATCAATTTCTTGGGCTAAGGGGAAAACATGATAGAAGCTCTGATTGCTATTCAGCAAGCCCTGTTGCTATATAAATGCAAAGTACTGCAGACACTGGAATTCTTGTGTCAGGCAGCATCTGTGCAGACAGAGTTAATACTTCAGGACGACATAACATTTCCTCAGAAAAGTATATGACGATTTGTTCTACTGTAAGATCAAGCAATTGACGTTGTCTCTGTATTCTTCTAGTGCTGCATGAGCTGAATAAAGAAGACATAAGACAGCAGAACAGCAACAGTTAAAAAGAATCATTCATGTCCCTTGGGTCCTGCTCATTACCTTTCTTCTGAAATAAGTGGGATGAGCAATCAGAATGGCAACCCATCACTCCACAGCTTAAAGTTGGCAAAGTGTTGCTCCATTAATATAAAATTGTAAGAATGTTCCAATATTAGCTCTAAAACTAATGCATATGTTAAAAGATAAATTTCCATTTTGTTTATAACCGGCATTCCTTTTCTGTATATCATGCATTATAATTTTCAGATCTGCAAAAATTTAGCAACTTTGTAATGATTATGAGCTTTATGTTTTGTTATATGTTGGTAAATTGTTAAATAGTGACTTGTGTCAATCAATGTATCTTTATTTTGGACTAATGTAACGATTGCATTAACATGCAAAATATGTCCGGCAAACAAAAACAGGCTAAATTCTGCCGATGAAACCTGATTCTCCTGGAACCGTTCAAAATGAATCAGATGAGCGATGAATTAGATTTGGCCGATAATTAGACAGAGGGGTAACAATGTGCTGCCTGAAAATTCAGCTCTGAAAAGTAAGGTGCTTTTTGGCTGGTGCAACAGATCACAGTCCATGCCCTCAGGTTCTTTGATGTAAAATTTAAAACGTTGGTACAGGTGATAGACAAGCTAAAAGGTCAAGGTGACACCGTGAAGTTAACAGAAGCTGCAAACAGTGACAAAAACAAAAAGCTGGAGAAACTCAGCAGGTCTGGCGGCATCTGTCGAGAGAAAAACTGAAGACTCTGGGCAGACAGTGCCAGCAGTCTAGCTCTACGAACTGGGAAGTTGTCCTGCAAAATGCTCAATTTTTTCACACGCGGTCAAGATCAATGAATGCAAACACACACTGTATCCTTATAAATAAATCATTAGCTTATGTGCTAGACCACTTACATACCTCCTAGTAGTTTCAATTATTAACTGCCTCTCCACACAGTCTTCTGCAAGCCTCACACAGAAACCACAGCTAGCAAACTTCAACTATTGAAAAGCTATAGGCTCACTTTCACCAACATTTCCTCCTTTTTGCAGGATACACTTCACCATAATCAGACAAGTGCATCTTATTAGTGAGGGATAGGGGCATTAATTAGAGACTTGCGCATTTTTATTCATCCCTACAGCAGATACAGCAACCCATATCTGACAGACATCACATTAGATATTAAAGACAATCAATTTTGTGATGCAGACACAAACACAAGAGTACAGTGTAACCTAAAAGATATTGGATTAACGATGAAGGACTTTTAAGTGCACTGAATCTGTCATATAGCACCATAAGTAACAGCGTGCTTGATTCCAACACAACAATTCATCATCCTGCACACTGAGATGCAATCTTGTGGACTTTGAAAGAAGATCAACCAACAGGACATTTCCCAGTCCTGACTGCATACCGGATGCCAAGATACTTGCTTGGGAAATCTTCTTAGAGGTAGAAAGTTTGGAGAATGGCTCTGGGTCTGGTAACTTACATATTAGAATGACAAATCAAGTTCTTGAACTGTTGACAAAATCAGAGCACCTTCAACCTTAAAAGGATGGCAGCCCCATTGTCTAGAGTTGTGCACTGCCACTGTTATGGGATAATATGGCAGCATCTCCAACTTGAAGTACCTTCTAATGAACTATTCATTTGAAGATGACACAAAGCAGGGTGGAAAGGGGAGCTGTGAGATGTTGCCATGTGATTTGGACAGTTCATGGGGAAATATACGACAGATGCAGTGCATTATGGATAAATGCAAGGTTATCCACTTTGGCAGCAAAAACAGGAAGGCAGATTATTGTTTGAATGGCTGTAAATTTAGGGAGGGGAAGGTTCAATGAGACCTGGGTGCTCTTGTTCACCAGTGGCAGAAAGTAAGCATGTAGGTGCAGTCTGCAATAAAGATGGTGAACTGCATGGTGACCTTCACAGTGAGATGATTTAAGTACAGGAACAAGGATGTCTAGCTGCAATTATACAGGGTATTGCTGAGACCACAGTTAGAATGTCATGTGCAGTTTTGGACTCCTTATCTGAGGTAAAGATGTTCTACCTATAGAGGGAATGCAGCAAACATTTACCAAATTGATTTCTCGGTCGGCAGGACTGACTATGAGGAGAGATGGAATTGGTTAGGATTATATTTACTGGAGTTCAGAAGAAAAAGGTGGGGGTAGTCTTAGAGAAACTAATAAAATTTTAACAGGACAGAACTAGTTACATATTGGAAGGATGTTCCAGATGGTTGGGGAGTCCTGAATGAGGGTTCACAGTTTAGCGGTAAGGGGTAAACATTTTAGGACCGAGGAGAAATTTCTTCATCCAGAGAGTGGTGAGCCTGTGGAATTCACGACCAATGTAAGTGACTGAAGTCAAAGCATTATCTATTTCCAAGGAGGAGCTGGATATAGCTCTGCTGGATAAATGGATCAAGGGATTATGGTGGAGGGTGGGTTTAGAATATGAAGATCGCAATTCAGTCATGGTCACAATGAGGGCTGAAGCAGGCCTGATGGGCCCAATGGCCTACTCCTACTCCTATCTTCTATGTTAGGAAGACAAACAGTGAACTACAGCTGCAATCACCAATGAGTGTATTGTGGCTCTTGGGGACTAGTTATAGGAGGCTTTGGGAGTTTTCAGTTGGAAAACGGCCTTGAGGCACCTGCTGAGCTTGGTTCTCTTGAGGCACCTATCTGTCACTTGAAAGAATCTGGCAGCATCACAATCTCCCCAGAAACAATTCACATTAGTTGCTCGAGTTTTGTAACCCTCTGCTGGTGATGCTCCACCTCCTAAGAAACTGCCTGGAAGTGTGAACGCTTTGGTCTGCTGAACCCAAGCTTAAGTTCCATTCTTAACCCTCTGTGGAACTGTGAAGTTTGTGCCCTGTATTGTGCCTTGATAATATATAGCAATTAAAAGAAAACAATTACGAGCACAAAGATGGAATTACAGATTAAGGCAATTAGTGAATCAAGGAGGGTTAAAAGCAAATTCCTTATAAAATGAGTCTAACAGCAAGGGTGATGAAATTCTGCTTTGTGTTATCAAAAAGTCAGATGACACAGAGTACAAGGTTTGCTTACTCCCTCAGGCATAACTTCTCTAAAAGTTCACTGTTTTATGTTCTGCCCTTCAGAAACAAAGACAGGCAAACAAAGTCAGGGATTTCATCACAATATTTATCAGAGATGAATAAAGTTAGTGGTTCTTGCCCAATGTAAAAATACAACATTTGAGTTTGATAATTCACTCAACAGACCAGCTGAAAACTGATAAATCTCATTAAAGGCACTGCTAATTAAGTTGAGGAAAATCAACCTAAGTGGATTGAGGCTTGAGACAACATGCGTAGTTGGTAAAGCTGTCATTGTCCTAGAAGAACATATGACCGGACTCTCATTTGAGAGAGAAGACTGATGGTGGTTTAAATTGAGGATCACCTTGCCTCATGTGAGGGGAGAGTTCAGAAAGAAAGTCCTCTGAGCTAACTGACGCCCTATTTGTATTCCAGCTATGACGCTAAAAAAAAGTTTACTTGGAAAATTATGTCCACAATAATATTCACAGCCAAACAAAGAAAAATGGAATATTATCTGCAAAAGATCTTGGTAAGACTGGTTGGGACTGATGGAATAGAAGTAAAATAGATATTTCCATTTCTGAGGGAGACTAACACAAGAGGTCATAAAAATAAGACAATCACCAATAAATCCAACAGGAAATTCAGAACAGACTTCTTTAGAAGAACACAAGATGACTTAACTCAGACAAAGTTCTTCCAGAAATTGACAGGATAGTTTCGAGAAGGGCGTTTCCTCTTGCCTGGTGTGGGGTTTGTTGGTCGCAGTCTAGAACTGTGTGCACTGTCTCAGAATAAAAGGGGCAAGCCATTTAGATTTGAGATGAGGAGACATTTCTTCATTCAGAGGGTGGTGAACCTTTGATATCCTCTGTCAGAGATGTGTGCGAGGACTCAGTTGTTGAGTTATGTACAAAACTGAAGCGAAAAAATGTTTAAATAATATAAACAAAGGAACACAAGGGTAGTTCAGGAATAAGATGTGCCATGACCTCACTGAATGGGCTTAATGTCCCATTCTGTTCCTATTTCTTACGAACTTTACCACAAGTATAAAAACATAGAACTCACTATAAGGAGCAAATGAGACAAATAGCAGAGATGTATTTAAGGAGAAGGTAGGTGAGCACATAAGACAAGGTAAGAATAGGACTTCACCAGCTTCAAAATCTCTCCTTCCCCCACCGCATCCCAAAACCAGCCCAGTTCGTCCCCTCTCCCCACTGCACCGCACAACCAGCCCAGCTCTTCCCCTCCACCCACTGCATCCCAAAACCAGTCCAACCTGTCTCTGCCTCCCTAACCTGTTCTTCCTCTCACCCATCCCTTCCTCCCACCCCAAGCCGCACCTCCATCTCCTACCTACTAACCTCATCCCACCTCCTTGACCTGTCCGTCTTCCCTGGACTGACCTATCCCCTCCCTACCTATACTCTCCTCTCCACCTATCTTCTTTTCTCTCCATCTTCGGTCTGCCTCCCTCTCTCTCCCTATTTATTCCAGAACCCTCACCCCATCCCCCTCTCTGATGAAGGGTCTAGGCCCGAAACGTCAGCTTTTGTGCTCCTGAGATGCTGCTGGGCCTGCTGTGTTCATCCAGCCTCACATTTTATTATCTTGGATTCTCCAGCATCTGCAGTTCCCATTATCACTAAGAATAGAAGGACATGTTGCCTGGCAAGATAATGTGGGTTGACGGGACCTTTCAGAGAAGCATTCATGTTGGTAATTATCTCTCGGCAGAATGGCCTGTTTCTCAGTGGTTTGGGAAGGAGTAGCTCCATGGGGTTTGTAAGATGGAGAAGATTGTAAAGAGATTGAATGAGGTCAGATGGTGGAGGAGAAAAGAACGAGGTTACAACAGTGGGGAGAAGGATGTTGCAAGGAAAGAGAACACTAAGAATCAGGACATTATGTACTCACTTAATGGTAAGGTCCTGAGGAATGTTGCTGATCAGAGAGATTTTGGAGTGCAGCTTCATAGTTCCTCGAAAGTGGAGTTGCAGTGAAGATGGTGTTTGGTATGCTTGTCTTTACTGGTCAGTGCAATGAGTACAGGAGTTGGGATGTCATACTGCAGCTGCACAGGACATTGGTTAGGCCACTTTTGGAACACTGCTTGAAATTCTGGTCTCCCTTCCACAAGAAGGATTTTGTGAAACTTGAAAGGGTTCAGAAAAGATTTACAATAATGTTGTTACAAGGGTTGGAGGGTTTGAGCTATTGAGAGAGAGAGAGAGAGAGAGAGAGAGAGAGAGAGAGAGAGAGAGAGAGAGAGAGAGATACTAAATGGCGGGGGGGGGGTCTATTTTCCCTGGAATGTTGGAGGCTAAGGGGTGGCCTTATAGAGGTTTATAAAATCATGAAGGGCATGGACAGGGTGAATAGGCAATGTCTTCTCCTCAGAGTGGGGCAGTCCATAACTAGAAAGTACAGATTTAAGGTGAGAGGGCAAGATATAAAAGGATATAAGGGGCAATGTTTACACACAGAGGGTGGTGCGTATACGGAATGAGTTGCCAGGGGAAGTGTTGCAGGCTAGCATAATTACAACATTTAAAAGGCATCTGGCTGGATATATAAATATGAAGGGTTGAGGGGAATATGGGCCAAATGCTGGCAGATGGGATTAGACTATTTTAGGATGTCTGAGAGGCATGGACAAATTGGACTGAAGGGTCTGTTTTTATGCTGTACAGCTCAAATGACTCCAATATGCCACTAACTGGGGTCCAGGAAAACTTGAAATCACTGAGATCATCAATCCCTTACAAATTAATGTAGGCCCTATAGGTTATGACTGCATTTGTTCAGTTGCAAACAACTGTGGGTAATGTGGTGGATAATCTTATGGTGAATGTTTCAAATGGCCCAAATTTAACTTCTTATATTGACTGGCAAAAAGCAGAAGCGAAAGGAGGAAAAAAGACCTTACATGATGTGTGGTTTGGATTTGGTTTCTTGATATTGTGATGGGTACAGATTCACACTAGTTGTCAACAGAAAATTGGAAAAATACTTGAAGAAGAAAAAGAGAAAGAACAGGTGGTAGTGGTGATGCTTATTTGGGGGGGTGGGGTTGGTTTGGTGCTAGACAAGACTGGCTGGATATTTCCATAAGAGAATTGTTGCAGTCACAATGACCAAGTTGACCTCTTTCTATGCTGCACTATTCCATTCTACAAGAGCCAAAGCACACACAAAAGGTACTTGACAGAAGTCATAATGGTTACAAGGAGGGATAGGACAAGGGACTCAGAAACAGGAAAAACATCAGGACTCATGTTTTGGGATGGTACAGGCAATTGGTACTAGAGTGTCCAATGAATAGGGATACTGTAGTAGCAAATTAATGTAACTGGTTGCAATATGGATTATAATTTTAACCCCAAGTGAGAAATTATTCAATATGAAAGAACAAATTAGTCAATCAGACCCATTTATTGTTCATACAAATGAACTGGAAAGCACTATTTTGAACTGTAGAATAAACACAAACTAGGGTTATGTCTCAAAGCAGTACGATATTCGAGGACCTCAATCAACTTCACTGAGGCAACGAAACCTATTCAGCTTACAATTATCCAAACCTTGAGTTTCACGCAGAATTTAAAAAAAATTGTTTTTAATCTTTTGAAGTTTTATTTTTTTTTAAATCACCAAGGACTTTTTCACTAATTCAGATAGATATTTTGTTCCGATCTTTATGGTTATTAGGTTTTTTGTTGAAGCTCATAACTTTCATTAAACCAAAATACACAATCCAAAAAGCACGAAAGGAAACAAAATAAGCATGTTAGATTTATACAATCATTGTGCATAGACTTACATGTTTTTCATCAATAGATTCAGCTGCTTTTGTGATTCCATCGAGACACTTTCCAATGATGGGTATGACTTGTCTGTCGACATCTGAAAAGGTCTTCATTGATTCACCAACTTTTACTATTCGTCTTTCATCCAGGTCTTGAATTTTCTGAAAGCAACAATTTTATTGTTGAATTTTTGATGTTTAAGGCATGGGAAACTAAAACTCCATGCAGCATCCCCAGGAACAGTCAAAGTATTTGTGAGCTTTGTCATTGCTCCGTTGTCTAGTTCTGTTCTCTGATCAGCAGATATTGTATCTTGAATTATACCAAAATCCTCATCAGAAATTTGATCTAACCGTAATCGGATTCAATAATTTAAAAGCCTAGAAGGCAAACCAACGCTACTGTAATTTTACAAAAACATACAGGTGCTAAAGATCATAACAAATACTCTATTGATCCATCTGCTGTAATTACAGTCAGCAATTTTTTCCAGACAATTAATCATGCATCTAAATTTGAATGGGATTTTGAAGGAAAGCATCAGGTAGCTGTGATGCAATGATCTAACTACTGAAGCCATTAGGAGAAGATTTGTCACTTAAACTAACACTGATTCCAATCTCAGGTTTTCTCACCCCAAGGATGAAAGATGTAACTGTTTTGGCTTGGATTTTCATCATGATAGGGCACCTTGGTAAATCTAGCAGGTCAGCTGCAAACTAGAAGTCTTGCACTAACCAAGGCGTTTTCCTCTTTCGTGGTGTCAGGAGTTATGCAGTTCAGATTTTGCACAAGCCTATTTCATGAAGGCAGCCAGCCATTTACATTAGCAGCTGCCTTCTCTCAACTTGGATTTTAGC
Organism: Stegostoma tigrinum; assembly: GCF_030684315.1. NCBI lineage: Eukaryota > Metazoa > Chordata > Chondrichthyes > Orectolobiformes > Stegostomatidae > Stegostoma > Stegostoma tigrinum. The sequence goes on from NC_081382.1 coordinate 34,610,103, forward strand.
AGTAGAAGAGTATGAATCCTGAAACGTGCAGAGTAGACTTGTTAACAATATATCAATTTAGGTGAAGAAAGCCAATGTACTACAGCCAAGTTTTTGCATGACACAGAAAAGGTGGAAATTAAGTAGTGACGATGAGAAAAGGTTTGCAGAGGAAATAGACTGAGTAAGTGATTGGGGAAAAAAACTTGGCAAGCGGAATAACATGGGAAAATGTGAGGTTGTGCATTTTACAGGAAAAATACAGGAGCTGAATATCATTTAAATGGAGAAAGACTGCTGAAAAGTGACACAAAGGGGATTTTGGAGGCCTTTTGCATAAAAAGCCAGCATAAATTTTAGCAAGTAGTATGGAAGGCAAATGTATTGTTGGCCTTTATTTCAAACTGAATGGAATATAAAAATAAGGAGGCTTTTCTAAATCTATACAAGGCTACAGGTGGAACACGGTGAATAGTTTTGGGTCCCTTATTGGAGGAAAGATATATTCGAGGCAGCCCAGAGGCAGTTCACTTGGTTGGTATGAATAGAGGGATTATTTTATGTGAAGTTAAATAGGTGGGCCTGTAATTTTTGGAATTTAGAAGAATGAGAGACAATCTTACTGAAACATGCAAGATTCTTCAGGGAATTGACAGGGTAGATGTAGAAAGGTTGTCTATCCATGTAGGAGCATCCAAGACCACTGGGCTTAATTTCAGAATAAGAGGTCACATATTTAAGACAGATATGAGGATCAATTTCTTCTCACAGATGGTAATGAATCTGTGGAATGTTTGCCCATTGAGGGCTTTCAAGGCTGGGTCATTGAGATCTAAAATTTGTCTGAAAATAAAGGGTTATGAGCAAAAGGTGGAAAAGTGGAGTTGGAAATGATCCTGCAATGATCCTATCGGGGAGGAATTTGGAATTGTTAAAATGTGCAAGAAGTGCACAGCTCATTGAAACCATCGATAAAACTATCAAAGTCTGCTATCAACATTGTCAAAAGCATCTGTCAAGCGGATCTGTCAAAAGAGCCAAGTTAAAACCAAAAACATTACTGGAGTGTTAAAACAAAAATTGCTTACAACTTCATACTATGTCACGGTTTTCATTACCAAATTAGTGTAACTCAGTTTTGCAAGTAACCATTATTAAAATGAGGACTCTCTTATTCAAGAATTCTGCATCAGATGCTTTCAGCTTTATTTAGTAAAATATTATCTCATTTTCTGAACGGGTCCAGAGTTTTTCCCATGAAGAATAATAGGAGAGTTGGCATAACAGATGCAAAGGCAAAGGGCATGGGTAGAAGGCATGAACTGGCATTAAGCTGGCTTTTGAACTACAATGGGCCTTGGAGTGGGTACAGGGTAATAGAGAGGCATGAAAGTTGTGTAGGGCTATGACAGCCTTGCAGGGTACATGCCAGCCTTGAGGGGGCATGGGAATCTGGACTTGCCTGCCCTAATTTTTAATACACCCACTCCCTGGACTGGAAACCTGAGGTTCAGGTAGACACAGTTAAGTTTGGATTTACAATGCCAGGAATTCTCCCAATTCAGTTCAACAACTACACCTCATCCCCAGCTTCCAGACAGAAATTCAGGCCTTGCAAATATAATCACTTTGCTCTCTAAAATTACATACACAGATTTTCAAACTCATTTGATCAAGTGTTCAATTAGGCAGTCCATGCTAGTTTTCAGGAAAATATGGACATCACTTAGCTTGACTTGACAAGTGACAGATACCATACACAGTACACAAGTGCCAGGCAGTGACTGTTTCCGACAAGGGAAAATCGAAAAACCTCCTACTGACATTCAATGGCATGATCATCCTTGAATTATCCACTACCAAAAACCTAAAGTTTGACACTAACCAAACTGAACAGGCCATATAAATGCTGTGGCCACATTCACAAGTCAGAGGCTGGGAGTTTTACAGGAGGTAACTGACCTACTAATTTCTGACCAGCATCTACAAAGTGCAAGTCAGGAGATTGATGGAATGAGAGCAGCTCCATCAACTCTCGAGAAGCATCCAGGACAAAGCAACCCAATTGGCTGGCACCCCAGTGACGACATCAAAAATTCACTACCTCAGTCACTGAAGAATAGCGACAGCAGTGAATACCATCTCCAAAATGAACTGGAGCAACTTACCAAGCCTCCTTCAAAAGTAGCTCCTCAACCCATGACCACTAAAACAAGGGCAGCAAAAGCATGGGAGCAGGAACATATGCAGTTCCCCTCCAAGCCACATACCATCTTGATCTGGAACTAACTTGGTCACACAATGTAAGGATACTTTAGATCATTTTCATTTAAGACTGAGATGGAGAAATCTCTTCATCCAGAATAGTGAGCCCATGGAATTCGCTATCACAGAAAACGATCAAAGCCAAATTACTGTACAATTTCAAAAGGAATTGCATATAGCACTCGGTGCTAAAACGTTCAAAGAATATAGCGGAAATGTGGTAACAGGCTAATGAGCTGGATGATCAGCCATGATCATTAATGTTGGAGCAGTTTCAGACGGACCAAGTGACTAACTCCTGCTCATATTTTCTATATTTCTACTTAAATTACCATTATTCACTGCTGTTGGGTTAAAACTCTGAAAATTCCTGTTCGACAACACTATAGGTACATCCAAACCACATGGGCAGGTAGGGAACTTCACTTTGAACCACCTTCTATCATGAGCAATTAGGGATGGGCAGCAAATGCATGCCCACATCCTGTGAATGAAAAAAAGAATGACAATGACCTTTGACATTTACAAGAATTTCACCTTCACCATAATAATAAAACAACCAATTTCTAATTTACCTGGAATATGTTTGGTATGTTTGTGAAATAATGTTCATGCTGTTCCTTATTAAAGTTCTGCAGGACACTGGAATATTCATTCTTGCTATCTGATGCCATCTGATGCCGGGTATGAGCCTGTTGCCGAGCCTGTTCAGAAACACTCACAATCAATAGACTATCAATAATGCTTTACCTGAAATCAATACCAGGCATTTAGTAATTTTGATTAAAAATAGTGATTTCATTTCTCAGTGAATAATTATCAAATATATTTTGTACAAGCCAGAAAATGTAGGATGGAAGAAAAACAAATAAAAATTCTGCATTCAGAAATGCAGGAATGGTGGCAAACCTGAAATCAAATGTAGGACTATAAATGTAAATAAATTCCAGCTGTGTTTGTAGCTAATGCTACATGCACACATTATAATTCCACCTTTGGCTCAACGTTCATATATTTTTGATTACACCTCCCTGGAGTTTTTTTGGACGTTTTCAGTTTTAGAGGTGGTAAATTGTTTGCTGTTTGTGCAAAGTAATAACAGATTCCTAACTTTTGTTGCAAAGCTGAAAAAAAATCCAGCAGGAAATAAAAAGTGAACCCCAATCAGCAATTATTTGTGCTTATATTTTGTACAAGGGCAATTTTTTTTATTGGTTGAGCATCTGTGTTTCTGGAGGATAATCTGTCAAAAGTCAGTTTGCCTTGAAATCAATTAATGAGTTGAAACTACTGAGTTAAAAGCTTACATAGCAAAAAACAGGCAATGGTCTGGTATCACAGGTGGATGCACAGATGGATCATGGTGCCATAACTGCATTAGGAATTTGCACTCCCTAAATTTACATAGGCATTTTATGAATAAATATCTGTGGATAAGGCAAGATTCTACAGTGATAGCTCTTTCTGGTAATGTCTGTTAGCCATCTGAGAAAACCAATATATGTTGAAAACAATACAATAACCAAAATGAGCTCAATTTACTATGCTGGAATTTAAACAACAGAAAAAGATCATGGTGTCACTTATTACAACTGAGGTTATTTTCTTAACAATTACCACAAGGAAGACAAATTCTGTTGCGACGGCTACCTGTGCTGCACATTTTAGCAGAAATGCAGATTTTCAATCCCTTTGACTTGTTTATTTGAGTTCTGCAGATAAAAGGGCATTTCCATTCAGTGGATTTCTTTGATAGATACATTTAGCGTAAGAAGATGTCAATGGTAAAAACTAGTTGTTCAGCCCCCTGTCCTCTGCTTGGCAAGCTGATCTAAGTGAGGCAGGCAGTGGGAGTATAATCATCAGTCTCAATGTTGTAGAGTAGAAAGGAAATTAAAAATGACAGTTGTAATTTACCATCTAGCAGCTATGGCCTTCAGGACCTACCTAGAATGCACCCCCTCCCACTCACCTTCCTGCAAAAGTGCCATCCCATATTCCCAATTCCTTTGCCTCTGCCACATCTGCTCCCAGGATGAGGCATTTCACCCGCGTACATCTCTGATTGCCGTAACTTCCCTCCTTCAGTGATCGAAAACGCCCTCGACTGTGTTTCCCACATTTCCGCAACTCACCCCCCACATCCCCTCCCCGCAATAACAACCAAAACAGAATCCCCTCATCCTCACGTACCACCCCACCAACCTCTGGATCCAACACATCATCCTCCGACACTTCAGCCATCTGCAATCCACCAAAAGACATTTTTTCCTCCCCACCATTATCTGCTTTCCGGAGGGACCACTCTCTCCGTGACTCCCTTGTCCGCTCCACACTCCCCTCCAGCCCCACGTCGCCTGGCATTTTTCCCTGCAACCGCAGGAAGTGCTACACCTGCCCCTACACCTCCCCCCTCACCCCCATCCCAGGCCACAAGAAGGCTTTTCACATCAAGCAGAGGTTCATCTGCACATCTGCTAATGTGGTATACTGCATCCACTGTTCCCATTGTGGCCTCCTTTACATCGGAGAAACCGAGCGGAGGCTTGGGGACCGCTTTGCAGAACACCTATGCTCGGTTTGCACTGATCAACTGCACATCCCAGTCGCAAACCATTTCAACTTCCCCATCCCATTCCTCAGATGACATGTCCATCCTGGACCTCCTGCAGTGCCATAACAACGCTACCCGAAGGTTGCAGGAACAGCAAGTCATATTCTGCTTGGGAACCCTGCAGCCCAACAGTATCAATGTGGACTTCACAAGCTTCCAAATGTCCCCTCTCCCTACCGCATCCCAAAATCAGCCCAGCTCGTCTCTGCCTCCCTACCATGTCCTTCCTCCGACCTATCACCCTCTCCCACCTCAAGTCCCATTCCCATCACCTACCGACTAACTTCATCCCGTCCCCTTGATCTGTTCATCTTCCCTGGACTGACCTATCTCCTCCCTACGTTCCCACCTACGCTCACCTTTACTGGCTCCATCCCACCTCTTTGACCGGTCTGTCTCCTCCCCACCTATCTTCTCCTCTATCCATCTTCCATCCGCCTCCTACTCTCTCCCAATTTATTTCAGATCTCTCTTCCCTTCCCCCATTTTTGAAGAAGGGTCTAGGCCCGAAACGTCAGCTTTCCTGCTCGGCCTGCTGTGTTCATCCAGCTCTACACCTTGTCATGTTAGATGCTCCAGCATCTACAGTTCCTACTATCTCTGCAATCATTACAATAGTTTACTCCAGATCACTGAAGCACAGAAACTGGCTTTGGCCATTCAGTCTATCAAACCTGTTCCTCCATTCAATGAGATCATTACTGATATCATATCTGTAAACATCTTTGCCTAAAAATTTATCTCAGATTTAAAATTAACAACTGATCCAGCATCCACTGCCATTCCTTTGTGTGCACAAGTGCTTCCTAACATCTCTACTAAATGGCATGGCCCTAATTCTCAAACTATGTCCCTAGTTCTAGAATCCCCAAATGGTGGAACTAGTTTATCTTTATCTACTAGGTCCTGTCCTGTTAATATCTTGAAAATGTTGATCAGCTTACCCGTTAACCATCTGAATTCTGCAGCAAACAGACCAAACTTGTATAATCACTCCTCATAACTTAACTCCTGAAGTCCAGGTATCATTCTTGTAAAGCCATACTGCCCTCCCTTCAAGGCCATAAATCCTTCCTAAGATGTGGGGCCCAGATCGGCTCATAATATTCTAAGTGGGGTCTAACCAGCATTTTGTATAACTGCAGCATAACTTCTGCATTCTTGTACTACATATATAAATGCCAACATTCCATTGGCTTCCTTGGTTACTTTCTGCATCTGTTCAAAACATTTTAAAGATTGTGCACCTGAATGCTGAGCTACTTGCACGAAAACAAATTATGCTAATTTTGCAACATTCATCATCTTTTACCAACTGTCTTAAATCAGTGTCTTCTGGTTCTCAACCCGCTTATCAATCCATTTATCAAATCTCTCAGCTTTCTCTTCTCTAAGGAGAACTGTCATAGCTTCTGTATTCTCTCCACATAAGTGAAGACCCTCATCATTGGAGACATTCTGTTTTGTGAAGAAAGACATCTTCTTCGTGCAGTATTCAGAACTGGACACAATAGTCCAAGTAATGGCGAACCTGTATTTTATAAAGGTTCGTGACAACTTTGTTGCTTTCATACTCTGTAAATCTGATTGAAGAATCCAGAATCTTATATACCTTTTAAATCATTTTCTCAATTTAGCCTGCCTCTTGAAAAAAATAGAGACATTTTAGTAAAACTGGTGCAAGGATAACAAAGCCATATTTCCTTTTCTAACCTTCACCTGTAACAACTTAGAGCCGATGTGTTGTGTCTGATATATAAATAGGATATTCTTTGATCTCATTCCACTTGAAACTGCCAAGGAAAAAATTAAAAGTCATCTGCTTAGCAGTGTTTTTTCTGAATTCATTTCTGCTGAGCACATCCTTAAAAATAGTGAACTGTTGCCATTATTATTCTCAAATTTACTATTCCGATGCTATGCCATTCTGGAATTAAAGGAGGGAAGTCCATGGTGAAGATACACTCCTGCAGGAATTGAGAATCTAAGTGGGTTAAGTAGGACTTCACTCAAAATTGCAACTCTTGATCCATGCCACTCAAGCACTTTTGAATGATAATATTATTCAGTAAAATTCATAGCTATTGAAATCATGGGCAAGAAAGAGTTGTTGTTTCCCCTTCAATCCAAGAATTTTGTAGTATTCATATGATTTCAAAATGCCAAATGTCATTGACGCAAGCATATGTTTAATATTTCTTTTGTACTGTTGAACGTAAACAAACATCTATTGATGCTTAGACTCTAATGCCAGAATCCATCTCATTATGCAGAAATTTGGCAAGATACATGTTTGCACACTAAACTCTCTTCTGACCAGATTCAGTTAACGTCAATTGATGAAGGGCAGTAAGAAAAGGGAAGAAACATGAAAGGAGAGTGGTTTCAAGGTTACTCACTGACAGCAATGGATAGACCCGGATGTATATGACCTTACTATTAGTTAGGATATGATATGACAGCCGATTCGGCTAGAGTTAAAAAATCAAAATCTTATTAAAATGCAATGATTTTACAATACAGAAAATGGTGAATGAGTGGGAACTTTCATATGGAAAAAGCTTCTTTTGTTCAGACCTTCAATTAAAGATTTTACACCAGAACAAATTGCAAAATATTGACATTTTCTTGTTCGGAATTGCCTTTAACAAAGTTGGAATCTAAATGAATACAATTTATGTCTACCATTACAAAACATGTAATATACATACATCCGGCTTGTAGACAGAAATAAAACTAAAAACTGCTAGAAAAATTCAGGTGTGATAACATCTATGGAGAGAGAAGCGCAAGACTTTAAACTCACGACTGGGTGGCTGCTTTGGAGTCAACATCCGCCCTGCCCATAAGAACGGCCCTAATCGTCCAGTTGTTTGACATTTGAATAAACTACCTTGCTCCCACGCTAACATTTCTGTCCTTGGTCCGCTACAATGTTCTGATGAAGCTCAACACCTATTTTCCATGTAGGCACCTCACAAATTTCCAGCATCCGTGGTATTTTTATTTTCTTTGAGGCTTGTAGGTGTAAGTGTTCTCAGCATCAGTTTATTCCTCTCTTTAAATTGGTTCTATTAAAGCTACTGTATATACTTGATTAATAATCAATCTTATGCAAAACTTGAACTCAAGTTTTGGCAAAAAAAATTCAAAATGTTTTATATATCTTGTGTCTAGGTTACTATCTGAATTCTAGCCAAAAACTCCTAATGCTTTCTACTCACCACCTACTCACTGTATTTCCTGCAACCAGAATCTCTCTTGTCAATTTCCTGTCCAATTCTTTCATTTTTCTCTGCTAAATCTTTGTTATGAATGTGGGCATAGGAGAAGGACTGAAAGAGAAACTGAGAGTGAGAGAGTCAGGCAAGAAACCAGGTGTTGCAAATTATCAAGTAAGTTGAGCAAAAATCTGAGGGTCGACAGGGAAGCAGTGAGTGAAGCATTTTGGTCAGATGGCACACAGCAGGGTAAGGTCTCTGGTAGCAGGAGCAGCTGCTTCAAAACAGCTTTGGCTGGTCACACACTTTCCATCTGCCCTGGCATGAAATAATTTCAAGCATCCAAAACATATAATTCACGCACCAGTCGGCCCTAACCTTTCATGAAAAATTTAGTCTCAGTCTTAACTCGAACCTGAGCCTTTATGGCATTTGTCACCTTACTCATCAATAATCAGTAATTAGACGTCATACTGTCGATGGGTAAATAATTTCAAAGTATTTACTGTTCTAATTGCCCACCAACTTGCAGCTGTTATATTCTCTTCGTTAACTCCAGCATTTTTAGCTCCTTTTAGTTCCTGAATATATATCTTATTCATTTCTGAAGTGACAAATACGGTGCATTCTGATAACTAACAGTTCTTCAGCTGGTCCTAATCAGTTAAACTATGCTGTAGGTATAAAACTATAAGGCAGAAACTAGCCCTTTGTTTTCTCAGTAAAATAAAACCTGATGCATCATTCATGGCTACCAGGCTCCACTCATCCACACTGAATGTAATCAGCCAGCAGCAATGACACAGTCAAAGTCAACAGTGATTGCAACGGGATTCATTTAAATTTGGAAAACAAATATCAAAGTTAGCTGTTTTAAAAACTGCTTGTTTACGCAAAAAAATTGGACCTGGGAATTTAACATGGCAAATAACAGCTCTAGCTTAAGAATATAAGAACACATGAACTCAAAACATGAGTAGACTCTATGACAAATCATGCCTGCTTCACCATTCATTAGGTAATTGCTGACCTCAGTTGTATTTTTCTTCCCGCTTCCCAGATCCTGAGTAACCAAAGATCTATCTACCTCAGCCTGAAACAAATTCAGTAAATGAGCATCCATAACACTCTGCAGTAGAGAATTTCAAAGATTGATTGATCCTTTCCATGAGCAATTTTATCTTCATCTTGGTTCTAACTGATCAGCCCTTATCCTGAGCCTGCCTCTGTGTCATAGTCACATGGCATCAAAAAAAGGCCCTTCAGTTCAACCAGTCCATCCATCCATAATCCTGAACTAAATCAGTTTCACCTGCCTGTGCTTGAGCCCCTGTCGATCCTGGTATCTTGTCAACTTGGAGAAACAGTTACTCCAATAACTTCTCCTCGCCAATTCTTTGTCACCTGCTCTGTCCCATGGCCTGGACAACATTTGTGTTGTGACAATGCTGAAAGACTTCACTCAGAGGAAACCGTGTGGGGGATTGTCATATCAATTTGAGATGGCAGTCACAATAAGTTATTTCTACATATAATTATTTGACCATCCGGCTCCATAAGAGGAAAACAAATGTGTTGATGACAACGGCGACTGGGCCACCCATCATTCGCCGAGGTAAAGAAAGTCTTCAATGTAGACAGCCCAGGAGGGAAAAATGCACTGGCACAGATGTCAGGGCCCAGCAGAGACACTGCAGCACGCGCAGCACCGATGCTGATGATAGGCAGGTTTTTGTTTCTCTGGCAATATTCTGAGTGAGACAGTAAGTAAGCCTCAGGGGCTTGGGGTGACTGGAGCTACAGGTAAGGTGAAACTTCATCAACATCTTGTGCCCCCTGCAAAGCCACGTGCTCTAGATTCCCCAGCCAAGTTGCAACGTTTAAAAGGCATTTGGATCAGTACATCAATAGGAAATATTTGGAGGGATACGGGCCAAATGCAGGCAATGTGGGACTAGTTTAGTTTGGGAACATCATCAGCATGGACCAGTTGGACTGAAGGGTCTATATCCATGCTGTATGACGATGACACTAAAGTAAACAATCTCTCAGCGTCTGCCCTGTCAAGCTCCTTCAAAATTTCTTGTATTACAGTAAGGTTTATTCTCATCCTTTTAAATCCATGGAATAGAGGCTCAAATTTGTGGGGTTCTTATTATGGCACTCTAAATCTCAGGGACCAATCCAAAGAACCATATTCCACGGAAATACTGTATATCTTTCCTGAAACAAGAAGATCAAAGCTGTACATAATATTTTAGGTGTTTCCTTGTCAAAGCTTACAAAAGCTATTGCAAGACTTCTTTATTTGTATTACTTTAATCCCCTTGCATTACAGGCCAACATGTCATTCAAGGGCTTGATGTTTTGCTGTACCTACGCACTAACTTTCTGTGTTACTGGTTTATGGAAACCATCTATCAACATTTGAAATTTCTTGCTTTTTAAAGATAATATTTTTTCTATCCTCACTATCATATTGAGTCACGACGTAATTCCAAATATTATGCGCCATTTGCCATTTTTATAGCTACTCACTTAATCTGTCCATAGCCCTTTGTGTCCTACCAAAGTATGCACATCCTACCTAAAGCATGGACACTAGTCACATCATGTCGTTAATAGCCCATTTATCCCTACTCATCGCTTCGTGTCTGTTAACCAATCCTCTATGCTATATATTATTGCCAACTCCACAAGGCCTTATTGTGCATGCTAGCCTTTTGTTTGGCACTATAGTGAATGCTTTTTGGAAATCCAAGTCTACTGCATCGACTGGTTCCCCTTTATCTACTCTACCAGTTACATCCTCAAAAAAAAACTCGCTTAAATTTGTCAAGCATGATTTCTCTTTTGGAAAACTATGTTGATTTTCTCTGATCAGCTTATAATTTTTAAGTTCATTAATTGTCAAGAAGATTCAATGGCTCCATTGGTAAAAGCCAATTTGTAGAAAATAATCTACTGGTGGCATAGAAACGTAATTCCATTATTCTATAAATTATTAAATTTTTCAATCAATCTTTTATGCAACACTGGCTGCGAGATACTTATTTTCTGTTTTAATGGGATGTGGGTACCACTATTGCCTAGCCTTAATTGTCTTTGAGTGGTTTGCTGCGCCATTTCAGAAGACAGGAGGCAACTCAATAAGATCTGTGGATCTGGAGTCAGTACTGTGCCGCTGTATTTCTCAGAAGAATCAGAAAACCAGATGGGTTTTTACAACTATCAATGGCAACTGCATGAAACTACTAACACAAGCGACACACTCCAGATTTTATTACTTGAATTTAAATTCCATGGGTTGCAATGGTGAACTTTAAACCCCTGCCCCAAGATCATTGGTCCACGCCACTGAATTACTAGTGCAGTGACATTACCGCTATACCATCATCTTATCCTAATAGTAAAACAATGTTATCAGCCCAACAGGTAGTATGTATTTATTTCATAATTGATTGCTAAAAATGACAATTTATTTAAATACTGTCCCACTTCAATTTTAAAAGTACACAATATTAACATATAGATGATTAGTAATAGGTTACTTGTAATCCGCTGATTGAATTACGTTAGTATTAAAAGCTTCAAAATTTTGAATAACTTGGTAGATTTTTAAAAAATCTATTATTGTTCAGAAGGTATGTGGCATGAATCAGAAAGTAATGATTTCCGTAAGGCAACAGTTCTTTGTTGTGCCTCATCATTATTCAGTTTTAAGATTTAATTTCTTTTCATAAATTATATTATTACAAGTTATAATAGTTTGAGTTAAAATTTCCACCATATCTAAAATTTGGGGCGGCACAGTGGTTAGCACTGCTGCCTCACAGCACCAAGGACCCAGGTTCAATTCCAGCCTCGGGCGACTGTCTGTGTGGAGTTTGCACATTCTCCCTGTGTCTGCGTGGGTTTCCTCCAGGTGCTCCGGTTTCCTCCCACAGTCCAAAGATGTACAGGTTAGGTGGATTGGCCATGCTAAACTGCCCGTAGTGTTCAGGGAGGTGTAGATTAGGTGGGTTATAGGGGATGCGTCTGGGTGGGGTGCTCTGAGGTTTGGTGTGGGCTTGTTGGGCCGAAGGGCCTGCTTCCACACTGTAGGGATTCTGTTCTATGGAATTCTGCTTAACTAAAACCCCTTAAAAGAAAGTATGTATCCAAAACTATTAAATATTTTCTGTGCAGATTCAAAAGACATTCCCTCCAAATTTAAATTAATTCTACATTTTTGTGGTATAATCACATGGGGTTAGCACAAAATAAAAGCATTATTTGAGATAAGGCATGGATGACACATACTAAACATGTGCACTTATCAAACACTATCCTCAGTGCTTTATAATGTTGCTATACATTCCATGCATGCTGACGACCCTTTCAAGACTCACTCAATTTCATGTAATGGTTTAGCTGATACATGGCTTTGATTACATTTTAATGTCTCAAAATAAACTCAGTCTTTTTTCTAGTTTCTTTTATTGACTGAAGCTTCTTAGTCTTGGTATAATCTCAATAAATCACTTCTGTATATTCTTCACAGCCATGAGGCCATTTTGAAAGAAAAGGAACTTGACACTGGGCACAATATTCCAACTTGAGCTGAGCCTAAGCTTGGTATAGTTTTTTTTCCAATGTTTTACGCTGTGACCATGCTTATCAGATAGAATCATACAGCACAGAAAAGGACCCTTCCATCCAACTTGTTCATGCAACCAGATATCCTAAATTAGTCTAGTCCCAATTGTTTGCATTTGGCCCATATCCCTCTAAACCTTTCCTATTCATGTACCCATTCAAACATCATTTAGATGTTATAACTATACCAGCCTCCACCACTTCCTTTGGTAGCTCATTCCATACATGCACCACCCTCTGCATGAAAAATCTGCTCTATATTCCTTTTCCCCAGTGAGGCACATTTACCGTTTACTGTTTGCTTCCTTTTTAAATTTTAAAAACAAACCTAAACTTGTTTTGTACAGATCAAGTTATTATTACTTCAAAGAAAATCCATGTAGCAATTCTGTGCACAAACTTGATGACAAAGAATGTGCATGACTGATTTATTTTGTTTTGGTTTAACAAATATTAGGCAAGGCATGAGAACTGCCTTCCCTTCCTCCATTAGTGCGAAGGAATCTTTCACATTTGAGTAGGCAATTATATCTTTCCATACGTACTATTTCCATCAACTCGGTACTCCCACAGAACTGCACTTGTGTATCAGCCAAGATTATTTGTTCCAGTCCTGGAGTTGGTCTGCAAAACACAATCCTCAGGTGCAGAATCTGTGGTGTTATCACTGACCCTAAAATGATTCTAAAAGCAATAACAATTTCAGATAACTGGGTCACTGATAGGCTAAGAAATTTATAGTAGCACAAAACAGAGATGTTGTCAAGAGTCACCAACTTGAAATGTTAACACGGTTTCTGTCTTCACAGATAAAGCAGAGTATTTCTTGTATTTTCTGTTTCTATTTCAGGTTCTCAGTTCCTGAGTTCTTTGTTCCTTATAAAGCAGAACCAGAGACTACACTTGAAAAAGTGGCTTGCCAAATCTGTTATGGTCTTGTCACTATATTTCAGAACTCATTACGGTCAATTATGGTAGTGCCCAAGGACTATAAAGTAGTAACAGAAAACCAACCTTTGCAAAACAAAAGCTTAGTGTGACCCCAGGAAATTACAGATTAGTGAGCCTAACAGTCGTTGTGTTATAGTAAATTATAAACTAAATAATTTTTTAAATTATAAGGCATTCCTAAAAGAAGATAACCAAACAGCAAGATAGATAAATGAAAAAGGAATTAGCACCAAATCATAGGTAGAATTGCTAACCTGATAAATCTACCAGAATTCAAGAAAAAGGAAAACCCAGTTAATAAAAGCACTTCTATGGAAGTGATAAATGTTCATATTTTAGCGAGGCCATTGACACCAGAACATAGAAATGATGGGCCTACCAAATTAGGATGCCGTAATTAATACACAGCAAGCTTCTGAGGCAAACTCAAAATCAGTTAAATCAGAGAAAGCAGAAAGTTTTTGTGAAAGGAACTGCATCACCATTTTGAGCAATGACTAGTGAGATGCCACAAAAAGAACAGTGCTCAGTTCAGTGTTATTTAGACTGATTATAAGTGATCAGTGGAATTGGGACTGAATAAAGTTTAAATCTGCAGAGGACAACAAAATGGTGAATGGGAGAATTTGATCAAGAATAAAGGGAAACGCCACATAGAAGAAAGATGAGCTAATAAATTGCACAAGTGCAAGGTAGCGACAGGAAAAAGAGAAATAAACAAAATAAATCTAAATAGGTCTAGGCAATAGAACACATCACTGGAAAAGAATTGTGAATAATTCAAAAGAATGCAGAGCTAACTAAATGCACATAGAGGGATATGAAGTAATTTTCAGCAGAAGGCAATGATCCTCTCCGAGGCAATGGTGTACACGTTACAAATAAGCCTAGAAGACTGCATACAGATCTGTTCACTGTACTACAAAAGGAATTTTCAGGGTCTACAGCAGTAGTAAACTAAACTGATATCACATATAAAAATTGGAGCTCAGAGTAGAAGTTAAACAGCCTTTACTCTGCATGAGATGTGGAGTATTACTTCAGATCATTATAAATTAGGTGAATTTAATTTCAATAAAATATCTGCTATTGTCAATTTCATACTTCTCCATGTTGATATCTAGTCTCCATTTTTCAGCAGTTGGAGCACATTTTATTCTTCAGCTAAGTATCCAGAAATTACACTGCATTAACCAAGGAGAACTAGAATCCTATTGTTCTATAGAACTGTGCTTAAAATCATAACACTGCCACAAGAATTCCATTGCTCAATGGTTAGGTACAATAACTGTAGTTCTGTATCTAAAATTATAATTAACCCCCCCATAGCTGAAATTATCAACCAGCCATAAACATACTTAGAATAACGAATGGCTCCAGTTTTGAACTTCTTTGATGCATTGGCTTAAAACTCAATAATGGTTCTTCTGCGTTATAATCCACCTAGCTACAAGTTTCTAGTAGTCAAATTGCCCGATTCATCAATGCAAACTTTCCTAACCACCTTTCAAGATACCTCTGACTTGAACACGAAGGAACAAGAAAGATGCACATTTAGATCACATTGTTAATGACTACTGAACACTTCACAGCAGAATACAGTTAATTCAATACTTTTAAAGTGTAGGCAATTTTGCTTGAGAAAAATTTTCAAAGACAGCAATGTGATGCCGACCAGATTCTGTTTTTGTGATTTGGTTGAGGAACAGATATTGCCCAGGACACTATGGATAAAAGTTGGGTTTGAAATTTTGTTAAGAGATGACACTGTTGCAGTAGAGCATTTTCCCAGTTCTGTATCAGACTTACAGCCTTAATTTTTGACTTGTTAGTTAAACTGAAATCATCTGACTAGTAGCAGTAGTTTGATGCAATACTTCTGAAGTATCAAATGCCTGGACATTTTGAATAGTTTTCAACGGAATTTTTAAAAAAAAGGAAATTTGGTAAGACTGAAGTAGGGAAGGTAAAGGTAGCAATTTTATTCAAATGAAAAGACAAAATCAGAATAAATCAGATGGATACACAGTAAAACAAATAACAAGGAAAATATTAGAACAGCAAAAGCAACAAGTGATTAATGCCAAAAACAATATAATTATAGATTATAAACTACAATTGGAAAAAGTGTATGTGAAGAAATACTATTGAGCTAGTTTATTACTTGGAGGGCCAGGGTGTCATGCCAAAATACTTCAGTACACTAATCAGTTGTAAACTTCATGCTTAATATTTGGGTATCAACAAAATTTAAAGGCAATTATAAATATGGCTGATAACCCAATAGTGAAGTACAAGAAAATGGCTCCAAACTCTGTGCAGAGTAACAACACCCAATATGGACAGTAACAATGTATCACAAAAATGTGGACAAGTAAAAGATGGAGAAATATGGAATCTCTGTTCATGTCCATTAGTCAATGAATGCGAGAACTGGAGATTACCAGTATCATAATCAGTTCCCCACATCCCCAGAATGTAAGCTGTCATATTTAATCTGTTACAGATTAAACGAAAAATAAGCATGGAGAACCAAAAGAAATCAATGCAGTAATCAATGTTCTATGATTTTATAAAAATGCATCTCATTATCCTTGATCACATGTTTAAAAAGCACATGGGTACCACTTGGCATTTGTAACGGCAGTCCTTCTCTTCCACACCACCTTGCCTCAAACTATTCAGATCGCTCTGTACTTAGCTGGCTTACTTCTTACATCTAGTCCAACTGTTGCAACAATTTTTAACAACAATTTTTGATTCTGGCTCTGGTTTCTGGCTTCAAATCTACATATGGTGCTAACATAGACTCTTGGTCACTGTTAATTACCAGTTTCATTCTGATGCAGCTCCACCAGAACAATCCTTTCCTTTAATTGAATCAACTTTGCTCTACATCAATAGATCGAAGTGAATGTGCAAATGAGGAAGCCCAGCAAATGATGAGAAAAAGTAAATAGGCAAGCAAATAAACAAAAGCAAAAGCTCAGTGCATCTCATCCATGCTATAAAAGTTTTCCAAACTAAACTAGTCCCACTTGCCTGCATTTGGCCCAAATCCCTCTCAATCTTTTGTGCTCATGTACTTGTCCACTCTTTTAAATGTTATAACGATACCTGCATCTTCCATCTCCTCTGGCAGTTCAGTCCACATACAAACCACACACTGTGTGAAAATGTTGCGCCTCATATCTCTTAAATCTTTCTTCTCTCATCTTAAAAATATGTTCCCTAGTTTTGAACACTGCACACTACCACCCCCGCTCCACCTACACAAGAGAAAACGCCTTTCCTTCCACCTTATCTTTTCCCCTTATGATCTTATAAACCTCTACAATATCATCCCTCCACATCCTACGCTCCAAAGAAAAAAGACCCAGCCTATATAGGCTCTCCCTATAACTCAAACCCTCCAGCCTAAGCAAAAAACTTATAAATCTTTTCTGCATCCTCTCCAATTTAATAATATCTTACCTGTAGCAGGGCAAC
The DNA here is from genome assembly GCF_030684315.1 of Stegostoma tigrinum. Classification (NCBI taxonomy): domain Eukaryota; kingdom Metazoa; phylum Chordata; class Chondrichthyes; order Orectolobiformes; family Stegostomatidae; genus Stegostoma; species Stegostoma tigrinum. The sequence continues at coordinate 34,627,260 of NC_081382.1, forward strand.
CAGAGCCATACATTGTACTCCAAATGTGGCCTCACCAACTTCCTGCATAACTGCACTCTAATGTCCCAACTCCTATACTCAACGGTCTGAGCAATAAAGGAAAGTGTGCCAAATGCCTTCTTAACCTCCCGAAATACCTATAACATGACTTTCAAGGAATTATGTACCAGAACCTACAGGTCTCTCTGCTCGACAACACTATCCAGGAATATAACTCGGGTTTTGGGTGAGGTTGTTGACTTGCTTGCCAAGCCGGCTTGCTCTTGTTCAGACGTTTCGCCACCATGCTAGGTGACATCGTCAGTGGTGCCTCCAAAAACGCGACATTATTCTACTCCATTTGGTCATCGAGTCACCTAAACTTGAAATGTTAGCTTGCTCTCGCTTTATGGATGCTGTCAGACCCATTGTAATTACCAACATTTGTTGTTTTCAGGACAGTTGGACATCTTGTTCACTGAGAGAGCTGGCTCTGAGGGAACTGGATCAGTTTCAAAGACTCTTCATATGTAAATAAAGGGTGACTTGGTGATACTGGGTATTGGCCTCTGGAGTTTCTTCCATAGCAATGAGAGAAAAGCATATTCCTGAATAAATTTGCTTGCAACAGTTGTCTTTGAGTTGGGGTAAGCATTTCTGGCATCACAGCATCATTTGAGAAACTTAACTGATTCGACGTTGCTGTCAATGATTTAGTCCAAGCACGTGGAAAGAATGTGTTACTTTTTTCCCGGGCAAATTACAGCAGGGGAGATGAAAAGAAAAAAGTAATTCTCCTGAGAGCTTGTGGACCTGCAGCATTTTCAGTTATAAACAGCCTAACTTCCTCTGGGGCACCGGATACTAAAATCTTTCAAGAGGTGACGGATATAGTTCAGGAATATTATGACCCCAAGACTTTTCTAATTCTGCGATGCTATCAGTTTTACTCAGCAATTTGAGAACCAGGGGAATCTATACTGCACGTTTTGGCTTGGCTAAAACAACTGCAGAGGCATTTGACTTTGGTTTAACTGTTAAGGAGATGCTGACAGACCTCTTGGCATGTGGGTTTAATGATGTAACAGTGCAAAAGTGCCCACTAGCTGAAGCCTGACGACATCAAACAGGCACTACAACTAGATTTAAACTTTGGAAACTGCAGCACATGGAGTTTGAGAGTTGCAGGGTATTCTGATCGAAGTGGACACTCTCACCAATCCGACGGAGTCTTGGGAGCACCTCTTGAGTGAAAGCAATTGTATAGCCTGACTCAGGATACATTGTGAAAAGAAGAATTCTCCAGAGGTACCACGGAACTTTTACAGATGAAGGGTACAACTTCAGTTCCCACCTCTTTTGAGAGGCAGCTGGTTCAATTACCACTGATTATAATAAAAGGCTTGAGCCCAAGCTTGATGGGGCAAAATTGGTTGACAAAGATTCACCTAGACTGGCTCAACATTTTCTGATTAGAAAATGGCTGCTTGAGTGAAGTCCTCATTAAATACCTGGAGAGTCCAAGGAGGTCTAGGGACTATCAAAGGAGTCAAGGCCACCTTGCATGTTGACCAGGAAGCAATTCCACGATTCAGCAAAAGTAGAGGCAGAAATCAGAAGGGTGGAAAGCAAAGGAATCATCAAATCTGCCCAGTTTGTGGAATGGGCATTACCAGTCATACTGATGGTGAAGCCCAATCAGTCCGTTTGCCTTTGTGGGGATTTTGAACAGACGGTAAACTGCTTCTTGCAGTTAGATAAATACCCAATCACAGAGGATTAACATGCAAAGCAGGGTGGGGTGAGGGGGGTGGGGGGCTGCAGAGGTATGCTTAACTAATACCCAAAAGGGTTTTTGTCAATATAGGAGACTTCCATTTGTGGTAACCTCAGCTTTGTAATTTTTCTCCCTGGTGGGCATTCACACGAGAAGGAAAAAGTCTATGTTCCAGGAACATCAAGTGACCTCCTTGAGCTACAGAGTCGACAAAACTGGGTTACACCTGCTGAAAGATCAAGTGAGGTGATCAAAAGGTGCCCTGGGGCTTAGGTCCTTCCTTCAGGTTGCAAATTATTGTGGAAAGTTCATACATCTGGCCTCCAGTCTGGCACCTTTGCATCAACATTTTTTAGAAGGGTCAGCCTTGGAAATGGTCACATAGCTAAACCTAGCCTTCAGGGAAGTGAGGAAACAGCTGTCATTGTCTAAAGGTGTTAGCACACAATGGTCCTGACCGAGATCTGATATTGACTTGCAACACCTCCCCACACAAGGGTAGCACTGGTTCATAGGTGGCCTAATGGAGATGAATGCCCAATAGTGTATGCATCCAGCACTTTGGCTAGTAATGAGTGTAATACATCCAGATAGAGAAGGAAGGTTTGGTGGTCATATATGGAGTCTGTAAGTTCTACCATTACCTTTATGGACATAAATTTGTAATAATAATGGACCACAAACCACTACTAGTTCTACTTAAAGAGGTCATGGCAGTGTCACCTATAGTTTTAGGCCAAACTACGTGCATATAATTACAAGGTGGAACATGGTCCTAGAGACCAAGTAACAAATGTAAGTGCATGGAGTCACCTTCCACTGGCAGATACACCACTACTGGCAGGGTACCACCAGTGGAAAAGTACATAATGGTTTAGATTCTCTGGACACACATCTAGTCACAGCTGACAATAATCAGACTTTGGACACAGGAAGATCTGGAAAAACTGAAATAGCTGGTGGTGATGGGGAAACCAAGGGCCATCACAACCAGAATTGAAACCTTTGGGCACCCAGAGAGACTAGATCACAGTAGAGGACGCAATATTATTACAGTGAGCAAGAGTGATTGTCCTGGTTTCCGCCAAATACTGGCTAAACTCCACCAAGGTCATCCAGGGGTTTCCAAGACTAAGATGTCAATGAAAAGTTGGGTCTGGCAGGCTGTACTGGATGCAGACAAAAATCGCGTTAGTGGGGCAGAGCTCAGAGTGCCAACAAGGACAAACATTACTGCCAGCAGCTTCCCACATTCATGGGAATGACCAGGTAAACTCTGGGCTCAATGGTTTTAGCCATTGCGGATGCCTGCTCAAACTGCCTGGACATACACAGAATTCATTCATCAAACACAGGGACAACAATAAAAAAAAAAGCATGCATCTTTTGCAGTACCTGGGTTCCTGGAAGTGCCAGTCACAGATAACAGGCCATCGTTTACCAGCAGGGAACTTGAATATTTCCTAAAGTCAAATGCTAGACATCATAAAAAGACGGCTCTATATTATCCATCATACAAAGGTCTAGCAAAGAGCAATCCAAACTTTGAAGGTAGGCTTAAATAAACAGCCTACAACTTTACTAGATACCAATCTGTTCCAGTTCCTCTTTGATTATAGGACCACCCCTTACGCAACTGCAATGATAGCTCCAGCAGAGGTGCTAATGGGAGAAAACCCCACACCAAATAAAATCTGATCTTCCTGGACTTGGGGAGTGGCGGGTGAAGTGACATCAAAACGCCAATGCTGGACGTAAGAATCTAAGTTTACTTCAGGGGATGAAATTTGGTGTAGGAACCACAGGAATGGCCCTGCATGGGTAACAGACATGGTCAACGTGAGATTAGGTCTAGTGATGCATAATGTTTGAATAAATGCAGTGGTCCTGAACAAGCACATGGACCGTATGAAACCTGCAAACTTGCAAGTGGTGCGGGAACAAACCATGTCCAGTTCCTCAATAGGTTTTCCAACTGTTCCAGAACCGTGGTTCTCCCTCTCCATCAAGAGCTGACGATACCTTGGAATCTGTGACGGACACAGATGTCATCACCTAAATACCTTTGCTGCCTAAAGAGACCAAATTTCTTCCAAGATGGCCCACATACAGAAGGCAAACTACAGTGCATTACTCGCTGCCCTTATCAGGGGAAATGTTGTAGGGACCTGACCTGGTGCTAAAATCCCCCAGAAAGAGCTACAAAAAAAAACAACTGGCCTAAGTCCTCAGATTCAGAGGGGGAGGGCTGTAATGATTATAAAGCGGTCAGCCGGGGGGGGCTCAGAATACAAGTTCCCTGATTATGGCTGTCAATCTGGTCCAGTCAGGGAGCCCTAGTTGACAGATATAAACAGGAGCATCAGGAGTTCTGCTCACTCTCAGGGCTGGCTCTGAGGGAGTTGGATCAGTGATATGGGCTGTCCACATGTAAATAAATGGCGAATTCTTGATAGGAAACCAGCCTCTGTGGAGTTATTTCAGGAACCAAGGGTTATGAGGACCATGAAGAAAACTGGAGTTGAAAATTATCAGATCAGCCATCAACTTACTGAATAGCAAAGCAGACTCTAAGTTAAAATGGCCTATTTCTGCTCTTACGTCTTACGGTCTTATTAGCATTGCTAAATCTCCAACTATCAACAAGCTGGTGGTTAACGTTGACCAGAAAATCAGCTAGACCACCCATTTAAATACTTTGGTCACAAGAGTCAGTCACAGCCTAGGGAATTTCTGATGAGTAATTCACCCCCTGACCCTTCAAATCCTGTCCACTATCTAAAATTTAGAAGTCAGAAATATCCACTTGCCTGGATGAGTGCAGCTCCAAATTCATTCAAGAAATTCAATACCACTGACAACAAAGTAGCCAGTTGATTGGTACCCCAAGTCAACCTTCAACGTTTAGTCCATCCACCACAAACGTAGTGTGTTCTTTCCACTAGAGGTACTGCAACAACTCACCAGAGCTCTTAGCAACCCTCACCCTCCACCACCTAGAAAGAGGGGGGCCTGGATACATGCCACCATCACCACCTGCAGATTCCCCTCCAAGCCACATGCTATTCTGACTTGGAACTATGTTGACACTCTTTCACTGTCACTGAATTAAAATTCTGACATTTTCTCCCTAACATTACAATGTATGTACCCCACCAGCTGGATTTTAGCAGTTCAAGGAGGCAGCTCACCAGCGCTATCTTGGGGGAGATACAGGATGGGCAATAAATGCTGACAATGCCATCAATGCTCACATCCTGTGAATGAATTTTAAAAACTTTTAGACTATTCCTCACACGTGTTTCACTGGCTGACATCTTAAAACACAATTTTAAAAAATCAAAGATAACAAGGTGTAGGCCTGAATGAACACAGCAGGCCAAAGAGCATCATTGAAGCAGGAAAGCTGATGTTTTAGTCTGGACCCTTCTTCTGGAGGCAATGGCATAATGGTATTACTGCAGAATTACTACTAATCTAGAAACTCAGCTAATGTTTTGGGGACTTGGATTCAAACCCTGCCACGGCAGATGGTGGAATCTGAATTCAATAAAAAATCTGAAATTAAGGGTCTAAATAATAACCATGAATTCATTGCCAATTGTCAGAAAAATTCATCCGACTTACTAATATCCTTTAAGAAAGGAAATCTGTCCTTACTTGTCTGACCTACATGTGACTCCAGGCCCACAACAATGTGGTTGACACTTAACTGCCCTTTGGGAAATTAGAGATGAGCAATAAAGGCTGGTCTAGCCAGAGATGCCCATCTCCGGTGAATAAATAAAAAAAGACTGGAAGGCTCAGTAGAGGCGAACTTCTTTCTTTGCAGTGTGGCACGTGCTGTTAATGTTTGTAATGCTGGACTATTAACGTGCCCATCACTTATCAATTTCTTCATTCTTATTTCTGCGTTACTTTCAGCCTAAAACATATTCTATGAATTCTAAAACCCAAATCTAAAATCATTCCCTATATTAGTACCTGAATCTATAGGCCACAGTTGGTATGTCATTTCAAAGTATGAATTATTCAGTTAACCTTGCATCATAATTCCAATTTAGAAATGTTATCTTGTACATTAAGCAACCATCTATTCCCCTTCCATTTGATCTATTGTTTCAGCTACATGTGAAATGAACCAAAAGCAATTTTGAATAATGTACTTTTATATCAGTTGTTACGAAGAACAGAAGCAAATTTTGTCCAGATTCACATCTGCTTTTAAAGAAGTGCCACGTCAAAACAATATCTAAATCACAAGATCGCTAATTGGTCGTGTGACATCAATTTTCAACTGTTCATTAGCTACTTCCAACTTACCTTTTCCACATCAGCCTTTGTTACATTCAGGTCATTATCCATTTTTTCAAAGTGTTGTTGAGCTCGTTCGGCTTCCTTACAATCTCGCTCAAACCTTCTTTTACTCTATTGGAGAGTAGAACTTAGAATTAAATGGAGCAATCCAAGTTAAATACAGGCCTGCCAACTTTCAATGTACGCAAAGGGTTTTAAAGTTAGCACTTTAAATTGAATACACTTTCCAGTTTTGACAACAGTGCATTTACCAGCCCTGCACAACACTGGTGTAAGGCAGGAAGAATCTATCAACTACATTGTGACCCACAGGTTTCTCAATTTTCTTCCAATTCTTCTTTGGTTAACTTTGTTTTTTCTCATTATTTCACTCACTTTCTAAATTATTATTGGCTATTTTTCTCATTCATAAAATATTTAAGTCATCATTGGACAAGCATATGGACGTACATGGAATAGTGTAGGTTAGATGGGCTTCAGATTGGTATGACAGGTCGGCACAACATCGAGGGCCGAAGGGCCTGTACTGTGCTGTAATGTTCTATATATATAAAACCACTTTCTCCAAACACATTCCAACAAAAAAAATGCCCAATGATATTGCAGAAAAATAAAAACTGCACTGTAATGCAGCAATCATGACAATTCACATACAGCTGCATGGAAAGTTGATTAAATTATCTTTAATTTCGGTTACTTAAGCTGTTGTAACACACTGCTTTTAGCTATTCCACTGCCACCAAATCCTTTGCAATACTAAAAAAGTGTAAAATTAAATAATGAAGCTTTCTCAGTTCTTGTTCAAAAATCATTATACTAAGTATAAATTCCTTTTCAAAACTGCAAAGTGACTTTTTAAAATACAAGAACTGAAAGTCTGCATCAAAATCACTTGCTCATAATATTAGTAGAAGTGAAAACACTTATCAAAATCCAAGCACCTTTAGCTGGTGAGCATAGCTTGCTCTGACCAGAGGAATGCGAATCATCAGACATAATCATTAAATTAACCATGTAACTTAAGACGTTTCTTACTTAAGGTTTCAATTCCTTCTAAAAATCAAAATTTTAAAACTAAGTCTTAAGCCAGTAACATAAAATAAGCACATTTTTGCCAATAATCAGGAGCAGCATGCTGCCTGATAATTAAGGCAGCTATATGCATTAAATGCAAAATGTGGATCAGACCTACATTCTCAAGTTGTTTCCAACAACTTTCTATATGTTGTTGTGCCCTTCTTCCTTCTTGGAAATGCTGAAAGATAAAAACCATACATTATTATTCTGCAAAAAATGCTCTGGTTCCAAACCAACCAATGGATAAATGAACTCCAATGATTCTAAGCTGTATCTCCTTTCAGGAGAACATAAGAAATAGAATTAATTTTAAAAACTTTAAATAATGCCAATAAGTCTACAGGACATACACCTGCAAAGAAAAACCTACCAACCTTTTAGTAGTTAGATGCATTTTTTTGAGGTTCCAAAAGTGTTTGGGGATTAAAACCTGTTTTTCATCATTAACCCTTTGTTTATTTATTAATTTACAAATAATAGTCTGGAAATGGTTGCATAATGCAAATCTGAATATATTCTATTTTCAGAATTGTCAAGTTTTGGATCTCAAATGTCAGCAAATGTCAAGCAACAGAAAGAAAAATTTAAAGGTAAAATTGCCACCATCTTACCACATCGTAGGATAACTCTCTCATGAATGATGACTAGTGGCGGTTTCACCTGACGGTCACCATCCCTCAGGCAAGGGAGGGATTGAGAAGGCCGATTGAGGAGGGATTGACAGCCGTCAAAGTAACCTCAGCCATTGATAATTGGTGGGCAAATCTGTCAATGATGGGTTTGGAAATGTGTGCATATACAGACATAATAGGTATGAATATGGCAGCAGAAACAGAATACAATAGACAATATTGGACAAGGTGGTTCATAACTGTTGGTAGACCAGTCAAACTGTATGTTATCCTCTGCACAAGAATGAATTGACCATGGATTAAGCACGCTAAAAATTCAATGCAGATGGCAGAAGATATTGTCCACGTCAGTTAACTTTTGGTCACAAATTGGAAATTTTCTTTGAGCATTTGAATGCACGCAGGCGCAAGGCTTTCATTAAAGCTTAAGTCACAAAGAATCAATCAAGCCTTAAGACATAATATGAGGCCATTTGAAACCAGTTTAATTCAGAGAGGCATGGTTTATTCTAAAAGAGCAGAAAGAACCAGGATAGGTTAATGGTAAAAATGGAAGAATGATAATTGTAGAACGTGGTAACCAGACTGTTTGGTTACACGCTTCAAGGGCATTTAGTATGGGTTACAAATTTGTAGGTTCTAAAAGGATTATAGGAAATACTGAGGAACCAGGTACTTCTATTAATCAAATAAAAATCAAAAGAATTGCAGATGCTATAAATCAGGAACAAAAACAAAGCTGCTGGAAAAGCTCAGCAGGTCTGGTAGCATCTGTGAAGGAAAAAAGCAGAGTAAATGTTTAAGATCCAGTGGCCCTTCCTCAGGACTTCCGTGGAAGGGTCACTGGACCCGAAATGTTAACTCTACTATTAATCATATTTCTCACAGATATGAAGATCAGGCTGTCGTAATTGACACAATGTGGAACTGAACAGTTCTGATGATCAAAATGTGACTTGCAGTCCAAAGGACAACTACCAATAGTAGGTACCAAAGTCAAATATTTAGCAGAAGATGCTAACAAAATGAAGAAATTGACTGGTTAGGTACAGTAATAAAAGCTCTGGACATGAGAATATGACATTCATAGACAGAGGCTAGAAAACACAGTACAATGCCTGGCAGTGGCTCTGGAAGAGAGCATGCCCCAAGAAAGATGTCATGAACCACTGAAAGAGATCCTATGAATTGGAGGAGAAGATCAACCAGTAGCAGCGCAGAAAGAAATGGGCAAGATTCAGAACATAGTTTAACAAGTTCAAAGAACCTCACACAGAGCAGGAATGTCACTAGATGAAGAGACCAGTGTGACTGGAAAGTCTGAGTAGATATGACAAATTAGAAGAAGTTTATGAAACAAACAATAAGAAATAAAAAGTTAGACAGCATTTAAGGTCATACACAGAAGTGTTAACCAGTGTCACTCAGATGAAAATGCACAGAAAAGGAAGCCAGGGAAATTTTAAACAAAAACCTAGGTATGGGGGGATATTTATATGACCGGAAAAGCAGTTTGAAGTTTTGTTTGGCTTTGTTACCAACGAATACTTGGGGACTATAGATCAATTGATAATAAAGCTGTATTTCTGCAAGGTAATCAACTTAAAGGGAAGTGATTCTTCAGTCTCCAAAAGAGGTATCAACTGCAGTGGGACAGACTGATACTTAAATAGGGCAGCACGGTGGCTCAGTGGTTAGCACTGCAGCCTCACAACGCCAGTGACCCGGGTTCAATTCCTGCCTCAGGCGACTGTCTGTGCGGAGTTTGCACATTCTCCCTGTGTCGGCGTGGGTTTCCTCCGGGTGCTCTGGTTTCCTCCCACAGTCCAAAGATGTGCAGGCTAGATGGATCGGCCATGCTAAATTGCCCATAGTGTTCAGGGGTGTGTGGGTTATAGGGGGATGGGTCTGGGTGAGATGCTCCAAGGGGCGGTGTGGACTTGTTGGGCCGAAGGGCTTGTTTCCACACTGTAGGGAATCTAATCTAAATAAGTGCATCAACAGCACAAATGATACCTCTTGAGTTCGGTACTTTCCAGTAAGGTCCCTCCTCCTCAAATTAAGTGAGTTTCAGTTGAAAGCAGATCCTGTAATGTTTTACTGGCAGCTTTTAGGCATTTTCATAACGCGCTCGTTTGAAATGGGGTCGGTCGATTGGAAAATATAGTCATAAATGGGCTTAAAACAAAATTCAAAAATGGAAGTCAGCCTTCCATAGCTTTTCAGTACCTTGGATGGTTATCAGGCAGAATACATTTGAGTACACACTTACAATTTTATTTGGAAAATGTTAGTCGCATTACAATAAGTCAAAGTAACAGAAGATTCAGTGGTTTCCAAAACAAAGCATATTAATGGTAGAAATGCTTGCTCTTATTGATCAGAGATAATGGGAACTGCAGATGCTGGAGATTCCAAGATAATAAAATGTGAGGCTGGATGAACACAGCAGGCCAAGCAGCATCTCAGGAGCACAAAAGCTGACATTTCGGGCCTAGACCCTTCATCAGAGAGGGGGATGGGGGGAGGGAACTGGAATAAATAGGGAGAGAGGGGGAGGCGGACCGAAGATGGAGAGTAAAGAAGATAGGTGGAGAGAGTGTAGGTGGGGAGGTAGGGAGGGGATAGGTCAGTCCAGGGAAGACGGACAGGTCAAGGAGGTGGGATGAGGTTAGTGGGTAGCGGGGGGTGCGGCTTGGGGTGGGAGGAAGGGATGGGTGAGAGGAAGAACCGGTTAGGGAGGCAGAGACAGGTTGGACTGGTTTTGGGATGTAGTGGGTGGGGGGGAAGAGCTGGGCTGGTTGTGTGGTGCAGTGGGGGGAGGGGATGAACTGGGCTGGTTTAGGGATGCGGTGGGGGAAGGGGAGATTTTGAAACTGGTGAAGTCCACATTGATACCATATGGCTGCAGGGTTCCCAGGCGGAATATGAGTTGCTGTTCCTGCAACCTTCGGGTGGCATCATTGTGGCAGTGCAGGAGGCCCATGATGGACATGTCATCTAAAGAATGGGAGGGGGAGTGGAAATGGTTTGCGACTGCGAGGTGCAGTTGTTTGTTGCGAACTGAGCGGAGGTGTTCTGCAAAGCGGTCCCCAAGCCTCCGCTTGGTTTCCCCAATGTAGAGGAAGCCGCACCGGGTACAGTGGATGCAGTATACCACATTGGCAGATGTGCAGGTGAACCTCTGCTTGATGTGGAATGTCATCTTGGGGCCTGGGATGGGGGTGAGGGAGGAGGTGTGGGGACAAGTGTAGCATTTCCTGCGGTTGCAGGGGAAGGTGCCGGGTGTGGTGGGGTTGGAGGGCAGTGTGGAGGGAACAAGGGAGTCACGGAGAGAGTGGTCTCTCCGGAAAGCAGACAGGGGAGGGGATGGAAAAATGTCTTGGGTGGTGGGGTCGGATTGTAAATGGCGGAAGTGTCGGAGGATAATACGTTGTATCCGGAGGTTGGTAGGGTGGTGTGTGAGAACGAGGGGGATCCTCTTGGGGCGCCAAACAGGCCCCAAACCCCACCTCTTCCTCCGGTACCTACACAGGCCCCAAACCCCACCTCTTCCTCCGGTACATTGATGACTGTATCGGCGCCGCCTCTTGCTCCCCAGAGGAGCTCGAACAGTTCATCCACTTCACCAACACCTTCCACCCCAACCTTCAGTTCACCTGGGCCATCTCCAGCACATCCCTCACCTTCCTGGACCTCTCAGTCTCCATCTCAGGCAACCAGCTTGTAACTGATGTCCATTTCAAGCCCACCGACTCCCACAGCTACCTAGAATACACCTCCTCCCACCCACCCTCCTGCAAAAATTCCATCCCCTATTCCCAATTCCTCCGCCTCCGCCGCATCTGCTCCCACGACAAGACATTCCACTCCCGCACATCCCAGATGTCCAAGTTCTTTAAGGACCGCAACTTTCCCCCCACGGTGATCGAGAACGCCCTTGACCGCGTCTCCCGCATTTCCCGCGACACATCCCTCACACCCCGCCCCCGCCACAACCACCCCAAGAGGATCCCCCTCGTTCTCACACACCACCCTACCAACCTCCGGATACAACGTATTATCCTCCGACACTTCCGCCATTTACAATCCGACCCCACCACCCAAGACATTTTTCCATCCCCTCCCCTGTCTGCTTTCCGGAGAGACCACTCTCTCCGTGACTCCCTTGTTCGCTCCACACTGCCCTCCAACCCCACCGACACCCGGCACCTTCCCCTGCAACTGCAGGAAATGCTACACTTGTCCCCACACCTCCTCCCTCACCCCCATCCCAGGCCCCAAGATGACATTCCACATCAAGCAGAGGTTCACCTGCACATCTGCCAATGTGGTATACTGCATCCACTGTACCCGGTGCGGCTTCCTCTACATTGGGGAAACCAAGCGGAGGCTTGGGGACCGCTTTGCAGAACACCTCCGCTCAGTTCGCAACAAACAACTGCACCTCGCAGTCGCAAACCATTTCCACTCCCCCTCCCATTCTCTTGATGACATGTCCATCATGGGCCTCCTGCACTGCCACAATGATGCCACCCGAAGGTTGCAGGAACAGCAACTCATATTCCGCCTGGGAACCCTGCAGCCATATGGTATCAATGTGGACTTCACCAGTTTCAAAATCTCCCCTTCCCCCACCGCATCCCTAAACCAGCCCAGTTCATCCCCTCCCCCCACTGCACCACACAACCAGCCCAGCTCTTCCCCCCCACCCACTACATCCCAAAACCAGTCCAACCTGTCTCTGCCTCCCTAACCGGTTCTTCCTCTCACCCATCCCTTCCTCCCACCCCAAGCCGCACCCCCCGCTACCCACTAACCTCATCCCACCTTCTTGACCTGTCCGTCTTCCCTGGACTGACCTATCCCCTCCCTACCTCCCCACCTACACTCTCTCCACCTATCTTCTTTACTCTCCATCTTCGGTCCGCCTCCCCCTCTCTCCCTATTTATTCCAGTTCCCTCCCCCCATCCCCCTCTCTGATGAAGGGTCTAGGCCCGAAACGTCAGCTTTTGTGCTCCTGAGATGCTGCTTGGCCTGCTGTGTTCATCCAGCCTCACATTTTATGCTCTTATTGATGGTGCTTTTCTAAATATATTCAAAAATATTTGAAGAAATTCTAAGATGATGATTCAGGAGCAACTCCAATTGCTGCACTGATAATGTGTCACTGTGGGCACAATGGTAATAAACACTCAACAAAATGAACGAATGAAAAAAGACTGAAGATTGATATCGCATTTTAAAACTGATCGAAACATAGAAAATAAGAGAATTAGGCAATTTGGCCTTTGAGCCGCTCTGCCATTCAATCTCATCATGGCTGATCATCCAATTCAGTACTCAGTTTCTACTTTCTCCCCTTACGCTTTGATCCTTTAGCTCTACCAACTATATCTAACGCCCCTTTTTTGTTGAAAACACTGCCTCAAAAAGCAATGAAGCAGAGAATTCCACTGGCTCATCACTCTTTAGGGGAAGAAATTTCTTTTTATCTCAATCCTTTATGGTCTACCCATATGTCCATAGGCTATTTATCCTGGTTTTGGACTCTCTGGTCATCAGAGCATCCTTCCTGGATTTGCCCTATTACCATTTTATAGGTTTCTAGGAGATTATTCAGAATCTCCTAGATTTTATTCTTCTGAAAAAAAAACTAAAACTAGTTTTAAATAATGCCAATACGTCTACAGTACATAAACTTGCAAAGAAAAACTAATGAACCTTTCAGTAGCTTGATGCATTTTTTTTGAGGTTCCAAAAGTGTTAAAGGGATTAAAACCTGTTTTCCATCATTAAACCTTTGTTCATTTATTACTTTCCAAATAATAGTCTGGAAATGATTGCAGAATGCAAATCTGAATATATTCTATTCCAAGAATTGTCAGTGTTTTGGATCTCAAATGTCAGCAAAATACATTGAGTCATGCAACAGCGACAAAAATTTTTAAAATTTTATTCTTCTGAACTCCAGTGAATATAGACCAAACTGATCCAATCTCACTTCATAGGTCAGTCTGGTAAACCTTTGGTACATTCCCTCAAAAACCAGAACACCCTTCCACTACGGAAATCTAATGTAAAAGGCAGCGATTTCCTAAATGGATGTTGGATATGTAATAATTGTGAAATAATAATAGTGCAAAAGTGATAAAGTCAGCGTTTAAATGTTTCAACCTTGAACGCATGATGGCTGGGCTCCCACTGTATATGGCCATTAGACAATAATGAACATTAGGAGGTAGTCAGGCTTTTAAGTATATTGTCATTATAACAAGGTTCACTGGTAGAAGGATACTTGGTGGCAAAGCTACTGGACCTTGTCTCCTGACTCTAATGCAAAGCTGTGGAACATTGCTCCAATGTGAACTTTAGTATAATGTGCAGCTTACTTGATTTATGGAACATCATTGTTCTTTTACACATATTCTTCCTCCTTTAAATTTTTTTCTTTGCCAATTGTTCCCTTGACTAATGGTTACTGGCATACAGGCCCACCAATGGCAGGCACCAGCATTCCCAAGTAGTTACTCTTCAACTGTGAGCCATGACACATATCTTTCGGACAGGACAATAGGGCAGCATAACCAAATCAAATGCTACCTCCAGATGTCACTTATTCAAAGAACCACAAGGGAAGAGCCCATGTTTTAGAAAAATGTGAATATCAATCAAGACCATCTACAGAATGCTCAAAACAGATTGGGTTTTGATATTATATGTCATCTACTAAAGCTTAAATCTGTAAGGATTTGATAATAGTTTCGAGTTGAATTGCCTCAATGGGTACTTTGGTTTTATTTTTGTTAATTTGAAATTTAGCTTTAGATTTTGACACAGCACTCAATTAGACTAAAAATCTGACCCTATCACTTCATGACAAATTGTATTTCATTCTTCTGTGCTTACACAAGATCAACTGGCGTTGGAAAAATGTCAGAGAAAGAGTAAGGTTCAGTACTTACGTTTGTTTTGTTTGGCTTTTAATTTCAATGTGACATGCTAACAGTTGTGTCCAAGCAAGCTACACATAATTCTGATCAACCAAATCCCTTGTTTAATGTTCAGGCTAGAGCCCAAGCACGTGAGCACTCTGAGAAACTACTTCCTCCTGCCGGAGCCATTTTATTATCAGCCCAGCGCATAGAAATGAAATAAGACTTCCCACTTTCTGGATGAGAGCACAAATTGCTAGAAATGTACAGCAGTTCATGGCATGTTTGAAAGAGAACGGTGGATTAACATTTCGCGTTGAGTTTTCCATATTATTTACATTAACTTTTTAGGTTTAACATTTCATAATTTCAAGAGGTTTCAATTACTTATATTTTAAACTTGTCTCCCGTTGCATCCACATCATAACTGACAGCAAAAAAAATTTTAAGATGCAGATGCACCAGATACATGCAAAAGCAAAATATTTTTTCTCTGTGCACAAAAACCATGTTTTAGATCAGCACAGTCTTTTTAAAACTATATTTTTCTGCATAGTAAAGAAAGAAGCTTTGCTTAAGATTCAAGCTTAGAAACAAATCAAACAACAGTGATAAAACGAACAGTTGTCCTTTGCTAGCTCAGCATAAACCTTGACATTACACCTTGTGGAAGTGTTCAACTGTGGGAAGTTTCACAGCCAAGCCTAAACTTCTCTTCAGCCACTGCACACAGACAAATGTGTAACATGGGTTACTTAAAAGTGGTCAGAAGCAGAAAATCCTGGTTATTTTCTCCACTCACTATCCTAGAATCAAATTACTGTACTAAATTAGTTCAGTGACGACACGAAGTGGGAAACCAACCTAGAACTTCTTCCTTTGCTTGGCTCAGCTAATCCAATGAACAAATTCATCAGCACTAGGGAAATATGAGGCAACTGTGCTTCGTTCCAAAAACCTTAAATCTAAAAAAGTGATCATTGCTACAAACATTAAACTCAATTATTTTGTTGACTGAAATATCATTTGAAATATAAGAAAATGGACAATCAAAAAATTTTTCAAACAATTGTTCATAATTTAACTGACCATAGAAAAGAGGAAGAAAAAGCAAAAGTCAAAAAAAGTCAATGGCAAAATAAATCCAGCAATTTAAGTTTGGAATTAGGAAACATGTCTCAGTTACCATTGTGCGATCAGTTCTTATGTGATGGAAATTCTACATTAGTTTCTCAATAATATGTGTATGACAAAATGCACATTGCACTTCAGCAAATTATACATGGTTGCTTTGCACTGACTAAATGAAAAGCCAAGCTCAAAGAGCTATTCAAAGAAGTATCTCCCAGGTAAGCCTCACAATGGCCTTGTTTCTCCTCAAGTATCCATTTAAAAAATACAGTCAATTACTTTTCAGCCCAGACTATTCATTCTGATGTCAAGTTGATCAGTTCTCAGTTTGATACACTCTCCTGCTTCTAAAGCTGATTCTATAATCTAACATAACTATAATTTTCACAGTACTGGATGAATAACATTTCTACACAATAGATCAAGTACCACAATGGCAACCTGAAAAATGATAATATGTGGCTAGCAAACAAAAAGTTCTCACAAAACCTGGCGCATTGTCATAATAAGTCAACAGGGTCACTCATAGGTTTTACGAAGGGAGCTTATACTCCAACCTGGTCTGGCCTATGCCAGACCTATCAACTTATTGGCTTGCTCAGATATGTTGAGTCAGAGAATTATACACAATTACACTGTCCACGAATGCACAATTGTTGGGAGTTTCCATGGCTGACAACTGGGAAGACCTGATTAAAAATATTTCACAATAAGCAGAGATAACTCCGGGAATAATCAACAAGCCAAGTAGCATCTATGGATTCAAAACAACGTTGTTTTCTGTGCAGACGCTAGCAATTTTCTAGGTGAACTTCTTTTACATTAAAGTAATAGACTATTTTACAAAATGACAAACAAAACATGGATTAAATGGCATAGAAGAGGCTGTCTTTTATATTATCTTTTGTACTGTTGTGGTGGAAGAATTGAACTGTTTGAAGATATTTTTGCTAATTCATTATTCAAACTGGATTTGTAATTGACTCTTATTGGAACTATATAATGTTTCCTAAAAACACTCACTAAAATTAATCATATTTGGGGCAATAGCCTCTTAAAGGACAAAGGTTGGTTCCAAGGAAACAAAATGAAAATTCTGTGCAGACAAACTGTTACATTGTCTCACATTCACCAAGATTGTAAGGGTAAGCTTTTGGTCACCACATTTAATTGACCTACGTACTTTTTTTTATTCCTCAGCAAAACAAATTGGGCTATTTATTCCTTGGTTAAGTAAATCTATACAAATACAAGTTATAGTAAAAGCACAAAGTTGGGAACAAATTTATTTGATTCTTTTTATACTCAGTTGTACTTCATGTTATGATCTCAGTTCTGAAAATGATAGACCACAATCTCTTTAACAGTAAAATTTGTAGAAAGACCGAGTCTTAGAAAACCAGCATCATTCTAACTGAAGTGTCAACATAAAAAAAATTTTTATTTTATTAATTTGAACAAGACCATCATAAGCGATGATAACTACCTTACCTATTCAGGAAATCTATTTATTAATTCTAACCCACACTATATATACACAACTTAGACTTGAACATTCATAATTAACATGGAGTAAATGGGATTTAACAAAAAGTGTGGTTAAACAAGCCCACATACTGCACTTTAAACCAATACAATCAAGATTGATGCCAATCAGATATTCTAACAAGGAGTCAGCAAAATTTCAGAAGTTCTTTTCCTTTTAAGGAATTCTTAAATCTTTGATGATATAGACTCGGAATGTCCTCAAACACTCTCAGTCTGCCTTGACAACTGTTCACATCTTGGTAGTTCAAACTCTTCTCCAGAGATAGAAGTTCCCTAGGACTCCGGAGACTACTCCTAAACATCCACTTCATGGCACAATTTCATTTTAAATCAAACAGCTAGTTTTAACTAGTTGCCACCAAATTTCTCCAACTCCAATCAGAAAACTCAGCTTGAGAGCTTCCTTTGTTCCCTCTCAGCTTCACTGAATGGCTTCTCAGGACTTCTGCTCAACTGCCTGCGCTACCTGAAGCCACTTCTTTCAGTACTTCAAGCCTCTAATTTCTGCCCAAATAAACAGATGAATTGAAGCCAGATGACTTTCTGAAATTTCACTTATCTCCAAGATAATGTAGCCTGTTATGGGCTATCCTTCGCTTGACTTTTAAGTTAAGTAGTCCTAATTTATTTAATTTTTTTGATCTGATGCCACAAATGATTTTATAACCTTTTAGATTTCAATGAATGCTTTTAATTGATTCAGCTTTAACTCTCAACATAAATAATTGCTTTGGCCCATCATTAGCACAAGCACTGTAGACTCCATGTCTTCAGCTCATAAGCCCACCTGTTGTTTCTAACTGTTAAGCTCTCAAAGCAAAATGACCTCAACCTTTTGATCGACTTCCATGTGCTTCTTTAGCATCTATCTTAATTACTACAACTGAACTTTCATTTCTAAAGTTACATTCTTACAAGACTTGGATCATGAAATAGTGTTTTTGATAAATTGCCCAACATGTCCCTATACAGGAAACTCTGATATTATGTGTGCATGCAAATTCACACTTTGATTCATACAAAGTTCACTGGCAAGATCAGTCTTTAAAATCATACACGAGAAAAAGGCTTTAAAAAGTAAAAGTTAAAAGTAGATGCAAATTTAATTCCCTTTTCTTCGGAACCTCTTGAAAGAACATAATCTCTATTTTGTGGAACCTATCAAGTGTATAACAAGCTAAACACAAACATCAAAGACAGAAAACAATATAAACGGAGGGAAAGAAATCATTATAAAATATTTCTCAGAATTGTTGAATAACAGATCTCGGTATTTTGCTACTCATAGCCATACATACAGTACTGTCCTGAAAATTATTGCTCTTTAGAATCGATCAAGTTGTAAAACAGAAGTTAGTCTGAAACAAATTAATGACATGGCTCTCCCTCCTTGTGATGTTTCAGAAAACATGCTTTTTCCCACCAC
The DNA here is from genome assembly GCF_030684315.1 of Stegostoma tigrinum. Lineage (NCBI taxonomy): Eukaryota > Metazoa > Chordata > Chondrichthyes > Orectolobiformes > Stegostomatidae > Stegostoma > Stegostoma tigrinum. The sequence continues at coordinate 34,646,083 of NC_081382.1, forward strand.
GGCAGTTCTATACTTTGTGCTACTATCAGCTTTTTCAACCAGGCATTCTTGGATCATGAGTTCCTGTCTGAGGCATCAGTTTCTTGACTAAATATTTTGTTTCCTTCTGACAGCTGTTTGTTGCCTGCACTGCCAGCTTCTGAATCCAACAATCAACTGCTGTACAATTTTCCAGAAACCTCAGAAATTTGAAACTGTTCTCTCTCACTAGATAAATATCTGATCATTTTGCTACCTCAAAAATAAACTTTCCAGCTAACCAATTCAACTTGAAATAAGTCGTCACTGGCTCCTCACCAGTACAGTCACCAGATACTTCAGTGAGTTGTCTGATTATTACATCTTCCATTTGGCACAAACCTGTATGTGGTTATGCCTCAATACTCTGAGTTTCTATTACTGCCTGAACAAGTACTGTAAATGAGTGACCGTTTGAGATTAGCATGTAAACTGAAGGTGCATTTTTGTAATGTAAAAAGACTGAGATAGAAACTTGAGGAGTTTATTTTCTTCTGATTACAGTTTTGTCTCTCTAAGTTAATGACAGCTGGGGTAAAATGCAAATATTTTTCAATATTTTTTCTCCATTATGTCTTACATTATGAATAGAATTAATCAGTACAATAATATTAGGCAACAGTAGATCCTATTTGTGTTCTTTACATTGCTCTGTTACTCCTTTTCCATTCTTAGCTTATGAAAGCTGTGACCACCAAAAGCAATATGTCAGCAACTTTGAACAGTGTCATGATCATTTAATCAATTAGTGGGACAATAATCTGTCTGCACAATATGCTTGACTGTGAACAGCACAGTTAATAGTTTCTGCAAGTTTGACAGATACGAGGTTCATACATTTTCTCAGACAAACGTTTGGAGGCCTAAACTAAGTTTCCTGAGTTTCTACATATAATTTAAAGCAATCATAATTCTGTCATTTAATCATTTGCATTGAGTCAACTTCTGCTGGGATTTGATGGTACCTGTTGCTGCTCCTTTTAATGAAGTGTCTTTTCTTTATATCTAAGAGGAAATGGTAGTGAGGAATATTATTCCCAACAGTTGTGCATATTTTAAAGCTGCAGTTTATATTACATTAGAATGGGAGACCAGGATGTGAGTATTAATTCAATAATACCTGAAGTAGTCAAAACAAAATGGAAATCCAAAGATCCTCCTCAGAAAATATAAAAATACATTCATGACAAGAAGTCCTTTCTTTTTATATACAAAATGATTGCAAATTTTTCCTGTACCTGACTTAAAATCCTCAAAAATGTAACTTCACCTGCCAATGTTCAGCAGTAGTCTGCATCATACAAGTTATTGTGCAGTGAACTGTAACTAACAAATTAGCTTCGTGCAAACATTAGGCACATTTGAATGCAATACCAGATGAATTTGGCCTTCACCTCTTTCTTAAATGGACCACTTCTTATTCCGAGGTCATACCTTCCCTATTTTATCGTCTATTGGAAATAAAGCCCAATGATTCCATTTGCCTTTCCTATTACCATCAAACCTGGATGCCAGCTTTTTGCAATTGACGTATGAGGTAACACATTTCTGTTCTGTAGCTTTCTGTAGCCTCTGTTTAAATAATGTTGAGACCCTCTGAACTTTGTCAAAGCGCATAACCTCATGTTTACCCATGTTATATACATCTGCCAATTCTTTTGCTCTAAAGTTATTGCATTGTTAATAAATTGCTATTTCTTTTGTTTAAGCTACAAACCAGTGTCGAGAATTGATTATTTGCAAAGTCTAGGATTGGTTTTTCAAGAAGTCTGATTAGAAACCACTGAGGTCAATTTTGAGAGTGCGTGAAGGTTTTACTTTTACTCTGTTGTGAACCGAGGTGGAAAAACTGATTTTGTTCAATTGTATATATCTTTGCATCATAACAGTAGCCACTTCCTTGCATACCCTGGGACGAATCACATCAGCTCCAGAGATCTTATCGATCTTTTAAATAGTGTGAATGTTACTTGACCTTTGTGAGCCCAAGACTGGATACTGTACAGATCTTGGTGCATTTTAACATGGAGTGCTCTGCAGGCATACCCACCTGTTTTAGAGCTAACTACTTTTCAAGTATAGTTTTTCAAGTATATTGCTTTAACATTAGGGAATGTGGCAGCTAATACTTGCACTGCATGGGCCTGCAAACAATAATGAGTTAAATGATTAGATAAACTATTTTGATATAGAGGTTGAGTGTGGCATTTGGGCTAGATAATTTAACTATTCAACATTCACTGATTTATTACTATTCATTTTAATACATATTTTCCAATATCCCCAATTAGTATGCGATATAAAATTTGTGAATAATAATTGATGGAAAGCACATTAAGGATTGTTTCAGGAATGCACCTTGATAAACAAAAACTAGCCTGCTTATAGATTTCTGAAACAATCAAGCCATTTATTCACAGGTGTTATTATGCAATGTTAAAGATATAAATGTGATTCTTAATCCTACAAGATGTACATTATACAATCAAATCAGACACATTCTACAATAGTGCCACAATTTTAAACAGAGCTGCAAGACTGGCACTACAGTATATTTGGCTTGGTTACAAATTCAGCTGTTTAAATGACAACAGAACCCCTATAACTAAACGTTTTATAACTAAACGTTTTGCAAGAAGTCTTAAGAATAAAAGGACAGAGCGCTAAAGGCTATACATCCAAATGCAGAAATGATTAGAAACAAAACATATGACCTGAAAATGCAAATAAAAATAACTAAGTACAATCTGGCAGCCATTAGAGAGACATGGCTGCAGGATTGCATTGACTAGTACCTGAATATTAAAGGATATAGGATGTTTAGGAAGGACAAAAAGGTAAGAAAAGATGGAGGGGTTTGGGTCTGTTCAGTAAGGGTGAATAACCTATTCTCAAGAAACCAGGGTACGGAAATGGATTGGTTAGAGATGTGGAGAGACAAAGAAAAGAAGCCCCTTGTGGAAGTGGTGTATAGGCTTTCTAACAGTGACTACTAGGTACGAAGAAGCATAAAGGATGAAATACTGGGAACCTGGCAGAACAGCATGATCACAGAATCCCTACATTGTGGAAACAGGACCTTCAGCCCAACAAATCCACTCAGAGCCTATAAGCATCCCAGCAGACGCATCACCTGATGATCTACACATCCCTGAACACTACCAGCAATTTTTCGCGTGGCCAATCTACCTAAACCACACATCTTTGGAATACGGGAGGAAACCCACGCAGACCTGGAAGAATGTGCAAACTCCACACAGACAGTCACCCGAGGGTGGAATCGAACACTGGTCCCTGAGACAGCAGTGCTAACCACTGAGCCACCGTGCCACAACATGGCCATCCTTACCTGGTCTGACTTAAATGTGACTCCAGACTTACAGCAATGAGGTTGACTCTTAATTGCCCTCTGGACAATTAGGAATGGGTAATAAATGCTGGTCCAGCCAGCATTGCTCACATTCCATTAATGAATTTTAAAAAATGCTTTACGAAGCTTCCATAAAGCACCCTTGGGATCATTTAATTACATTCAAAAGGCTGTATAAATTTAAGTGTGAAGTACTTGAGATATATCACCATGATGACATCTAACACAATGCTAGTATCTCTTTCATTGTAAATTGTGAACCAGCAAATAGGCAGGGAGATTTTGCAACAAAAATTTTAAAAATCAGCTACATGAAGAAGCTTACAATAAAATGAAGAATCAGAAAAGATGACAGTGAAGTTATAACGGAGTTGGCAGTTTGTTTTGCATTTCCATGAGCTGCAGGGGAACAAAACTTCAGTCAGCCAAGTAAAATCTTCCAGACCAGCCCATGAGGTAATACAAAAACTCTGTACCAGGAATTATTTACATATTGGAACCATATTGAAACTTCAGATCATTCAATAGATACATTTTCTACTGGTGTAATCTTCTCCAATTATTCAGTTCAAAACAATGCAAACTGACAAAGGGCAGAATCATCCCAGCCCCTCAATGCGGGCAATGGCCAGTCAACAGGAAAGTGCCGGGGGTCGAGTTTGGGAGAGAGACACAGAGAGGGAGAGAGACGCACTGAGAGAGCACTTGCGAGACAGTGCGAGAGAGAAAAATCAGCAGCAGAGGTTCTTGACCTTGACTGAGAATCAGACTCTTTTCACACAAAACTTGGACTGAGAAATGAGAACATATTAGTGACTGGTTTAAGACCTATTTGCATGCCTTTAGTACATACTCTCACCTCACTGATATGCATTGTCCTATTCATGTGTCAGAGAGAAACTAAACAGCAACAATGCCAAACATGCAAGTCAGAGACATTATATGGCTGATACAGTTTGCCAATACATGCTCCATAAGCAGGAAGGCCTCCCCTTACCCAAAAAACCCAGTATCTATGGAGGTTGGCACCAGACAAAACAGATTCTCTCTATTTTCATCTCCAACTCAGTTAGGTGCTATTTTCCACCTCATTGCTACACTTTGAAACACACCAGCACCTTTCATTGTAATGCTGCTACTAAGACATGCTGCATGCAAGATGTCTTCTCATGGATTCAGTCAGGGTGTACCTTGGGGTTCCTCACTTGCTCCCTCAGCACTCACTCACAATGCATCTAATTGAAAGTAGGATCCTCACAACATCTCAGTCTTGCATTTTTTTCCTATTACCCTCATTCAGAATGTGAAGGTTCACAGTACTACTGTCATAACTTGCTGTTTAGTACAGACACAATGTCAGGTAGCTTGTCATGGTTGTCAGTAGTGGATATGTTGTGCTGCACCAATGTCACACCGGCATCATGTGCCAGCAGCCCACACAGCAAAGACTGTGGATGTGTTTCAACCAAATAGTCTCATCTCAAAGTTTAAAGGAGAAATCCTCACTCCAGCTGAGGACGACAGCTTTCAGTCAGGGAGCACTAGCACAGTAAATCAAGGGCCTTCTTTGATAACGGGCCAGAGGATTAAACATGGCCAGGGATATTCTAATGACACAATTTTGAGGAAAAGGCTGTTGACCCGAGAGGCCTGGCCAATTTTATCCCTTAACCAACATTAAAAAGACAAGGGAATCTTATTATTTATCCCATTCCAGTTTATGAGACCTTATCTACAAATAGGCTTCTGCATTTTCCTAATGTTACAACAGTGACTAAAATGACAGTTGACTAGACAGGCAAAGGAGCAATATATTAATGATAGGATTCCTATTTCCATGGAGTTTTACCCATGCCACTTATGTGCCCTCAAAAGGTTTTTGTTTTGTTTCGCTCCTGTTCCATTTACTACGCAAAACAATACTTCCCATTGTTTCTCGGTACACATGACAATAATAAATCAAGTCAAAAGTGAAGTGCAATTCATGGCTGACACTTGGATAGCTGGTCTTTAAACACAGGACTTGCAAAAGAAATTCCAAAGACACTGGCAATGCTGAGTACTTTCGCCAATGCGTGAAAGATTGGTTGGGGAGACACCATACAAGCTTAGTACATACGCAATGAGATGAGAAAAGAATTGCATGAGAGAACTCACTATTGCTCATGGAGACAAAGCCTCTACCAAACTTACAGAATACTGAATGGCCTGGGACAGAATAGATGTTGGGAAGATGATTCCATTGGTAGGAGAGGCTAGGACTCGAGGCACAACCTTAGAGCTAAGGCAAGACCTTTTAGAACGGAGATAGAGAGACTTCTTCAGCCAGAGAGTGGTGAATCTGTGGAATTCACTGCCACAGAAGGCAATGGAGGCCAGGTCATTAAGTACATTTAAGACGGAGATAGATGGGTTCTTGATTATCAAAGGGATTAAGGGTCACAGGGAGAAAGTGGGAGAACAGGGTTGAGAAACTTATCAGCCATGATTGAATGGTGGAGCAGACTCAACGGGCTGAATGACATAATTTCTGATCCTATGTCTTATGGTCTTAAATCTCCGAAAGCTGACAGAGCCAATTTTTTGTAAAAGACAGGCCATAACTTTTTCTCCCCTTTTATTCTGGTTATTAGGTATATATGACTTTTACCTGACATTTTACCTGAGTTAAACATCTTATTTGTTATACAAGCTTACAAAAAGCCTAAAGGAGCCTTGGATTTATAAATAGAGGCATAGAATGGAAAAGCAAAGAAGTGATGCTATACCTCTACTAATCATTGGTCAGGCTATAATTGGAGTATTGTATTTAGTCCTGGGCACTTCAGTTATGGAAGGATGTTAAAGCCCTGGACAGAGTTCATAAGATTGATTGTCATATGTATCATGATACAGTGAAAAATATTGTTTTGAATGCTAAACAGGCAGTTCGTGCCATAAAAGCACATCAGGCAGTGGAATACAGTGCAGAATACTATGTAGCAACTACATCGAAGGTGCAAGGAGAGAGATCAGAATTAACATTTGAGAGGTCTTTTCAGAAAGTCTGTTAACAGCTGGGAAGAAGCTGCTCTTGAATCTATTCATATTGATATTCAAACTTGTATACCTTTTGCCCGGCAGAGGTTTACTTGAAAGAAGTAAGCAGTGAAGGATTTTACAGGGGAAGATTTAAGACATCGGGCTTACTCTCCATGTAGCAAAGAAGATTAACAGGTGACCTTATTGAGGTGTTCAAAATTATGAACAATTTTGATACTCCAAGTGTCTTTAAGCTGACTAGGAATTTATCAAATTTCATAATTCACTTTTAATCGTTATGTGAAACCAGCAATTAGTTCATTCACAAATCAGTCCATCAGTATCAAGTGTGGGGCTTTTTTTGGTCATTGCACGACACTAAGAAATACCTTTCCCCCTTGGTTATTGGAAATGTTGATAACTTCCTACAAACGTCTTCATTCTTGAAAGAAGGTAATTTTTTTTTACTCTGATGGGATGTGGACATCACTGGTAAAAATCGACATGCGTTGTTTGCCCCTAACTGATCTTGAATTTAGTGGCTGGCTTGGCCATTTCAGAGGGCAGTGAACAGTAAACCGCACTGTTGTGGGTCTCAAGTCACATGTAAGCCAGACCATGTAACATCAGATTTTCATCCCTAAAAAACCTCAGTAAAACAGATGGGTCAACAATCAATGATAGCTTTACCCGTGTTAATACAGAGATTAATCTTTCAATTCAATTGTCTTTGTAAATCCGTATTCCCAGATTTCTCAAAAAGGGCGCAATGAGGCAGCAGTAAAGAGAATAAGCTAAAGTTCTATCAAAAAACTGGATTTTAAGGAAGGTCTTAAACAGATTGAGGGAGGTAGAGACAACATGAAACATTGGACCTAGTTTATTTTCAACAGGTAAGTGAAGCGACGAAGATGCATGAAGGATCAGTATTGATAGGGCTGTATAACTGTATTTATTTGTGCAATTTCTCACAGAAGGCAACTGGAGTTTGCAGGTAGCTTTGAGTTAAGCAGCAAGATTATCTATAAGCAGTTGTACGCAAATTAACTCAAAAGGTTTTCTGAGTACAAATACCCTAGAAATTGCAAATTGAAACAAAACGTATGACACAAAGTTGGGTGGCAGTGTGAAATGTGAGGAAGACGTTATGAGAATACAGGGTGACTTGGACAGGCTAGGTGAGTGGACGGATGCATGGCAGATGCAGTTTAATGTGGATAAATGTGCGGTTATACACTTTGGTGGCAAGAACAGGAAGGCAGACTACTATCTCAATGGAGTCAAGTTAGGTAAAGGGGAAGCACAACAAGATTGAGGTGTTCTTGTACATCAGTCAATGAAAGCAAGCATGCAGGTACAGCAGGTCGTGAAGAAAGTTAATAGCATGCTGGCCTTCATCACAAGGGGAATTGAGTATAGGAGCAAAGGGGTCCTTCTGCAGCCGTACAGGGCCCTGGTGAGACCGCACCTGGAGTATTGTGTGCAGTTTTGGTCTCCAAATTTGAGGAAGGACATTCTTGCTATTGAGGGAGTGCAGCGTAGGTTCACGAGGGACTATCATTTGTTGAAAGATTGGAGCGACTGGGCTAGTATACGCTTGAGTTTAGAAGGATGAGAGGGGATCTGATTGTGACGTATAAGATTATTAAGGGATTGGACACTGTGGAGGCAGGAAGCATGTTTCCGCTGATGGGTGAGTCCAGGACCAGAGGACACAGTTTAAAAATAAGGGGTAGGCCATTTAGAACAGAGTTGAGGAAAAACTTCTTCACCCAGAGAGTCGTGGATATATGGAATGCTCTGGCCCAGAAGGCAGTGGAGGCCAACTCTGTGGATGCTTTCAAGAAAGAGATAGACAGAGCTCTGAAAGATAGTGGAATCAAGGGTTATGGGGATAAGGCAGGAACAGGATACTGATTGTGGATGATCAGCTTTGATCATAATGAATGGTGGTGCTGGCTCAAAGGGCCAAATGGCCTACTCCAGCACCTATTGTCTATTGTCTATTAATATCAAAATTGAGAAACATAACATCACTTCTTGCAATTCCTTTAATCTGATTTTTAGAACAGCAGTGCTGAGGATACGTAACTCTAAAAGATAATTCTTTGTTGCATGGAAAATGGAACTGTGCATTTTTGTAGCTACAATTTGAATAATTCCACATCAAAAAAAAACTATCAACTTGGTCATTTATGATCTGGTGATAGCAACGTGCGTGTGCTAACGTATGTCTATTATGTTCATGCGCATGCATGCACAGTGCATCAGTACACAACAAATTCACTTCTAGCCAGTTAGATTCTGCCCAGTTCATTAAATGGTTACAATACCCTTTCCCATCGCCCTGTAAAGCATGCCTGTTCAAACAATAAAACAAGTCTCTTCTAAAATCAACAACCATATCTGCCACTATCATATTCTCAGGAATGCATTCCACGGACTAACTGCTCACTGCGTAAATAGGTTATTATTCTTAGAATTCCTGCAGTGTGGAAATAGGCCTTTTGGCCCAACAAGTCAACACCAATCCTCTGAAGAGCCATCCCATCCAGACCCATCCTGTCCCTGCAACCCTGCACCTCCCATGGCTCATCCACCAAACCTACACATCCCTGGACACTATGGGCAATTTTTAGCATGGCCAATCCACCTAAACCATGTATCTTTGGACTGTGGGAGGAAACCCACGCAGAGAAGTGGAGAATGTACAAACTCCATACAGACAATCACCCGAGGCCAAAATCAAACCTGGGTCACCAGCGCTATATAGCGCAGCAGTGCTAGCCACTGAGCCACTGTGCTGCCCCACTTCTCTGCATTTAAATTTATCTGTCATTTACCTACCCATTCAACGGGCATTTCCATGTCCTTAAGTTCAACACCATACTGATCACGATTCAAAATACTCTCAAGAAATAGAATATAATTTCTTTCTCATGTTGGTCCCAATGGGGTATGGACATGAAACTATAAGTGAAATACAAAACTAATTCTCAATATGAAACACTCATGCTCATAGCGCATATGAGTGCAGCATAGGAAAAGAAAAAGACTAAGTGGCACAGGAAATTTTACACGTTTCAGTTTGGGAGTTTGCACATATTCTTTTGCTACACCAAAGCATCCTCACTTTGCATGTTAATAAAATGTGAGGCTGGATGAACACAGCAGGCCCAGCAGCATCTCAGGAGCACAAAAGCTGACGTTTCGGGCCTAGACCCTTCATCAGAGAGGGGGATGGGGGGAGGGAACTGGAATAAATAGGGAGAGAGGGGGAGGCGGACCGAAGATGGAGAGTAAAGAAGATAGGTGGAGAGGGTGTAGGTGGGGAGGTAGGGAGGGGATAGGTCAGTCCAGGGAAGACGGACAGGTCAAGGAGGTGGGATGAGGTTAGTAGGTAGCGGGGGGTGCGGCTTGGGGTGGGAGGAAGGGATGGGTGAGAGGAAGAACCGGTTAGGGAGGCAGAGACAGGTTGGACTGGTTTTGGGATGCAGTGGGTGGGGGGGGGAAGAGCTGGGCTGGTTGTGTGGTGCAGTGGGGGGAGGGGACGAACTGGGCTGGTTTAGGGATGCAGTAGGGGAAGGGGAGATTTTGAAACTGGTGAAGTCCACATTGATACCATATGGCTGCAGGGTTCCCAGGCGGAATATGAGTTGCTGTTCCTGCAACCTTCGGGTGGCATCATTGTGGCAGTGCAGGAGGCCCATGATGGACATGTCATCAAGAGAATGGGAGGGGGAGTGGAAATGGTTTGCGACTGGGAGGTGCAGTTGTTTTTTGCGAACTGAGCGGAGGTGTTCTGCAAAGCGGTCCCCAAGCCTCCGCTTGGTTTCCCCAATGTAGAGGAAGCCGCACCGGGTACAGTGGATGCAGTATACCACATTGGCAGATGTGCAGGTGAACCTCTGCTTGATGTGGAATGTCATCTTGGGGCCTGGGATGGGGGTGAGGGAGGAGGTGTGGGGACAAGTGTAGCATTTCCTGCGGTTGCAGGGGAAGGTGCCGGGTGTCGGTGGGGTTGGAGGGCAGTGTGGAGCGAACAAGGGAGTCACGGAGAGAGTGGTCTCTCCAGAAAGCAGACAGGGGAGGGGGTGGAAAAATGTCTTGGGTGGTGGGGTCGGATTGTAAATGGCGGAAGTGTCGGAGGATAATGCGTTGTATCCGGAGGTTGGTAGGGTGGTGTGTGAGAACGAGGGGGATCCTCTTGGGGCGGTTGTGGCGGGGGCGGGGTGTGAGGGATGTGTCGCGGGAAATGCGGGAGACGCGGTCAAGGGCGTTCTCGATCACCGTGGGGGGAAAGTTGCGGTCCTTAAAGAACTTGGACATCTGGGATGTGCGGGAGTGGAATGTCTTGTCGTGGGAGCAGATGCGGCGGAGGCGGAGGAATTGGGAATAGGGGATGGAATTTTTGCAGGAGGGTGGGTGGGAGGAGGTGTATTCTAGGTAGCTGTGGGAGTCGGTGGGCTTGAAATGGACATCAGTTACAAGCTGGTTGCCTGAGATGGAGACTGAGAGGTCCAGGAAGGTGAGGGATGTGCTGGAGATGGCCCAGGTGAACTGAAGGTTGGGGTGGAAGGTGTTGGTGAAGTGGATGAACTGTTCGAGCTCCTCTGGGGAGCAAGAGGCGGCGCCGATACAGTCATCAATGTACCGGAGGAAGAGGTGGGGTTTGGGGCCTGTGTAGGTGCGGAAGAGGGACTGTTCCACGTAACCTACAAAGAGGCAGGCATAGCTGGGGCCCATGCGGGTGCCCATGGCCACCCCTTTAGTCTGTAGGAAGTGGGAGGAGTCAAAAGAGAAGTTGTTGAGTGTGAGGACGAGTTCAGCTAGGCGGATGAGAGTGTCGGTGGAGGGGGACTGGTCGGGCCTGCGGGACAGGAAGAAGCGGAGGGCCTTGAGGCCATCTCCATGCGGAATGCAGGTGTACAGGGACTGGACGTCCATGGTGAATATGAGGTGTTGGGGGCCAGGGAATTGGAAGTCCTGGAGGACGTGGAGGGCGTGGGTGGTGTCACGGACGTAGGTGGGGAGTTCCTGGACCAAAGGGGAGAAAATGGAGTCCAGATAGGTGGAGATGAGTTCGGTGGGGCAGGAGCAGGCTGAGACGATGGGTTGACCAGGGCAGGCAGGTTTGTGGATTTTGGGAAGGAGATAGAAACGGGCCGTGCGGGGTTGAGGAACAATGAGGTTGGAGGCTGTGGGTGGGAGGTCCCCTGAGGTGATGAGGTCGTGAATGGTGTTGGAGATGATGGTTTGGTGCTCGGGTGTGGGGTCATGATCGAGGAGGCGGTAGGAGGTGGTGTCGGAGAGTTGGCGTCTGGCCTCGGCGATGTAGAGGTCAGTGCGCCATACTACCACTGCGCCACCCTTGTCTGCGGGTTTGATGGTGAGGTTGGGGTTGGAGCGGAGGGAGCGGAGGGCTGCCCGTTCTGCGGGGGAGAGGTTGGAATGGGTGAGAGGGGTGGAGAGGTTGAGGCGGTTGATGTCTCGACGGCAGTTGGAGATGAAGAGGTCGAGGGAGGGTAGGAGGCCTGGGGGTGGTGTCCAGGAGGAGGACTTGTGTTGGAAGCGGGTGAAGGGGTCAGTGGAAGGAGGGTTGGGTTCCCGGTGGAAGAAGTAGGCATGGAGGCGAAGACGGCGTTAAAACTGCTCTATGTCCGACCGTGACCGTCACTTTGCATGTAACTATTTTATCATAACATTAAGGGTTTTACTCTTGCAACAAAATCCAAATCAGAACTCACTCTTTAACAATTCAAACTGAAGTTACTGATTTCTTATCTGGATCAGAAACATAGATTGCCCTCTTAGTCTCTCTCCCCATGCCAGACAAAGGGCTTTAAAACCAATTAAAATTGCACAAGATTTCCACATTGACTTTGAATGTCAAGCTAAATGCTTGTTGAATGTCTATAGAGGTTCTAAGTCATACATTTCTCACAGTCACCTAAACAGTTCAAGACTGACATTTTTCTGTACAGTTCAGAACACATTTGTGTCAGTTCTAAATAATAGAAGTGATGTGTAAAAGTTTATAAATAGAGCTTTGTTGGGAGCTCAATCCTTGTCAAACTATTTGCATTAACAGCAGCAATAAACACAAATGGCCAACACACAGAAGTTACCGATTTCCGTTCTTGCTTGAGTTCCTGGATATAGCGTGACAGCTCAGCAAATATTAGCCCACTCATGTTCTCAGCAATCACCTCATGCTGGCCTGCATAGTCATTCATTTCATTCAGAATGGCTAGAAATGCTTGACATGATGTGTATCTGTAAAATAATGTATTCAATGATATGCTACTTGCTTTTTCTTAAAAATTCAACTTTGAAATTCTTAGAGTCAGATCGTTAAGATAGATCAAGTGAACAACTTCCAAAACTTATCTTGAACTCTCAAAAACTGAGTGCGTTGACTTTGTAAATATTCTAAAATACAAACAGCAACTATCGTAATAAATTCCTCTGACAATACTTTAACAATTTATATTTGAAAACAATACTTCAAACAAAAACTGGCCTACAACAGATAATGCACTCAGGAAAAAAAAGATCAATTTGCAGGGTTGGAGAATTTGCATGTTATCCAAATAAAACCAGCAATAAATATCAAACAAGAATAAATGTAACATCTATTTAAAACATTCCTGGGATTACTAGTTTTTAATTTGTGGTGTAAAGAAATGCTAAGAGGTCAACCTTTGTTAATTTTCTTGGTTAACATTAAAAATACACGAGCAGTTTTGCATGAGAAAATAAACAGGAACCAAGCAATGGTGAAAGAAATAAACAGTGTAGTTTTATCCCAACCTGTGCATGCATTTTTTCCTGCACCTCTAACCATTTATCACCAACTTAATCTTTTACAGGTCATTGTTCTTCTATTACAAACACCATTACTGTATAACAAGATGTGAAGCAGTGCACTGGTTTAATCAGATTTGAATTACCCTATTATTTACTCCATCTCCTCCGCTCATCAGAAGGTGTCAACATTATATTTGCCAAATTCTGTAATTTAAAATTGTGTGCTATTTCAGAAGACACAACTGGGTCACAGTAATTAACTTTTCTTTCCTGCCAAGATCCCAATCTTTCAGTTAAGATTAAAGGAAATGATTAATGCAGGACACACTTCTTCCAGTCACTTTGGCCTAAAAATTCTGAGTTTACATACATCACTATTAATATCCAATGGAAGAAACGAGGAAGGGGATGGACAACATAATGTTAATATGATGCACCACGGAGGTAATTTCTTTCTTTCTCTTATATATCACTCAATCCGGGTTTAGGAAAGAAAACACTTTGTATTAAATGATTTTCATTGAAATTATTTTTATCTCAACATATGAGCAAACTCAGCAGTATTCTTTCCCAAAAAAGGAACAACTGATGTGCAGCCTTGTGTACTTTCAGTAAAGTCAGTAGAAGGCCTATTTAGATTTTGGTCTCTATCTACCCCATGGCCTAACCCCAAGATCATTTATTGATGCAAAAGTCAGTTGTTTTGTCTGGATTTGTTGCAGCAACCACAGAAAGAAATAATACAAACCAGTTCACCCTCAAAAAAGTTTCCCCAAGTTCCAGTTCTCCTAACATTTCATTTTTAGAAAAACCTAAGTATCAGTTTCTCCTAATCTGAAAGCACAACTGACTTGCATGATCATTTACAAGAAGAAAGATACAGTGCTAAAGAATAACCTAATAGTGAATCTTCCTGAGGAAGGGTCACTCGACCTGAAACGTTAACTAATTTCTTGCCACAAATGCTGCCAGACCTGAGATTTTCCAGCAATTTCTATTTGTGTGTCTAATTCTAAATCTGGTGTTTTTGCTGAAGTTAAGCATTCTTGGATTGTGCTGTTATTTTACTTAATCTAAAAGGACAGTTACCTCTGTTCTTCTTCTTCCCTAGAGTTCTTTTTTGGCTGATACTTCTTCGAAAGATTCCTGAAATGTAATTCAAATAAGGTACATTAATTCAAAGAAGTAATTTTAATTAAACTTTGTATGACATGACTAGCTGTTTAATTAGTAAATCAATTTGTTCCAAACTGCCTTTCCAACAAGAGGAATGTAGTTGGGGATGGTAGACTGAAAGCACTGGCTTCTGTTTTCCCACTATTTTCTTACAGCAAGTTTCTGCTCATGCAGTACAAGTTATTGGGTGAACAGACTTTTAAACTGGCAACAAGAAGCAGCAATGGCCTAATCGTTTTATTGCTAGGCTTTTAATCCAAAAATTCAACGCATGTTCAGGAATCCTGGGTTTGAACCCACCACAGCAGATAGTGAAATTTTAATTCATAAATATATCATTAATTAAGAACCGAGAATCCCACTTATGAACATGAAACTATTATCATTTGTCAGAAAAATCTATCTGTCTCACAAATATCCTTCAGGGAAGGAAATCTGCTAGGTCCAGCTAGTCTGGTCTAGTGGTGTGACTCCAGACCCACAACAATGTGGTTGACTCTTACCTGCTCTCTGAAATGGTGTCAGCAAGCAACTCAGTTGTATCAATCACTACAAAGTCTCAACAAACAAATGAAACTGGATGGGCAACTCAGCATCGGTAGTCAGTCAATGGCAGAAACCGCCCTGTCAAACCTGAAAATTCCTCCTTACTAACATTTGGGGCTACTGCCAGAATTGGAGAGCTCACAGATTGGTTAGCAGCAGCCTGATATTGTCAAGTATGATTATGTGAATGACAGACAATGTCCCAGGAACAACGATCACCATTCTGGAATAACAAGGTGTAGAGCTGGATGAACACAGCAAGCCAAGCAGGAGAGCTGACGTTTCGGGTCTAGACCCTTCTTCAGAAATGGGGGACGGAAAATGGATTCTGAAAAAATAGGGAGAGGGGGGAGGCGGATGGAAGATGGATAGAGGAGAAGATAAATGGGGAGGAGACAGACAGGTCAAAGAGACGGGGATGGAGTCAGTGAAGGTGAGTGTAGGTGGGGAGTTAGGAGAGGATAGGTCAGTCCAGGGAGGACTGACAGGTCAAGAGGGCGGGATGAGGTTAGTAGGTAGGAGATGGGGGTGGGACTAGAGGTGGGAGGAGAGGATAGTTGGGAGGGAGGACAGGTTAGGGAGGTGGGGACAAGCTGGGTTGGCTTCGGGATGCGGTCAGGGGAGGGGAGATTTTTGAAGCTTGTGAAGTCCACACTGATAGCATTGGACTTCAGGGTTCCCAGGCAGAATATGAGGTGCTGTTCCTGCAACCTGTCGGGAATGGGAACGGGAATGTCGTGGCTTCCTCTACATCGGGGAAACCAAGCAGAGGCCTGGGGACCGCTTTGCAGAACACCTACGCTCGGTTCGCACTAAATAACTGCACCTCCCAGTCGCAAGCCATTTCAAGTCCCCCCTCCATTCCTGAGACGACATGTCCATCCTGGGCCTCCTGCAGTGCCACAACGATGTCAGCTGAAGGTTGCAGGAACAGCAACTCATATTCCGCTTGGGAACCCTGCAGTCCAGCAGTATCAATGTGGACTTCACAAGCCTCAAAATCTCCCCTCCCCCTACCACTTCCCAAACCAGCTCAGTTTGTCCCCGAGCTAATGGGAACTGCAGATGCTGGAGAATTCCAAGATAATAAAATGTGAGGCTGGATGAACACAGCAGGCCAAGCAGCATCTCAGGAGCACAAAAGCTGACGTTTCGGGCTCTCTGATGAAGGGTCTAGGCCCGAAACGTCAGCTTTTGTGCTCCTGAGATGCTGCTTGGCCTGCTGTGTTCATCCAGCCTCACATTTTATTATCTCAGTTTGGCCCCGCCTCCCTAACCTGTCCTTCCACCAATCCCCTCCTCCCATCTCAAGCCTCACACCATCTCCTACCTACTAACCTCATCCCACCCCCTTGACCTGTCCATCCTCCATGGACTAACCTATCCACTCCCTAACTCCCCACAGACACTCACCTTTACTGGCTCCATCCCCGCCTCTTTGATTTGTCTGTCTCCTCTCCACCTATATTCTCCTCTATCCATCTTCTATCCACCTCCCCCTCTCTCCTTATTTATTTTAGAACTCCCTTCCTCTCCCCCATTTCTGGAGAGGGGTCTAGGGCCGAAACATCAGCTTTCCTGCTCCTCTGATGCTACTTGGTCTGCTGTGTTCATCCAGCTCGACAACTTGTTATTCCAAAATGGTAATCGTTGTTTCTGGGACATTGTCTGTCATTCACATAATCATACCTCGTTATCTCAGATTCTCCAGCATCTGCAATTCCTACTATCTCATCACCACTCTGGATATGCCCTGCTCTGTTGGCAAGCCAGACCCAACAGTGAGATACTCAGAAATGGTATACACAGCGATAGAGCAGCTCACAACGTGACCTCCTCTACAGTGGGGGAACAAACAGAGACTGGAGTACCGCTTTGCAGAACACCTGGTGTTCTGCCTGCAAAAATGTCCCTGAGCTTCCAGCTGCCTGCCACTTTAACACACCACCCTGTTCCCTAGCTAACATGTCTATCTCAGGCTTGCTGCAGTATTCCAGTGAAGCTCAGCACAATCTGGAAGAACAACACCTCATTTTCTGCTTGGGAACCTTTCAGCCCTCTCGACTCAAATCGAGTTCAGTAATTTTAGGGCCTAACTCTCCAATGTCCTAGCCCCCTTACCCACACACCGGGTCTTGTTATCACAGTCTGCCATTACACACTACATATTATTAGGTCACAAACAGTGTCCATTTACAGGTGTTCACCCTAATAGCCAGATCGTTCTCTACTCCTTTGTCTCGTCAACTGCTCTTCTCTCTCTTTGGAGTCTATCTATTATCCTATCGTTTACTCCTGATCCCATCCCCCTCCCTATCTTCTGCAATATAAATGAACGTTTTCCTAGCTACCATCAGTTCTGAGACAGGGTCACCAGACCTGAAACATTCACTCTGATTATTTTTCTTCACAGATGCTCCCAGACCTGATAAACTTTTCCAACAATTTCTGTTTTTGTTCCTGATTTACAGCATCCACAGTTCTGTTTTTACACAGTGGTATACAGTTGGGAAGGAGTTGCCCTCAGAGTCCTTGACGTTGACACTGGACCGAGTGAAGTCACATGGCTTCAGGTTAAACACAGGCAAGGAAACTTCCTGCTGATTACCACATGCCGTCCTCCCTCACCTGACGAATCAGTACTACTCCACTTTGAATAACACTCTGAAGAAGCAGTGAGGGCGGCAGGGGTGCAAAATGCACTCAGAGTGGAGGGTTTCACGTCCACTATCAAGACTGGCTCAGCAGCAGCATCATTGACTGAGCTGGTCAGGTCCTAAAAGACACAGCTGCTAGACTGGATCTGCTCATCCTCACCAATCTGCTGGCTGCAGATGGATCTGTCCATAACAATAGCATTAAGAGCAACCAACATGAAATCCTTGTCACGATGAAATCCTGCCTTCATGATGTGTGGCGCTATCGTTGTGCTTAATGGAACAGATTTAGCAGTTCGAGACTAGGCATCATGAGGCACTGTGAGCCATCAACATCAGCAGAATTGTACTCCAGCACAATCTGCAACCTCATGGTTGAGCATATCCCCCACTCAACTATTACCATCATGCCAGGGGAATAACCTTGATTCAATGGAGACTGCAGGAGGGCATGCCCCCCAGGAGCAGCACCAGGCGACATGAAAATGAAGTGTCAACCTGTTGAAGCTATCAAACAGGACTATTTGCATGTCAAACTGCCATAAGTGGCTAGTGACAGAGAGAGCTAAGCAATCTCACAACTAACAGATGAGATCTCAACTCTGCAGTCCTGCCACATCCAATTGTGAATGGTGGAGAACAATTAAACAACACACTTGAGGAGAAGGCTCCACAAATATCATCATCCTCAATGACAGAAGTGCCCAGAAGAAGTGCAAAAGACAAGCCTGAAGCATTTGCAGCAATATTCAGCCAGCAAGTGCCAAGTGGATGATCCATCTTGGCCCCTCCAGGGGTCCACAGCATACAGATACCAGTCTTCAGCCATTCCATTCACTCCATGTGATATCAAGAAACAGTTGGAAGCATTAGACACTGGAAAGAACTTGCCAATCCCTTAGCCAAGATCTTCCATTAAAGCTAGAACACTGGCATCCACCTGACAGTGTGGAAAATTCCCAGGGTACGTCCTGTGCACAAGACACGTGACAAATCCAATCCAGCCAACTACTGCCCCATTAGCCTACTCTCAATCATTGGTAAAGTGACGAGAGGTGCTGTCAAAAATACTATCAAACAGAACCAGCTCAGCAAACCTGCTCAGTCACGCAGTTTGGGTTCTACCAGCACCAAACAGCTCCTTACCTCATTATAGCCTTGATTCAAAAATGAATGAAACAGCTGAAATCCAGAGGTGAGGTGAGAGTGACAGTCCTTGACATCAAGGCCACATTCAACCGAGAGTGGCATCAAGGGGTTCTAAACAGAACTGGACTCAATGGCTATTGGGGGCAACCTCTTTGTTGGTTCTAGTCATAGTTGGCATATAGAAGAGGGCTGAGGTTGGCCAGAGGTCAGTCATCTCAGATCAAGGATATCTCTACAAGAGTTTCTCAGGGTAGTATCCTCTGCTCAACATCTTCAGCTGCTTCAATCTCCTTCCCTCCATTATAAGCTCAGAATTGCGGATGTTCACCAATGACTGCACAAGAATCAGCACCAGTCATGACTCCTCAGATGCTGAAGCAGACCATGCTCAAATGTAGCATGATCTGGACAATATCTAGGCTTGGGCTGACAAGTCGCAAGTAACATTTATCACGCAAATGCCAGGTTATGGCCATCACCAGGAGCAGACAATAATAACCACCACCCTTTGACATCCAATGATATTACCATAACTGAATCCCCCACGAGCAACATCCTGAGTGCTACCACTGCCCAGAAACTCAAATGGGCTTGCCACTTAAACATAGTGGCAGGTCAGAGGCAAGGAATACAAGTAACTCACCTCCTGATACCATTAAACTAGTCCACCACCCACAAGGAACAAGTCAGGTGTGTGATGGAATACTCCCCATTTGCCTGGATTGGTGCAGTTAGAACATCATTCAAAAAACTTGATACCATCCAGGACAAAGCAGCCACATGCAAGCATTCCTTCCATCACCAATGCTCAGCTGCAGCAGTGTGTACTATCTACAAGATGCACCATAGAAATTTACCAAAGGTTCTCATACAGCACATTCCAAACACACGGCCACTTTTATCCAGAAAGACAAAGGCATCAGATACATGGGAACACCACCAGCAAATTCCCCTCACAGTCACTCAATGTATCATCATTCCTTCAGTGTTGCGGAGTCAAGATCCTGGAATCCGCTCCCCAAGGGCTCTGTGGGTCAACCTACAGCATGTGGACAATAGCAGTATAAGACGGGAGCTCACCACCACCTATTCGAGGGCAATTCAGGAAGACAATAAACTCTGGCCAGCCAGCAATGACCGCATCCATGAGTGAATAAAAATAAAAACGGTGGGGGAGTCAGAAGAACAGTTGGTGAGATACAGTTGGGAGCTGTCATCCAACTGAGTGCAGTCAGCATATTGTGAAAAATAATGCGCTTTCTTGTTGCACTTAGGTTACTTCTTGCAACAAATATTGCTCCCCAGAGCTTGATTTTGACTTCTCATCTTTTCACCATATTTATTATGGATCACACGAAATACACCGAGAACTAGCCATTTGGATACAGAACTGGTTTGAAAGGTAGAAGACAGAGGGTGATGGTGGAAGGCCACTTTTCAGACTGGAGGCCTGCGACTAGCAGCGTTCCACAAGGATCGGTGTTGGGTCCACTGCTTTTCGTCATTGATATAAATTATTTGGATGTGAACACAGGAGGTATGATTAGTAAGTTTGCGGTTGACATTAAAATTGGAGGTCTAGTGGACAGTGAAGAAGGTAATATCAGAGTACAACAGAATCTTGATCAGATGGGCCAATGGGCGGAGACGTAGCAGATGGAGTTTAATTTAAATAAATGTGAGGTGCTGACTTTTGGAAAGGCAAATCAGGGCAGGGCTTATACATTTAACGGTAAGATCCGGGGAGAGTGGCTGAACAGAGGGGCCTTGGAGTGCAGTTTCATAGTTCCTTAAAAGTGGAGTGCAGGTAGACAGGATAGTGAAGGCAACATTTGGTATGCCTGCCTTTAATCGTCAGAGCATTGAATATAAGAGCTGGGAGGTCATTTTGTGACTGTACAGGGCATTGGTATGGCCGCTTTTGGAGTATTGCTTCCAATTCTGGTCTCCCTGCTGGAATATGTTGTGAAACTAGAAAGGGTTCAGCAAAGATTTACAAGGATGCTGCCAGGGTTAGAGGGTTTGAGGTATAAGAGAGGGACTGAATAGTTTGAGGCTATTTTCCCTGGAGCGTTGGAGGCTGAGGGGTGACCTTATGGAGGTTTAAAATCACGAGAGATATGGATAGGATAAATAGCTGAGGTCTTTTCCCTAGTTTTGGATTCTCCCATCCTAGAGGGCAGAGTGTTAAGGTGAGAACGGGAAGATGTAAACGGGACCTAAGGGGCAACACTTTCATGCAGATGGTGGGATGGGCTACCAGAGGAAGCGGTGAAGGCTGGTACAAAAGCAACATTTAAAAAGCATCTGGACGGATATATGAATAGGAAGGGCTTAAGAGGAATATTGGCCATATGTCACTGGATTTATAAAGGACATCTGTTCGCCACAGTCAAGTTGAATCAAAGGGTCTGTTTCCGTGTTGCACACTTCTATGACATGGATAAAGGAAGAGGGCTGTACATCTAAGTCTATAGATGAAATAAAATTCAGTAAAGAGTAAGCTTATCAGGAACAAGATGTAGCAAATGAAATAGTATTTAAGTATTTTTTAGTGAAAAATGAGGCAAGTTGAGGACCAAGGATTGGGAAGTTTTGGTACATAATTCTTTAGAATGTCCTGCAAGACACAAAAAACAAAATCACAAAGAGCAATGGAAAGTAGTCCTATATTTGAAGGGGACTGCAATTAATGCTTTAATGGTTTCCAGCCCTTGTCCTGACCCCTACATGGAGTACAGTATTCAGTAATGGATACTGGACATAGCATCTCAGAACAAAGGTATAGTAAAGTCTAAAACCTACTAGTGACCATGAACTTTCAACTAATTTTACTGAACACTTGTCACCGATTTAAAGGTTCAAACAAGTGTCAACAATACTTAGTAAGGACTGCAAAGCAACACCAGATGCTTCTTTTTGAGTGATCAACAATCAATGTTACAATGTCATCATGAACTGATTTAGGTTGTATCAATTTTTTACACGAAGCATTCATTTTCTTGCAGAATTCATATAATTACAATGATTGTATGGGAACAGACAACATAAGAATGCACAAACTTCATTTATGTTCATTTTGCTTCAATATTATGATTTTCAGTTTGAAATACATTAACATTCACAAACCTTTATTGTTGTTCATTTTTCCATCCGAAATAAAATTTAAATATTCCCCCAAATAGATGGAGTTTAGAATTAAAGAGACTTTAGTTTAATTAACTTGAATAAAGAATAAAATCCCTGACCACCCACTGAATTCCCACAGGGAAGAGCAAAATTCAAGCATGAAGAATTAATTTATTTCATGCTTTTCAGAAGGTGGGAAGCCCAAATTGCTTTAGAGCCAAAATACATTTAATCTCTGCTTAGTGCAAAGAAACCCAGTAACCAAAGTGCATGCAAATAAATGGCTGCAGACATCAATGATCAGCTGAATTTTTCCTGAAAAATATCTAATAGTCACTACTCCTCCTCAGGCCTTGGTTCACTTCAATGCCATACCCACTATTGATAACCACTGTCGACCCACTGAAGCCAGGGAGGTGGGGACTTGGGAAAGCTCCCCCCTTGAAGTACTTTTTAACCCTCCAATGCTATTTCAGATTTCACCCTTCTTTGTGGAGTTGCCAACCTTCACTGTAATCATCTCTCTCAGTGTCATAGCATAATGACGCACATCTCTGATCTTCAAAGCAAAAATGCTGCAGAAGTTCAAAATCTGAGATACGAACAAAACTGAGTTCCAAATAAGTCATGCTGGACTCAAAAAATTAGCGCTGTTCCTTTCTCCACAGATGCTGCCAGACCTATTGAGTTTCTCCAGCACACTGTTTTCTCATCTCAGATCTGAGTTTCCTACTTTTCATGACACAGCAGCGATGGCCCCTGATAACTGCACATAATGTTTACTGCCCAAATCTCTAGCATTGACCTTCCCCCAGCCTTGGACTAATTTATGACGACAGATCCAACTGAGAATGGTTCAGCTACAGGCATGATATTTCTTCAGCTACGTGACTGATAGCAGTCTAGTATCCCCAAACTGGTTGGACTTGACCTGAAGGACTGACTGTGGTCCAATCCCTCGACTGCATAGTCATGGAGCCACAGACTCTACTTGCACCAAGCACTTAACTGATCATGGCCAAACCCCTGTTTTGACATCAAATGCAGCTTTTGACAGATTGTCATGACAAATCCTGACTGACTGCAGGCCTACTTCATCCTACTAAGGACTGATCCCCTTTGACTTTCAGCTTCAGCAATTTGACTGAAGCACTTGCAAGGGTTTTCCATATAATCTGCTGGCAAATGCTGTGAGTGTGACATTCACACAGCATAGTGTAGTACAGCAACATCTTCAACCCTTTAACTGTTCAATATTGGCAAACATGACAGGCTGCCTATTTTTCTGGCTATGCTGAAAATTAAGTCAAGCCAGAGACGCTATGAAATTGTAAGTTCTCACTGAAGTAGCAACGTGTTAAGAGGCAAAACAAGACTTCAAGAGGTTAGTCATGGCTTATATCAGGTCTAGCAGGGCAATCTGCCTTGATCCCTTGCAATTCACCTACTGTGACAGCAGGTCCACAGCACACGCCATCTCCCTGGCCCTAAGCGTATCCTTGGAACATGTGGTTAACAATGATACCTACATCAGGCTCCAACTCGTTGACTACAACTCCGTCCTCAACACTAGAACTCCAAACAAACCAATCTCCAACCAAATTCCAAGACTTAGGTCTCTGTTCTGCCCTCTGCGACCGGATCCTCAACTTGCTGACCCACGGGCAGCAAGTGAGAACAGGCAACAGCACCCACTCCACATCAATCCTCAGCACCCTACAAGGCTGTGCACTCGTACTCCCTGTACACACGACTGTGTGGCCAAATTTTGTCCTAACTCCATCTACAAGTTCGCTGGCGACACCTCAAACAATGCCGGTTCTCAAAAAATGACAAGATGAAATACAGGAAGAAAAAGAGACAAAGTACTTGGTGGTGTGGTGTAAAGATGACACAGTCACTCCTTCAATTTCAGCAAAATAAAACAGCTGGTCACTGACTTCAGTCTGCAAAGTGGAGGGCACACACCTATCAACATCAATGGGGGTCAGGTGGAAGTGGTCAAACAGCATAGAGCACCTAGGAGTGATAGTCACCAACAAACTTCCCTGGTTAATGGTGCACAGTAGTTTGCTTCTGGCTGGTAGGAATCCATAAATGGATCCACCAGCTCTACACCAACATCGTTAGTGGTTTTTCAATCAACAGAACCAGAAATTTTCCTTACCTTATCTAGAGTCAGATAGGCTGCCCACTCTGCCGTCTTGTTTGTGTGTTGTATCAAAACTTTTGCTGGGTGAAGAATGTGAGCCTGACAGGGGTGACTGTTCCAGGCCTGGAAGTCCAAGCCTGGACATTGATGATGGCACTACTTTCTGCTGGAATTCACAGTCAGTGCACAGATTTGAATGCCCTCAGGAGCCAAGGTAAATCGAGGTAAGTGAGAGGCTAAGTTCTTTGGGATCTTTATCCCTTTCACTATCAGAATGGGTTACCTGAAGGTGTTGGGAATATGATTTGGAGGTGCCAGGGTGTGCTCATAAACATCGGAGGAGCATATCACCTAGGTGAGGAAGAAACTGCGTCCATGGAAGCACTGGTCAGATCTGGCCCATTCCCAAGTCTACATCTTAACAGTCACCCATTTTATCTTGAGGGAAAATGTGGACTGTGTCTGCAGGGACACCATGTACAAAGCTCTGGATAAAGCCTGGGAGGATGTACCTATCACCACCCTCTTATAGCCCACCTTTGTGTGCGGACGCATCAAGCTGTGCGTAAACCCTTGGTTTGCAAGCACCAAGTGTCACTGCATACGAAGGTTGTACCCATCCCCAGGGTTGCGAAGGATGGTCTGGCCTCATTGCTGCGGAATGCTACAAGTGCTTGGACCATTCCATATCACTTGCCCCATGCGGACGAATTTTCAATGAAAAAAAATGTTAACCAAAAGTCCATCAGGCACTAGTCAATACATAATATCTTAAAGAATCTTAGGGAAAAACAGAGTATGGATCCTGGTACGTGGTTCCCTGAGCAGACTGTGAAAGTCATTTAGCAGAATGCCTCATCACCAGAACTTTCCAACAAGCACCAATCCATAATTTCGCTTGCAGCGACAAGGACCCGGCGTGGCAAATTCTTTATGCACACTGTGGTACTGCATGCTACGCTGGTGAAGAAACTGTCATTCATCTTCTGGAATGTGCCTTTGCAAAGGAGGTCTAGAGAGAGATGAAATGGCTTTTGTCAAAGTCTGTCCTGAATAGCTCCATGACACGGGACTCTGTGCAGCACGGACTGTTCCCCAGACGCATGGTGAGAAAAACATTGACTGTACCTGGGAGGGCAATCAACACAGTGAAAGATGCTCTTTGGTCTTCCAGTATTATGTACCGGCCTTGATACTGTTGCAAACTGCCATAAGCCAAAGGCCTGAAGTACATGCTGAGGGATGCATGAAAGCCTGAGGCGGCTGGTGCCATGACGCATTGGGGAAGACTCTTAAGGTTTTTATGCCACAGTACAATGGACGGTCTGTTCAGTTATCAGACTCTCTCAGCACCTCAAAATTAACAACTGCAAAAGTAGGAAATGCTTTTGTTTCTTGAAACTGTAGAAAAGCTCTTGAAAAATTTCAATGTCTCTTTTCTCCCTGCAGTAACTACAGAGATATGCAGATGGCCAGCAGACCATCACATCCGGCAGTTTTATTCTTCTCAAAAGGACTCGAGGGCTTTAGTCAGGTCAGTGAAGGATAACGGCTGGTCCAGGCTCTCTTGTATGCTGTTGTTTAAGACCTCCGTGGCAGAGGACAGGAACACCTGGGAGGCTGTGCGATGTCATACAATCTGGCATAAAAGGATCTGCTGACCCACAGGATGTCAGACTGAGATGACATTATCGAGCCAACTTCTTCCTTCAGGCTGCAGATTACACAGCTCCCCTTGCACACCCCCGGGAGAAGGATCATGAGCGCATCTCATCTTGCTCCATGAAGTGGACCCTGCACCGAAAAATTATCTTGAAGGCCTCCGATGCAAAAGGCGAGGCTTCCAGCTCTTCGTTTCCTGGAGATCCTCCTTAACATTAACCTCCATCATCTGCAGCAGAAGTAGGTTCTGCACGCTTTTCTGAGGTTTGGCTAGTTATTCTCTGTCTCCAAACACCTTTGAGAATAAAGAACCTCTTGTTCTCCTTGACTGTTTCCCACCAGTCAGTTGGAGACTCAAAGACTCTCTTTTGAGTTCCTCAATGCTTTTTGAGGCAAACTTTTCACATTCAGCTTCCACATTCCCTGACTGGCCTGCTGGTCATTCTGCAGATGGCAGTCAACCAGCAGAAGGCAGTGGTCAGAGAAGAACATCAGCTTGACTTTGGACGACCTAGCTGAGAATGTTCAGAACACAAACAGGAAATCCATGCTGGAACCAACAGACCTATCTGACCATGACCATGTGTATCAATGCTGTGCTGCATCTGCAGGGGCACTGAGGACGTTGTTCAGTTTGGCATTTTTAATAATTTCCATCAGGAATCTGTACGTGGCATCCAGTTTGCTGTTAGCACCTCCAGATCATTCAGCAGCATTAAGGATGCAGCTGAAGTCACCAACTAGAATACCAGCCTGGATGTCACTTGCAACAGCAGTCAGCCTCTCTCTCTTTACTACTGGAGTGTACATGTTCACTAGTCTCAGGGGAGCCGTTCTGTATGTGATGTCCACAATGAGCAAGTACTGCCCATCAACTCCTTCAGAGATGGTGGGCGCTGCCTGCTCACAGTAGCATACGCAGGCCAGAGGAATGGCAATCATTATGCCCAAACAAATCAATGGCCTGTGGGTCCACAAGCTCCATTTTCTGTAGCTGTTGGGGTGTAACCATGATACTGGTTATGATTCAACTCTTATTTTCGGTATCAGTTGGAGACTCATTTGTTCCATCACTGCCCTTTAATCTTGTACTGTTATGCTATTGGTAAGTTAAATCACTCCTGTCATCCACTCAATCACAGAACTTCTTTTTGCTGTTTCCATCTTTCCTGGTCTCCAATTGCTTAAAAAATGTAAACTATATCATGTTCCACTTCAAAAGAAAGGTCACAGGCCTAAAACATTAAATCAGTTTCTCTCTTCACAAATGTTAACAAATCTGCTAGAATGGTTCCAGTAATTTTGGTTCAGATCTCAGATTTCCAGTATTTTGTTTCTTTTAAGTCTTGATATGTTCACAAATTTATTTTAAGATTTAAGAAAATTACTCCAATAATAAATATTAAGAATATTTAACTCGATCACTGGCATCTCTTCCAGGGAATGAGGGACCTGTGCAAGAAGGATGGGTTGCACCTAGGTTGAAGGGGAGGTTTGTCATGTCACTTCGGAAGGTTAAAACTGAACTAGTGTGACAGTGGGGGGTGGGAGCCAAAGCAGTTGGTCAAACTGTGGATTGACTGAGATGGAAGTGGTTAAGTCATGTAAGTCTATCGGAAAGAACAGGCAGGGCCAGGTTAATGAACATTGGGGGACTGTAAGTCTGAAGTGCATTTATTTTAATGCAACAATTATGACAGGTAATGTAGATGAGCTGAGAGCCTGGATTAATGTATGGAGTCCTGATGTACTGGCCATTAAAGAAAGTTTGTTTGAAGGAAGGGTTTAGATGTTTCAGCCATGATACAGAGGGACGTAAAAAGGTGGGTATTTGCATTATTGATTACAGAGAATGTCACAACTGCACTAAGCAAAGATATCTTGAAGGGCCCCTCCAGTAAGGCCATATGGGTAGGATTCAGGAATAAAAAAAATGCAAGCACTGTGTTAGGAGAAAACTACAGCCCTCCTATTAGCCATCAGGATTTAGAAACAGAAATATAAGCAGATCACGGCAAGATGTAAAAATATCATTCTCATTGTCATGGATTTTAACTTCATCAATATTGACTGGGATTCCCTCAGCGCTAGGGACTTAATTGGGCAGACTTTGTTAAATGTATCCAGAAGGGTTTCTTGAAATAATATGTGGACAATTCAATCAGGGAAGGGGCCATACTAGAATTTATATTGGGGAATAAACCTGGCTACATGACTGAAGTTTGAAGTTTGAGTTGTAGGGCATTTCAGAAACAATGATCATAATTCTGTAAGTTTTAAGATAACTATGGTTAACACTAAGCCTGATCCTCAGGGTGAAGTACTAAATTGGGGGAATGCTATCTATAGTAGCATTAGGCACAAACTGGAGAAATTAAACTGGGGGCAGTTGTTTAAGGGTAAATCCACATCTGATACATGGATTGCTTCAGACCAACCTCACCAATGCAGCAGAGTCTCACAGTGGGCCCAAACGCGCCTCCACCACTGCCATCTCCATGAATTTGCACTGGACACACATCACCAGGAACACAAAACTCGCCTCTCCCACGGCAACCATGAGTCAGCACTAGGACTATCTTATCAATGCCGAAGTCGCCAGGAACACAAACTCTCTCGGCAAAGAACTTAGACACGGAATTAGGAGAGCTAAAAGGGCCCATGAAACATCCTTGGCAAGATTAAGGAGAATCCCAAGCCATTTTATACACCTATTAGGAGCAAGAGGACAGCTAGGTAAAGGGTTGGTCTACTGAAGAACAAAGGAGGGCATTTATGCATGGAGCCACAGGAAGTTGGTGAGGTCTGTAAATAAGTACTTTGCATTGGCTTTCACTAAGGTGAAGGGTAAGATGATAAGATTAGGAAGGGGTATTTTGAAATTCTAGGGCATACCTATTAAGGAAGTGGTGGCTTTGGGCATCTTGAAAAACATTAAGGTAGATAAGTCCCTACGGGGTGATGGGATTCATCCCAGGATACTGAAGAAGACAAGGGAGGAGATTGTTGGAGCCTCGACAGATATTTTTGTATTCTCTAGCCACCGGAGAGGTCCAGAAGACTGCAGCATAAGCCAATGTTGTTCCTTTATTTAAGGCAACAGGGACAATTCATGAAATTATAGGACTGAGTGTCATAGATTAGTGGTAGAGGAATTATCGGAGTACAGTCTTAGGAACATGATTTACTCACATTTGGGGAAAAATAACTTATTAGGGATAGTCATCCTGGTTTAACGTGAGGGAGGGTTGTCTCAAATTTGATCATGCTTTTTGAGGAAACCACGAAGATGATTCATGAGGGTAGGGCAGTGGATGTAGTCTACATGAATTTTACTGAAGCATTTGACAAGGTCCCTCATGGTAGGCTGATGCACTATATTAAAACGCATGGTATCCATGGTAAGTTGGATATAAAATTGTCTTGGCCATAGAAGACAGCAGATAGTTGTAAAGGAATACTTTGGTCCACTCTTCCTCCACTCCCAACATCTCCCCATACTCCCAGGGCACCTTTCCATGCAATCACAGAAGTGGAACACCTGCCCATTCACTTTCTCCCTCCTCACTACCCAAGGCCCCAAACACACCTTCCAGATGAAACAATGATTTTTACCAGCATTTCACTCAATTTAGACTACTGTATTCATTGCTCACCTCTATATTAGGGAGGTTAAGAGCAGAGTGGGCAACTGGTTTTCAGAATACCTACATTTCATCCACAAAAATGGCCGTGAACTTCCAGTTCCGTTTCAACACATCACTAAGTTCGCTGTCTTGGATATGCTACAATGCTCTAGCAAATTGCAGCACAAACTGGAGAAACAACACTTCATTTTCAGCTTGGGAACCCTGCAATCTTCTGGATTCAATATCAAGTTAAATAATTTAATAGACTGCCATGATAAACAACCCATCGTCAGCCACTAATGATGCCATTAGCAGTTATTCATTCTCCCAGGCTGACCTTTGTCTGCCTATCTGTTTTTCTTTCTCTGGCGCCCACCTTCACCTATTGTTTACTGCTTCCCCCATCCTTCTAGGGCATAAAAACCAACTGTTTTCTAATGACAATGTGTTCTGAAGAAGGGTCACTAGACCCAAAATATTAGCTCTGCAATCTCTTTACAGATGCTGTCTGACCTGCTAAGTTTTTTCAATGATTTCTTACTTCGAGCATCTGCAGTTCTTCGGTATTTTTTTCTCTCACTGTACTTATTGAGGCTTTTCAATGCATTACTTTTGCCTTCTATTTCTGCACTTTCATATATTTTATCTATTCTATTTTAAATCATCCAGGCCTGCACTTCTGACAACCCCTTAACTCATTGATTTAAAAGCGAACACCCAAATGGACAGGGCAGTATCAGTCTTCAGATTTGATTGAAAAGCCAGTACATATTAAAGAATTTATAAACTAAACTTGCTGAGTTAGCGAGTTTTGAGAAGATTTGTAGCTCAGGTTGAGTTTCTGGATGTGAGTTTGCTCGCTGAGCTGGAAGGTTAGTTTTCAGACGTTTCGTCACCATTCTAGGTAACATCATCAGTGAGCCTCCGGTGAAGCGCTAGTGTTATGTCCTGCTTTCTATTTATCTGTTTAGTTTTCCTTGGGTTGGTGATGTCATTTCCTGTTCTTTTTCTCAGAGGATGGTAGATTGGCTCCAAATCAATGTGTTTGTTGATGGAGTTCCAGTTGGAATGCCATGCTTCTAGGAATCTGGGAATTTCTTTGCCATCTGCAAAGAAATTTTGAGCGGAATGTTTCTTTCTATTCACCTTGGTCCTCAGCCACCTGTTGTCTGTCTTTAACCTTCTTCCATCAATCTCCACTCCAGAATTGTTTAAGTTTATGCCCCTCAGCTCTTATAATAGATGCGCTGAACTCTACTACAAGTTAACTACTAGGATGATCCACAGCCTATCAATGTTTGCTCTTTGTTTTCCTCAGTCTAAGCACCTGATCTTTTCTCAAATTCTAGAACTTCTCTATACCTCAATTCTAGATTTATTCACTAAAGCACATTGAAGATTAGGTTGCAAACCTTTCTTTGAATTTTAATTCATCTTGATTTGTTCACAATAGCTGTTCTATGAGCCTGAGATTAGTCAACCATGTCCAATAGATTTTACTTGCAGTCTCCCAAAGGTACACTCTACTGAGTTAACTGCACTCATCCACCATATCTGGGTTTCATGCCAACTTCATCACCATTTTTCTTCATTCCCCTACCCATCACAGATCCTGCATACTGCCTGGGTTGTTTTTTTTTTCTTGAAATACCTCACCTCACATAATTTTCAAAATCTAACCCTTAAAGTAGATTCTGATCTTCACTCCGCTGCCTTCAAATTTGACACCACCCTAGCTCTGTCCAGTATATCCCACATCATGATGCTTCTGATTTTGGGCTAGATTTTGTTAGGGAATGATCTCAGTCACCAGTAGGAAAAAAAATGGTAGGAAGCTGTCTCAGTTCCATGGCCAAGCCCCAACCAAATCAGATATTCTTCAGGTATTTGTGGCTACCATCAGCCTGCTCCCCAATTTGACAGCTGATGGCTCACCTCTCAACTGCTTCAACTGCCAGCCAAAGACCTGCTTCTTTTTGCTGTCGCCAAATCAACAGACCATGGAAGCTGGAGACACTGTACTTACCACAGGTTCTGGAATGTCATGGAACCCCAATTAATGTGTCAGTATGACGGGGGTCATGGGTCACAAGATGGGATGGCCACAGGGAATTAGAAGCAAAGGCATTAGAATGGCTTTCTGCAAACCATTCCAAATAGATCCTGCTTGGACCCCTCCAATTTAACTGGCAGAGGTTCTCCTGCCACAGAAGACTGATGTGAGGCCTCTGTCATGGTCAAGTAGGTCTGGCCACCATGGTTTCCGCTGCAGCCAGTTACATGAAATCCAACAAAAAACAGAAGTTGCTGGAAAAGCTCAGCAGGTCTGGCAGCATCTGTGAAGCCAAAGTCAGAGTTAACATTTTAAGGAGTTCTGAGGAAGGGTCACCGGACTTATTACAAAAACAAAATTTTTGTCTTTATCCTTCTTCAGTCAGTCATCAGGCCTTCTCTCGTTCCACTCTTTTTGGGATATTGTACAAATCTACCAAATTACATTCCTGTCCAATTCATTCCTTCCAGTATGGACTGGGTGCACTTTATCAGCAGATCAGCCCTCATGGCTCCTTATCATTAACTTATTAAACAAAATAGTTGTTCTCTTTATTGTATTGTAATTCATAAATTCCTGAAATCTCTGCTCACCATTTCTAACTCAACTCATGCCAAAGTTTGATATTGAAATTAAAACATTGCTTTAGTCCCTCCAAAATATTTCTGTATTCTATTATAACTAAACATCAATTGCCATAGTGAACTGCTAGATACCATTTTTCGTCATGTTACATCTCCAATTACTTTTGTTTTCTCGAATAGAGCTAGCTTCTCAGGCCAATCAATAAGCCCCTCAAAACTGCACGTTTCAGTTATAGACTGACCTCTAGTGAAACTTTTCCATTAGATCTATCCTCCAAGGAACGTAAAATCGAACTATTGGGCACAACTTCCTAACCACTGGAGACATCAACCCCTTATTATTCTATATGCTCCTAGATGCTTCTTTCTTTTCTCCTTCAGGGTGATGTCAGTATTGGACTACAACTTGGCTAGCAGCATTGTTGTTCCGAATATTCAAAATAATATGGGAGGATATTCAGTCTTTTCTGCTACTTGATGCACTTCGTATAATACGACCTGCCTACAGAGCTCACAAATCAACATGTTTCACAATCTCAAAACATGTGACAATAAACCAAATCAAATCAAACACAGCTCCTTATAAATCTACAGAACAGACCTGCAAATGTTCAACCTACTTTTTACTTGTTTGTTACCAGACATTACGTTTTTTCTGATACAGTCTGTATAGATGTCAGTATATCTGATTAGTCCATTGTCTTTGGTTGCAATTAAACAACATTTTGGGTTTAATAATTAATCAACATAAAATCATTACCCTTTTACATCAACGTTCAGATCTCCACATGGTCTTAAATTTTACAAATATTTGGATTCAAAGAGCTGCTGTAAAACATTTTCTATAAACATCCCATTTCCATTCAACATAGAAACTGAATTTATGAAGAACATTCTTTCATTCACATTTATTTTGCCTAACTGAAATTGCTGATTATTCCAATAATACCATTTCAATCACAGGCATTAACTTTAGCAAATACCTTAGATGCACTCTGTCACAGGTAAATGTATTTTTGTTGTATGTATTTAATAATTATTTATCATTGTTCAGCAACCCAAGTAATTAAAAGCAATGATTAAAAGCACTTTTTTTGTTATACCTTTCGAACAACAACAAAAAGGTTGAAGTAAGCATGTACCAAGTGGATACAAGCACTGACAGCAAAAGCCTCATGGACTTTATATATTACTCATCTTTTACTTACCACATCAGAAATTGATTACATTACTTTTCATAATACTCACCTAAGCTGCTTTGCATAGCTGATCTCAATTTCTGTCCGGTCCTTAACAAATTTGTTGTATCTCTCTACAAATTCAATTCCCCATTGTGTGTGTTTTTCCAAGTTGTCAAATTGATCCTGATGGATAAAACAAAAATTATAAATCATATTTCTTGTGATGTCTCAAGCCTTTTCTCAAACTTCTACATATGTTCACTCACCCACAATGACATTTTCCAAATCATATATACATTAGTTTGATATTATTTACTTCTTCACATGAAAAAGTGGAACAAAATAATGTATTTCAAATTTACAATCAAACCACAAATTTCTTGCAAATATTTGAAGAATTTACAGAATTTTTTAAAATGGTTTTCAGTACTTTCTTGGATATGTGAACGTTCTTACAGTAGAATATTGCATTCCTAAACAACACTGGAATATAGAAGGCTGTAAAAATGCATTAGAAAATTATGTATAGATCACTATATTAAGTATTTTGATCCACAGCTCAAAGTCTTGGCTCCCAGTTAGCTGGTGATTTCTTCTGTTATTCTAAAACACAGTGCATTGTTGCCATCATGCTAATGGTCAAAGTAAATGAGAAAATAGAGCAGATGGAGGGAAATGGTTTTCACTGAAGGGCTGGTGGGAATCGGAAGTTCACTGCCTGGAAGGATGACTGAGTCAGAAACTCTTGTCACCTTAAAGTGGTATTTATATATTAATTTGTGTTGGTATAGCTTTCAGGGCTATGGGTCATAAGCTGGAAATGGGATAACATAGCAAGATCTTTGTTGGCTGACAGAAACATTACAGGCTTGATGACCTTCTGTATTGTAAATGTCTATGAATCAAAGTATTTTTCATTTAAAATGAAATGACTACTTTAGTTTTCCCCTTTTAAAGATCAGGAAACAAACTATTAGTATGTTTATGGAAATTTCAATTTACAATCAGCAATTTGGGGAGATAATGTTCTCGTGGTAATGTCACTGGACTAGCGAACCAGAAGCCCAGTCTAATGCTCTAGGGCCAAAGGTTCAAAGTTCCACCACAGCAGTTTGCAGAATTTAAATTGAATTAATAATTCTGGAATTGAAAACCAATCCCTGTATTGGGAATCACTGTCATTATTATTTACTATTTCTTGTCATAAAAGCCTATCTAGTTCACTACGATCTTTTAACGTAGCAAGTCTGCTATCCTTACCTGTCCCAGCCCATTATTCACGCCAGATGTAGTTAACTTTTAACTGCTCTCTGAAATGGCCTTGAAAGCCAACAGGAAATAAAGAATGGACAACTCCCACATTCCACAAAAGATTAAAAGAAAGGCTTAGTAAAGCAGACGAAGTAAGGATCAACAAAATTCATTTCAGTGCAATGCACAAATGAAGAATTATATCAAGTACATGTGCAAACGTCTCTTCCCAGAAACATCAGAGGGATAGCAGATTGAGTTAAGTAGAAGCACACTGAAATGAGGATAACGAAGTGTGGGGCTGGATGAACACAGCAGGCCAAGCAGCATCTTAGGAGCACAGAAGCTGACGTTTCGGGCCTCGACCCTTCATCAGAAATGAAGGGTCTAGGCCCGAAACGTCAGCTTCTGTGCTCCTAAGATGCTGCTTGGCCTGCTGTGTTCATCCAGCCCCACACTTTGTTATCTTGGATTCTCCAGCATCTACAGTTTCCATTATCTCTGCACATTGAAATGAATCTTGTTGTGAAATGCATTGAAGAGGCAATGTGGAAATTTAGCTAATGTGTAACCAGAACTTTAAGAGGTTTATATCTTGATACTTAGTTGCCACTATAAAACAGTTCTTCAGGACTTCACTAATAACGTTACTGAATTCTTTAGTTTATTTGAAAACCTCTCTTACTTGAACAATAACTCCAAGCATAACTTGATACTAAAGAAGCCCGGCTGGGTGGCCCACAAGTTTAAAAAGACATGATGTATGTCTTCTTTCTCCAGTTGATTGTGCAGAAAACTAATCTGACGGTATGTTCTAATAACTCTTACAATGAATGATCATTATTAAACTAGATGTAGTTTCTTCCCTCCACCCTTTCCAAACATTCTAGCAACATACTCATATCTCTCATGTTTCTAACATGTGCAAAAGCTCAAGCTTCAGTTTTATTCAATTACTTCTGCACAATGAACTGAATGTTAGAATTTATTTTGGCAAATTCAAAGTGAAGTAGGACAGCATTTGAGAAGGCAAATGACTTAAGATTAACATTTTTGATCTAATATATTTTCTAAGACCAGCTACACAGACCATAACAGTGTACTCTAAATTGTTCCAAGTTACTTTTTGACAAAAATGTGACATTACACTAAAATTAGCCATCACCAAAAATTGAACAATTGGGGCATCATGCAAATTCCAACAGAAAGAAAGATTCTAATTTATGAAATACAATGTATTCAAAGCCCTTATTAAGATTTCATGCCATAAACACCATGCGATAATGTGAGGAAAATCAAATTGGCAATGAAGGAATTTGTGCACTAGATAACTGTCCCAGACGCACAAGATATGTCTAAGATTCACACAATAAATACAGGTCCCTTTGACATGCATTACGAAGGTTTTTTTCCTTCTTTTTTGCTGCCCTTTTGATTATCCCCTCCACCCAACAAGGGTCAAACTCATGACTTCTGGCTCATCTCAATGCTCAACAGCTTGTCTTTAAAATCTGATCATTCAGGTTAGTGACATTACAATTGTGCCAGAAAAATTATCAATTTTATCAAAGGGTCGAATGCAACATCCACAGCCTAAGTACTGCACTTGTGGGTTTCCCTCAGCAGTTCAGTGTCACAAACATATTTTGATTATATACTAATATTACAACGTAAGCATAGTGCTTTCACAAAGTATTTCATTCAACTACTGAAAACAAAGGAATTACACATTTCATTGAAACTCAAGGTTGTTGTGTCTCATGGCCACACATTTTAATTCAAATCCTTTCATTTTGCCATCAAGTCAAAGAATCAATTAAAGCAAATGCCCCCATCACCATTTGATGAATCTGCCTCTCCAACCTCTACTTCCAGATAAATCTTCTCGACCAAATACAAGCAACTCAGTTTTGCTATGAAGTACAATCCACCTCCCTCCTCCAACCTGAAACACAAATGACATATGATCTGAATTGTGTGAGGTAGAAAGGAAGAAAACACCAATCAATAATACTTTTCACTGACAAGAATTTAGAAATTCACAAAGAAGCCAATCACAAAGTTCCCACATACTAAACAGCAATCTTACTTTGGTTTACATTAGGCAGAAGTTACATCTAGCTGTTGGATTTTATGGCATTTAAAGGGGCAGCTTAACCATAACTCAAGTTTAGGAATGCAACAGAGCTCAAAAAACGTCAATAAAATGATTTAAAAACAAAGGTTAAGCAGATTTGTAGTTCAGATTGTTGATGCGCTTGTTGACTTGCTTGCCAAACTGGTAAGTTTGTTTGCAAATGTTTTGCCACCATGCTCGGTAACATCGTCAGTGCACCTCCAGTGAAGCGTCTGTGTTCTGTCCTGCTTGCTATTTCTCAGTGCGTCTTGGTCTATTGGGGTGGGTAGTATCACTACTGGATTTGTTTCTTAGTGGTTGGTATATGGGGCAGCTTTACATGTTTGTTAATGGAGTTCCGATTTGAGCGTCAAGCCTCCAGGAATGCTTGTGCATGTCTTTATTCCAAGTGTGATCTGACCAGAGCTTTGTAGAGCTGCAGCAAAACCTTGTGGCTCTCAAACTCAATTCCCCTGCCAATGAAAGCCAACACACCATATGCCTTCTTCACAACCCCATCAACTTGGATAGCGATCTATGGATGTGGACCCCAAGGTCCCTCTAAATCTGCACACTGCCAAGAATCCTGCCACTAACCCTGTATTCTGTATTCAAATTCGACCTTCCAAAATTAGTCACTTCACACTTTTAATCTTGTTCGAAATTCACACCAAGCCCTACAATTTAAGCTTCCATGAGAATGCCAGCAGTTTTTATTTACAATCATTGAGTAAATAAACTCAGACCCAAAAAGCATAGCCCGTCATTATCTACACAACAGACCACAACAGGAAGACAGAACACATCCAGAGACACTAGTCACCCTTCCATACATCAGGAAAATATCTGAAACAGTCACCAGATTATTCTTCCCCAAATCCCCTCCCTTGGAATCATGGTAGACAACAAACCGACAGCTGCACCACGACAGCTACTTGGCCACAAAGTAAGGTACTGATTTCCCAGTCCGCCACATCTAGGACAAAATGTCAGAAAGAGTGCAGCACAGCTGTGGACCAACAATGCTTGTTAACATGCACAATGGGCTTTTAAAGATAGTGCGAACACAAGCAATACCAGCATATTACTAACTGGCAAATTGTCTAGAAATTATGTATAACAAGATGGGGAGAAATCAGACATAATAAACGCTATAGGGGCAGGGTAGATAATTAATGAGACAAGTTTAGTAAGATATGGCAAAAAAAATGCATTAGGTCTCACAGCCACAAATCCTTAAAAAAAAACTCAACACAACTTGAACATTTCCAAAAAAATGCAAGACTCGGCCCATAGTATTTTTACATGTTAGATAACAATTTAAGAGAATAATACTTTACATGACCCTACTATAAAGACTGTAGAGGATATGGGGAAAATTGATGCCTTATTTAAAAGGCATAAAATTCAAATTTGGGAGTTAAGATGAAAATTTCAATTCTCATTTTCCAATTTGTCTAAACACAAGACATTTAGCAGGAGAGGTATGAAGTGTTCTAGAAGGTTACCTTAACACAATTACACCATTTAAAAGCCATTTGGACAGGTATGGATAGGAAAGGTTTAAGAGCGATACAGACCAAATGTAGGAAAATGGGACTAATTCAGTTTAGGAAACCTGGTTGGCAGGGACGAGTTGGGCTGAAAGGCTAGTTTCTGTGGAGTATGACTTTATGAATCAACAGCATCAGTACAATTTGCAGTACACTGAAGTGCCAATGCTATTTGGCAATAGGACTTTTTATGTTCATGTGACGTAGATCACTTTTCAGTTGTAATGGGGTCGACTAAACTTAAATACGTAATACCAAATCGTAGCTATCAGTAGGTTAACTGGGTTGGTTAATACATTTCAAGCTCTGGAGGACAATACTGAGCTAATTGGTTTGCATCACACATCCACTGCTCACTTTTGGGTTACATCTTGTGTTCAATTCTGGTCACCTCATTATACAAAAGATGGGGAAGCTTTAGGGAGGCTGCAGAGGAGATTTACCAGGATGCTGCCTGGATTAGAAGGCACGTCTTATGAGGTTGAGGGAACTAGGGCTTTTTTCATTGGAATGAAGATTGATGAGAGGTGACTTTATAGAGGTGTACAAGATGATGAAGAGGCATAGATAGAGTGGATGGTCAGAGACTTTTTCCCAAGGCGGAAATGACAATTATGAGGGGGCATAATTTTAAGGTGACTGGAGGAAGATATAGGGGAGATGTCAGAAGTAGGCTCTTCACACAGAGTGGTGGGCATATGGAATGTGCTCACTGGCAATAGTGGTGGAGTCAGATACTTTAGAGACTTTTAAGTGACTCTTGGAGGGGAACAATGGGGGATAGTAAAAGGTAGGGTATGCAGGGTAGTTTGATCTTAGTAGGATAATAGATCGGCACAACATCATGGGCCAAAGGGCCTGTACTGTGCTGTACTGTTCTATATTCTATCCTACAAATTACCATTGTTGTGGTCAGCGTCATACAGCACAGAAAAGGGCATTCAGCCCATCAACCCACGTATGCTACTGATTTATTCATCTTAATTCCACAACACATGGTCAGATTTGAGCTCTCAATCATTGGGTTTCTAAAACAATACTGTATCCATCATTATATAACCATATATCCCTCAGTTCAATAATTTATTAATCTCTTCTGTGAGGAAATATCAGGCTAAAACTCAAGTGCCTCCCTATTCAGAAGAAAGAAAACCAACAAGTTGTGACTTGATTCCTCTTGTACCTGCGTAACCAATATGCAGCTAAAGAGACACAGGAAGTGGTCAACCGCCTACCTTCATGGCAGAAATGTGCAACGAGGGAAAGATGTGTATGTGGGGAGTGGTTTGGGGCTAGGAAAGAGATGAGCAGGAAACAACGCCTCTTCAGCAGAGAGAGGTGTTTCAGTATTTTAAAAATGCTTTTAGATTTCCACTGTGCAATGGTCTAAATTCTTTTTTTCGCAAGTGTTGAGGCATTTCAACAAATGCTTTTAAAGATTCATTAAAGCATTCATTATCAACAATTAAGTTATTCTGGTTCAACATTCATACCAAGTCCTACAATTTAAGCTTCTATGAGAATGCCAGCAAGTTTTAGCTTATTTAAAATCACTGAAGAATATGCTAACAATCACTTGACAAGCAGATTATCAAACACACTGGGAGGCATGATCATAAGAGCATAAGAACATAAGAAGTAGGAGCAGAAGTAAGGCCATCTGGCCCCTCGAGCCTGCCCCGCCATTTAATAAGATGATGGCTGATCTTTTTGAGACTCAGTTCCACTTACCGACCCACTCACCATATCCACTAATTCCTTTACTGTTGAAAAATTTTTGAAGAAGTTCCTCCTGACCTCAGTGCTACATCTGCTTCCCTTTATTTTGAGGCGATGCCCAAATGATCAAAATGGTTCAATCAGCTCAATCAAAATGGTCACAACAATCACAGTTGTACAACACTCGCTACTTAGAAATGCAATAACTCAGTTTTGTTAACAGTCTAATTTGTCACCCATTCTTCCCATCTAGTTCCAGGGTGCGGATAGTACATTATCTTCTACATTATTGAATTAGAAATGTTTAATTCATCACTTTGGGTGATTCATTTGACCCTACAAAAAAAATCTTAAGTTGAACTTACAAGTGCTAGGTGATGTGAGATGTGAGTGTAGGACTGGGGTGGACAAGATCAGAAATCACACAACACCAGGCTACAGTCCACAGGTTTATTTGCTTTCGGAGCCTCACTCCTCCTTCAGGTGTTAGCGAAAGGGGTCATTTCAGACACAGAATTTATAAGGAGTTCAAAGGGTTACACCACTGAGATGCCGTAAGAAGGTTTTAATTGACTAATATGTATCTTAATGATGAAGGGTCTTGGCCCGAAACATCAGCTTTTGTGGTCCTAAGATGCTGCTTGGCCTGCTGTGTTCATCCAGCCCCACACCTCGTTATCTTGGATTCTCCAGCATCTGCAGTTCCCATTATCTCTGATCACAATTTTCCTAGCTACCATCAGTTCTGAGGAAGGGTCACTGGAAACATTAACTCTGAGTTTTCATCATAGATGCTGCTAGACCTGTTGAGATTTTCCTGCAACTTCTGTTTTTATAACTGAAAGTAAGATTAGTGGCAGTAAACTATTCAAACCAAAGCACGATCATGCCAGGGCGACACGGTGGCTCAGTGCTTAGCACAGCTGCCTCACAGCACTAGAAACCCGGGTTCGATTCCACCCTAGTGAGACTGTCTGTGTAGAGTTTGCATGTTCTCCCCACCTCTGTACAGGTTTCCACCAGTTGCTCTGGTTTCCTCCCGCAGTCCAAAGACATGCAAGTTAGGTGGATTGGTCCAGCTAAATTGATCATTGTGTTCAAGGATGTGTAGGTTAGGTGTGTAGCCAAGGGAAATGCATGGGTTACTGATATAGGGTTGGGGGATGGGTCTGGGTGGGATGCTGTTTGGAGAGATGGTGTGGACTCATTGGGCTGAATGGGCTATTTCCACACTGAAGGGATTCTCCGAAATATGCATCTTGCATTGAATGTTCTGGTTAAACAGACAACTTTAACTAAATGACAAATTATTCACAAGGTTGGAGAACACGTAAATTATGTGGCATAGAGATCTTTGTTGGATGATCAAGCTGCAGCACATCTGCCCAAAGTAGAAAATTCTAAAATGCTGTAAAGTCATATTTTACAAGTTGGAAATCTTAAATGTGAAGATCTAGTTCAGGTCTGGTATAATCCTCGTGGCAAATAGCAGGTAATGCAATGTGACAACACAACCAGCAAAATCTACTAAAAGGCTTGGAGATAGTAAGAACTGCCGATGCTGGAGTCAGAGACAACACAGTGTAGAGCTGGAGGAACACAGCAGGCCAGGCTCTGATGAAGGGTCCCGACCCGAACCGTCAAGTTTCCTTCTGCTCTGATGCTGCCTGGCCTGCTGTGTTCCTGCAGCCCCAAACTGTGTTATCACTAAAAGGCTTGGTTTATGCCTGGCGACATCAAGTTAAATTTGAAGATACAATTCAGCTTCAGTATTTTGTTTGTTCAGGATTATCCCTTTGTAGGAAAGATTGCATATAATAAAGAAACTGCTGCATAGATTCATGAGGATATTACTGGCACAGGGTAGGGATAGGGGGAGGAAAAGCTCCAGCTCTGAAAAGAAGTGGTGTTTTTCACTAACATCTAGTTAATGAAACTTTTGCAGGATATCACCTTTAAGTTTGTGTAATATTAAGCTAGTGATAATTTCCATTGATTAGTGGAACCACAATGAAAAGTTACAAATTAATAGTGAATTATCAAAGACAAAGTTTAGAAAATTCTTCAGAGAATTATTAGACACATTTACTGAACGAGTTTAATTATTTAATTAATTTAAAAATATAACTAAGTGTCTAAAATAATTACTTCATGCTTTAGCTGTACATTTGATTAAAAAGAAGTTAGCTACAGAGTAGTGACTCCAGAAATTTGATTAACCTAGAATTCTGATGCATCCTGTTAAAGAAGTAATTGCACTGTCTGATGTGGCACAAAATGCTTTTCCACTGAGAGCAACACATGCCTTTAAAATGGAAAGTATTTTGTGATTCAAGCTGTAGTCGTCGACTTCCTTTTAAGAGCTTCCTATAATAGCCCTGAACACAATGGCAACAACTTACAACATTTTTAATGTCATAAATATCCCAAGAATTTAGATATATTCTACACTGAACAAACGGCAACTTTATTCAGAATTCTTCAAATAGTAGTAGGGAATATTCAATTGCTACAGTATATTTTTGTGAAACGTTTAAATGACTGCACTGGTGGCAGAAACCTGGCCAGCTCTAATTTACCTTTATAGACCAAGTCAGTGCAAACAAGGGAAGGATCAAGAAAGATTAGATTAGATTCCCTACAGTGTGGAAACGGGCCCTTCGGCCCAACAAGTCTGCACCGCCCCTTGGAGCATCCCACCCAGACCCATCCCCACTATAACCCCCCCCACACCCCGAACACTATGGGCAATTTAGCATGGTCAATCCACCTAACCTGCACATCTTTGGACTGTGGGAGGAAACCCGAGCATCCGGAGGAAACCCACGCACACACAGGGAGAATTTGCAAACTCCACACAGACAGTCGCCCGAGGCTGGAATCGAACCCAGGTCCCTGGCGCTGTGAGGCTGCAATGCTAACCACTGAGCCGCTGTGGACTCGCAACAGACATATTAAGTACGTAAAAATAAGAAGCTGATTTGTATTGACAGTGGCCAGGGAAATATTCAAAAATATTCCACTAGTATTAAAAATGTAGACACCTAATACTTCAAATGGGTTTATCATCATTACTGATCTTAAGATCTAGTGAAGTGACATGCACGTTACAGGTTCCTTAAAACAGGATTTCCAGCCTTAAAGTACCTGACAACTGCTGCAATAAATAGAAATCTGCTTTGTAAAACTGCCGTTAACGTTACAGTGAAAATTACTGATTGGGTTAATGAAATTCAAACACAAGTTGTAGTGTCTTTCAGAAGACGTAAAGCTAAACTTCCATTCTCAGGTCTTCCAGAATACAACAAAATACTTGACACTCAAAATTTAATTCCCATACAGTTTGAAAAGGTCACAGAATGCATGAAATCTTTCACCTTAGAATACAATAAAACACCTATCTTTCCCAAGGGGAAGCACATTACGTGAGCAAAAATGTTAAAGTATGCTTGAGATCATTCAAAGATTTTTTTTCCAATTACACGCTTTAAAATAGTCTACATTCAGCATATTTCTAATTGTATTGAAAATTGTATCATGAATATAGCAGAACATTCCACTGTGCATCCA
The DNA here is from genome assembly GCF_030684315.1 of Stegostoma tigrinum. Taxonomy (NCBI): domain Eukaryota; kingdom Metazoa; phylum Chordata; class Chondrichthyes; order Orectolobiformes; family Stegostomatidae; genus Stegostoma; species Stegostoma tigrinum. The sequence continues at coordinate 34,689,429 of NC_081382.1, forward strand.
TTCTAAACCAAATTAAGTTCTCAAAAGTTAAATTATCAAAAATTTCTCAGTCTAACAAAACCAAAACCAAAGTTGTACAAGTGTTTAGTCATGGAAAAATTTTCATTACAGAATTATTTTATGACACAATGATAAACTTGATGAATGGAGGAAGTTTGCTTTATTGGTACAGTTCAGAATAATAAAAAAGGTCATCAAACAACCCCTTGTGGTATTAAATTACAAACTGCCACAATTTATAACTTACACATTCCTATAAATCACTTTCTTAATTTACCTTTGTATGGCTCCAACAGTCTCCCATCTTTATATCAACCATTGCCACCATCAGAGACGTTTAAACACAAGTCTTCTGCATATTACTTAACATCAGGAATATCCATCCTAAATAACATAGGAAATCAATCATCTGCTTCACAAGTATTTCTGCAATCATGACAGTGACCCACTGGCATGAATCGCTCTTACTTTATGACATAAAAAAACTGCAGGAGCATGTTTCTGACCACATCCTGTAATGCTAAAGCTTCAAGCACATTTCAAACCACACAGTTCAAACAGCAGTTACAAAGCTATACTGCCTGAAATATTTAGTATTTAATTTGAAGTACAGTTTAAAATCATAACCACCTTGCTTTCTTCCTTTCAGATCAGCTTTCTTTGTAAAACAATTATGGTCTGCAACTTAAACTACAAAAAGTGCGTAGTGAGAAAAATAAATGACTGGACCTTTTTATAGATCAAACTATTACAAGAAAGAAAGAAATTATTAACGAATCTAAATTTCTGTCGATAACAAAAAGAATATGCTTGACCAGGAAATGGGGTGATTACAATTCAAAAACAGAAGTAAAATCTAGAGGCAGAAGTATAATTACTTTAAGAGGAAAAATGTTAATAGGAAATTAACAGAATTATGGACAAGGCTGAGATTTTTAGATTCCAACCTTTTCAACACTACTCTGAAAGAAACAGCAAAATACACAAAGAAAGTAGAAACACTACACAGCATTCAATGGCCTCGTAGCCATTAGCATCACCAAGCATATAACACAAAAACGACCACAAGATCCACATCCATAACCTGATGTTTGGTAGTGCAAATTACACTATTCAACACAGAACATAATTTCTAATGTTAGATGTGATTCTATGACTGGATAGCACTTCCTGAACAATGCTAAGCAGGCTATGGATTACACTAACAACCAAACTGAGATCATCTGTATTTTTTAAGCACAAAATGAAACTGTGGATCAGGAGAGTTCTGAAGATACTGGTGATCAAGTGTATACATTTGGCAGTGCAGAATCCCTTGAAGATGTTCTTACTCATTGGAACATATCTATTCTGTATAATCTGACATATTACCTTAAATCTCTGCCACTGCATCTCTATGCCCCATCCATTAATCTAGTTTGTTTTTCACTTTAATCAGCTGTTTCCATACCTACAGAATTACTCTTATTTAAGGTTTTAAAAGAAGTCAGACACACTCTTCTCTCCCTTGAGCACAATGTCAAATTCAATCATCTCTGGTTTCTGCCATCTACTGCATCTTCACTATCAGATCATTCATTTTCTCTCATTTTACAAGACCAGACCTGTAACCTGCTGTCTGAGTCTCTAGATCACGCTCTAAGAGTATCCCAAAATAGTTCCGTGTACTCCTCTGAAAACTAGCTTTGTTCATCTGACTTTACGGTCTATACGTAAATTAAAAATGTCATGATTATTGCTGAGAGGCTCCCCCTTCTTTTCTCCTGCTCCATGCTACACTTCAGTTAATACTAACGGGCCTATGTATCATTCCCACAAGTGCTTTTATCATTTTTCATCTGTACCCAACTGTTTCTGCATCCTAGCTTTCTGAACTTAACTTGTCCTTATCTAGTTTGCCAATACCATCATTCACTCACAGATCCACACTCCACTCGTTCTCGTTTACTGTCCATCTTAAACAGAGGACACTTCTATATAACATACCAATTCACATCATCTTGCAGCCAGTCTCTGAAACTGTGACGAGATTGTATTTATTTATTTCTATTTTTGGTCTCAGCTCATTTATTTTGTTTCATATGCTACGTGAAGTCATTAGCTTTATTCTTTTATTCTTTACACAACTTCTAGCCCAGGTTTTCCAAATTGAGATCAGGACCCCAAGCGGTGCTGTGAGCTCTGAGACAGCAATAGCCACCATGGAACTTTGAATTAGAACAGTTTTACAGCTGCATTCCTGTTTTTACAGATGCCCACTCCCACAGTTCTCACTGACCTGTCACAACAATTTTCAAGCCTTGAAGTGGAGTCACAGTTGAAAAAGGTTTTGCATAGAAAAAGTACAATTCTAGCCTTAACTGTTGATTTAGTCTCAGACTTGTACTTCTGCTATCCCTTCTTGTCATGTCAATTTATCATTTTCCATATTAATAATACATTATTTATTTATTCACTACCTTTTTTTTTCTTGATCTTCCCAGGTTTGATCTCTTATCCACACTATTTATCATAAATCCTCTCAACTCCTACTGGTGTCAGTGCCTCATGGTCAGGGACACACTGTTTCCACACTAGTTTTGAGCCACTTATTCATCTCTCAAATCTGGCTTGCCCCTTTGCCAATTTTCTTGTAGCTCAGGCAACAATCCAGAGATTATGTAACTTTTCAAGTTCTACTTTTCAAATTTGATGCCTAGTTCCTCATACTATGCAGATCCCCCATTTTTGTCCAGCCTCTGTCGTTGGCACGCACATCAACCATGGCAACTGCATCTTCCCCCTCCCACTGCATATTTCACTCCAACCTGTCACTGGGCAAGCAACAAGCTATCTGTGCTCAAGTTCTTTGTTGCAAAAGCATCAATCCCTCTGACTACACTGTCTCCATATATCACTTCATTCTTTTTTGCTCTGCCCCAGTTGAATGGCTTCCTGTACTACATTGCCATGGTCAGTTTAATTCATCTTCTCTACAGACCCCAACACACATCCAAGCTAGCTGAAAGACTCCCAAATGAGTAAATAACAGAAGGATCCATTCTTCATTATAAATGCATGTTTAAATCTCCATAAAATTACAGTCTGTATAGTAAACACCCGACAAAACTGTTCCCAGCTTGCAACTGATTGCTGCCTTTTTTTAAAAAAAAACTTTTGTAGCTAAATAGCATTCAGATGAGAGCTGAGCTGGTTGAAGTGGACTGAGAAGAAAAGTTTAGCAGAAAAGACAGCTGAGGAAGAATGACAGATGTTCAAGAAAATAGTTCATTTTAAGTTTTTGAGAAAATTTGTAGCTCGGGTTGTGGTTGAGGCTGTAGACTTGCTCGCCAAGCCAGTGTGTTTGATTGTAGACATCCTAGCACGCTGCTGGGTAACATCGTCAGTGTGCCTCTGGTGAAACATTGGTGTTCTGTCCTGCTTGTTATTTATATGCCTCGTTTTGTCTCCTTCCACCTAACAGATAAATGCTAGGGAATGCCTGGAGGCCTGGCATTCCGGCTGGAATTCCATCAACGAACACACTAAACTGGACCGAATACACAAACCACAGGAAAACAGAACCAGAAGTGATGTCAACCACCCCAGCAATCCAAGACAGTAAATTACATGCAGGACATAACACCAACATTTCACCAGAGGCATACTGACAATGTTACCTTGCAGACATTTTGTAATCTGCTATCAAAGACACTGGCTTGGCGAGCAAGTCTACAACCTCAAAATAGCTCACTACTCAGAACAAAGATGAATCCCAGTGGGACAAAGACTCTAGGAAGGAAATAACCAACAAAATTAACCAAGGTTTATTGACAGCATGAAATTGAAACAAAAAATACAAAAGTTGGCGATAAACCAGAAGATTGGGCAAGTTATAAAAGCCAAAAGATGACCGATTAAAAAAGTCAACGATAGGGCAAAGTGTCAAGTAATATAAAAACAGGTGGAAACAGCTTCCTAACATATATAAAATTGACAAGAGAAGACAAAATGAATGTAGGCCCCCTCAATGAATGAGGTTGGGGAAATAATAGGGAACCAGAAAACACAAGAGTTGAATAAACACTTTGCAACAGTTTATGGGGTACAAACATTACCAACATTCCAAAAATGTTAAATAATCATGGGGCGCAAAGTAATGTAGAGGGAGAATAAACATTATAACTATCAGTAGAGATAAAATACTAGGGCAACTAATGAATGCAAGGCAAATAATGGGCCTGCTAGGTGGGCAAACTATAGTTGGAATGGGACAAAACTATATTATGAATGTGTTGAATTCATGCCACAGGAAATTATTTAGCTACTCAATCATAATTCTTGACCTGCACAAATTTATTTGTTAAAGAAACTACATTCCCAGACAACTGCCCCTAAGTAAAGGAATTGAATGCCTCAATTTATATTTACAAATTTGATAAGATTAAGTTGGACATATGTAATATACATCTTAAATATCCAGTTTCCTTTTACTTCCAACATGGGAACATGGAAAAGGACAAGAAAACCAACATTCCTACAGATATCAAATGCTTCAGTATCTCAGTTAACATTTGAGGAAAATAATATTCATTCATCTTGATGACTGAGAATTTGCACAAACCACATACGAGCCATAATTCAATATTCTTGTTAGATGCTAGTTGAACTGGAAATAGTTAAAACCAAATACTAACACATTACTGAATAGAAAATATTTTTGATTATCTAAGGGTCTATAGAAATTGCTGGAAATGACAACAGGATGACAAAAGTGATAACGTACAGGGTAGTAGAGCATGGCACATAGAAAACATCAAGCTATCCAAAGTAATGAAGCAATTTCTTTGTAAACAAGTACTATTCTTGGGCAACAAAAATGTATAATTCAGACTGATGAGAAATTGGTACTGCCAACTGGATGCATGTTTCCCCTGCTGTTAAATTCAATTGAACATTTTTTAAAAAATGCAGTAAAAGGTCTAACCTATCTCTAAGGTCACTCCGCTAATTGTCTAGTCTTGCCTCCCTAATTCACGCACACAGCAGCAGTGAAATATTCCTTCTATCCATGTTCCCATAATGGAAATAAACAGGGTAGAGTTTTCATCTTTCAGTGATAATCAACATTGGATTTATGATCAATATCAAAACAGAGATCACTAAATACTTTATGTCTCAGCAGAGCAAATTACACTTACAAATTCAATACCAATATGCCTTGATGTAATCTTAAAATAGGTTTTCACTGCAGCGTGGTAAAACAAATACATAAAATTAATAATCAGTGAAGGGGGAGTGAGAGTTCAACTTATACCAAAACATAAAGTATTAAAATTCTACAAAGATCAAATTACTTTGCACGCAAATGTATTTACTTTATTTACAACCTCTGCATTATTCTTTGATTCCTTAAAGAACATGCTCTGTTCTCTCATGCAAAAAGCAGTCAACAGTTTATATGAGCATAGTTAGCATAAATTAGGAAATACCAGCACAACTGACCTAAAACAATTAGACATTCATCTCTAGTCCGCATGAATGCAAATTTTTCCATGTAAAATTTAAGCTAATTCTTTCAGATGCAAAAGCAGCATAAATCAACAGACCAGCAGGAACAACTTCCTATTCATTTCATGATTTGTTCTTCAAACTCATTCAAAGATTTCTTACCTTTGGTAAGAAACAACAGAGCATATTTGGGGCAAAAAAAGTCATCATTCCAACCATTTGATGATTTCCCTTTTTTACTGAAGTGAAAATCTAGAGATGTATGGGCAGCACGGTGGCATAGTGGTTATTGCTGCTGTCACACAGCAGCAGGGACCTGATTTTGATTCCAGACTTTGCACGTTCTCCCTGTGTCTGTGTGGGTTTCTGTTGGATGCTCTGGCGCCCTCCCACAGTCCAGTAGTGTGCAGGTTAGGTTGATTGATCATGCAAAACAAACATATTGCCCAGTAGTGTCCAGGTATATGCAAGTTAGGTGGGTTAGCCCTAGTAAAAATCCCATTTGGGAATGGGGTGGGCCTGTTGGGATGCTCTTCAGAGGATCAGTGCAACCCGATGGGCCAAACAGCCTCTTTCTGCAATGTAGGGATTCTCTGATTGATATGGAAGTGTTTAATCAATTTAAATTTATACTTGAAATAAACAGTCCACAAATTAAACTGTATAATCATTCAGGTGCCGGACTAGCAATTCAAAGCTAACACATTCATAACTTCTTCATGCTAAGCTGTAAACCTGAAATCAAGACATCTGGCAGTTTGTGCAACAGCTCTGAAATAATTATGAAAGCTTGATGATTGTCGTGAAGATCCCATTGGCTTATCAAAGTCCCTCAGAAAACATTTCAGCTGCATCAATTCAGTCTGACCTACACATCACTCCAGTCCCACACAACATGGTGTCGCAATGCCCCCCTAAAGTAGCCTGGAAGTTACAGTTACCAATATTCATAAGAAGAAAGTTAAATAGGATTAATCAGCAATGACAAACATCCAATCAAGGTAAGATTAAAGGAATCTCTTCCTAGTTAACTCTGTGACATTCCAAATCTGTTTCCCAAGAATAGGAGAACTGCTTTTCACACTAGTCAAACCATATCTAACTTAAGTCTTATCCATATGCCAAAATTCATATTCAACTAATTCAAGAATATGCCCAGTCCTACCAGCAGATAGGACACAGTGATATATTTGGCTAGGTGTGGCAGTCATTAATACAAACTTCAAATCCCATAACATCTCATGGCTTCAAGTTAAGCAAGGTCAAGGAAATCTGGTCAAGTGCTCAATATTAATCACTCAGAAGAACTATGGCGAAGTCAAAGCATACCCATGATGAAGGGTAGATCAGTTTTATACTTTTAAGCAAGCTGAGAGTCCTGAATGCTACTCCTGTCAGGCTATTCTTCTTTTAATGGCAAGGGAGCCAACATGAAGAGCTTCTTACCCTTATATTTGTCAACAAGCAATAGGACTGTATGCTGTAAAATTCACAATTTGTGTTTTGTGCATGGTGGACAAGCATTGGACACAAAGGAGGTGTGGGATTCACCAAAGAATTTCTAGCCTCCTGAACAAGACCTGCTCTGTAGCCCCAGTATTTATAGGGCTAGTTCAGTTCAATTTCTAAGTTTCTTCAGTTGTTAAATAATGTAAGGAGGAGGTTCCATGAACATCAACTCCAACAAACACAGTGAAGTCCTGTAGTGAACTGCAGCAGACAAACTTCAAGTGCTTTAAGTTAGCTAGAACTATCTAGTGAATGATCCTATTTCTTCTTCCTCCAGAATCTTCACAGCAGTAGATGCCAGTGTCCAATCAATTTGGGCGACTCCACACTGCATTAATAAAGTAACAAGTTGCAAAGGAGACTGGTAAAAAAGATAAGAGCTCTCGGGATAATTTGGGTAACTTGGTAAACTGGATTCAAAATTGTCTTAATGGAGGAGGGACAAGTTGTAGGTTGTTTTGTGACCAGAAGCCTTTGAATTGTTTGGTGCAGCACTGGTTCTGATGCTGGGTCACTTGATGTTTTTACTGCATATTGATGATTTAGATATGAATATAGAAAGTTTAATCAATAAATTCGCAAATGACACAAAAATTGATAATATGGTAAACATTGAGGAGTAAAATTTCAGAGTAGATGATAAAGTCAGGGCAGTCAGTTCAGCAGATAAAAAATGTACAGTGATGCATTTGAGGAGGACGAATGAGGCAAGGGAGTACATAGACCCTGGTTAACACGGAGGATCGGCAGGACCTTCGTGTACATGTATACAGATCCTTGAATGCAACGAAGTATTTGACAGGGTTTAAGAAGGTATATGGAAAACTTGCCTTCATTAGTTAAGGTATTGAATACAAGAGCTGGAAGGTTATAATGGAGTTGTATAGGTTATTGGTTAGGCCGCAAGTGGAATTGTGTGCACCATTCTGGTCACTACAAGGATTTGACTGCATGGAGAGTGTGGAGGAGATTCACCAGGATGTTGCCTGAGGTGCAGCATTTCAGCTACAAAGAGTGACAACTGTGGCTAGGGCAGTTTTCCTTGGAGGAGTGAAGGCTGAAGGAGGGACCTGACTGAGGTCAACAAAATTATTTGGGCATTAGGTAGCGTTGATAAGAATAAAATCTCGAGTTCAGGAGTCAATTACCAGGGGACATACATTTAAGGAAGGATTTTTCCCCCCACCACAACAGAGTAATGGGTATCTGAAACTCACTGCCTGAAAGGGTGGTGGAGGCATTACAATATTTAAGAATTATTTAGATGAACACTTGCAATACCATAGTTTAGAAGGAGTTGGGGCAGGTGTTGAGAAATTGGATTAAAACAGATTGGTGATTTATGATGGGCACAGACATAATGGGCTAAATATGCTGTAACGTTCTATGGCTGTTTGTCTGTAAACCGCCAAGTCCATTGGACATAGCAAAAGTTAAGGGACCTGAATACATTGTGATCAGATGACTGAACACATTCACTATGCTTAAACACTGCATCTATGACTGATACTTCAGCAATTCACCAAGGCTACTTTACTACAACTGTGCACCTCTGCCTTTTATGACTAGTACCATCAACATCACCATCAAAAACAACGGCAGCAATGTCACAGGGGCATAATCACCACTAAGTTGTACACCATAATGGTCATAGCACCACTGTGTACGCCATATTATAGGAAAGATGAGAATGCATTGAAGAAAATGCAGAAATGATATACAAAAATGGTTCCAAGAATTAGAAACATCAGTTATGAAGATAAATTGAAGTAGTTGGAACTGTTCTCCTTGAACAGGAGATTGGATAGAGGCATTCAAAACCATGAACAAGCTGGATAGTGTAAAGAGGGAGAAGCCGTTCCTGCTAATAAAAGAAAAAGAAAACATGAGGACATAGATTTAAAGTGATGTTCAAAAAAGCAAAGGTGGCATGAGAAACATCCTTCTCACACAGTGAGTAGCAAGGATATGGAATGCATTGTCTTGAAATATGGTAGAGGCAGGTTCAACTGAGGCAATCAAAGGGCACTGGTTGACTATTTGGGTAGAAACAGCATGCAGTGGGGATTCGGCATGGGATTCACGCTAGATAACAGAGCCAGTGCAGGCACAATGGACTGAATGGTCTCTTTCTGCACCTTAACAATTAGAGTTACAGTCATAGAAATGGAAAGACTGAAAAAGGTCCTTCAGAGAAACAACCACCGAATAATTCAAATCCCTTCAGACAGTACTTGGCCCATACTCTTGTATGTTCTGGCATTGCAAGTGAAAATCTAAATACTTCTTAAATGTTGTGGGTTCCTGCTTCCACCACCCCTACAGATGGTAAGTTCTGAATTCCTACCATCCTCTGGATGAGAAAAGTTTCCCTTACATATCATCTAAATCTCTGTTCCTTAGCATAAATCTATGCTCCCTGTCACTGATTCCTCCATTAAGGTGTGAGTTTCTTCCCATCTACCCTGTCTATTCCTGCCAATTTTATATATCACAATTCTGCTCCCTCTAAATATCCTCTGCTCTAAAGAAAACAGCCTGTCTATCCAATCTCTCTTCCCAACTGAACTCTCTGGCTCAGGCCACATCCTGGTAGATCTCTGCTACAGCCTCTCCAATGCCTTTGCATCCCTCTGTTAATAGGGCATGTACAGTGTCATACTATTCTATGTTCTGTTAATGTGAATTCTACACTGCATTTAATATTCCAGTTGTTGCCTAAGTTTTCAAAAACAGTTCGAGCATTCTGTGATTCTGTACGTTGCCATTCTTTCATCATCACTGGGTCCATATTCCCGTACCTTATTCCAACTGTGAGCCCACCACTACTTGGGATGTTTTTCTTTCAGGACAAAACCCACCACCATTTTCCTCCAATAATGTGGGTTGGACAACAAGTGCAATTTTGCCAGCTCTGCTCACGTCAGAGTTACATTGCTGAATTGTAACCTAAACTTTTCACTTCAAGCATACTAAAAAGGGCCCCAGAAAAGCTGAAAACCAATGACAAAACCCTTCTACTAAAATTGTTCCATAAATCTGTAATTCTTCCATTAAGTAGCTTCTAACCTTCTACAAGTTTGTATATAACCTTTTCCTAGCTACAATCCGTTCTAAAGAAGGGTTACTGGAGCCAAGTTAATAAAATGTGAGGCTGGATGAACACAGCAGGCCAAGCAGCATCTCAGGAGCACAAAAGCTGACGTTTCGGGCCTAGACCCTTCATCAGAGAGGGGGATGGGGGGAGGGGCGTTTCGGGCCTAGACCCTTGTTAACTCAGTTTTCTCTTCATGAATGCTGCCAGACCGGCCGATCTTCCCAGCAATTTCAGTTTTAATTTCAGATTTTCAGCATCTGCAGTTCTTAAATTTTTTTTTGTTTCGTGGATCCTCAAACCCTGGTTTTTAAATTCCAATTTTTAAAAAAATACACCCACAGCAAAGTCCTTTAACATGAAATCAAAGATTGGGTTTGTGAACAAAACATTCAAAATGGAGGGAAAATGCGTCACTGCTCCGTCCACACATACCAACACTCAGGAAATTAACGAAAATAGGACAAGACAAGGGTCACTGGCGCCAAAATGTTCACACTGGTTTCTCTTCACAAATGCTGCCAAACCTGCTGAGTGTCCAATAATTTGTTTCTGTTTTGGATTTCCAGCATCTGTAGTTTTTTTGTAATTTATGATGCAAAACAAAACAAGTTTTGGCAAATCCAGAGTATTAAAACCAGTTCATGTGAATTTCAATTTCTGATAAAAAATTTCCTCGGTGAGGTGGCCCCAATAGCTTTCTTACTTGCAGGCTAGTTGTTGGCTTCTTTCAAGCAAAGCAGACGGCCATGTCAACGTTGAGTCCTTCTCTCCCTCTCTGGAAGTCAAACAGCAATGGGTTTAGAATGCCAAAATTGCACACCTATACAATTCACAGGCTCCAATTTCAGTAATATGCAAATATGCGGACATTCTAGGTACTGATTCCATCTCGGGAGCTAATATAGAAGCAGGTACAGTAGCAACACATTTATTCCGACATGTGAACTGGCAGGGAATAGTGGGCCACGGGCCTTCTGTAGGCAGATTGGATGAGTTTAGAATGTCATCATGGTCTGCACAGGCACAGCGGGTTGAATTGCCTGATCCTGTGCTGTACTGCTCTATGATCGATGCCAATAAACTAAGTGTAGCCTTACATCCTTAGAATTTCTATTGCAAAGCGATGGCCTAATTGTAATTGCATTTGCAGCCATGTTATCACAACGGGTTTTGATGTTTTCCTTTGTCCATGGCTGTTGGAAGACAGCTCTCCCATGCCCTTTTGTCAGCTTTACCCAGAATATCTAAATTGCAACAGGTTCAAACATTTCTGGAAATACAACCATGTAATCAGTCTCAGCCAGTTAAAAAAAAATCAGCAAGGTTGACAATCATTTAAAAGAATGAGGATTTAAACGCAAAAATATTGAACAAAGTGCTGCTTCTTCTCTTGAGGATTTCTCTTCACATCCTCCATTCATGACACATTGTTATGTCAGATATTACATCACCCACGTTTTATGGCCTTAAATACCTTGGAAAAACAAATGAAGCATTAATAAAGCAGATTGAGCTGCACTAAGAATTTTAAAAATGTTATAGATTTCAATCTGTTGCCAGTGTTTCCATGACCGCAAGACAGAAAATTATAAAAATGTTTGGTAACATATAAATAGTGAAGGCATCCTCAACTTCTTATGCAGCCAACAAGTTTCATCTTTAAAATTACTTTAACAGACATTGTTTAGAGATGTTTCTGTAATACAATCAACTAATGATCAAGTACAAAGAACTAACAATGGAGAATCAACTTCAAATGATTTTCTCACCTCTTTGGTGGAGTGATTAAAATCAAGAATACTCAAAAGGTTAGAATTGGAAGTGCACAGATATCTTACGGGGTTGTAAGGCTGGCAGAAACAACTATACAAAGATAGGGAGGGCAGAGATATGCAAACAACAATGAGAATTTTAAAATTGATACATTAGCTAATTGGGAACCAGTATAAGTCAGTGAATGAGAAAGGTTGCACAAAATGTTTGGTACAAGTTAAGATACATGGAGTTTTGAACTCTACTCCCTAGAGTTTAGAAGAATGAGATGATCTAATTGAAACATATAGGATTCTCAAGCTAAGAGCAATTTACTGCACGTGCTGGAATCCGTACTGAAAACAACAAATGCTGGAGATCACAGCAGGTCAACCAGCATCCAAACAGAAGAGCAAGCTAACATTTCGAGCCTAGATGACTCTTCATCAGATGAAGTCATCTAGGCTCGAAATGTTAGCTTGCTCTTCTCCATGAATGCTGTCTGACGCGCTGTAAACTCCAGTGTTTGTTATTTTCAGTAAGATTCTTAAAAGGCTCAACAGGGTAACGGCCGAGATATTTCCTCTCATGGGTAAGTCTGGGACCAGAGGGCATACTGTCAGAATAAAGGGGTGCCAATTTAAGAATGAGATGAGGAGTAATTTCTACTGTCAGAGTTTGAGAGTCTTTTGAACTTTTGACCACTGAGAGCTGTGGGGGCAGAGTATTTGCGTATATTTAAGGCTGAGGTAAATAGATTCTTGATCAATGCAGGAATCAAGTGTTACTAGGAAATGGCAAGAAATTTCAGATTCCACTGAATGAGAAGCTGGCTCGAAGGTCCAAACTGCCTACTCCTATACCATTTCCTCCTGTTCTATGAAAATCAATTTTGTTTTTGGCAGGACACAACCCAGCAGGTCAACTATGTCAACATTCTACTGATTAAGTCATGGGGCATGGGAACAGACCCTTTGGTCCAACTTGTCCATGCCAATCAGGTTTCCAAACTAGTAGTCCCACTTGCCTGTGTTTGACCCAAATCCCTCTAAACCTTTTCTATTCATGTACCTGTCCAAATGTCTTTTAAATATTATAACTGTACCTGCATCACCATTTTCTCTGGCAGTTCATTGAACATATCATCCACGTTCTGTGAGAAAAAGCTGCTGCTCAGGTCCCTTTTACAGCTTTTTTCTCACCTTAAAAATGTGCCGTCTAGTTTGGAACTTTCTGGCCCTAAGGAAACAAAGACTTTGCTATTCACCATGTCTCAGCCTCTCATGATTTTATAAACCTCTGCAAAGGTTACCCCTCAACTTCCTCCAGTCCTGTGAAAAAGCCCCAGCCTATACAGCTTATTCTTATAGCTCAAACACTCCAGTCCTGGCAATAATCTTATGAATCTTTTCTGCACCCTCTCAATAATAGCCTTCCTACAACAGGGCAACCAAAAATGTACACAGTACTCCAAATGTGGCCTCACCAACATCCTGCACAACCACAACATGATGGTCCAACTCCTGTGCTAAACGGTCTTAGCAATGAAGGCGAGCACGTTAGATGCCTTCTTAACCACCCTGTCTACCTGCGAAACAACTTTCAAAAAACTATGTATGTGAACCCCTAGGTTCCTTTGTTGTATAACACTCCCCAGGGTCCTACGATTAACTGTGTAAGTCCTGCCCTTGATTGTTTTACCAATGCAACACCTCACATTTATCCAAATTAAAATCCATCTGTCACTTGTCAGCCAATTGGCCTAAACGATCAAGATCCCTTTGTAATCACAGATTACCTGGAGACAGTGCAAAGGGGATTCCCTAGAATGATACCAGGAATAAGGTCCAGAGGTAATGGAGGCATGATTGAGAGATTAAACAGTAAAATAAGTTGAAACAAGTGCAGAGATGGTCAATGTTAGAAATAGACTACCTGAGTGAACTTGTGGGCATGCCAATATATATTTACTCTTGTAGTTTACCATCCTTATTCACCACATTTTATGCACTTATGTTATAGGCTTTTGGATCCTGTTTTTACTGTTTTTCACGTCCTTCATAATTTACTGTGGTATTATTTCCATCCTGAGTGCTATCAAACACTCATCCCTTTATATACCTCATGCCTCTCTTCTACTTTTAGATTCTGGTGCCCATTTCACTTTTAAAAACTTTCCCTAACACACTCGTGGAACTCCCCACAAGGACACTAGTCCCAGTCCTGCTAAAATCCAATCCCTCCCTGTTGAGTATGTTCCTCCAGTTACATAACTGGTCCCAAAGCCCAAGAATTTGACAATTCCCTTGCGCAATGTCTCAAGCAATGCATTAATTTTCTGTTTTTTTTTGTATCTCAACCCTTCTTAGCATTTCACTGGAAAACAATCCAGAAATTACTACCATCAAAGCAGGCCTTCTTTTCAATTTCCTCTCTGGCTCCTGAGCTTCTGCGCATTTGGAACTGGTTATTGGCAATGAGGTCAGGGTAGAAACAAATGGCTCTCATGGCTACCGCAAGAGAAGAAAGAAAGGAACTGAAATTTAGTGGCAAAATTTGATCAACCAACCATACTCTACATATACATTTAAAGTGTTAAAGGTCTCCTTGTTCTCAAGGCACAAGATTCAATTAAAATGGATAGCAAATCTATAAGCACTGGTAAGAATTTACAGTATGAAACTGCAGTATGCTGTGTTCATCAACATAATACTGATGTCAAAACTAATTGTTTTCATACTGAATAGGTAAATTATGCACCTTGCTGTACAATGCAGCATTCGGGATTCTCTGTAGCCTCATTTGACAACAGCAATGTATTAGGTTTGGTTTCCGGGACAGAATTATCTGAATAACAACAATCCAAATTAGGCAAATACAATAGATTTCACTCATAGCAACATTTAGCGTGATGCCTGTCAAACACTACTTGTTTATGAATTTTATGAGAGGAATGGAAATTTGTTAAAAATGAAGCTGAAAAAGACAGCAGATTTAGCAGCCTCCAACCCAAGCAAAGTCAGACGAGAATCACTACAAAGATCAGTTATAATAAAATGTGAGGCTGGATGAACACAGCAGGCCCAGCAGCATCTCAGGAGCACAAAAGCTGACGTTTCGGGCCTAGACCCTTCATCAGAGAGGGGGATGGGGTGAGGGTTCTGGAATAAATAGGGAGAGAGGGGGAGGCGGACCGAAGATGGAGAGAAAAGAAGATAGGTGGGGAGGAGCGTATAGGTGGGGAGGTAGGGAGGGGATAGGTCAGTCCAGGGAAGACGGACAGGTCAAGGAGGTGGGATGAGGTTAGTAGGTAGGAGATGGAGGTGCGGCTTGGGGTGGGAGGAAGGGATGGGTGAGAGGAAGAACAGGTTAGGGAGGCAGAGACTGGTTGGACTGGTTTTGGGATGCGGTCGGTGGAGGGGAAGAGCTGGGCTGGTTGTGTGATGCAGTGAGGGAGGGGACGAACTGGGCTGGTTTTGGGATGCGGTGGGGGATGGGGAGATTTTGAAGCTGGTGAAGTCCACATTGATACCATTGGGCTGCAGGGTTCCCAAGCAGAATATGAGTTGCTGTTCCTGCAACCTTCGGGTGGCATCATTCTGGCACTGCAGGAGGCCCATGATGGACATGTCATCTATAGAATGGGAGGGGAAGTGGAAATGGTTTGCGACTGGGAGGTGCAGTTGTTTATTGCGAACCGAGTGGAGGTGTTCTGCAAAGCAGTCCCCAAGCCTCCGCTTGGTTTCCCCAATGTAGAGGGAGCCACACCGGGTACAGTGGATGCAGTATACCACATTGGCAGATGTGCAGGTGAACCTCTGCTTAATGTGGAAAGTCATCTTGGGGACTGGGATGGGGGTGAGGGAGGTGGTGTGGGGGCAAGTGTAGCATTTCCTGCGGTTGCAGGGGAAGGTGCCGGGTGTGGTGGGGTTGGAGGGCAGTGTGGAGCGAACAAAGGAGTCATGGAGAGAGTGGTCTCTCCGGAAAGCAGACAGGGGTGGGGATGGGAAAATGTCTTGGGTGGCGGGGTCGGATTGTAGATGGCGGATGTGTCGGAGGATGATACGTTGTATCCGGAGGTTGGTGGGGCGGTGTGTGAGAACGAGGGCGATCTTCTTTGGTCGGTTGTGGCGGGGGCGGGGTGTGAGGGATGTGTTGCGGGAGATGCGGTCAAGGGCGTTCTTGACCACTGTGGGGGGAAAGTTGCGGTCCTTGAAGAACTTGGACATCTGGGATGTGCGGGAGTGGAATGCCTCATCGTGGGGGCGGAGCGGGAGGAATTGGGAATAGGGGATGGAATTTTTGCAGGAGGGTGGGTGGGAGGAGGTGTATTCTAGGTAGCTGTGGGAGTCGGTGGGCTTGAGATGGACATCAGTAACAAGCTGGTTGCCTGAGATGGAGACTGAGAGATCCAGGAAGGTGAGGGATGTGCTGGAGATGGCCCAGGTGAACTGAAGGTTGGGGTGGAAGGTGTTGGTGAAGTGGATGAACTGTTCGAGCTCCTCTGGGGAGCAAGAGGCGGCGCCGATACAGTCATCAATGTAACGGAGGTAGAGGTGGGGTTTGGGGCCTGTGTAGGTGCGGAAGAGGGACTGTTCCACGTAACCTACAAAGAGGCAGACATAGCTGGGGCCCATGCGGGTGCCCATGGCCACCCTCTTAGTCTGTAGGAAGTGGGAGGAATCGAAAGAGAAGTTGTTGAGGGTGAGGACGAGTTCGGCTAGGCGGATGAGAGTGTCGGTGGAGGGGGACTGGTCGGGCCTGCGGGACAAGAAGAAGCGGAGGGCCTTGAGGCCATCTGCATGCGGAATGCAGGTGTATAGGGACTGGACGTCCATGGTGAAAATGAGGTGTTGGGGCCCCTGCATTCCGCATGCAGATGGCCTCAAGGCCCTCCGCTTCTTCCTGTCCCGCAGGCCCGACCAGTCCCCCTCCACCGACACCCTCATCCGCCTAGCCGAACTCGTCCTCACCCTCAATAACTTCTCTTTCGATTCCTCCCACTTCCTACAGACTAAGAGGGTGGCCATGGGCACCCGCATGGGCCCCAGCTATGTCTGCCTCTTTGTAGGTTACGTGGAACAGTCCCTCTTCCGCACCTACACAGGCCCCAAACCCCACCTCTTCCTCCGTTACATTGATGACTGTATCGGCGCCGCCTCTTACTGCCCAGAGGAGCTCGAACAGTTCATCCACTTCACCAACACCCTCCACTCCTACCTTCAGTTCACCTGGGCCATCTCCAGCACATCCCTCACCTTCCTGGATCTCTCAGTCTCCATCTCAGGCAACCAGCTTGTTACTGATGTCCATTTCAAGCCCACCGACTCCCACAGCTACCTAGAATACACCTCCTCCCACCCAACCTCCTGCAAAAATTCCATCCCCTATTCCCAATTCCTCCGGCTCCGCCCCCACGATGAGGCATTCCACTCCCGCACATCCCAGATGTCCAAGTTCTTCAAGGACCGCAACTTTCCCCCCACAATGGTCAAGAACGCCCTTGACCGCATCTCCCGCAACACATCCCTCACACCCCGCCCCCGCCACAACCGACCAAAGAAGATTGCCCTCGTTCTCACACACCGCCCCACCAACCTCCGGATACAACGCATCATCCTCCGACACTTCCGCCATCTACAATCCGACCCCACCACCCAAGACATTTTCCCATCCCCACCCCTGTCTGCTTTCCGGAGAGACCACTCTCTCCGTGACTCCCTTGTTCACTCCACACTGCCCTCCAACCCCACCACACCCGGCACCTTCCCCTGCAACCGCAGGAAATGCTGCACTTGTCCCCACACCTCCTCCCTCACCCCCATATCAGGCCCCAAGATGACTTTCCACATTAAGCAGAGGTTCATTTGCACATCTGCCAATGTGGTATACTGCATCCACTGTACCCGGTGTGGCTTCCTCTACATTGGGGAAACCAAGCGGATGCTTGGGGACCGCTTTGCAGAACACCTCCGCTCGGTTCGCAATAAACAACTGCACCTCCCAGTCGCAAACCATTTCCACTCCCCCTCCCATTCTATAGATGACATGTCCATCATGGGCCTCCTGCAGTGCCACAATGATGCCACCCGAAAGTTGCAGGAACAGCAACTCATATTCCGCTTGGGAACCCTGCAGCCCAATGGTATCAATGTGGACTTCACCAGCTTCAAAATCTCCCCTTCCCCCACCGCATCCCAAAACCAGCCCAGTTCATCCCCTCCCCCCACTGCACCACACAACCAGCCCAGCTCTTCCCCTCCACCGACCGCATCCCAAAATCAGTCCAACCTGTCTCTGCCTCCCTAACCTGTTCTTCCTCTCACCCATCCCTTCCTCCCACCCCAAGCCGCACCTCCATCTCCTACCTACTAACCTCATCCCACCTCCTTGACCTGTCCGTCTTCCCTGGACTGACCTATCCCCTCCCTACCTCCCCACCTATACGCTCCTCCCCACCTATCTTCTTTTCTCTCCATCTTCGGTCCGCCTCCCCCTCTCTCCCTATTTATTCCAGAACCCTCACCCCATCCCCCTCTCTGAAGGGTCTAGGCCCGAAACGTCGGCTTTTGTGCTCCTGAGATGCTGCTGGGCATGCTGTGTTCATCCAGCCTCACATTTTATTATCTTGGATTCTCCAGCATCTGCAGTTCCCATTATCAAAGATCAGTTATAGCTGTTTTATTTTTAATTTATACAACATTGGACTAATGAATTCATTCAGCAAAGCATCAGGAAAGACAATGCAACAGCATCAGAATGATAAATAACAATATCCATGCTGAAAACAACAAGCTAATAGATAACTGCTAACTCACAAAGGAAATCAATGTCTATCTTAAAGCAGAGATGGCAGGAACTGCAGATGCTGGAGAATCTGAGCTAACACAGTGTGAAGCTGGATGAACACAGCAGGCCAAGCAGCAGAGGAGCAGGGAAGCTTGATGTTTCGGGTCAGGACCCTTCTTCAGAAATCTCACTTTATGAATTTCTGAAGAAGGGTCCCGACCCAAAACATCAAGCTTTCCTGCTCCTTTGATGCTGCTTGGCCTGCTGTGTTCATCCAGCTTCACACCGTGTTATCTCTAACTTAAAGCACTCTGGTAACAAATGAAAGAAATGCCTCCACATCTATTACAAATGTCAATACACTACATAGAAAGGTCTATCATGGTGATTCTTTGTAAACAAACATACCAGGTTAACATCTAATGAGGTCCAAGAGCTACAGGAAACAATGTAAAATTACTTTTGTGGAAGGGTCAACTTAGGATCTGAAACATGAACAATTTCTCTCCATAGACGCTGCCTGATCAGTTCAGTAGTTACTTTTCCCATTCATTTCAAAATCCATTACATGTGCAACTGGAAATCACCAGTTGTCTGTGTGAAAACATAAAGAATACAAAATAAAAGATCTCCTTTGCCTATTAGAATTTCTTCCCTTATATGACAACTAATTATTATGGAATATTTTCCCCTTCACCTTTCCAAATTAAAATAATTTACATGCTACTGTAGCCATCTTAGTTCTATGGAATTTAGACAGGTATGCAGTGCTATTGGGAGCTTGTGAATGTATCAGTTAGTGCCTTGCTATGAAATAAGAAAGTACCAGTAAAGGAAATATTTACTATGACATAGAATTAACAGCTCCATTCACACAAGGCCAGAAAAGAAGCTGAGCAACAGATATTAAGTGATTCAGCCTTGAATGCATGAAATTAGAAATAATACGAAGTGAGAGACAGTTATTAAATGTAAACCAGTCACTGTTTGCCTCCTGCAAGTAGGTGAAAGTATCTAGAGAAGGAACGAAGAGAAGCAAATCTTCAAGCAAAACAAATCTGTTAACCATGAACCTCAAAATCCTGTCCTTCCCACTGCCCAAGTCACCCTTATTTTTTAAAAAAAGGAGCAAATTACTGCAGATGCTGGAATCTGTAATGAAAACAAAAACATGCCACAGATCACAACCAGTTAAGGCAGAATCCATTGATAAAACGTTGAGCCTTAAGGTCCACTAAAAAGTCACCCTGACTTGAAACATTAGCTTGCCCTCTCTCCCCCCACAGACCTGCTGTGATTCCCAGCATTTCTTTGTTTTTACACATTTTTATTTTTACCCTATTTTTGCCTGCTTGTGTGTCTGTGTAGGTAGAGGGAGTTTTATAAGGGGGTTTGAGTTTTACTGGGATCTGGTGCACCTGCAGTGAGTAGTGTCGCAGAAGAGAGGCACAAAGCGTAGGTTCCAACAGTGCTGCAGAATCATTTATACATGGTTGTTTTGTTTCACACCAGTTCTACCATGTGAGAAGAAACTAAATCTTGAACACTTCTCTGACCACTGCTACACTATATTTTTAAATGTACTATGACAAAAATGAGTAAAATAATAATGTGGGCACTATCTGAATTTACATGTGTACCTTGTGCTAACTGGGAGACTGTGTGCACATGTCCAATTTTGACCACTGTTGCTTCATTTGGAATTCAGAGTCATGGGGTGACTACATCACATGTCCCAGTGAAATGGATTGGATGGAGTTCAAGATATTTCCTTTAAATGTACATGATATCACAATGGACAGAATGATAACGGTAATGAAGTTGATACGGTGTACAGGAACTCTAAAAGACTGGATAGTAAAGTCAAAGCACATGATATAAAAAGGAAAGAGGTAGCATGGACGCAAAGTTGGATAAGAGGTAATAACGAGTAGTGGTGAACATTTGTTTTTTTCTGAACAAGAGGCTAGTTTGCAATTGTGGTCCTCAGGGTTGATATGAAGACTTCTGCTTTTCTTGATATACATATCATGGCCTAGACTCTGATATACTGACAATCCAAATCCTGAAGATGACACAGAAGTTAGAAGTATTGACAATTGTGATGATGATCACAATAAAATTCAAGAGCTCACAGACGGGTTGATGGAATAAGTGGCAGATGGAATTTAATGCAGGGATACAATTTGGTAGGAAATTTGAACAGAAGCAGTATAAATTAAAAAGGTACAAGTCCAAAAGGAATGGAAGTGCAGATGGGCATGGCAGCGTATGTGCACAAATCACGAAAGGTGGCAAGGCAAGTGAGAAAATGATTCATTAGATTTCCTGAATCTTGGGCTTTTCCAAATAAAGGTATCGAATATAAAAGCAAAACAAGTTATGTTAACTGTTTACAGAAAATCTCTTCAACCTTAACTGCTGTAGTGTGTCCAGTTCTGGGAACCACATTTTCAAAAGTATGATAAGGGTTTAGAGAGAGGTCAGAAAATATTTACAAATATGGTTCTGATAATATGAAGCTTCGGTTATGTGGACAGATTGGAGAAGCTGGGACTGTTTTCATCAAAAAAGATTGAAAGATTATTTGACAGAGGTTTCAAAATCATGAAGTGATCTGGACATAGTTAACAGGTACAATCAAGGATTAAGAAGCAAAAGAGATTTGATAATTATCTAAAGAGAAAAAAGTTTCAGAGTTAAGCAAAAAGGACAAGTGAGTAAAACTCATTGAATTGTTCATGTAGGCAACCTGTAGGAATACGGAAGGACTGAATGGCGTCCTTCTTTGCTGCAACGATTCTGTGTTATTATTCAGTGATTCAATCATACATTAGTGCTTCCAACTAAGAGTTCAAAATTATAATACAGAAAACTGAGTAAAATAGTATTAAGTCTGATTTTAGAAATGATGTATAGCCAACTTTAGCCAGCTCATTGCAAAAAAATGGATTGCATCATACAAATTATATGATGCATTCATTTGACAGAAGTCTGAGCAAACTGCTATCCAAGTAGAACAGAACGATCTTCAAATATGGTAGAAGAGTCAGTATACATTTTGGGTTCCAGCCAGGCAGAAGAACCCTGTTTACAGCATTTGGTTTCTGGCCAAAACTAAAACTACCCTGTTTAGGAGACAAATATGTGCCTGGATATATACGTATCGAATAATATTTCAGAAGTTCAATATGATATATTTGAACAAGGAGTGAAAGGAAATGCTGCTCTCTAATTGTTTTAAGAATGGTTAAGTTTGTTTACTTCTTTCATGGGATATGGATGACACTGACTGGGCCAGCATTTATTGCCCACCCCTAGTTAACTTCTTAAATCACTGCAATACTTACACCCATAAGGCCATTATGAACAGAGTTCCAGGATTTTGACCCGGTGATATTGAAGGAATATCAGTATGTTTCCAAGTCAGAATGGTGAGGGTGGGTTGCAAAGAACTTGCAGGTGGTGGTATTTACTGTCCCTGATTTTCCAGATGGTAGTGGTCATGAGTTTGGAAGGTGCAGTTTAAGGAGCCCAGGTTAATTTCTGTAGTGCATTTTATAGATGGTACACACTTTGTTCATGGCATTCATGCATGTGGTGCCAATTAAGCAGGCTGCTTTGCCCTGGGTGATGCGGTGGTCTTGAGGTGCAACGGTAGTGCTACTACCTCTTGGCCAAGAGACGTGGGTTCAAGTCCCACCTATTCTAGAGGTGCATAATGTCATCTCTGGACAGACTGATCAGAAAGCCTGTCCTGGATGGTGTCAAGCTTTTTGAGTCTTGTTGGAGCTGCACTCATCTGGGTGAATGAGGCATGTTGCTTTGCAGTCCATCGCTGACTGTGTCTTGAAAATGGTAGAAAGGCTTTATGAATCAGGTGGTGAATTACTCTGGAGGATTCCTGGCCTCTGAGGTGATCTTGAAGCTGCTTCATTGATAGGTTTAATGCAATTCAGTTTCTAGTCATTCGTTAAACGCCAGGATGTTAATAATGCGGATTTGTTCACAGTTAAGCCAATGGATATCAAGGACCAATGGTTTGATTCTTTTTTGCTGGAGATCAGAAAGCCATGTGACATTAGAGCAGGATTAGGTCATTTAGGCCAATGAATCTGCTCCATCGTTCAATAAGATCATGGCTGATCTGATAATCCTCAATTCTACTTTCCTGCCTTTTCATCATAGCCTTTTCGTTTTAACATGTTTCCATTTATTATGGTACCTTCCCTTCCTTTAACAACTTTGGCAGAAGGTGTTTTCTTCCTGTCCAGTGGTCGAGCAACACCGTGGCTTCCAATGGCCTAGAATGGTCGTAGGAGCCTGCACCTGGCAGGGCAATCTCTTAGTGTGGTGGTCTTGTCCAGAAAGGGTGGTCTCAGCCTGTGGTGGTGATAGTGTCCCAGCACGGAGGTCTTGTCTCATTGCGAAGGTCTTTCTCGACACCTTCTGGGTATTCTCCAGCAGCCTGGCATGAAGGTTTAGTCCTGGTGCTGAGATCTCATCCTTGCTTCACAGGCAGCTTCCAGGTCTTCCAAAAGCCCGGCCTAGAGGTCTAGGCCCAGCATGGAAGTCACATCTTGGCTCGGCCCTGCACAGCGGATTCAGCCCGGTTTTCCAGCATACACCAAACCCAAGCGCCATTACTTAAACTGTAATGAACTTTTACAATTTTTTTCTTCTTACTTATGACTTCTATCATTAATTTAGGTGCCTTGGTGTGGCAACATAAAGCTTGCAACAGTATTGTGTTTTGTAAAAATACACATGACAATAAATTGATGTTCTATTCCGTTCTGCCTTCCTTACTGATTAAGTATATTCAAAGCTGTATTGGAAGAATTTTTAACGACCCAGCCTCGACAGTCCACTGTGACAAAGAATTCCACGGATTCCCAGTAGGGGAAATCCATCTCCCTGCCAACTCCCCTCAGAATTTTTGTTTCAATAAGGTTGTCCTCCTTATATTCCAACTAGTATAGGCCCAAACTGCTGAAACTCCCCTCAGAAGACAGTCCATCCATACCTGATGTCAGCCTAATTAACTTTTTCTGGACTGCCTCCACTGCTAGTGTATATTTTCTCAGATGAAGGGGTCCCAAAACTGTTTACAATATCCCAGCTGTGGTCTAACTTCTGCCCTGCATTTATATTTCAAAGATCAACATTCTATTTGCCTTCGCTCTTACCTGCCAAACCTGGATACTAGCTTTTTCTGATTTATGGGCAAAGACTCCCAAATTCCTTTGTGCTGTAGCTTTCTGCAGTTTTCCGTAATTTACATAATATTCAGCTCCCCTACTCTTTCTGCCAAAGTGCATAACCTTCTGCTTTTCCACATGAGGTTCCTTCTGTCAAATTTGTGCCCACTCACTTAGCCTCTTTATATTCCTCTGCTGGCTCTGTGTATTCCTCATTAATTGCCTTCCCTCTTATTTTTGTGTCATTTGCAAAGTTGGCTATAATTCAAGTCAATGATATATATTAAAAATAATTATGTTCACTGCCTGAAATTTGAGTGTTACTTGTCACTTGTCAGCCTAAACATGGATACTATCTACATCTTGACTCATCTGGGCATGTACTGATTTAGCATGAGTCGCCAAAAGTGCCAAACCTCATGAAATATCCAACAAACAGCCCACTTCTGACCTTATAATGGAGGGAAGATCACTGATGAAACTGAAGATGTGTTTATGAAAGTTGTAAACTATCCAAATAGTTTCCCACACACTGCAGTCACACTGGGCTTAAAATTGCTCTGCATCAAATTGAAATAGTCTGATGCGCTGTCTCCAATTAATCTCAGTTTATACTACTCTGGTAAGTTTGGGCCTCTTGGTCTATTCCATAGGATTCTGCAAGACACAGCTCCAGACATAATGGATGGTACGGGATCAATGCTGGGGCCTCAGTAATTCTACATCCATGACATGGATGAAGAAGCAAAACGTGTTGTATCTAGATTTGCCAACAATAAAAAGCTACATGGAAAAATAAGTTGTGGGGTGGGTGTAATGAGTCCGTCAAGGGGTAATGGGCAGGTTGAACGAGTAGTCGATAAGACGGCTAATGAAGAATATTCTAGGGAAGTGCGAAGTTCAGGGTGATGTCAGGAACTTCAGTACAGGACTGACTGATTCGACTCAGGAGTGATGGTCCAGTAGTAATTATTGCTAGATTATTAATCTAGAAACTTATCTAATGTTCTGGGAAGAGACAGTAGGAGCTGCAGATGCTGGAGAATTTGAGATAACAAGGTATAGAGTTGGACGAACATAACAGGCCAAACACCATCAGAGGAGCAGGAAAACTGACATTTTGGGCCTAGACCCATCTCCAAAAATGGTTGTCCTCTTTATGCTTGGCCTGCTGCGTTCATCCAGCTCTACACCTTGTTATTGCTAATGTTCTGGGAATCACAGTTCAAATCCCACCACAGAAGACAGGGGAATTCTAATTCAATTTTTTTAAAATCTGGAATTAAGAATCTACTGATGTTAATGAAACCAATATCAATTGTCAGAAAAACCCATCTGGTTCATCATTGGCCTTTAGGGAAGGAAATCTCTCAACCTCACTGGTCTACAGACTGCAGACCCACAGCAATATGGTTGACTCTCAACTACCCCCTGAAATGGACAGGCAAAAATTGTTGGCCAGCCAGAAACGCACATGGCCCAAAAGTGAACACAAAAACCAGCTATTTGTTTCAGTCATAAGATCAGAAAAGCAGAATTTTTCAAGAAGGTGTGAAACTTCTAAATGTGATGTCCAAAGAAACGCTGATGATTTATACAAGGAACTGGAAAGTCAGCATGCAACTACAGCAAGCAATTAGGAAGGCAAAGCGTCATAGTGGTCTTAATTATAACAGAATTGGAGTGTATCCATAAAGAGATCTTGTTAATATTGTACAGCATTTTAGTGAGACCAAAGTACCGAAAGGAGTCTTGGTCTCCACAGTTACGAAAGGATCTACTTGTACTGAAGGCAATAGGCAGAAGGCAGTACAAGAATCACTAATTTGGTCCCTGGGATGCAAGGATTGTCCTATGACAAGTGCAAAATAAACTGGACCTATTCTCTCTGGAGTTTTGAAGAATGAAAGGCAATCTTGAGAACAAGAGGTGAGATATACAAGATCCTGAAAGGGTTTCATAGGGCGGACACTGATACATGGAGGAAATCTGGAGATTCTCTGGAGAGGGAATCGAAAGCAAAGGGAAACACGGTCTTACAATAAGAAAGATGAGGAGAAATTATTTCATTGAAAGGTTTATGAAGTGATGGAATTTCCATCCATTAGGGTTGTGGATGCTCC
Source organism: Stegostoma tigrinum (assembly GCF_030684315.1). Lineage (NCBI taxonomy): Eukaryota > Metazoa > Chordata > Chondrichthyes > Orectolobiformes > Stegostomatidae > Stegostoma > Stegostoma tigrinum. Next base: position 34,715,390 of record NC_081382.1, read on the forward strand.
ATCATTGACTACATCTTAGGGTGAGATAGATAAATCTTTGGTGTGTCAGGGAATCTAGGGATATAAACAGCGGCTCAAATAAAGAGCCGGTACAAATGGGGTCTTGATGCCCAAGATCATCCACTATATTAAACAGCAAAGCAGGTTCAATGGGAGATGCAGTCTACTTTTGCTTGTATTCCATGCATTCTGGAGTATTTTTACCTGGACAAAATGGAAATATAATTTACATTACCATGGAGAAAGGCTAGCTTCCATGACATCCCTAAAAACTCTCAGTAAAGGGTGTCTTCCATGGTCAAAGGAGAAAGAAAACAGCGATTGACGGCAAAACGCTGTGGTTCACCAAGCAGAAATGCAGGTGGGAGCTCATATTTTGGGAGCATTTTGCACATACCCCAGCTTATTTTGAATGCTACTGTGCTGGCAGGAGGATCATCAAATCTACAGTATTTGTCCTTGGTTTGTGCACTCGATTAGAAAGTGATTGAAACTACTGCCATGGCTCTTCCTTCACTACTTGATTTGATAACATACATGTGAATCCGTTTCCCTCTACTGGCTGACCTCTAATATAGGGCTTGTGTCACTCAGTACTTGCGTATTTAAAAGCAGGACAAGTCTGTCCCTTTTTTTTGGTAAAGGGAGCTAAACTCAGATAGAGTACATAGCATTTGAAGGGACATGGTGGAACCTGAATGAAAATCTACTCACAGGCAGAAGTGTTAATGGCAGGGTCAATTTATGCTCATACACCAAAGATTGCTGATCACTAAAGGCGGAGATTAAAGATGGTGGTCCAGTGTATTTTACAACAATCTACTAAAATCAGAGATGTAAAATGACAGAAAATGTATATTGTACTTCATTTCAAAAATGATTTACATTACAACCAGGCCATATGAATTATTTAAATTTAATCTTCTTGGTGGGAAAACCAATGTCAACATTATATGCAATGGATTTAATCATCCTTGTAATCTTTAAAGTTACTAATAATCAGGAGCAGGACATCATCAGTGAACTTACTATCTGTATGGAGTTTAAATGGATGAAATCAAATGGGCTGCAGAATGAGGATCTTAAAAAAAGGTGGAAATAGATTGTAACAGGTTTTGATTAGACTGAAGAAAAATCAGTCTTAGATTAGAAAAGCCTTCCAATCTTGATAAACATGCAGTTTAACTTATGGAACTGCAAAGTCTACATTAATCTCATTTGGACCTAATTGTGCTGAAAGTGAAAGCAACAGGGAAAAAATCTTGAAATGGTCAACACCCTCTCTTCAAGCTCAGCACCTGGGTAATGCAGCCAAAGTGAACTAATCCCTGGATTTCCCTGACAGGATAGTTTTGTTTAAAACTTAGGTCACATTATTAAAGTTAATTAAGACATGGTTAACACCTTATTTATAGTTTTTCACACTTTTGATAATTTTGCCTCTAGATAAAGTATGGAAGGTGATCCTGAACACTGAACTCTGGAGACAGGCTTCATGCCCACTGTTCAAAAGAGGTGAACAGATACTCACTTACCAGGACCAGAGGATCAATTCCATTGTTCAAAGCATTGAGGACAATGTCAAAATGTATGGATTGCTTGAGAGAGGAGGGAGATTGCACGTAGATCAAGTTTCATTTTTCTCACACGGTCATCAAGATGTGTAACTAAATTCTACTCTGCTCATGGGATTGGCCAGCTTTCAGCCATTTGACTGATGATTGTTATACAACTATAAAATAAAGACATAAGATAAGAAGGAAAAAAATCAGTGAGACCTCAGGCACACAGGTTGAAGGGAAATTTAAAACAGACATTTCCTTTCTAGCTAAGATGCTCTGTGATTTCTTACTTTTCCATATTGCAATAATAGGTGAAAGCAGTCTAAAAATTGGTGCAGATCCACAAATAAGGCCAATAACATTAAAAAAATGAAAACAGGAGCAGAAGGAGGCCATTTAGCCAACTGAGCCTACTCCACCATTCAACACGATCATGGTTGATGCTCTGATCAATGCCATACTCCCATTGTCTCTGTATACTCTTTGACATTCACCTTCTATTAATGTACATATTTCTTTCTTAAAAGATATTTAGTGACTTGACCTCAATCATCTCAATTCTACATGGCCCACTTCATACCCTCAGACTATCAGGGAAACATAGCTTAGAAAAACTATCTGCCCAACTCTGTCAGAATTCTGCATGTTTCAATAACAGCCCTTCTCATTCTTCTGAACTCCTGTGAATACAGATGCAGTCAACTAAATCTGACCTCATACAACAAAACTACAATAAAGGTTTAATAGACTGATTCCTGTACTGCACCTATGGCAAATACTCTTTTTCTTTGCAAGGAAACCAAAAAAAGAAGTGTGTTTTGTATAACATAAGTGTTTGAGACACAATGTTCTCAAATCATGCTCAGAAACAATACTACATTTTTACTGGATTTTTTGAGAATAAAACCAAAAGTATCTCAACAAATACCATTTGAAACTTTTTTGTATCGTTCTAAGGAAGAACAATACTGGAAACGTAAGATTCTATGTTCCACTTTATTTCCATAGAAAAATTAATTTAACCCAAACATCAACAGAACAAACCAGAATTTTCCAGATTTAAACTATCCAATAACTTTCGTCCAACTCCAGTATAAGCCAACTGATATGCCTCAAATTTTAATATTTTGACTAAACTTGGTTTTCATTTCCCTTTCTGATGATTCAGAACCAACGTGTCAAATGACAAACATTAATTATTTCACTTCTGTGTTTCCTATACCATAGTTACACATCTGCTTCATTTCCTTCTTTCATAATCTAGTTCACAAAAGTTCAATAATATTTTCAGAAAATGTACCAGTTTTCTTTATCCAAATTATATTTAATATCTAGTGCATCAGAGACAATTCTCTCACATCAGTAGGTTCTCTGCTAGAAAATTACAATGTTGTACTTTCAGTAGTAAGCAACCATAAATCTAAAACACCAGCTGATGTATCTGCAAAACATCTGTATATCGTAATCTACAAGGCAGAGTTTCAGAAAACACCAGTCCAACTTAAAGTCTGAAACATGATCCGACTTTGGAAATCAAAGTCCTGAGTTTAATAGAAATTAACTCAAATACATTATCTTTCAAAATGCTGCTCCTTTTAGAAAAGTTTTTTTTATTACAATCTGCCATTGTAAAATTTAATAATTCTGGAACATGGCTTGCATGAGAGACTGCAATGTTCTGGTGACAGACAATTTCTCTCTGTGAAGATAGTGGCTAATTTTCCTCCTCTATAATTCAAGAGCATTCAAACTAATTCATAATGTGAGGTGAGAAATATAGTTATAGGATATTTCTGCTTATATATGTAGTCACAACAAGGAGTTTATTTATCCTCAGGATTATGGAAATATAGGACTAATTGTTTTCTTGAATTCATAATTGTCCACTTTGAACAATATATGTCCTTGCCAAACTAGCTGCCAATCAACATTTTTCAAGCTATACTTTATAGCAATGTTTTGAAATTTGAATTTTCTGAAGATGTATGATACAAAACCTCATTTCATTTGCAAAAGTCCTCAACTTAGTAAGAAACAGGAACATCTAATTAGATCTTCTGTAGCCACAGACTTGAAGGCAAGTTCTGAAGTACATTTTTAAAAACCATCATCTTAATAGCTTTATATTTCTTGGCAAAGACAATTATTTAACAAAAAAGCATACTTGCTCCTGAGGTTTACCAAACATAGAAAAACACAACTTCAATTACTGACAGTTTTGGCTGCAGGTTGCAAAGACAAGCTTTTACTTCACTGGCACACAAAACAAAATCACCCTGATCATATCCCATATTGCTCCAGTGTAAGGTTGTTCTCACTCCATTGTTATGACAAATAACTCTTTTTTTGTAAACTTCCATCAACTGATGATTGACTTAGTCAAATATTAACTTTCTGAAAATGTTCCTGACTACCAACAATGCAATGAGGAGAGTAGTTACTACCTGGTTCAGTGCGAATAACTAAACATATACCGTGATATTCCACGGTGCATCCTTTCCAACCACTGAAATGCCACCCATCATGCAGTTAATGATTTAATATTCTACTGAGACTTCTTGGAAGACATAGCAGAAGCAGTGGACTATTAAAAAAAACACAAACATTTCATCCAAATTAATGCAGATCCCGATCAACATCTGCTTTTACACAAACTGTGATATGACAGTCAACTTAATAGCATACTGCTTACCTTGACCAACTTGGCATGAAATGTATAATCTGATTTTCCCTGATCCATTTATGGGATATTTCCTCAAAGATAAAGATCTATTTGACAAGCAGCTCATCCGTATAAACAGTAAATAGGGAAGTGATCCACTGTCCCCAGAATGAGGGGAAATTAATTTGCATTTTTGTCACATTTAATGAAAGTGAAAACAAAGCACAGATTCAAAAAAATTAAAATCAGCTTAAACCTTGAAGTTTCAACTGTAATTTTTTTTAAAAATTACACTCCAAAGGCATATGATGCATTTTCAAATTCAGCAATAATGTCATTTAACTCCAAAATGTACAAAGGCTGTGCAACTTTTTCCAACTTAGCCATGATGTGCTCGAGTGTTGCTTTAAAATATTCTACATACAGGAAAAAAAAATTCCATTACAAATTTACTTGAAGTTTAAGATTTTGAATAAATTTCCTACATTCCATGTGCTGTTTTGTACCTTTTCTACCCTTCAGACCTTCCAGGCTGAATACCCAGTTTAAACTAATTGATTGCGAACAGATCAACAACTGTAGCACTTCAATTAGCTTCTACTTCCCTTTTTCAAGAAGCCATCATTCACGAATCTGATTGCTACCCAGTGAAGCCTGCTGAGCTAAAATAGCAATAATTATGTTCACAGTGCACATGAAATCACTATTTGCACTCATTTACACCAACTAGCAGACACACACAGCATTCCTCACACCAATTAAAGAATATGCTGTTCTACAGATAGGAAAACTGTACCATGTAGATCACAATCTATTATTCTGAAATGTAAGGCAGTGTTCAATTAAGCGCAAAGCCTAAGTTTTATTAAATAAATACTAGTTGTTTGAGATGTTAATTATTCATTACAATATTCAATTATATGATGCGGGTGTCACTAGCTATGCCTGTATTTCTGTCAAATTCACCACACTGTTTCAATCGCCTTGAAGCCTGCACCTATTCTCATCACTATTAGTAGCCAAGTTGGTATCATCTGCAAATTCTGTAAACCCAAGAGAGATCCCGAGGGAATACTATTGCAAATGTCTCCCATTCTGAAGAGCAGTGATCCACCATTAACCTGTGCTTTCTGAAACTAAGTAATTAATTTGTTTGTTTCAAACAATCTCTGGAGTTTTACAGTTTATTATATGAAAGACAGGTCACATGCATAAATAACTGAGGTCAATAGCATGACTCTTCTGTGAAAATAAATTGTGATTTTTAGTGTGCTGCTAGTTCCTGCGAACTTTAAACACAGGCCAGGTTACAATGTGTAACTCTAGGTTCTTGTGGCACACTGGTAGTGCCCCTAACTCAAGGCCAGAAGGTTCAGATCCCCAGACATGTCATATCATGTCTGAACACGTTGATTAAAAATAACTCAGGGTTAAATCCCAAATTCATATTGAGATAAACAGCACAGGATTTGTTTATGTCAAATTCATGGGATAATATAAATAGCTCACTAAATCCTCAATTAATTTCGTGATAACGAATTTATATCAACTGAAAATATCTTCCCTATGTTAATTCATGGTTCCCAGCTGCATTTCCTAAACTCTCTAAACAAGTAATTATGTCTTGTTCACAAAAAGGACCAATGGCATCTCTCGCCATTACACAGTCACATTTGGCTGTATATTGCACTGGCCGAGGCGAGAAGACGGGCCTTGATGAACTACTGCAGCTGGTAGTGGGAGTGAACTCATCTCATTGGCATCATTCTGTATGGCACTTTAGTCAGCTGTGCTAACTCACCTAAACCATGGTGAATATGTACAAGTCATCATTTACTGTAGATGTCATCAAACCAATGACATAGAACAAATTAGTCAATGCCAGCCTGAAGTTACATTATGAAGAAAAATAAGGCAGAGTCAGAAGTAAATAAAATAATTCCAAAAAATGACAGCATCTATGCTAAAATAGATTTGCAGGACCAATATAAAGGTCATTCAGGTTTTAACTGTTGACCTTATGATTTATGAATTTAATTAGCTGCTTCTTGATAACACAGTCATGATCACAAACACCTGCAACAATATGACAAAAAGTGCAAGCTTTTCTTCAAAACAAATCTTTAAATGGTTAGTTGAGATTTTTATACTTTGCAAGCTGCACTTGTGCATGAGATAAATTAGTTTCGATGGCACAGTACAAGAAAGAATCATGTCACATGCTGCAATAAAGCAATAAGAAATTTACAAATGGATATGGATAGATTAGGTGAATGGGCCAAAATTTGGCGATGGAGTTTAACGTAAGTGTGAGGTTATCCACTTTGGTTGGAAGTATAGAAAGATCAACTATTATCTAAACGGAAACAAACTTCAGCATGCTTCAACTGAGAGAGATCTGGGTGTCCTCATGCTTGAATCACAGATAAAAACTATGTAGGTACAGCAGGTAATAAGGAAGACGAATGGAATTTTGGCAATTTTTTGCTAAAGGAAGAGAGTTGAGAAATGTTGTACAGTACAAGGCATTTTTGGTCCATTATCTGAGGAGTCGCTTTGTTGGAAGTACACAGGAGATTGATAAGGTTGATTTCAGAGGCAATGGGGTTTTATCTTCTGAACAGTAATTGCAGTTTAAGCCTCTCTCTCTGGTATTTAGAAGAATGAGAAGCGATCTTAATTTAGATATATAAGATGTCAGAGGGGATTGACATTGGATATTGAAAGGAAGCTTCTTCTTTCAGTCAATCTACAATAAGAGGTCATAGTTTTAGGACAAATTTAAATCAGACGAGGAGAAATTAGATCTCTCTGAATCTGTGGAAGCATGTGGTGGATGCCAGGACATTGAGTAAACTTAAGTAGCACATAGTCAGGTTCTTAATTAGTACAGGATTTAGGTGTTATAGGGAGCTGGTAGGAAAGTGGAATTGAGGTTGAGATGAGATCAGCTACAATTGTACTACATGGCAGAGCAGACTCAATGGGGCTGGATTATCTGCTCCTAGTTCTTATGTTCTACAGACAATACAAGGGGTGGCACAGTGGCTCAATGGTTAGCACTGCTGCCTCACAGTGCCGGGCTGCCGGGTTTGATTCCACCCTCAGGCAACTGTCTAAATGGAGTTTGCACATTCTCCCACGACCACATAGATTTCCTCCATGTGCTCCTGTTTCCTCCCACATTCCAGAAATTTGCACGTTAGGTGGATTGTCCATGCTAAATTGCCATTAGTGCCCAGGGATGTGCAGGCTAGGTGGATTAGCCATAGGAAATTCAGAGTTATAGGGCAGGAGGGTGGATGCTCTTCGGAGGGTCAGTGAACTCAATGAGCCAAAGGGCTTGTTTCCACACTGCAGGGATTCTATGAATGCAAACTAAAATTAGACTAGATTGTCATATAAAGTGCCCTGGATTTGCAAAGTTCCAGGGATCAACTAGGATTACGGTATTATCAAGGTCTAAAGGTAAAACTGACAGCCTATGAGCATCTGCATTGTAGTGAGCAAACTTTATTTGACATGTAATGTCTTTGTTCAAATCTACCTTGGATTATTAGAAGGTGAAACACTCTGTCCACCCAAGGGTCACAACTAAGATATCCCTGGAGAATGTAACCAGTTTTTACGTGGGTAGAAGGCTGTACCAGAAAGCTATTAATCGGCATAAGCCACCGAAATCTCTGATTAAGGCTAAAGATGTCTGCTTTGGGAAAAATGTAACATAACACTGGTGCACAGTCCCAATTAAAGAAAATATGCACACAGAAAAACGACAGAAGCAAGAGAATAGTTCAGTCCTCATCGACTTTATACCATCCTACAAACAGGTGTTTCCTGGGTTTGTAGCTGTTTCTGGAAACTATTAATTCTGTGCGTGAATCATCATAAAAAAAACCTAGCTGTGTGGCACAATTCACTCCTTTGCACGTTTTATTGAAATTTTCATTCTCCATAAACACAAGTGCATGTTGTTCTAGTATTAGCTAGCTGTGCAGATTCAAATTTAATTTGCTGGTTTGAAAACTTAAACATATATTGGAAAATTTTAAGTATCACTAAATCTCCAAAACTGGACAGCGAAGAGTTCAACTGCTTAGTTCTCACACTGCATTAGTGTAGTTTCTAGGTTATGAAACTGAGGGAATACGAGTTCTAACTGCACCATGGCGACTTGAGATTTTGAATTTAGTCTACTTACACTAAAATGATCGCCTTTCAACAGTCTTCAAAAGTGAAACCATTCAAATGTAACAAACTGGTAAAAATGCAACCCTTGATAACATGCACATCCTCTTCAAATCCTTTTTAAATTCTCCCAGCCACTCAGGGGTAGGTGATGGGATGGCCGAGTGGTTTCATTGTTAGACTGTTAATCAGAAACCCAGCTAATGCTCTGGGGACCTGTGTTCAAATCCCACCACAGCAGAACTTGAATTCAATAATTTAAAAGAGAGAGTCTGGAATTAAGAATCTATTGTTGATTGTCTGAAAAACCCATCTGGTTCACTAATGCCTGCCACACTCACCTGGTCTGGTCTACCTATGACTCCAAACCATGGCAATTACCCTTTGAAATGGCCTAGCAAGCCACTCAGTTGTACCAATCGCTACTAAGTCTCAAAGAAATGAAACAAGATGGATCACCTGGCATCGATCCAGGCACCAGAAAAAACAACGGCAGAAACAACCCTGTTGACCCTGCAAGGTCCACCTTGTTAATATCTGGGGGCTACAGCCAAAATTGGGACAGTTGCCTCACTGACTAGTCAAGCAACAGCCTGACAGAGTCATACTCACAGAATCAAACCTTACAGACAGTGTCCCACACACCACCATCACCATCCCTGACACATCGAGTCCCACCAGCAGGACAGACCCAGCAGAGGTGGTGGCACAGTTGGGAGGGTGTTGCTCTAGGAGTCCTCAACATTGACTGCAGACCCCATGAAGTCTCAAGGCTTCAGGTTAAACATGGGCAAGGAAACCTTCTGCTGATTACCACATACAGTTCCCACTCAGCTTATGAATCGCTACTCCTCCATGTTAACAACACTTGGACTAAGCACAGAAGATAGCAAGCACAAAATGTACTCTGGGTGGTGGATTTCAATGTTCACCGCCAAGAATGGCTCAGCAGCAGTATTACAGATCGGGCTGGTCGGCTCCTAAAGGACACAGCTGTTAAACTGGGTCTGCAGCAGGTGGTGAGGGAACTAACAAGAGGGAAAAACATACTTAACCTCGTCCTTACCAATCTGCCAGCTGCAGTTGCATCTGTCCATAACAGTATCAGTAAGAGTGACTGCCACAGTCCTTGTGGAGACAAGGTCTCACCTTCACATTGAGAATAACGTCCATTGTGTTATGTCGCACTATCACCGTGCTAAATGGGACAGGCTTCGCACAGACTCAGCAACTCAAGACTGGGCATCCATGGGGCACTGTAGGCCATCAACAGCAGCAGAATTTACTCCAGCACAATCTGTAATCTCATAGCCCAGCATATCCCTCACTCAACCATTGCCATCAAGCCAGGGGATCAACTCTGGTTCAATGGAGAGCGCAGGAGGGCATGCCAGGAGCAGCACCAAGCATACCTGAAGATGAGATATCAACCTGGTGAAGCTACAAAACAGGACTACTTCACGCCAAACTGCGAAAGCAGCAAGTGACAGAGCTAAGCGAACCTACAACAAACGGATCAGATCCAAGCTCTGCAGTCCTGCCAAATCCGGTGGTGGACAATTAAACAATTCACTGGAGGCAGTGACATCACAAACATCCATTTCCTCAATAAATGAAAATTATTGATCCATCTCAGCCTCCTCCAGTGGTCCCCAACATTACAGATACCAGTCTTCAGCCAATTTGATTCACTCCACATGACATAAAGCAACAGTTGGAGACATCGGACACCACAAAGGCTACAGGTGCTAACAACATTCCGGTAAGAGTACAGAAGGCTTGCGTTCCAGAACTTGCCGCTGCCCTGGCCAAGCTGTTCCATTACAGTTACAACATTGGTAACTACCCAGCAATGTGGAAAATTGCCCAAGTATGTCCTGCCCACAAAAAGCAGGACAAAACCAACCCGGCCAATTACTCCCCCATCAGGTTACTCTCAATCATCTATAAAGTGATGGAAGACATCATCAATAGCGCTATCAAGCAGCAGCTGTTCAGTGACGCACAGTGTGGGCTCCGCTAAGGCCACTCAGGTCCTGATCTCATGACAGCCATGGATCAAACATGGAAATAAGGGCTGAATTCCAGAGGTAAGGGGAGAATGACAGCCCTTGACATGAAGGCTGCATTTGATCGATCGAATGTGGCATCAAGAAGTCCTAGCAAAACTGGAATCAATGGTGATCAGGGGGAAAACTCTCCACTGATTAGAGTCAAACCTGTTACATAGGAAAATGGTCATGGTCGTTGGAGGTCAATCATCTCAGCTCCAGGACATCTCTGCAGGGGTCCTGCAGGGTACTGTCCTTGGCACAACCATCTTCAACTGCTTTATCAATGACATTCTGTCCATCATTAGGTCAGAGGTGGGGATGTTCACCAATAATTGCGCAATGTTCAGCACTGTTCATGACTCCTCAGATACTGTAGCAGTCTGTGTTCAAATGCAACTAGATCTGGACAACATCCAGGCTTGGGCTGACAAGTGACAAGTCACATTCATGCCACACAAATGCCAGGCTATGACCATCACCAATAAGACATAATCTAACCACCACCCCTCAACATTCAATGGTGTTACCATCACCAAATCCCCCACTGTCAACATCCTGGGGTTATCACTATCCAGAAACCCAAGCGGACTCATCACATCCTAGTGGCAACAAGAGCAGGTCAGAAGCTAGGAATACTACGACAAGTAACTCACCTCCAGATTCCTCAAAGCCTGTCCACCATCCACAAGGCCCAAGTCAGGTGTGATGGAATACTCCCCAATTGCCTGGATAAAATACAGCCCCAGCACTCAAGAAGCTGGACACCATCCAGGGCAAAGCAGTCCATTTCATTGGCAACACATCCACAAGCATCCACTCCCTCCACCACCGACGCTCAGTACACACTGCTGCTACTATCTACAAGATGCTCTGCAGAAATTCACCAAAAATCCCCATACAGCACATTCCAAACCCATGACCATTTCCATCTAGAAGGACAAGGGCAGCAGACATATGGGAACATCACCACCAAGTGCCCCTCCAAGTCACCCACCATCTTAACTTGGAAACGTATTGCCGTCCCTTCACAGTAACTGGATCAAAATCCTCGAATTCCTGCCCCAATGGCACTGTGGGTCAACTTACAGCTGGTAGACTCCAGCGGTTCAAGAAGGCAGCCCACCACCACCTTCTCAAGGGCAATTAGGGATGGGTAAGAAATGCTGACCAGCCAGTGATGCCCACATCCACAAATGAATACAAAGAGCAAGATGCAGGGTCACAAATAACCATGTTTCTAAAAATCTAACAGTGGTCTCTATTTTACCACAATTTATCAACCTGTTTACAAATGTTCTTCAAACGTTTCTGATAAATTTAAACAATAAAAATATTGTGTTGTTGATAGGAAACAGAAGCAAATTGAAATATTGGAGCATGTAAGACCAAGGGTCAAATGCTGGAAGTAGAATTTGAACTAGAATACATAGGTGTTTGATGACTGGTGCTGACATGATTGGCGAAAGGGCCTTCTTTTGTGCTGCAAAATCTCAATGGTTCTAAATGCAACACATGAGAAGATATTCAATTTTCACCAGTTCTCATTAACAAAATGCTATTTTTAATTAATTGTTATCCACTCACTTCTTCAATATGAACTATTTGGAGGTTAGTAAAGCATCAGTCCTTGAGAAATCCACACTGATTGGCTCCATCTACAAAAGATTTTTCCCCAAAGTGACAAGCGATTTCAATTCACCAAGTAATGAAAAACTAACTGGTCTTTAATTTTAAGGCTTCTTCCTGTCAATCTGGACTTGCATATTGTATGCATTTGCCCTATCCTACTGTTTCTCCCCTCCCACAATGTGCAACCATATCTTCAGCTGCCTCGGTCTCAAGTAGAGATAAACAACTTGTATTCATGCAGCACATTTCAAACAGGAAAACAAAATCCCACAGTGCTTCACTCAGATACGAAATATGGAGTACCAGGCCACAATAGCAGATACTAAATGGGTTGACAAAAAACTTGATCAAAGAGCTAGATTTTAAGAAGGCTGCAAATAAAAGGCAGAAGAGCAGTCAAAATTCCAAGATTATGATCTTGCAGCTGAAGCCATCATTCTTCATTGGTTGGAAGTGATGAATCAAAACATCATCTAAGAATCAAAGGATTTGTACTGCTGGAGGAGTAAGGAGAGGCAAGAGTGAGAAATAATGGGAGAATCAGTGAGGCCAGAGATGATGGATGACTGGAAATTGGCTCTGATATGAACAGCAGGATTTTGGATAATCTGTAATCTACGGTATGTAATGGATGGGAACCTGCCAAGAAAAGCTGGCATAGCTGAGTTTGGAGGTAGCAAAGGCAGCTGAATATGGGTTTAGGCAATGCAGAGAGTGAAGCAGTAACAGCAGGACAGTGGAGAAACAAAAACAATCTTAGCTTAGCATTAGGTTATTCAAGTGGCCAGCAAGTTTGATCGAATCTATGGCAACTAAATTTGATTGGAGTTGGAGCCAAAGATAGCTGCCTTCCATTCTACTGTTTATTTGGAGGAAACAAAGTTAATCCACTTTAGATGTTAGACAAGCAGTCTGATAGCACAAAAGGCAGTAAAGGGTTTGAGTCAGTTGCTTATTGAGAAAAGATGCAAGCTGACCATGTCTGCAGATGAAATCAGCAAGAGGCAACATGTTGACACAGAAAAACAGTGTATTTAAATGTTATAATGAAAGAACTTGAAAAGAATTTATTGTTGGAGATGTTGCAGGGCATGATTTAGTTGACAAGAAAGAAACCAAGCATAGGCAGTCCCACAGAGCTGGAAAACGGAATACAGTCTTTAGACAATAAAAGGGATGCTGTCCATGTCAAAAGGTCAAAGAGGACCATGAACCACTGTTACTGTCACAAAGATTGCAATTTGGAAGTTGTTAGCATTGGTTTGGTGCTGTACAGGGGTGCAATGAGAGCAATTTTTACAATAACTGAGGAAAGCGAACCTTCTAAAACGACAGAGATAGTAGGAACTGCCTATGCTGGATAATCTAAGACAACATGGTGTGAAGCTGGTTGAACACAGCAGGCCGAGCAGCATCAGAGGAGCAGGAAAGTTTGACGTTTCGGGTCGAGAAGCTTCACACCTTCCAAAATGACAGCTAGGATGCAGCCTGGAAGTGAAACATGTGTTCAGCAATTCATAGAAATTAGGGCAAGGGAGCAAGAGGTGATCTTAAATAAGAAAAGCTTCGTGAAAACAGTGAGCCAACAGAAAAACCAGAGATAATTGTTCTAGGTGGAAAGGGGAAACACAAAGATGGAAAATGAACTGTATTAACCAAAATGACAAAGTTGTCCATAATCTCAGAAGGATTCTCTGGCAATAGCTGATTTAAACAGGGAATCATGAGACCAGACATCATTGCATTTGATCCAGGAGTTTCCGGTTAAAGCAACTTTGTGCTATATATGTTGAAGTCACCACTGCTTACATTTGAGAAAGTGAAGAAGGCAGCAGTGCCAAAGGGAAATAACACTGGAAACAAGGGTGGAGGTGTGGGATCTTTATGAGGAATTGATATCTACTGTAGAAGTACTGTCGGAAATGGAAAGTGAAACGTTAAACAGATGAAAGTCTGAAAGTGCAATTGTAAATTATTTGTGGGAGACTTTTTCCCGGTAGATTCTCAGAAATAAAACGTTATGTGGTACGCAGGGAGGTCCAAGAAAATGATAAAGCTGCTAAAGGAGAAAAATAGGTCAAAGGAGATGGCACGATCAAAACGGTGACAATGGAGCAGAAAAGAATTAAAAACTTATTGTCACGTGCACTCAAGTATAGGAAAACAGGAGTACAGTGAAAAGTGTACAAAGTCACCATTATCTGGCGCCATCTCGGTTACAAAACAATTTAAATATAAACATAAAAATAAAGAGATAATCAAAAGGTAAGAAAACGCCCATATCTCAAAATCTAAAGTTTTATCGCTGCAAAGGTGTCCGGGATGTTCAGCAACCAATGCAGGCATCCAGGCCTAGCCATGTCCTTGAGTCCAAGTCAGCCTGACAGCCTTACATCGATTGCTGGGACCAGCCTCACTTTTGTTGCCACCGTGTCTCCAATTTCCAGGAGGAGCTTTGCTGCCGCTGCCACTGCCACGCTGAACACTGTAAGGAGCAATGTCGTTGCTGCTGCTACACAACCGCTGAGAGGCTGCCACTATTACGTGAGAAGCCTGCTCTTGCTGCCATCGTTGTGCTGCCGCTGCCTTCAACCACTGAGAGGAGCCCAGGAAGAACCGTGACCACCGCTGCAACAGCCCACTTCCACTACCACTGCCAATACAGGGCTACTGCCTCCTCCGATCACTGAGAGGAGCCTGGGAAGCCACTGCCTCCAATTGACCAAGCCATGCATGTGTTTACGAGATGCTGCTATATTGGTACAGTTGATGATCACTTGTTAAAATATATTATTTTCTTAAGTATTTCAGGAGAGTTTAATTTATTCTAATTTTGTTTTGGTTGATTTTGACTGTGCTGTAAGAATAAAGAGTGTTTTGCGCAAAGCCTCGTTGTGGACAAATCGAATCACATCTGGAACAAGCACTTTATACCTGACTTCAAATAGATAAGAGTGAGGGTCTAGGCTATTGCCTTGATTTATTTTGATGGGGTTTGGTCTGGTCCATAACAAGAAATTACTAAGTTCAGACACTGAGGGAGGATAAAACGAAATAAATAAGGAACAGATTTTACAGTGCTAGGAACAATTGGAATTTTAAAAGGATTAATATGAGATGCAGAACAAGTTTGTGTTCTTCAGCATGAAGGCGAAGTGGTAGCAGCAGGAGGAAGAGAATAAGCAGTGACTCAAGAATGACCGCACCATCACTGACAAAGCTGGCAACGATCATATTTGCCACTCCAAACCTTCAGCAGAGTTTAAGTTTACACACAATTCCGAAAAATAATATCGTCAGCCTCTGATATTACTTCAGAATCATCCCCCAGAATTCTTATACACAAGTACTTGCATCAGTGTAGAGAAGCTCATTCAGTCCATTATGCCTGTACCAGTTCCTTTGCAGATCTATTGAATTAGTCCTATTTCCCTGCTCTTCTCCCTTAATACTTCAATGTTTCTGATCGAATAATTATCCAAATTCCTTTTGAAAGTGAATACTGAACCTGCTTCCATCACCCAAATTGGAACTAATTCTGTAAGTATCACATTTCTAGCATACAATTAAGTAGACATAGCCAAGCCAGTACTGTCCATCTCATTCCCAATGATCCTATAGCATCCAGTTTACTGTCAAAATTATGTCACAATGTACTCTAAAAGGCAAAAAACTTATGAAATTGAAAGAAAAACAGCAAGAAGGGTTTAAACCAGTCTGGCGGGGGGGGGGGGGGGGGGGGGGGTGGTTTCCCAAAATAATATTATTCATTCATGGGATGAAGGGTGTCACTGGCTAGGCAGTATTTATTGCCCATTCCTAATTGCCCAGAGTCAACCACATGGCTGTGGGTCTGGAGTCACATGTAGGCCGGACCAGGTAAGGTTGTCAGTTTCCTCCCCTAAAGGGCATTGGTGAACTAGGTGGGCTTTTCTGACAATCGACAATGGATTCATGGTCATCATTAGATTCTTAACTCCAGGTATTTATTGAATTCAAATTCCACCATGTGCCATGGCGAAATTCGAACCCAGGTCCCCAAAACATTATCTAGGTCTCTGGATTAACAGTCCAGCGATAATACCACTAAACCATAGCCTCCCCATAATAGGGAGACGAAAGAGATGAATTACAGTACAGAAGTTAATGAGGGAAAGTTAAATAGTAATGATAGTATTGGTAATCTGAGTACTAGACAGGGCAGGCAAAAAGCACAGCAGGAAACAAGGAAAGGCTGTGTTATACTGCATTTATTTCAATGCAAGAGGCCTGACAAATAAGACTAGTGAACTCAGGGCAAGGACAGGCACTACCGCAGAAACATGGCTGAGGGAGGAACAGGACTGGCAACTCCATGTTCTAGGGTACAGGTGCTGCAGGAAGGATCAGAAGGGGAGGGAAGAGAGGATGGGGGAGTTGCAGTTTTGATTAAGGAGAACATCACAGCAGTACTGAGAGAGAAAATTCTCAAGGGCTCATCCACTGAGTCTATTTGGGTAGAACTGAGAAATAAAAAGGGGGACATCACTGATAGCAACTGAACAATCAGCTGCCCAGCAGTCAGCGGGAGATTGAGGAGCAAATATTTAAGGAGATCGCTGAAAGCTTCAAATATAATAGGGTTGTAATAGCAGGGGATCTTAACTTTCTGAACATCAACTGAGACTGACATTGTGTTAAGGGCTTAGATGGAGAGATATTTGTTAAATGTGTCCTGGAAGAATTTCTCATGTACTATGGAAATTGCCCTACTAGAGAAGGGGCAAAACTTGACCCACGTTGGGAAATAAGATAGGGCAAGAAACAGAAGTGTCAGTGGAGTGCACTTTGAGGCCAATGGCCCTAATTCCATTAGTTTTAAAATAGCTGTGTAAAAGGATAGGTTTGGTCCACAAGTTAAACTGGGAAAGTCCAATTTTGATGGTCTTAGACAGGAATTTTCAAAAGGTGATTGGGAGAAGCTGTTTGCAGGAAAAGGAATATCTGGTCAATGGGAGACTTTCAAAAGTGAGTTAATGAGGGTTCAGGGCCACCATGTTCCTGCTAGAGTGAAGGGTACAGTTGGCAGGAGTAGGGAACCCTGGATGATTAAAGTTATTGAGGCCCTGGTCAAGGAAAAGAAGGAGGCATTTGACATGTATAGGCTCCTGCGATCTAGTAAATTCTTCGAGGAGTATAGAGGGTGTCAGAATACACTTGAGATGTAAATCAGGAGGGCTAACTGGGGACACGAGGTGGCTTTGGCAGATGAGGTAAAAGAAAATCAAAAGAGATCGTACAAGGACATGAAAGGCAAAAGAGTAACTAGGGAGAGAACAGGGTCTCTTAAAGATCAACAAGATTGTTTATGCACAGAGGCGCAAGAGAACGGTGAGATCCTAAATTAATATTTCTTGTCAATATTTACCGTCAAAAAAGGCATGGATGGGATGGGAACTAGGAAAATAAAGCGTGATGTCTTGAACAGAGTCCACATTACAGAAGAGTGGGTGCTGGAAGTCTTAAGATCCATTAAGGTAGATAAATCCCCAGGACCTGATGAAATGTGTCCCAGGATTATGTGGGAGGCTAGGGAGAAAATTGCAGGGCCCTTGGCAGAGATGTCTGTACTGTCAACAGACATAGATGAAGTGCCCAAAGTTTGGATGGTGGCTAACGTTGTGCTGTTATTTAAGTCAGGAAGCAGGGAAATGCCAGGGAATTACTGACTGGTGAACCGGACTTCTCTATGGGTGAGTTGTTAGAGGGGACTCTGAAAGACAGGTTCTACAAGCATTTAGAGAGGGTAAGTGCCCATTTGGGATAGTCACCATGGTTGTGTGCGTGGGAAATAGTGTCTCACAAATTTGCCTGAATTTTTTTGAAAGGACGATCAAGAAATTAGATGCGGCAGTGCAGTAATCATTGTCTTCATGGGCTTTAACAAGGTCTGCGACGAGGTACCGCATGTTAGGTTGCTGAATAAAGGTTAAATCTCATGGGATCTGGGACCAGCTGGCCAATTGGATAAAACTGGTTTGAAGGTAGAAGACAGAGGGTGATGGTAGAAAGTTGTTCTTCAAACAGGAGGCATGTGACCAGCAATGCTGGTTCTATTGTTAGTATCCATTGACAGTGAAGAAGATTATCTGGGAATACAGCAAGATCTTGATCAACTGGGCCAGTGGGCTGAGGAATAGCAGATGGAGTTTAATTTTGATATATGCAAAGTGTTGCATTTTGGTAGGTCAAACCTCAGCAGGGTTTATAATCAATGGCAGGGCCCTGGGTAGCATTATAGAACAAAGAGATCTAGAGGTACAGGTTTCTTGACAGGGTGGGGAAAGTGGCTTCCAGCATGCTTGCTTTCATTGGTCAGACCAGTGAGTACTGGATAACAAGATGTGGAGCTGGATGAACACAGCAAGCCAAGGAGAATCTTAGGAGCAGGAAAGCTGACGTTTCGGACCTAGTCTAAGGTATTTTATTAAACTAGAAAGAGTGAAGAAAAGATAGACTAGGATGCTACCTTGGCTGGAAGGTTTGAGTGGTAAGAGAAGGCTGGATAGGCTTGGATTTTTTCCCCCGGAGCATATGAGACTGAGGGGTGGCCTCAGAGGTCAATAAAATCATGACAGGCACAGACAAGGTAGAATGCCAACAGCTTTTTCCCATAGTAGGCGAGTCTAATATTAGACAGTATAGGTTTAAGGTGAAAGGGAAGATACACAAAAGGGTCTAGAGGGGCAATATTTTCACACAGAGGATGGCGAGTGACTGAAACAGGTTGCCAGAGGTAGTGGTGGAGGCAAGTTTAATTTTGTCACTTAAGAAACATTTGGGACAGGTACACGGATAGATAAGTATGGAGGGATAGGGGCCAAATGGGACTAGGTAATTGTGAAAACTAGAAGGCATGCACACGTTGGGCCAAAGGGCCTGTTTCCATGCTGTAAATCTCTATGACTATGAATCTACCACTACACTGCAAAACATGCACAACGTAGTTTCCCCTGAAAATCCAACTACTTTCTCGAGCACCCAAAATATTTACGGTTTCTTTAACAATTAATTAATTATTATAATGTAGAAAAGATGCAAAAGTAAATTATTTCCTTGTATGTCTCTTAAGGTGTTGGGATATCCTAAACCTTTCAATGCTTTAGTACATCAGAAGGCTTTTAATAATAATTCATCATGGCCTCAACTAATTTTCTTTTGAGTGCAACATTCAGCATTGAGAGTTAAAATTGTTACCAAAGTACGTTATGAATAACAACCCCTTCCTTCCTGTCAAGTCATGTCTAAAAAAGGCTGTACTTGGACGTAGCATTTGACTTCCTCCTTTCTGAGTAATCAAGCCACTTCAAGACAATACTGTTTCTGTATAGTTAGAAATATAATTTGACAAGTTATTACCCTCAAACTCCAAATGCTCATTTAATTTTGAGAGGCTTCTAAAAAGGTAAATTAATTCCTTTGATAGTTCAATTGGTATCCTTGCATGCCAAATAGAGTAGACCTAGAAAGTTTCTACCACATTTGTAGTCTAAAGCTGCACTAAATACAATTGAGTCACTTTCATGTTGCCAAAATGCCACTTAGATCTTACCTAAGCTGCTGACCTGTGAGGATGGTAAAGCACAATGACATTTCTGGAGGTAGTTAGGTGCAGTTTTGAAAAATAGACGTGGGTATGATCATGGCTTTGTTATTGAACCAGTAATGCACGAACACAGACTAATAACTCAAAGAACATGAAGTCAAAGCCCACAATAGCAGCATGAAACTTTGGTTCTAAAAGCTTGTCTAATCTCAGGCATCAACTCACCTTCCATTCTAGTGCATTTTCAAATGAAAAATCTAAACTAATCCGAATCAAGATGTGTAATATACACAAATGGGCGATTAAAATTTTGTCTACACTGCAGCAAGGTAAATATCCATGAAATCAATGCTTCAAGAATCAGCCCACACCATAATACTAAGCAGCAACTTGCAATCACTGAGTCTAAATGCCAGTTTCAGTCTCTTTTAAATATGTAAATAATTATTTTGCAGTATATTAACTGTTTTTATCAGCCATCTCACTCTTTCCAAACTGAAGCAAACAAAGGCTGCTATTTACAAAACAATCTTCACATAATTATTATTTTCCTTTAAAGGTAACTGGCTGGCTTTGACTTCAAATGTCAAATATAACATTGATAGCACTTGCATCACACATTCTTGCTCAGTTTAACAAAAACCTACTTCAGTTATGTCTGATATTTGCTGAAATAAATTTTGGCTTTTTTATTTAACTGAGTAAAATCCCAACTTAAGCCTAGTTATTGCATTTCATGCTGATTTACAGATAACAATTATGTTACTATATTACAATGAAGTATCCATTAAAAAGTCAGTCTAAAAGCTTTTTTTTAATTCAGGGAATGAATGAGTGCCATACTCTAAGGAAATCTTGAACATTTACTCTAATGTTTTATGTTTACTGATGAAACTCCAAATAAGAACACTTGACTTTGTGGACCCAAAAAGTTGCTTAAGAAACATATCGGTTATCAAAAGTTTAGTAAAAGGCAGCTGCTAGTTCGAATTTCTGTGTACAACTTACATTGGATATACAGACCAGAAACCAATAACAAAACCCTGATCATACCCACATCTATTTTCAAAACTGCACCTAACCACCTCCAGTCATTTGAACAACTAGTTTAATGCCGTTATGCGCCATATGAGCTTCTTCCGAGTCCATCAGCATATCTTCATGCATTTTTCTTTTTCATACCAATACATTTAAGATCAAAATGTATCAATGTCAGTCACCTCAGCTACTCTTTGTGGTAACAAGTTCCATAATGGTTAGCACTTGAAGTAAAAAGGTTTATCCTGAATTCCCCACTGGATTTATTAGTGGCTATCTTTCATTTATACCTCTAACTTGGTCTCCCCAACAAGTAGAAAATCACTGAACCTTGCAAAGCCTTTCAAAGACATAGAACAAAAACAAAGTTGATAGAAAAGTTCAGCAGGTCTGGCAGCATCTGTGAATGAAAAAACAGAGTTAATGTTACAGGTCTGGTGGCCCTTCCTCAGAACATTTCCTTTCAATGACATCTCTGGTCTAGTCTCAGCCTTTTCATTTCTAGGGAAAGGAGCTCCTGTATATTCATCGTAGCTTATCTGAAATAATTATTAACTCTTGACTCTGGTAACATCCTGTTGAATCTCCTATGCAACTTCTATTATCATTACATCCTTTTTAGAAATGGAGACCGGAAATGTGTAGTGCTTTGTCTAGTAAGGAAGAGATAAAGTTCAAGACAAGTTTAACATAATTTCTCTGTTTTCCAGCTCTAAAGAATGCAAAAAAATTCAGCAATAACTTCAAATCACTTGTTGGAAGGAGAGATGAACTTTGAAAAATTATAGTCACAAGAGACGTGATGCAAACAGACAGCTGCAAACTGCAAAGTCTCTGGGTTCAGATGGACTTCATTCTGGAGTCTTAAAATAGTTTACTAATGAGCTAGTAGATGCATTACTTTTACTTTTCCAAAACTCCCCTAGATGAAGGAAATTCATTGCACTGTAAATTAACAAACATAGTACTTCTTCTCAAGAAGAGAGGGAGGCAGAAAACAGGACATGACAGACCAATCAGATTGACGTCTGTTGGGGGAGGATGTTAAAACCAATTATTAAAGAGATTATATCTACATATGTTGAAAACTTCAAGGTAATCGCAAGACTCAGCATGAGTTTACACGGCACTGGTGAGACCACATCTTGAATACTGTCTGCAATTATTTGTCAAAGTGAAATCATATTTACCCTACTTGAGTTCTTCAAAGGAGCAACACACATAATAGATAAAACGGGAGCCTATAGTCATTTTACACTTAGATTTCCAGAAGGCAGTTGGTAGTGTACAATATCAAAGGATTTTGCAGAAAGTAAAAGCTCATTGTGTAGGGGTAATCACAAAACAGCATGCATAAATGGGTCTTTGGGTGGCGATATATGATGAGAGGAGCCCCACAGGAGACTGTGCTGGTGTCTCAACTTTTTACAACACCCATCAATGACAAACAACTGTAGCTAAACTCAGACGTCACAAACAGGTAGGAAAGTATGCGATAATGACGTAAAGAAGTTACAGGTAAATACAGATAGGTTGAGTAAATTAGCATAAGTCTGACAGGTGGATTACAATGCGAGAGTGTGTGAAATTACTCACTTTGGCAGGAAGAATAAACAGAGAATGCTGCAGGATGATGCAGTACTGAGGGATTTAGATGCTCTGGCGCACAAGTCACAAAACGTTAGTATGCAGGCACATGGAATAAAGAAAGCTAATGGGGTGTTATCCTTTATTATGAGAGAGATCAAAAATAAGGCAATAGTTTCATGAATCAATTTTACACGGCACTGGTGAGACCACATCTTGAATACTGTCTGCAATTATGGTCTCCTTATTTCAAGTATGCAAAAGCAATGGAAGTGGTTCAGAGGAGGTTTATTAGATACATACTTGGAATGAGCTGAGTATCTTTGAGGATAGGTTGGGACTGTTTACATTAGAGTTTAGATGTGAGGGGGTGACTTGATTCAAGTGGACAAGAGCCTAAATCTGATTGATAACGTGGAAGTGGAAAGTGTGTTTCCTTTGGTGGGTCTGCCCAGAATTAGTGGGCTCTGTCTTAAAATTAGAGGTTGACTTTTTTGGACTGATAGGAGGTCTTTTCAGAAGGTTTTACGACTTGGAGCCCTCTGCTTTAAATGGTCTCAAAGGTGGGGTCATTGAATTTTTTAAGATAGAGGTGAATAGACTCTTGTTAGGTAAGGGAATCAAAGGTTATTGGAGATAGATGGGAATATGGAATATCAAACACAAATATATCAGCCATGATTTTATTGAAAGGGGGAGTAGGTTCAAGGGGCTGAATGTTCCACTCATGCTGTTGTTTGTTCATATCCCTTTAAAATGAGAGTGCTCAATTTACACTTTTAAAATGACTTGCATTGCTACTTTTAGAGATCAGTGTAGATGCAACCCAATTTCCTTTGCTCCTCAATTCCATTTAGATTCTTCATTTCTAAACAGAGATATCACTGCTAGGCAAGAGAAGTCTTCCAATCCGCCCAATTTTAGAAAAGCAGCAATATTAACTTTTCCATTTCTCACACTTGCCATTCTAGTTAGTGCACTAGGCAATTTCTGTTCTTAACCTACATTTGTTCATAGCTGCGTAAAAACCTTTATAATATCAGAAAAACTGAAATTTCTTCCCATTGTACCAAGATGGGTCAAAACTCAAGTTCCAGTTTTGAAAGAAAAGCATTAACCAATTGTGCAGAATTTCCAATTGTAAAATATTTACAATTCTAATAATTGAAAGATATTTTAGACCTATTACTTAATATGCTAAGCTATCAATTTACTTGGAAATGGAGCAACAATGATGGGTCAGCTGAAACAGTATAATCCAATCAAAGAATCTGAATCACATGATAAGCATTTAGTTCATGTCTTCAGAAACACATTTGTAATATTTCTAATTGATATTTCAGGAATTATTAAAGATCGATTAGGAGCTGATTTCCTATGGTTTAGTTTGTTGGTCATCAGGAATTTATACCACACTATATAACTCATTATTATTTAGTGCATTCATATCTGGATATCACTTTCTGAGTAGACTTAAAAAAGGGATTGCTTTAAGCAAAACCATAAGCTAAGGTAAAGTTATGAAGCACATGTTCTTTAAGGCCAAAATAAGATCACCTAATTACACTTTGGCTTGGGGTGGAGGAGGGACCTTTCTAAACAAACACATTTCAAGATCAATTTTTTGTCTTGAAATAAGTTAGGTTTACTCAGGCATGATTTGCATCAGACTTACTGAAATGAGGTTTGAACTATCCATGTCCAAAGGTAGCATTTCCTGTTTGGTGAACATGTTAAATACAGATTAATCAACTTCCTGTATTACTCCAGATAATTTAAGAAATGATTGCAGTATGAACTGTTGTTTGCTAAGAAGCCAGCTGTTTTAGAAGTTGATTGATAATTCAAATTGCCAAATTTAGTTGTAAAATAAACTGCTATAGTGGACTTTATAAGATAGACTACATTTTCATAGATTGTGAAGCTCATGACAATGCCTGAATTTTTCTAATTTCTGTATAAACAGCTTCACGGTGACTGGTTGCAACTATCACCGATTGTAAATATGTCCACATTAAATGGTTAACAGGTATGTGATGGAAACAGGTTAAAAACCAAGAGACTACTCATAACGTAGATGGAAATTTTGAGAGTGCAAATTACTGTAGATGCTGGAATCTGTACTGAAAACAAAAAATGCTGAAGATCACAGCAGGTCAGTTTTACTTTGGTTTAAAACTTTATACAGAGACATGGCCACCATCAATGGTCATGTTTTACTGCTGATAATGTTTCATGATAATTGAAAAAGTTAAATTCTTTTTAAGAAAATCACATTTACACATTGTACATTTATACAAACAAATTCTAATCTGCCTAAGCAATAATTACACCGTATCCCTAATTTCTTTGTACAATCCACAAGCAATTTTCTTACAAACGACAAACAACCATTTCAATCCAACTAAGATTGGCGATTTTTAAAAAGGATTTACCTTTTACCTTAACGGTGTCTAATTTGCATCAGCAGAAAATAATTTTCCAGGTTTGAGAAACAAACATTTCTGCTTCCTTCAGCAAACAATATTTACCAGTGATTATCTCAGTGGCCTCATGAGTTCACCTCGATGGCCCTCACGGGTAAAACCTTTCTAGAAGAATCTGAATGCAAGGTATGTTTGGATACAGCCAAGCACTGCCATGCGTATCCAAAGCGTGAGAGGCAGTATTTCTCCTTCAGGATTTACCCACTTTCCTACCAGTGGGGGGAGGGGGAGAAACATTGTAATAACTTGCAATCTATTAAAATACCTTTGTCTGCCGTGATCAGGTGCTGAATGTGCATATTACCGACTTGTTTCTTGCTTAAAATACGGTTTCCTTTCCTTAACTCTTCATCATTTACAATAACAGAAATTTTCATTAACAAAACGCAAAAAAAACTCGAGATATTGCAATTTCTAATTCAATATGATTCGATCATAAACAATTTGGCTCACAGTATTGATCTCCTCTTGGCTCAGGCAGTTGGTTCTCCTTCCACATTAGATTGTAAAAACGTAAACGGTTTTGACCATAGTAGAAAAATAAAACAACCACGCCGCTTTGTACATCCAATTCGTATTAATACTTATATCGATCAATCCCATCACAAAAATACATTGTAAAAGCTAAAGCCTGTAGGTTTTTAAATTACAAACAATCGTTCAGATGGTTAAATACCTCAGAAGTGATCATTAACCAGTTTGCAAATAAATACATGTATTTTCCCCTCAAATCATCTTCGCCTTTCACTGATTTCGAACCGAGTGGGATAAATCTCAGCTGATTTGATAAAACATACATTTTGTTTTTCAATTTTTTTTTCTACATCTCACTCACCCACAGCTCCTTTCCCCAGCTCATGGTCGGCGTGCAATTCCAGATTTAAGATGAAAAATAATCTAAGCAAATAGACAGCTGCTAATTAACACAAAACAAAGTGGCGAAAATCCGCTACGAGTCGAAGAGAGTTATTCTGAATTAAGTTCGGGATTCATTTCTCCTTCATGGTTCTCTATTCGACTCTTCACCCCACTCTGAGTTGGTGACAATATGGCCAACGGCTGACAGAGCGAGAGCGCGCTCATGAGGACGGAGCGCGGCACAAAGGGGAGGGAAGGAGGAGGGGGAGGAGCACACAAAGTGTAGGAGAGAGTTTCAGGTCTTTGGGGTGGGGTTGTGGACCAACAGAAGTTACTGGGGCTGAAGAGGTTTAAGATCGTGTGTATGTGCCAAGAGGGGATGAGTAACCCAACGGGCGAGGAAATGTTTTGCAAATAAAGAAGGGACTGTCCCAATGTGGATAATCGTGTCTCAAATGAAATGGGTTGTGTTACAAGCGTCCTATTGGGGAAAGATGGTATCCTAAAGGGAAAGTGTGTCCGCAAGATTGGAAGGGATGTCACAAAGGCACAGTGGGCGCGAGCCATTCGGAGAGGCGTTGGCCTCCACTTGATGTGACCCCATGGACTGAGGCACGTATGCCCTAGTTGAGGTAGGGGGAGGAAATGCATCTCTCACTGGAGGTGGGTGTCTTTTCAGTGAAGGGGTGGGGTTGTGTCCCAATGGGGAAGTAAATGTCTCTCCCAATGAAGGGTGGGTTGTTCCATTGGGAAGGAATTGTATATCAATTAAGAGAGGGCATATTCCCCGATGGCAGATGGCATGTGTATCAATGGAGAAGGCAGATACCTCAGGGGAAGAAGGGAAACGTCACACGATGGATGAGGAGGTGTGGTAATGTATGTATTTGCAAATAAAGGGGTAGCGACTGGCCCATTGGAGAAGGGGATGTTTTGAAGAAAGGGTCACTGGACTTGAAATGTTGCCTACTTTTTTTTCATAGGTATTGTCAGATCTGCTGAGTTTCTCTAGCAATTTACATTTTTGATCCCACTCGGACCCATCCCTGAAGAGCACTCTACCAATGGAAGTGGAGAGTGTCTATGTTCATGGGGAGCGGCTGTCGAATGGAGAAGGGTGTGTACCAATGATTTATCTCTTAGTGAGGGAGGAAGAGTAATCAATGTGCGTGCTTGTGTATTTATAGACGGGGCAGGCGTTATGGAGAAAAATGACTAGTCATTTTTGAGGGGGGGGGGAAGAATGGTGGTTGTCAATTATTCGTATATTAATACTCGGGGGGAGGGGGGAATCTCGTGGTGGTGTCGCTATATCTGAGATAGGAGGCGTATTCAAATCCCACCTGCTCCAGAAGTGTATAATAAGATCCAGGTGTAAACAGGTTGATTAGAAAACATTTTTAAAATTAATGGTCAGCGTCTGCGTGGACTTGCTTAGGATAAAGGCGCGTGATTCAGTTGATAGTGTGGTTCGGGCGAAAAATCGAAGGCGGAGCCTGAGTATAACGGTCCGCGCGAGTGAAGGGGAACACCGTCAGAAGTCACGAGCAAGGGTCCGCGCGTTTCAAATGTTAGATAAGTCTCTACACGATCACAGTTGCTAAGTGTAACAGTTTGCTGGGGAAATTAGGCGGGGGTAGAAGGGAGATTAAAATCCCGAAGAATTTGTATCTCAATTATGCATGAGTCTGAGAGCGCGTGCTTAGCAACTAATGATGCGCGCGACACCTGCCACTGGGCGGGGCACGACGGGGCGGGAACCCTTACCGGAGACTAGAAAGGTGGAAACATTAACGGGGAGCGATGGCGTTGTCGTCTTTTGTTTATTTATTTCAACGAGTACTATCTCGGCTGAAGGAAAAAGGCGCCCGCGATTTTGCGCGTTCCTGAGTAAGCTGAGAGCGTTCGCGCGGAGGCGGGGATCCGGTTTTCGGTACTGCTGCGGGGCAGCGACACCTAGAGACCGAACTGGGAAAATGCGCCCGAACTTGAAGGACAAAGCCGGTTTCTGCAACTGTGGCGTAGCATGCGTTTAGTCTGGTGGTGCTAAGTATATGAGAGCCACAGTGCAGCATTTTTAAAAAAAATCATCTATTGCTCATTCCTAATTGTCTTTTGAGAAAGTCGCGATGCTGCAGCCTATGCAGTGGCGCTCCCATCCACGGTGTTGTTAGGCAGGGACTTCCCAGGTAACCTAACGACGGTGGAGAAATAAGTAGCCGTGTAAGATCAAGTCAAGTGGCTTGCTGGGAAATGTGGCAAGCGGTAGGGTTCCTGTCCGTTAACGTTTTTCTTGGTTGAATTGGGTTAAAAGGAAGTGATCTTGTTAATGTTGACATTAGAAAACAAGCAACACTCGCCAGGGTGGTGAATGTAGCTGTGAGAGTACCTCCCAACTTGAGTCTTCTCTCTCTCATTTCTGACTCCTGTCTGATAGAATACTTAAGAGATAATGGGAACTGCAGATGCTGGAGAATCCAAGATAATAAAGTGTGAGCTGGATGAACACAGCAGGCCAAGCAGCATCTCAGGAGCACAAAAGCTGACGTTTCGGGCCTAGACCCTTCAGCGGAGAGGGAACTGGAATAAATAGGGAGAGAGGGGGAGGTGGACTGAAGATGGGGAGAGAAAAGATGATAGGTGGGGAGGGGATAGGTCAGTCCAGGGAAGACGGACAGGTCAAGGAGGCGGGATGAGGTTAGTAGGTAGGAAATGGAGGTGCAGCTTTAGGTGGGAGGAAGGGATGGGTGAAAGAAAGAACAGGTTAGGGAGGCGGAGACAGGCTGGGCTGGTTTTGGGATGCGGTGGGGAAGGGGAGATTTTGAAGCTGGTGAAGTCCACATTGATACCATTGGGCTGCAGGGTTCCCAAGCGGAATGAGTTGCTGTTCCTGCAACCTTCGGGTGGCATCACTGGCGCTGCAGGAGGCCTGGGATGGACATGTCGTCTAAAGAATGGGAGGGGGAGTTGAAGTGGTTCATGACTGTGAGGCGCAGTTGTTTAATTGCGAACCGAGCGGAGGTGTTCCGCAAAGCGGTCCCCAAGCCGCCGCTTGGTTTCCCCAATGTAGAGGAAGCCACACTGGGTACAGTAGATACATTGGTAGATGTGCAGGTGAACCTCTGCTTAATATGGAAAGTCATCTTGGGGCCTGGGATGGGGGTGAGGGAGGAGCTGTGGGGGCAAGTGTAGCACTTCCTGCGATTGCAGGGGAAGGTGCCGGGTGTGGTGGAGTTGGAGGGGCGTGTGGAGCGAACAGGGGAGTCACGGAGAGAGTGGTCTCTCTGGAAGGCAGACAAGGGTGGGGATGGAAAAATGTCTTGGGTGGTGGGGTCGGATTGTAGATGGCGGAGGTGTTGGAGGATGATACACTGTATCCAGATGTTGGTGGGGTGGTATGTGAGAACGAAGGTGGGGCGGTTGTGGCGGGGTGTGAGGGATGTGTCGCGGGAAATGCGGGAGACGCGGTCAAGGGCATACTCGACCACTGCCGGGGTGGGGGTGGGGGGGGGGGTTGCGGTCCTTGAAGAACGTGGACATCTGGGATGTGCAGGAGTGGAATGCCTCATCCTGGGAGGAATTGGGAATAGGGGATGGAATCTTCTTTTCTCTCCATCTTCAGTCCGCCTTCCCCCTCTCCCTATTTATTCCAGTTCCCTCTCCCCATCCCCCTCTCTGATGAAGGGTCTCGGCCCAAAACGTCAGCTTTTGTGCTCCTGGGATGCTGATAGAATAGTTAGTGCTGGTTCTGCGTATCTTGGCCTGTGTAAAACATGAATGTAGACGAAGCAGTTGAATAACGAGCAGAAGCAAGGCTGAAAGTTGAAGTAAGAAACGTCAACTGAATGTGTTGTCCAACTCACTGTCGAAATAATGAAACTCACCACGTGATGGATGTACTGAAATCTTTAATACCAGTAAGGAGGATGTCTTGTGCAATTATGAAGTTAAGAGCTATTAAAAAGCTGTTGCATACTTGGTCATTGGGAAATTCTCTGAATGCCCAAACAAGCTTCTCCCTTATGAAATGTTTGAACAAAATAGTTGCTTGAATCTCTCAAATTCAAGAGTGGTTATTTCAGTAGCTACGCCATGGTAGAGCTCACAGGTTTCAAATGATGGTGTTGGAACATTGAGCTGATGTTGTACAACTTGCAAGTGGTTTACCGGTGGGTGGAAGACGACAGTGATCTGCTTTGCCTTGTGTGGTGTCGAGATTCTTAGACACTTCCTTTTGGAGTTGCATTTATCCACACAAGTGGAGAATATTCCCTCACGTTTAACTTGTGCCTTACGGTGGAAAAGTTTTGCAGAATCAGGTATGACCCATTGTAGAACACCAAGTTTCTGAAATGTTCAAATGGCCACAAATTATATTGGCGGTTCAGTTCAGTTTCTAATCAATGTTGCCACGTAGGATGTGGTGTTGTGGGATTCTGGTAGCAATCTTATTGACTGTCAACACTTCGACTTTAAATTTTTCCATTTCTTTCCCCTTATTTTAGTTCTAATGTCTTTATTTACACTAAAACCCCTTAAATTTGAACATCTAGCAAAATCTCCTTTTTACATTCAGATTTGATACCACTTAGTTTTTCTAGTCTTTCTGCTGATCTTCATTATCCCTGGAACCAATATTCCACTGCAGCCTCCAAGCACCTGACATTTTTCTGAAAATGTGCTTTCCAGAATTAAGCGGTCTCCAGCTAAAGCCACCACAATGATTTACCAGGGTTTAGCATGAATTCATTGCTTTTTTATATAAAACCCAGGGTTTCATTCTGAGGAAGTCACAAGACCTAAAATATTAACTTTTTTTTCCCCTTCACAGATGCTGCCAGACCTGCTGAACTTTTCCAGCAACTTTTTTGGTTTTGTTCCAGGATTTCATTGACTTTTATGATGTGTGCTTTTTTTAACCAAAATGAATGACCAACTCGTGGGACAAACTTGTCAAAAGTACATAATTATTTTTTCTGCCTAGTAGAGGAAAAATCACTCTCCTAGTTCGAACAAAACAAATACCATGCTAATTTTGATTTCTATTCATGTGCATATTTGTTTCTGTCAGATACTTTATTTCCCATGATGCTCACCATTTGAAGAGAAACCCAGGTGTTCCCAGCTCTTTGCAAGTGGTATGAAAGTAAACCATGGATATGGCATTCACTGAGGTAGTTAATGAGTAGATCATTCAGCAGTGGTTACAGTGAGGTATGTCTTATGCATTAGTCAGACAGCTTGAAAACACTTGCATTTAGGTTCATGCATGAACAGCTACCTAGAAAAGGTACTGAGGTGCTGGCATGCTTCACCTTTAGGAGATGTTTTGTTTCTTTTTTTTTAAAGAGGGGCCAAAGTTGCAAACCCTTTGACTTTGTACCAATGTAACCACATGTGAGTTAATATTTTAACCTCAAAAATGCTGTACTTACAGTATTGTAACAGGATTAGCAGTATGCTTCTCGGGCAACATTTGTTAGATATTGACTTCTGTAATTCTTATGCACCATCATTTAAATACCATAGCTAAAACAATGTTGAATGAGTTTACATAATGCTAATACCACCAATTTATAATATTCTACATTGCAAGTTTACTAAATACCAACAGACACTTTAGCTTAGCTCACTGAGTTGGAGGAAGGATCTCAAAGGCTCCAGGGATTTTTTCTTAATAAAATGATACCAATTATCTACAGAGACTAGGTTTGTTCACCTTGGAGCAGAAAAGGCAAAGACAAGATTTAATACAGGTTTTCAGACATTTTGATAAGTTGATTATTTTCCACTGTTGGAAGCTAGATAATCAGCGCATGCCGATTTTAAGATAATTGACAAAAGTAGCAGAGAAAAGATGAAAAGATATTCAAACACTGAATTATAGTTATGTGAATGCACTTCCTGAAAACATAGAAAATCTAATAATAGTAGGTTTCAAAACTTTAATTGGAAATGGAAGCATTTGCAGACCTAAGGGACAAGGTGTATTGGAGTGTCATTAATTAGATCGCTCTTTTGAAAGAGTTGTCAGAAGAGCTCCACAGCATGAAATGTTTATGCTGTATGATTCTATGACTTTCTTTTATTACTTCAGGATGTGGATGTTGCTGGTTAGGTCAGCATTTATTGCCCATTCCCAAATTTGCCCTTGTAGGACAATAGTAAGATGATCTCTTCTGACAAGCCTAGTCTCAATGGTAGCATGAAGCTTTCAATGTCCGGTTTATAGATTCAATCTTGTCCAACTATCCAAAACATTAGTCAATGCTGACATTTCAGTGCAATACTGTTACAGGTGAGATCCAAAGATCAGGGTGCATTTAGTTTTGGTTTTATTCCTGTTTAATGGTCTTTGCTACAAAGAGCAAGCATACGATTAGCTGTGATGCCCAATGATCAAATGGCCCACTGACACTCTTTGTTAAGGCTCATGCGTGGAGGTTGATCACATTCAGTATTGACTAACGCCAATGGAAATGTTTTCTACTGAGTCCACATTCTTAGGGTAGATTTTAAAAAAAACGAAGGATAAAAATATTAGCTGTCTTCAGTTGCTGATGCTTTGAGGATTTTTGTCAAACATTTTATTGGTTGGTGTGTTAGCCTCACTTACTTCAGGCATACTGATCCAAGTTGCAGCATCACCAATTTATATTTTTCTTTAAAAGAATTTGCCTAGCACCTCCCCCAAGTTTTTGGGACACTACTAATAAAACCCACATTATACAAAGAAGAAACATTTAACAAATTACATAAATTATTTCTCCTCTCCACTACACACTTGAAGTGCTCACAAATCACTAAGTCTCCAGCAGTCCAATAGTAGCAACTTACTCCTTCTCCAGGGCATAGTATGTGTACTTAAGACAT
Source organism: Stegostoma tigrinum (assembly GCF_030684315.1). Taxonomy (NCBI): domain Eukaryota; kingdom Metazoa; phylum Chordata; class Chondrichthyes; order Orectolobiformes; family Stegostomatidae; genus Stegostoma; species Stegostoma tigrinum. Next base: position 34,747,912 of record NC_081382.1, read on the forward strand.
TTGTTTTTCAAATACTTAGGGTTAAAAGTACATTAAGCCCTTGAGCCATATTTAAAGTATTGGCAAAGATCTGTAGCTTGGGTTATGGATGAGGTTGTTGACTTGCTTGCCGAGCTGGCTTGTTTTTGTTCAGATGTTTTGTCACCATGCTTGGTGACATCATCAGTGGAGCCTCCGATGAAGGGATGTTATTCTATTCAGCAAGTCGACAACCTCACCTTGAGCTGTATGTTTTTGTAATATGGATAAACGCTTCATAGCAGAACATAAAATGAGATTCTATACTACAGGACAGTACAGGCCCTTCGGCCCTTGATGGTTTCACAGGTTGGTGCAACAATCTGAAGCCTATCTAACCAACACTATTCCATTATCATCCATATGTTTTTCCAATGACCATTTAAATGTCCTTAAAGTTGGCAAGTCTACGACTATTACAGGCAGGGCATTCCACACCCTTACTACTGAGTAAAGAACCTACCTCTGACATCTGTCCAAATCTATCACCCCTCAATTTAAAGCTATAGTTAGCTCTTTACAGTGATTATAATAGTTCATGAGTTATACTTACAAAACTATTAGAACAGATATTGCAGTGATTATAGCAAGGTCAGCCAGCTGGACATCATCAAACATGGGTTCCCTGATTGGGGCTGTTAATCTGATCCAATCAGGGAGGCCTGGCTGACATATAAAGAATAATATCAGTGATACTGACACTCTGGTGCCTGACTCTGAATGAGGCAGTACTAAAGTCAAGGACTGTTCATGTGTAAATAAAGGGAGGCTTGGTGACAGAATACTGGTCTCTGTGGACTTATTTCATGTGTCATGATTGCCCATGTTGAAATTCAGCTTTGTCTCCTCGTCCTATGTGTTATCCAGTGACCTTAAGAGGTTCACAATGGGACATTGTCTAGATTGTTGACTGTACCTTTTATTATGCAAAAGTTGGTTGTCTATGAAAATGACGAAGAATAAGCAATTTGGAAATTGGAAAGAACAATACTGTGGAGTATTGCCATCACTATGTCAGCAAATTTAAGTCTGAAAATAAAGCTTTGAGTAATATTTCCACATCCAAATGATAAACTACAGGTTTTCCTGTTAACGTGCAATATCATGGCAACCTTGTTGACTTGATTACTTGTAACCATTCCCATTCACTGGTCACCCTTCATTTAATAGGCTTGCAAGCTATCAATTGTAGTGGCATAAATAAGTTGGAGCTTATTTCCCACATAGCAACATACAGATGTGTCCTAAAGAAATAGAACCCCTTCAGTTATGGCGAGGTACCTTTTTTAAATTGCATTAAACTCACTGCATACAAAATAAATCTTTAAATTAAGTTCAAAAATCCTGGACTACCCTCTTGCTATTCTTCCCCAGACCCAGAAAATCTCCCAGAATTAGATCATCCTAATGTTTACTAGCTTCCCTCCATTCACTGGAATTGTTTATTCCAGATCTGCACTTTCTCAAAAACTGAATAATGTCCATGATATTTTACAGTTAAAACCAATTACTGGACACTTCAGATTGGGAATGTTCTGTGGCTGCTGGAGGAAACCAAGAAAGTTTAAAAATAAGTGTAATTTGACCAAATTTTTTTTCTCCTTCTGACATTTAGTTTTGTATATAGATTCTTTGGTTCGTACAATTCCACACCATGTAGATATAAGCACTAATTTGAGCAGCAGAAATGGGGGGAAAAAGCTAAATTTCAAAACAGATGTGGGAAATACCACCTAGTTTATTTGGAGAACCACTGAAAACGAGTTAACTCCTTATGTTTCAGAAACTCACTTTTCCAAATAATTCATTCACAGGATGTGGCCATCTGGCTAAGTCAGCATTTTTTTTTGCCCAAACTGTATGCCATTCAGAAAGTGGTGGCTCACCACCACATTGAACTGCTGCAGTTTTTGTGGTGTAGGTACACCCACTGTGCTGGCTACCATGAGGTACACCAATCTCCAAACAGCTTTATTCTTCAGGATCCTGTTTCAGTATCCAAACGTGACTTCATGACAGAACATGGGGCTAAACAAATGACCAATCCATTTTAATTTCCCACATACTCTGGCTCTATTGCAAGTCAGAAATATGGAACTCCTTAACAACATTGAGTGCATCTACCTTTTAGGTGAAATGCAGCAGTTCAAGAAGGCAGCTCATCACCATCTTGTCAAGCACAAATGATGAGTGATAAACTATGGCCTTGCCAGAAATATTTGCATCCCATTAAATAATAAAAAAGGAGGCTGAAATGATGACACACTGCTTCCAGTAATACCAGATTTGAATGTGACCTGTAATTATTTAACTAAATATGTCACTTCCTTAAATTATCTAAGTTAATGCGTTCTCAGTTGCATAGTCTTCATAAAAATATTAAAGCTTTGTCATGGCACTTCCTTCTATCATAGGGTCAGATGTGGGAATATTTGCTAATGATTTCATAATATACCGCACCATTTGTGACACCTCACTCAGCAAAGCAGCTGATGTCCATGTGCAAACAGACCTGGACAATTTTCCAGAAGTAGCAGGAATTGCAGATGTTGGAGAATCTGAGAGAACAAGGTGTAGAACTGGATGAACATAGCAGGCCAAGCAGCATCAGAGGAGCTGGAAAGCTGATGTTTCAAGCTTAAAAGGGTCTAGGCCCGAAACATCAGCTTTCCTGCTCCTCTGATGCTGCTTGGCCTGCTGTGTTCATCCAGCTCTACACCTCGTTACCACAGACAATTTCCAGGTCAGCTCTTCACGTCAAATCTGAAGAGTCATCTAGACTCAAAATGTTAGCTTGCTTTCTCTCCAAGGATGCTGCCTGACCCTCTGTGATCTCCTGTATTGTTTTCAGTACAGATGCCAGCATCTCCAGTAATTTGCTGCAAACAATATCCAGACTTGTGCTGATAAATGGCACGTAACACTTGTGTCACACAAGTTCAAGGCAATGACCCTCTCTAACAAGAGGGTACCTAGCCACCACACCTTGAAATTTAATGGAATTACCATTGCTATATTTTTCTGCAGTACCCACACGACAAAAACTGCAGTTTTTCAAGATGGTGGCTCACTAATACTTTCTGAAGTGCCAGTAGGGTTGGGCAATAATACATAAGCTATTTATCAATATCCTGGGGGTTACCATTCCCAGAATTATCGCCAAAACAGGCCAGAAATTAGTAAGACTGCGATGGGTAACTCAACTGACTCCAAAGATTTTCTGATAACCAGAGGACACAATTCAGAATATTCTCCATTTGCCTGAGTGAGTGCAGCTCCACCATTGGATTCAGAATTGCTTGGCTGACAGGAGGCAGAGAGTGGTTGTAGATGGTAAGTATTCTGTCTCGAGGTCAGTGCTGAGTGGTGTCCCGCAGGGCTCTGTTCTTGGGCCTCTGCTCTTTGTAGTTTTTATAAATGACTTGGATGAGGAGGCTGAGGGGTGCGTTAGTATGTTTGCTGATGACACAAAGGTTGGAGGTGCTGTTGATAGTATCAAGGGCTGTTGCAGGCTTCAGTGAGACATTGACAGAATGCAGAGCTGGGCTGAGAAATGGCAGATGGAGTTCAACCTGGATAAATGTGAAGTGATGCATTTTGGAAGGTCGAACTTACATGCTGAATATAGGATTAAGGGCAGAATTCTCAGCAGTGTGGAGGAACAGCGGGATCTTGGCATTCAAGTGCATAGCTCCCCCAAATTTGCCACCCAGGTGGGATAAGGTTGTTAAGAAAGCATATGGTGTTTTGGCTTTCATTAACAAGGGGATAGAGTTTAAGAGCCGCGAGGTTATGCTGCAGCTCCACAAAACCCTGGTGAGACCACACTTGGAATATTGTGTGCAGTTCTGGTTGCCCTATTATAGGAAAGATGTGGAGGCTTTGGAGAGGGTGCAAAGGAGGTTTACCAGGATGCTGCCTGGACTGGAGGGCTTGTCTTACAAGGAGAGGTTGACTGGGCTCGGACTTTTCTCTCTGAAGAGAAGGAGGAAGAGAGGTGACCTGATCGAGGTGTACAAGGTAATGAGAGGCATGGATAGAGTTGATAGCCAGAGACTTTTCCCCAGTGCAGGATTGACTGCCACGCGGGGTCATAGTTTTAAGGTGTTAGGAGGAAGGTATAGAGGAGATGTCAGAGGGCGGTTCTTCGCCCAGAGAGTTGTGAGTGCATGGAATAGTTTACCGGTGGTAGTCGTGGAAGCAGAGTCATTAGTGACAATTAAGCGACTGCTGGACATGCACATGGACAGCAGTGAATTGAGGGGAATGTAGGTTAGGTTATTTGATTTTTGGATTAGGATTATTCCACGGCACAACATCGTGGGCTGTGCTGTACCTTTCTCTGTTCTATGTTCTATCACCTAAGAAGCTTGATTGGCACCCTATTCGTCACCTTCAACATTGACTCCCTTCATTACCAATGTACAGTGGCAATAATGTGTACCACCGAGAAGCACAGAAGCAATTCACCACGCTACCTTCAACTACACCTTCAAACTTGTGATCTCTACCTCTGAGAATGTCGAGGAGAACAAATGTGAGGGAGTAAAAATCAAAAGAACTGTGGACACTAAATCAAAAACAAAATCAAAAGTTGCTGAACAAGCTTAGCAGGTCTGGCAGCATCTGTGAAGAGAAATCAGAGTTAATGCTTTGTCCGGTGACTATTCCTCAGAGCTGATAGTAGCTAGGAAAATGTTGGTTCATATGCAAAGGATAGGGTTGGGGCAGGGTTAGAAATAAATGACAGTTGGGGATGGAGCTTAAGGAGGGAGAAGAGCAGCTTGACAGACAAGTGAGTAGAAAACGATCTGGCTAGGAGGATGAATAGTTGTAAATGGAGACTATTAATAGCAAACAATAGGTAGTGGGTAATGGCAGATTATGTGATAACCAGGCCTGGCCTGTGGTTTGGAGGGATAGGACATGGGACAGTTCAGGCCCTAAAATTATTTCTCTTGATACTGAGTCCAGAGGCCTGCTAGGTCTCTAAGCAGAAAATGAGGTGTGGTTCAGGTCAGTGGAGTGACCAAGGCATACCCGCATGGGCAGCAATTATGCCTGTCTCTTTGTGGGGTACATGGCACATTCCATGTTCCAGTCCTATTCCAGATCCCTCCCACAACTCTTTCTCCAATATGTCAATGCCATCATTGGTGCTGCTGCTGCCTCTCATTTGGAATTAGAAAAGTTCATTGATTTCGCTTCTAATTTCCACCCTGCCCTCATTTTCATCTAGTTTATCTCTGACTCCTCTCTACCTTTCTTCAACATCTCTATTTCCATTTCAGGAGATAGACTGCTTACTAATATTCACTAAAAACCCACCGACTCCCACAGCTACCTGGACTATATATCCTTGCTTCCTGTAAAGACTCCATTCCATTCTCCCCATTCCTCTGTCTCTGTCGCACGTGTTTCGATCAGGCCAACCTTGATAAGGGAGCCTCTGAAATGTCCACCTTCTTCCTCAACCAAGAGTTCCCCAGCACTATTGTTGGCATGGCCCTCAACCTGGTCCAACCTGTCTCCCACATCCCTGTTGTCACCCTCTTCCGTCCTGCAACAGTGATAGTGTTCCCCTTGTCCTTACCTTCCATCCAACCAGCATCCACATCCAGAAGATCATCAGCCACTATTTCTGCCACCTCCAGCAAGATACTACCACCAGACACACTTTCCCCTCCCTCACCCCTCCCTTTGTCCATCTAGCATAAGGACCATTTTCTCAGGGCTACCCTGGTCCATTCCTCCTTCACTCCCAGCACTCCCAATAGCCCCGCAGCACCTTCCCATGCAACCACTGTAGATGTAACACCTGCCCATTTACCTCCTCCCTCCTCAGTATCCAAGTGCCCAAACATACATTCCAGGTGAAGCAGCACTTCACACAATCTCGTCCACTGCATTCACTGTGGTCTCCTGTACATTGGGGAAATGAAGCGTAAACTAGGTGACCATTTCGTAGAACATCTGTGTTCTGCCCACAAAAATGACCCTGAACTTCCAGTTGCCCGCCACTTTAACACACCACCCTGTTCCCTGGCTAACATCTCGGTCTCAGGGTTGCTGCAGTGTTCCAGCAACTGTCAGAGCAAGCTGGAAGAACAACACCTCATTTTCCACTTGGGGACCCTGCATTATTGAGTTCAATGATTTTAGGGCCTGAATTCTCCCATGTCCTAGCCCCCTACCCCAGACACCCGGCCTTTTTATCAAATAGTCTGCCATTACCCACTACCTATTGTTAGCCATTAACTGTCTCCACTAACAGAAAATCACTCTCCTAGCCAGATCATTATCTACTCCTTTGTACAACTGCTGCCTCCCTTTGGGCTCTATCCCCACCTATCATTTACTCTTCCTAGCCTTTATTCTGCATATAAACCAACATTTTCCTAACCACCTTCTGAGGAAGGGTCACCGGACCCAAAACATTAACTCTGATTTTTCTTCACAGATGCTGATAGACCTGCTGACCTTTACCAGCAACTTCATGTTTTCGGGACATGAGGGAGTGTCACCATCTGCAAGTTCCCTGCCAACCTACACATCATCCTGACTTGAAACCATATTATCATCCTCTCAGTAAGATTGTGTCAAAATCCTGGTGGTTCTTAACACCACAGTGGGTGTATTGATACCCATGGATGGAAACAATTCAAGCTGGGGAGAAGACCTGTTTTTCCATCTGACTGATTATGGGAAATATGTAGCACAACTATTCCTCTGATTTTTGTCTTCCTCCCTTCAATATTGCTTCCTATCTGTGACACACCGAGAGGGAGGAGGTTATGGAGATAATGTGTCTCAAATATGGAATATTAACAGGAAAACCTGAACTTTGTATGAAACTCCAAAGTATTCTTACCCCTTTACGACTTGTCACACAATTGTTACAAACAACTATTCTGTATTCCTGTGGATATATTTTTACTTTTTACTTAATACTTCTTGCTCTATTGATTGTGCGAATTGCTGATTAGGAGCTGAAATTAATTTTAATATCATGAAACTTGATTCCATTGATATCATCAGTGACTTGAGTCAGTGCATTGTGATTGGAGTTCAGTCTGCTTTAACATGGCTTGGGACACACAACATACTTTCCCACTAAAACAATTACAATTGTGGACCATTTCAGGTGTACACGTTTAAAAGCAACTGCATAAAACTTAAAATTAACTTACTGAATTGACAGTGACATATTGAAAGTAACAAGTGCCTTAGATAAACTCAGACAGATTGTCAAAGAGATAATGAATTGATAGATTGTTATTAACTAGGAATAGTAGAGATCAAGAGCCAGTGAACTCAGCATGTGAAAAAACACTGGAACTTATTCCACTTCTCCGCATTTTGTGATGCGGTATTTCAGTTCTAATCAGGCCCACAACACAGGTGGCAACCAGCATGTTGATGCAAATGTTTGCAACTTGCATGAGGCACCCCCTCTTCTTCACAAAGGGTAACAGCAAACATTTCCATTATTTTCTTTATTTCTCCCACCCCATGCAATTTGTTTCTGCCACTACCTGTAGTAATACGTTTCACGTTCCTTCCAATTTCTGTGTAAACTTTCCTGAATTCACCATTGCATTTATTAATGCATGTCTCTTTCCTGAGCAAGTGTTTTGGTCTCCCCTGAAAACAGAACATTTTCTACACTTATGATCCCAGCTGATGATGTTATTGGACAAGTCTGATCCGGACTAAAGTCTGGCCTGATCATGTTTTTGCAAAGAAAATTAATGCAGAGTGATCTTTCACTTTAACACAAACACACAAAGGGATGGAAAGCTTTATTGATGAAGAGAGATTGGATAGACAGAGGGGTCATAACTGAAATGCATAAAATTATGAGGGACATAAACAACATAGACAGGAAGGAAATTTTCCCCATGGTAAAGGAATCAGTGACCAGGGAGCATGGATTTGAGGTAAGAGGCAGACGGTTTAGAGAGGATGTGAGGAAATTATTTTTCACTGAGTGTTAGAGGAATCTGCTTCTGCCTGTAAAGGTGGTAGAGGCAGAACCCCTTTATAACATTTAAATCATAGTTAGATACACACTTGTAATGCCAAGTCAGACAAGGCTATGGGCCAAGTGCTGGAAAATGGGATTAGAATATGTAGATAGAGATAATGGGAACTGCAGATGCTGGAGAATCCAAGATAATAAAATGTGAGGCTGGATGAACACAGCAGGCCAAGCAGCATCTCAGGAGCACAAAAGCTGACGTTTCGGGCCTAGACCCTTCATCAGAGAGGGGGATGGGGTGAGGGTTCTGGAATAAATAGGGAGAGGTGGACCGAAGATGGGGGGAGGGGACGAACTGGGGTGGTTTAGGGATGCGGTGGGGGAAGGGGAGATTTTGAAACTGGGATAGGATCCCAGGCCCCAAGATGACATTCCACATTAAGCAGAGGTTCACCTGCACATCTGCCAATGTGGTATACTGCATCCACTGTACCCGGTGTGGCTTCCTCTACATTGGGGAAACCAAGCGGAGGCTTGGGGACCGCTTTGCAGAACACCTCCGCTCAGTCCGCAACAAACAACTTCACCTCCCAGTCGCAAACCATTTCCACTCCCCCTCCCATTCTTTAGATGACATGTCCATCATGGGCCTCCTGCAGTGCCACAATGATGCCACCCAAAGGTTGCAGGAACAGCAACTCATATTCCACCTGGGAACCCTGCAGCCTAATGGTATCAATGTGGACTTCACCAGTTTCAAAATCTCCCCTTCCCCCACCGCATCCCTAAACCAACCCAGTTCGTCCCCTCCCCCCACTGCACCACACAACCAGCCCAGCTCTTCCCCTCCACCCACTGCATCCCAAAACCAGTCCAGCCTGTCTCTGCCTCCCTAACCTGTTCTTCCTCTCACCCATCCCTTCCTCCCACCCCAAGCCGCACCCCCATCTACCTACTAACCTTATCCCACCGCCTTGACCTGTCCGTCTTCCCTGGACTGACCTATCCCCTCCCTACCTCCCCACCTATACTCTCTCCACCTATCTTCTTTTCTCTCCATCTTCGGTCCGCCTCCCCCTCTCTCCCTATTTATTCCAGAACCCTCACCCCATACCCCTCTCTGATGAAGGGTCTAGGCCCGAAACGTCAGCTTTTGTGCTCCTGAGATGCTGCTTGGCCTGCTGTGTTCATCCAGCCTCACATTTTATTATCTTAGAATATGTAGATGGTTGTTTTTGACTGGTCCAGACTAGATAGTCCTCAGGCCCTTTTCCTGTTCTGAAGACCTCGATAACTAATGATTTTAACAATACCACAGAAATTTACCATGCACAAGACAAAGACAAAATAATACAAACCAAATCTAATACAATTTTTAAAATATTTCCAAACATGGCAAAAGATAATCTTGTCTATTTCCAACACCACCATTTTATACTACACAAGTTCCCTTCTCTATCACACCCATAGCTTTGACTTAACTGTTACTTTCAATTCCTGCTGTTGAGCATTTGGTAGTCTTTTCCTTGATTTTTTTCAAGTGAGTTTAAACTTATTAGGTTGAAATAACTCAGTAGAATTTTAACCAAACTCTTCCAGTCTAAATTATTCGTACAAAAAACTTTACACTGAGGTAACCTATATCCTAACAATTTTGAACTCTTTTCTCCAGTAGAACTGTTCTTACATCTAACTCATCTAGGTCTTCTGCAAACTGAAAGCTTTCCAATTTGTACTTTATTCCTCCAAAGCAATAAATAATATTTCTTGATTTTTCTAAATTGAAAGCAAGCTAGTACTTTTCAATGTTTATTCTTTTCTATCATAAAACTTGCAATGCAAACAGATTCCCATTATTGCTTCAATTCAAGATCTGCTGTCTGACACATAGTGTTTAAAAATCATGGCTCCAGAAAGACTGACAAATGAATTATTAATGTCCCCAAAATATATACAATGTGCCTCTTGTTAAATGTCAAATTCTAACATTACATTAATAAATATAAAGCATGCTTTATATTTATTAATGTAATGTTAGAATTTGGGGGGAGGGGACAACATTTGACACCTCCTATCCCATGATTCTTTTTATTATCTCAAAAATCTTCATCAGGTCACTCTTCAGCCTTCTCTATTCCCGGCCTGTTCAGTCTTCTGTAATTGTTAATTCTGGTACCATCTTTTCCTTTCTACTCCTCTGAGAATGAGTTATTGTGTGTTGTTCACTTTTTTCATGACATTAGTAAATGACAGCAACTTTTAGGAAATTATAAATCAGTAACTCCAGATCCCTTATTTCCTCTGCTCATTTAATCTCTTAAATTGTGTCACTATCCTGCCCTATATTGTTTATGTTGCATTGTATAAGTTTTTACCCAAAACATTCTCATATCTACAAGATGAAATTGTGTGGGGAGTAATGGAAAGTAAATATTAAACACGTTCTGTTGCCTGCTTACTTTGGCCATTTCACCACCGAAGTCTCCTCGTTACTCCATGTATTCTTTCATCCACCTTTCTCTTTACCATCCCTAAATTTCTCTTATGAAGCCTGCCAACTGTACTCAGGACTTTTAATTTCCCAAGATTCCAATGACTCACTTACCATTTGTCGGTCCTCTGCATGCTGATATTGTCTTCTGGTCCAAGCGGGGAGCCCTGGATAACAGATAAGAATGAGTGTCTGGCACTGTGGAGCCCGTGGACCATGTGGGCATTTGTACTCCCTTTTTAGTTACCTGAAGGATCTTCTGCTCTGTTTTTAGTTGCACTTCAGCCCCATGCTCCTGATCTTTGGGCACCCAGTAAGGACGGATGCGGGCAAGTCGGAGGATTTCCTTGTGGATCTGCTCCTTCGCCTGGCCAGGCTGGCTCTAAACAGATCAAGGCAGCGGGCCAAGGAGGGTGTCATTTCAGCTAACTGTCTGCCCCTCCTCCGTGGCTATGTTTGGGTCTGGGTGTCCTTGGAAAGGGAGCACTTGTTGTCCTCCAAAGCTCTCAATACCTTCAGGGAGAGGTGGGCACCACGGGGTATGGAGTACTTTACTTTCCCCTCCAATTCTATTTGATTTTGAATCCCTACCACTCTCCCTTCATTTTGCTTATTCACACCTGCATTGCCCTACCGGGCTTTGCTTGTTATTGGCTCTCTGGCAACATGCGTGTTTTTCCTCGTGGTGGAAATAATGAATAAAATTATTTTGCAGAATGGTGCTTTCACCAAGTCCCTGCACACTGTGGATCAGTAGTTTTGGGGTAATCAAAACAAGAACATGAGTGGCAGACATCCTGTTCACTCTGAGGGATCTGGATCAGTGCCAAGGACTGTCCACGTGTAAACAAAGGATGACTTGGTCACAGGATATCAGCCTTTGTGGAGTTATTTAAGTGGTGACGAGAGGAAAGCATGCTCCTGCATAAATTTGCACACAACTGTTATCTTTGAATTGGGTTAGGTATTTTGGCATCATGCCATTATTTGGGAAGCTTGACTCGTTCAATCCTGGTGCCAAAGACTGGGCTCTGTAAATGTAAAGAATGGATTTTTTTTTTCCAGGCAAATGATATTGGGGCAGATGAAAAGCAACAAGAAATTGTCCTGACAGCTTGTGGACCCACAACTGTTTTGGTAATCAGGAACTTAACTTTCCCTGAGGCACTAGATAGTAAAACTGATCAAGGGTTGATGGATTTAGTTAAAGAATACTATGACCCTCAGGCTCCTCTAACTTGAAGACACTGTCAGTTTTATTTGGCAATTTGAGAATCAGAGGAATCTGTGTCAGGATTTTTGATGAGGTTAAGATGACTGGCATGTGACTTTGGTTTAACCCTTAATGAGTTGCTGAGAGACTGTTTGGTCTGTGTAATTAATGATGTAACCATGCAAAAGTACCTATTAGCTGAAGCCCAACTGAACTTCAAACAGGCACAATAAATGGTTTTATAACTGGAAAATGGAGCACAAGAGTTGCAGGGTATCCCGATGGAAGTGGACACCCGCACCACTCTGACTGAGCTTGGGTAGCACCACTTGAGTGAAGGTGATTGCGTAACCTCACTCAGGATATATTCAGACAGAGGGACTCTAGGTCAGCCCACAGCAAAACCCCAAAACAAAGCCAAGCTTTGGTCAAATCGTTAAAATTTTCTTCAGGATCCAAGTCAACAAGCCATTATAGTTTCTGCCAGTATGCGGACGAGACCTAAATTGAACAGGAGAACTGATAGTCTCGTACAGGGGACAGTGCATACCCTGGAAAGCGCACCCACATCTGGTTTGGAACAGTTAAATTGCTTAGCAACATCCAAATCCAAATCAATCAAAATAAAAATCTGGTTAAATGGTCACCTGGTTCAAATGGAGGTCAATACTGATGGGGACGTTTCAGTGATTGCAAAACCAGTCTTTACCGAAATTTGCTGTGGATTCTAACCCTTAACTTTGTGCAAGACCTCTGTTAGACTGAGAACCTACAATGGGGAACCTTTACAGATTTTATATTTTATGCAGATTTAGACTTTATTGTCACGTGCTCAAGTACAAAAGTACAGGAGTACAGTGAAAAGTTTTCAACATTGCCACACACTGCCATTTGAGATACAAGTGCCTAGGTACAAAAAATTAAGAACAAAGTGGAAAGAAATATGGAATGAAGTTAAAAGTTAAACATTCCAGTCTCTCTTATAGCATAAAAAAGTCAAAAAGTAAAGAAATAAAACTAAAAATTCAATAACTGCAGTCTTTCTTAAATGCTTAGCCATGCTGGGACCACACTTCCCACAGGGCTTGATCACTTCTGTTTTGGCACGCTTTCCCCACACTGGCTTGAACTCCCCTGCTTTCAACCTCACTGCAGATATCAGAGGTAATTTTCTTCACTGCATTGGGCTCAGTCCTGGAATCCCAGACCACCAAAGTCCCAATCCAGGCTTCATCCGCACCGGGCCCTGGCCTCACCTTCGTCTGCATACCGACCATAGGTCTTGCTTTCGGTCTGCGCACTGGGCATTGGGAACTCACTGAGTCCCAGGTTGGGCCCCAACTTTGGAAATCTAACTGACTGCCAAATTCAAGCCGATGCCTCTCTCTAGAAGGTGGGCTAGTAGAAAAGAAACTAAAAATCATATTAAAACTAAAAAGAAGAAATAAAGTGAAAAAAGCAGGAAAAAGAAAAGGATAGAGGACAGCGGACAGCGTGGACAAGCCTATTGCGTCCCCATCCTGCAGAAATGCTGACCCACTTGAATCTCTGCTGTGTCTACTTGCTGCTGCTAATGCTGTCACTGTGATTGAGCTCTTCAACAAGAGGTAAGTAAAATAAGATAAAGAAAAATGAGAAAAGAGAAAAAAATGTAAGGTAGCTGGAGCAAACGAGCCCTAGGCTCAGAAACCCCAGTCCCCCACCATCTTAGTGGAACTTAATACCGATTAAAGGTTTGTACCAATATACAAGACTGCAGTTGGCGTGTTGTCAACCTGTGCAATTTTTCAGTGGATAATGGAGAACACTTTACAATGTCTACCCCATGTCACCTGGATGACATGCTAATAACAGGGAAGGCTAATAAGATGCACCTTGGAGAACTTGGACATCATACTTTTGATGTTTCTCCCTGGCTGGCATTCACCTTAGAAGGGAAAAATGTGTGTACTAGACACCCAAAATGACGACTTGAGTTACCGATGCAACAAGACCAGATGACACATGTGGGAAGAGGAAGTGAGTGTGATCAGAGATACCCAGGTTCCCACTGTACAGGAGCTTAGATCTTTCCTTGGGCTTGTGAATTATTACGGAAAGTTCATACATAACCTGACCTCCACTCTGACACTTCTGCTTCAACGCTTAAAAATGGATCAGCCTTGGAAATGCTCACATAACCAAGCCATAGTTTTCAGGGAAGTGAAATAACACTTATAATTCTCCAAGGTTTTGGCACACTATGATCCCAAGTGAGATCTGGCATTGATACTCAATGCTTCTCCAAACAGTGTCAGGATAGTACTGGCTCATAAGTGGCCCAATGGAGAGAAACAGCCAATACTATAAGTATCCAGGACTTTTGTTAGTACAGAGTATAAATACGGCCAGGTAGAGAAAGAAGGTTTGGCAGTCATATTTGGATTCAGGAAATTCCACCAATACCTTTTATAGACATAAATTTGTAATAATAACAGACCACAAACTCCTGCTAGGTCAACTTAAAGCAAACAACGCAGGACCACCCACAGCTTCTGGCTGAATTCAGCATTGGGCTGTAATACTAAATGCGTATAGTTACAAGTTGGAGCACCATCGAGGAGGTCAAGTAAGAAATACAGATGGACTGAACTGCCTCCTGCTGGTAGATACAGCACTCATGGTACTGTCATTGGAAGAGTCAGTCCTTGCTAAACTGAAACAGCTAGTGGTGATGGGGGAAACCAAATGATCGTTACAACCAGAATTGAAACTTTTTGGACCCAGAGAGACCAGATCACACTAGGGGACAGCGTATTATTGATGGGGCGTAAGAGTGATTTTCCACAGCAAAGATCGCTGCCAGGTGCTGGCTGAACTCCACCAGGGTCTTCCAGGGGTTTCCAAAATGAAGATGTTATGTCTGGTGGCCAGGATTGGTTGCAGATATAGCCATGTTGGTGGGGCAGTGCCCAGAGTGCCAACAAAGACAAAAATTACTGCCAGTACCTCCTTTTTTTATTTCAAAAATATACTTCATTCATATAAATATTCATTTATACGTATGTAGTCACAAAAGCAGTTCAGTTCTGTGTCATATCATATCAAGGAAACAAACATCGGAGTTTGACTCTATTCAAACAAACATAAGACATCTCTTACATATATAAGTTGCTATTTACTTACATTTCAGGCACTAGGAGGGTCCTATAACTGAATGGACCCCCCATTTAACTGCAGCAGAAAGACCTAAGACAGTGGTATTTCCCCACTGCACCTTGGTGGCAGCTGCCCCAAGCTTTTGTGCGTCCCTCAGCACGTAGTCCTGGACCTTGGAATGTGCCAGTTTGGAACACTCGGTTGGACTCAACTCCTTGTTCTGGAAGACCAACAAATTTCAGATAGATCAAAGAGCGTCTTTCACTGAGTTGATGGTCCTCCAGGCGCTGTTGATATTTGTCTCAGTGTGCATCATGGGGAATGGAGCACAGAGTCCTGCATCAGAGTTGCTCAGGATGAACCTCGACAAAAACTATCACCTTATTCAGAGTTTTCTACATATAGCCCCTGCAGACACAGTTCAACTTAGATCTCCAGAAGAAGTGGAAGATGGCACAGGTGACTAAAACAGCACAGCTTTGGAATGGGCCAGATCTGCACCACATACAACAAAGAGATTGCCTCACACCTGATGATCAGGTTTTTTTTGCAATGGAGAAGGAGCAGTGATCCCAAATGACCAGTTTCTGCTTTGCCTTGGCAATGCGCTTCTCCCAAGATTTTGTGTGACCTGTCCTCTCTGAACCATATTCCCAGCACCTTCAGGTAATCTGTCCTGATGGTGAAGGTGACAAAGGATCAATCAGCCCAGTTCCCAAAGAATATGGCCTCGCTCTTGCCTCAAATTACTTTGTCTCCTGAGCCCAGATCAAAATGGTTGTAGATGCTCATGAGTGTGTGCATTGACAGTGGATCCAAACTGTCATCCATGTACAGGGAGGCTTTGACTTGCAGACTTCCACTGCCTGGAACAGTCACCCCTCTCAGGTTCACATCCTTCCTGATGGGCTAAGCAAAAGGCTCTATACAACACTCAAACAAGGCAGGAGAGAATGGGCAGGCCAGCCTGACTCTGGTCCAGGCTGATGATGCATGCAACCACTCCCTGTCCTGCATGTAGGCCTTCATGTCCCTGTGGAACACAGGGTCTCAGAGATTGTCCTGCTCAGTACAGGTTTGGTCGGGATGAACCACCAATTCCCAAAGTAGACCTGACCTGATTGGCGATGACCTTAGACAGGATTTTGTAGGCTGCATTCAGCAACGAGATTGGTCACCAATTTCTAATTTCCTTCCCCTCCTCCTTCCACTTGTAGATGAGAGCGGTGAGACCCTTCCTCACATTTTTGCACATGCTACCTGACAGAAGCATACTCTCATACACCTCCATCAGTTCCTGGCCAATCAAGCTCCACTGAGTGGAATACAACTTGACTGGTAAGCTTCAAAACCTCCCCTTCCCCCACTGCATCCCAAAACCAGCCCAGTTCTTCCCCTCCCCCCACCGCATCACAAAACCAGCCCAGCTCGTCCCCTCCCCTCACTGCATCCCAAAACCAGCCTAGCTTGTCTCCGCTTCCCTAACCTGTTCTTCCTCTCACTTACACATGCGAAAAAAGATATAAAAATAAACAGGAGTTCTGCTCACTGAGAGCTGGATCAGTGTCAAGGATTTGCCATGTGTAAATAAAGGGTGACCTGGTGATGGGATACCAGCCTCTGTGGAGTTATTTCATCGTCAGCCTGCTGCTATCCCCTGAATCAATCAATTTCAAAATGGTTACCATTCTCTTGAAATTCAAACCCATCATCCTTTTAAAAATTGCTGGACCTCCCAACCTTCCCTTTCCCTCTATAAATCTGTAACATTTCATTTGTCATTTTCTGTCTTGGAATTTGTTATTGATGTCAATGTGGACATAAACCTGATCTGGTGCCAGCTCTTTGGGTCAGCTAAACGACTTGTGTCATTCCTTCACAGTTTGGTTCCTATAGATAACAAAGTGTGGAGCTGGATGAACACAGCAGGCCAAGCAGTATTTTAGGAGCACAAAAGCTGACGTTTCCAGCCTGGACCCTTCATCAGAGGGTCTGGGCCTGAAACGTCAGCTTTTGTGCTCCTAAGATGCTGCTTGGCCTGCTGTGTTCATCCAGCTCCACACTTTGTTATGTCGGATACTCCAGCATCTGCAGTTCCCATTATCTTTGGTTCCTACAGTACTGCATTTTAATGTGTACCCTGTCTTGATACTTGTCAGATTCAAGTTCTCCTTATTTACTCACCACAACCATGTGTGACTTCGAAGACTTCTATCAAATCTCCCCTTAACATTCACTGCTCGAAAGAACAATCCAGTTTCAGCAAGCTTTGTGTTAATTAAGTACGTTTACTCCTTTGTGTATATTAGTTCTTTATTTTCTGAGTTCAAATAAATTTACTCCCGACAAAAGCACCAATCTGCAGATGCTGAAATTGAAACAAAAGCTGCTCAGTAAGTCAGGCAGCATCTGTGGATAGAGATTAGTGTTTCAAACGGAGTTACCCTCTGCACCGTACGGCGCCGCTCTATGTTGACGCTGTCACAGAAGCTGCTGGAAAAGCTCAGCAGGTCTGGAAGCATCTGCGCAGGAAAAAAACCTCGAGAGTTAACGTTTCGCGTCCTCAGTTCTCAACTGCGAAAGGGTCACCGGACCCGAAACGTTAACTCTGATTTTTTTCCTTCACAGATGCTGCCAGACCTGCCGAGCTTCTCCAGCAACTTGCGGTTGTTCCGGATTTACTGCATCGCCCACAATTCTCTTGGTTCTTACGTTGACGCCGCTGCCTGTTGGCCTCTCCGCCGGTGACCTCTGATCCCGGAAGTTCATCCGGATGGTGACGTTGTCTCAAGACATGGCGGTGGCGGCAGTGATGTTTCACCGGAGCTGGACGTTTCTGCTGTGGACTTTGTTGTTAACGTCGGTTTGCGGCCGAATCCATCGCCTGATCTTGAAGGTAAAGGCTGAGTTTTGGAGGTCTGGGAAATTGTGTTTATTTTCTCCTGGAGCGGCATATGGACTAGCGGTGGGAATGGTTTTAAATGATGGATCCAGCCTGACATATGGACGATTCCCCTTCGTGGGAGGCCGCCTTTTATTGCATTTGTTTTTGTCTCCGTGGTTTAACAGCTAACTAGAGTCACGTCCTCTCCTTGTACAAGACACCCTGTGGGATACTTACTGCCTCTCATTAGAACACGTAAATATTCGATGTAGGAATTACGTTCCTTTGGATTCGTGTTACACTTGACTTTCCCCAACACCCTCCCCCTCCAAAAACCCCCGTTACGTCTTCAGTTCGGTTGCACTGATGCATATCACCTTGTTACCTACCGTAGTTGTATTCGCTATTTGAAGCCAAAGCAACGAATGCCAGATAAGCCAGTGTGTTAGTAACACAGCCAAGCTCATTCTGTCCTAATTACCAACCATGTTCATTCGCAGTACGTGTCTTTAACGCAACATATTGTTACATGTTAATAAAATGTGAGGCTGGATGAACACAGCAGGCCAAGCAGCATCTCAGGAGCACAAAAGCTGACGTTTCGGGCCTAGACCCTTCATCAGAGAGGGGGATGGAGGGAGGGAACTGGAATAAATAGGGAGAGAGGGGGAGGCGTACCGAAGATGGAGAGTAAAGAAGATAGGTGGAGAGGGTGTAGGTGGGGAGGTAGGGAGGGGATAGGTCAGTCCAGGGAAGACGGACAGGTCAAGGAGGTGGGATGAGGTTAGTAGGTAGCTGGGGGTGCGGCTTGGGGTGGGAGGAAGGGATGGGTGAGAGGAAGAACCGGTTAGGGAGGCAGAGACAGGTTGGACTGGTTTTGGGATGCAGTGGGTGGGGGGGAAGAGCTGGGCTGGTTGTGTGGTGCAGTGGGGGGAGGGGATGAACTGGGCTGGTTGAGGGATGCAGTGGGGGAAGGGGAGATTTTGAAACTGGTGAAGTCCACATTGATACCATATGGCTGCAGGGTTCCCAGGCGGAATATGAGTTGCTGTTCCTGCAACCTTCGGGTGGCATCATTGTGGCAGTGCAGGAGGCCCATGATGGACATGTCATCAAGAGAATGGGAGGGGGAGTGGAAATGGTTTGCGACTGGGAGGTGCAGTTGTTTGTTGCGAACTGAGCGGAGGTGTTCTGCAAAGCGGTCCACTGCATCCACTGTACCCGGTGCGGCTTTCTCTACATTGGGGAAACCAAGCGGAGGCTTGGGGACCGCTTTGCAGAACACCTCCGCTCGGTTCGCAATAAACAACTGCACCTCCCGGTCGCGAACCATTTTAACTCCCCCCTCCCATTCCTTAGACGACATGTCCATCATGGACCTCCTGCAGTGCCACAATGATGCCACCCGAAGGTTGCAGGAACAGCAACTCATATTCCTCTTGGGAACCCTGCAGCCCAATGGTATCATTGTGGACTTCACATGCTTCAGAATCTCCCCCTCCCCCACTGTATCCCAAAACCAGCCCAGCTCGTCCCCGCCTCCCTAACCTGTTCTTCCTCTCACCTATCCCCTCCTCCCACCTCAAGCCGCACCTCCATTTCCCACCTACTAACCTCATCCCGCCTCCTTGACCTGCCCGTCCTTCCTGGACTGACCTATCCCCTCCCCACCTATACTGTCCCCTCCACCTATCTTCTCCTCTATCCATCTTCAGTCCGCCTCCCCCTGTCTCCCTATGTATTTCAGAACTCTCTCCTTCCCCCTCTCTGATGAAGGGTCAAGGCCCGAAACGTCAGCTTTTGTGCTCCTGAGATGCTGCTTGGCCTGCTGTGTTCCTCCAGCTTCACACTTTGTTACAGTGAAAATAAAATCAGTCTTTGAAATTGGCAACTGTAAATAGTCATGTACAAATATCCTTGGGCACAATGAAATGCAATCTTGTTCTTTTCAGGTTAGGTGCCAGACATAACATTTGCTTGATATGGTTATTTAAAAGTAAAGCTGATAAATAAGCACTAGATTCATGAAAAAGCCATTTTGTAGGAAAAAGTTAACTGTACAATAGTGTGGATCACATTGAATATTGGTAGGAATAAATAATGATTTTTACTTTATAATTGCCTAAAAATGAGCCTCTAAATATTTTAATATGTTAACATCTGATTTAGCAAATAAACAAAAGGACTTTAAATTCTCGTATTCACTGTAGGATTTAAGTGAATTGTATTAGAACATAGAACATTACAGCACAGTACAGGCCCTTCGGCTCTCGATGTTGTGCCGACCTGTCATACTGATCTCAAGCCCATCTAACCTACACTATTCCATGTACGTCCATATGCTTATCCAATGACGACTTAAATGTACCTAAAGTTGGCGAATCTACAACCGTTGCAGGCAAAGCGTTCCATTCCCTTACTACTGAGTAAAAAAACTACCTCTGACATCTGTCCTATATCTTTCACCCCTCAATTTAAAGCTATGTCCCCTCATGCTCGCCGTCACCATCGTAGGAAAAAGGCTCTCCCTATCCACCCTATCTAACCCTCTGATTATTTTATATGTTTCAATTAAGAAACCCCTCAACCTTCTTCTCTCTAACGAAAACAGCCTCAAGTCTCTCAGCCTTTCCTCGTAAGACCTTCCCTCCATACCAGGCAACATCCTAGTAAATCTCCTCTGCACCCTTTCCAAAGCTTCCACATCCTCCTTATAATGCAGTGACCAGAACTGTACACAATACTCCAAGTGCGGCTGCACCACAGTTTTGTACAGCTTCACCATAACCTCTTGGTTCCGGAACTCGATTCCTCTATTAATAAAAATGGTGGTGGCTATGTCAAATCAGTTTGAAAATCTGGCACATTTTAAAGGACACTTGTAGTTTGCCAAAAAGCAAATGCTTCTGACCCCAATTTCTCACCGAACGTATTTAGGACAACAAAGAATAAGGAAAAACACATATTGTATTATGAATATGTTCCACACTGTTCAATCTATCAAGAGCAAATAATTCATTGCTATGTCAAAACTGCACTGAAGAATTTTTTTTTTCCTGTATTAGTCAAAATGCTTCGCTCAATTGACCTGAACAGTCAGTGCACATTTGTATTGGCAACATCAGACCTGCCCCCCTCGACAGAAGTTGGCTGAATTTATTTTACGCAAGTCAAGAACTGTGGTTATTTCCTGCCAACTTTATATCCTGATTTTATCCTTTAATCATAATTCCATTTTAAGCAGATAAACATTACAACTGCCCTGAATGCCTCTTAAGGGTAAGTTTGAAAAGTTTCTACCGAGGTGCAAAGCCACCTCCAGAGGCAATCTTATGTTGTAAAACTTGGAGTGGTCTGCCTCATTAGCTGTGCATTGCATTTTCAAGTGCATGATTTCAGTGTCAAGATTGGAACTGCTCGACATGCAAGCTCAGATCTCATGAACATTAAACACTCACTAACATTAAATTCTGTGGTAAATTAAGCGAGAAATGCTACCCACAGCTTTTATAACATACAGTCCTCACTCACTTTACCACAAATTTAGTAACCGCTGTTTGAGAAAGTATTAGTTTCACATGGATTCCAACATTTATTCTCTTGTACATGGACTGCA
Organism: Stegostoma tigrinum; assembly: GCF_030684315.1. Lineage (NCBI taxonomy): Eukaryota > Metazoa > Chordata > Chondrichthyes > Orectolobiformes > Stegostomatidae > Stegostoma > Stegostoma tigrinum. The sequence goes on from NC_081382.1 coordinate 34,769,253, forward strand.
TTATACTGTTTCGTATTTAATTTTAGAAATTTTCTATGCAAATCTCCAGCATGCAGAGAAATGCTTTGCTGCTGGAGATGAGTCTATTCCTTTGAGATCACACAGATACAGTACTATTTACTATATTTGTTGGTACATTATCAACTTCAACTGTGTAGAACTGTCAACATGCATATAATTTGTTGTTCCAAACTTTTTCTTTGACTTCAAGGAACGTGTTGAATTGGAATTGTTGGTGTGGAGAGCTGGTGTTGAAGGGCTTTTCCCACTGTTAGTGTGATGCAAAAGAATTTGAGGAGCCAAGAGAATCGCGAAAACAAATTGTATTTGCGTAACCCTTTAAATAAGAAAATTCCCATGTGCTGAACAGAAGTGTGAGGAAAGAAAATGGATATCGAATGATGCTGAGAGATGACTAAAAGTAGGTAAAAGAGATGGAGATTCAGGAATGTTGTAACGTTGAAGAGAGGGGTTGCAGGGGAACGAGGGACAAAATTTCAGAATGTGATGGCAACAGAAAGCAAGTTTAGTAGTGACGAAGTAAGGGACGGGATAGTATACAGAAAATGGACTTAGAACAATTAAGTTGGAATAATAGGCATAAATGAGGTAAGAGATGGAAAGAGTAGGGCATTGTTGGGACAAGATACTAGGAGACTGCAAGTCCTTTAATTTGTGTGTAAATTAAATATTTGGAATAATTGAGGAATGCCTTTCTGTATATTCCAATTTTTGCAAGAAAACGTTCTGAAGTTGATTAAACTAGATAGTAATCAAACTGACTGCAAAGAAATATTGTGTTTTTCCCATTATTCAAATAACATAGCTCATGCTATGTCAGAACTTGCAACTTCGTTCTGTTTAAAAGACATTGAGAGAGTTTTACCATGTTAATAATAGACTTCTGTTGCACAAATATTTGTGCAAGATAGGACCAGCTGACCGACCAAATCTTGTCCCAGGCCATGATGGCCACCCTTCCTCCAATCTATTCCTGCGCACCGGTAAACAACTAAAAAAGGCAAAAACAGGAGAAAAAATAGACACGGATAATATAATTGTCTGGGAAATTCAACTGCCATCCACTGAGGTAATTTAAAATCAGTCTAGGACGTTATATGCGGCTAGTGTTGCCTACAAAGACTTTCATCACTTATATGTTGGGATTTCTGTTCCATCCAGAACCAGTCCAATTCCTCATTGTGATCCAGAATCAATGCCCAACATACCAGCAAGAGTTGCATTCAACAGGGCCCCTACTCTCTGGGAGGGGAAACACCTAACATCTGGTGTCAATAAATGTGGAGCTGGAAAGCACAGCCTGTCTGACAGCATCTGAGGAGCCCTGATGAAGGGTTTTGGTCCAAAACATTGACTTCCCTGGTCCTCAGATGCTGTCTGACTGGCTGTGCTTCGCCACCTCCACATTTATTGACCTTAGCTTCCAGCATCTACAGTACTTACAGTCTCCAAATCGCTGAAAATCTTACATCAGCCATGGTGGGATTTGAACCCGGAACCCCCGAACATTACCTGGATCTCTGGATTAACAGTCAAGCGGTAATACTAGTAAGCTGTTGTCTCCCCTTTAAATATTTCCCAATATTTAAATTGCTTCAGAAATGTTGCATTTCCTTCCCTTCGTTAAACAACTCTTCTTCAATGTTGCCACAATCCCTTTTGAAAAGGGGATGCCTTAATTGTCAGGTGCCTTTTCAAACTCTATAAGCATCACGCCCATCATTTAACCAATTGACATAATGATATGATGTTTAGAATTTATGAAAAATCTTTGGCTCCTCTTTAATTAACTTTTTGATCTTTAAAAATATTAATTATATCCTGTATTATGGCTTTAAAAAGCCTAAAACTGAATCTAGACGAACTTCTGTTCTTTCCTTCATGAGAAGGAATGCTATATTTGATGTGCATCAAATTACAATTAAAAGTTAATGAAATATTTGAACAGTATTAGCCAGATGATGTATTTGGAGGCCAGCCACGTTGATCATTTTGAGGGAAAGAATTGGCAAGTGAATAACAAAGAGAGAGCCCTTTTAACTGTGAGACTGCTGACTAAATATTTCTTCCTTTCTGAAATATATCTCCAAAATTAAATGTTTTACCTTCCTTTGTTGACAATGAGGAACGTGTAACACACATTCCATATGAATTGGAAATTGAGTACATCTTAGTTCCATGTTGCTGTCATTCCTCTACCCATTCCCAAAAAAGGTTAATCAACTTACTCATCTAACTCATTGAGAATAAGTGCATTTAGGATTGGATGGTATATTCTGATGCTGCTGTGTGTCAGTGGCACAGGCAGTGAATGTTGAGGATGTTAAATAGGGTGTCAGTGAAGCAGGCTGCTTTTTCATGGTGGTGTTGAGCTTTTTGAATATTGTTGGAACTGCACTTATCCAGGAATGCCCTATTTTGTAGCCCTCTCGCAGCTCTAAGTCACTGCAGTAAATAAATTAGTTGACTCATTTGATTTATTGAATTTTACAGTGCAGAGTGAGATCATTCAACCCATGTTTGTTGGATCTATGGAAAATCTGTCCTCCAATTCCCTTTAAACTTTTTCAAAACATCAAATACTAATTCACTGTCCTTTTAAACTACAATAGATTTTTCTTTTATGTCTCTTGTAAAATTTGAAGTTTTATTTCTGAGCTATGATCCCAGCACTGACTACTGGGTTATTCTTTTCTTTGTGAGATAAGGGTATCACTGGCTAGGCCAGCATTTGTTGCCCATCCCTAATTCCCCAGAGGGCAGTTAAGGATCAACCACATTTCTGTGGGTCTGGAGTCAAGTGTAGGCCAGACCACGTAAGGATGACAGTTTCCTCCCCTGGAGGATTTTGTGAACCAGATGTTTTTCTGACAATTGGCAATGGGGTTATAGTCATCATTAGATTCTTAATTCCAGGTATTTTATTGAATTCACATTCAACCATCTGCAGTGGTGGGATTCAAACCCGGGTCTCCAGAACATTATCTTGGTCTCTGGATTAACAGTTCAGTGATAATACAGCTAGGTCATTGCCTTCTCTAATGAGGCCAGACCAAGTGAGGATGGCTGTTTTCCTTCTTAAAGAACACTCGTGAACCAGCTGTGTTCTTATGACAGTTGACAGTAGAATCATGGTTATCTATTGTTCGTTCTCATAAAAACACACTTGGTTCACTAGTGTTCTTTAAGAAGGAAAACCGCCATCCTCACTTGGTCTGGCCTCATTAGAGAAGACAATAGCCTAGCCGCGTATTCACTGGACTGTTAATCCAGACTACAAAGGGAAATTCCACCTGTATATGAAAACTCAAAGCCACTAAACAACTGCATGTAAAATTCAAGATTCACATGTTTATTTTCAGAAATTCTGAATTATGGACCTCCTTATCCCCCTCTTTTTTTCCTTTTCTCAGACGATCCCCAGACTGTTGGGTATTTTCCATATTATTCAATCTTAGATTTTACAGTTTTCAGCTTTGTTCATGAAGTACTTTGGGTTTGCAAATTAATAAATGTCTTCAAGTACAGCCAGTTTACCAGAGGCTTTTGGCAAAAATGGAACTTTAGCTGAAATACATTTTGGATGTTGTGCTCTGATCTTTGGTACGTTATGCAGCTTCCAAAGATTTGTAACCACAAGTACTTCACAAGCTGGACAACTTTAATTGCTTTCACCAGATATTTGTCCATCTGATTTTGTTCCAGTTTAGCTAGAATAATATAGAAATTTCATGCCTGTCATCAGACTGTGACATATCTTGTGAGTTATTTCTTTCTCAACCAAGAATTTGTAAATTCGTCATGCCTCCCAGTTGCTCTCTGTTGTGACCCCAGCTGATTGTAGTGCTGGACAGTTAGATCCCAGATTGAAGCCTGTCTTGATAAACTGAGTTTTATTCTCTTTTTCTTAATTGTGAAGGTTAGCTACTGCAAAAGAGGCGACTACTGTCAAGTGTCAAAAGGACATTAAACTTTATTACAGCAAAGGAAAATGATGCAAAGTATACAATACTAAACAAGAATGATTGGAATGATCTTCATTTCATTGAAATTCATTTTAGCAGTACTCTCATACAAGTTCTATCCTTAGTGAAGGTTATCCCCTTTTTCCATGCTAAAATTACTTGCTCAGCTGGCTTGGCTGTAATTATTTCCTTTTAACAAGTTGATGCGCGTTATCTGTAGGCTAACTCTGCTCACTCTGATTTAATAGGGGTTCCCAAAATTCTTCAACAGCTCCGTCGAACGTCTTCCATTCTAACATACTGCACAAGTTTTCCATTCCTGAAACATTCTTCTCACTGTCGTCTTCGCAATTCACGAAATCTCCCCAGTCCTAACTGCTTGAAGACTGCCCATAAAAGGTGTTGCAGAGATAGTAGGAACTGCCGATGCTGGAGACTCTGAGATAACATGGTGTGAAGTTGGATGAACACAGCAGGTCGAGCTGCATCAGAGGAGCAGGAAAGTTTGACATTTTGGGTCGACACCTTTCTTCAGAAATATGGGAAGCGAAGGGGATTCTGAAATAAATAGGGAGACGGATAGAAGATGGATAAAGGAGAAGGTAGGGTGAGAGGAGACAGACAGGTCAAAGAGACTGGTTTAGAGCCAATTAAGGTGAATGTAGGTGGGGAGTTAGGGAGGGGATGGGTCAGTCCAGGGAGGATGGACAGGTCAAGGAGGTGGGATGAGGTTAGTAGGTAGGAGATGGGGTGGTGCTTGAGGTGGGAGGAATGATTAGGGAGGCGGGGACTAGCTGGGCTGATTTTGGGATATGGTCGGGGGAGGGGAGATTTTGAAGCTTGTGAAGTCCACATTGATACCTTGGGCTGCAGGGTTCCCAAGCGAAATATGAGGTACTGTTCCTGTATCTTTCGGGTGGCGTCATTGTGGCAATGCAGGAGGCTCAGGATGAACCTATCGTCCGAGGAGTTGCGGGGGGGAAGTTGAAATGGTTCGTGACTGGGAGGTGCAGTTGTTGTTGTGAACTGTGAGTGTAGGTGTTCCGCAAAGTGGTCCCCAAGCCTCCGCTTGGTTTCCCCGGTGTAGAGGAGGCCACAATTGGAACAGCGGATACAGTATATTACATTAACAGATGTGCAGGCAACATCTGTTTGTGAAAGTTCTTTTTAGAGCCTGGCATGGGGGTGAGGGGGAAGGTATAGGGGCAGGTGTAGCACTTGCTTCTGTTGCAGGGAAAAGTGCGTGGTGGGGTTGGAGGGGAGTGTGGAGCGGACAAGGGAGTCAAGGAGAGAGTGGTCCCTCCGGAAAGCACAAGGGTGGGGAAGGAAAAATGTCTTTAGTAGTGGGGTCGGATTGCAGATGGCGGAAATGTCGGAGGATGATGCGTTGGATTTTGAGGTTGGTGGGGTGGTACGTGAGGACAAGGGAGATTCTGTTTTGGTTGTTATTATGGATAGGGGGTGTGAGGGATGAGTTGCAGGAGACACGGTTGAGGGCATTTTCGATCACTGTGGAGGGGAAGTTGCAGTTCTCGAAAGAAGAGGACATCTGGGATGTTCGGGAGTGGAATGCCTCATCTTGGGGACAGAGGCGGAGGAATTGTGAATAGGGGATGGCCTTTTTGCAGGAAGGCAGATGAGAGGAGGAATATTCTAGGTAGTTGGGGGAGTTGGCAGGCTTAAAATGGATATCAGTTGCCAGGTGGATGCCAGAGATGGAGACAGAGAGGTCCAGGAAGGAGAGAGCGGCATCAGAGATGGTCCAGGTAAACTTAAGGTTGAGATGGAAGGTGTTGGTGAAGTGGCTGAACTGATTGAGCTCCTCGTGGGAACATGAGGCAGCGTCGAAACAGCCATCAATGTAATGGAGGAAGAGATGGGGGATAGGGCTAGTGTAGCTTTGGAAGAGGGATTGTTCCCCGTACCCTACAAAAAGGAAGGCATAGCTTGGGCCCATGCAGGTACCCATGGCCACCCCCTTTGCAGGAAGTGGGAGGAATTAAAGGAGAAGTTGTTGAGGCTGAGGACAAATTCAGATAAGCGGATGAGGGTGTCAGTGGAGGGTGACTGGAAGGGCCTGCAGGACAGGAAAATGCGGAGGGCCTTTAGGCTCCTGCTCATAAAAGCTCCTCTGTTATTCCTCTTCCCATTGCTTGAACCTGCTTTTGGCTTCTTCTCTGCTGGTTCTAAAAACTCAACTCCACAGATAGCTGAACAATTAACTCCTTGGCTGGCTTGTTGGCTGGTTAGCTTCAATCACATGAGTGAACTGGGTTGAAAGCAGTCCTTGTCTGGGGTGGGTAACGGGTGAAAGAAGGTGTTCAAGTTCTAAAGTTACTGAGCATGATATTGAGTCTTGAGTCCTGAGGCTGCAGGGTCCCCAAGCAGAAAATGAGATGCTGTTCTTCCAGCCTGTGCTGAGACTCACTGGAGTCCAAGACGAAAATGCTGGCCAGTGAACCTGGTGGTATGTTGAAATTGGAAGCTTGGGGTCATTTTTGCTTACAGAATGTAGGCATTCTGCAAAGCAGTCACCTAGTCTACATTTTGAGTGTGGACCAAGGTGTCTCATTAGGAAGTGAATACGTGTCTGTTGGTTGCATTCCACTGGAGGTGGCAGATATGGCAGCTCATGATCTTCTGGACACTGATGGGATGGAAACTGAGAACTAGGGTGGGATGAGGAGAGGAGGGTGGAGGGGGAAGGCCAATTCGTGTATTTGGAGGGAAGAGAAGGGTGAGAACAGAAGTGCGGAAATTGAATCGGACACAGCCAAGGGCCCTGTCAACCATGATAATCTTTTGCTGAAAAAGGATGAACATTTCTGAGTTGAAAGCTACGAGGAGGTGGTGGTACGAGAAAGGAATTGAGGCCTGGGGCAGATCAGCCATGATCTCATTGAATGGCAAGGTTGGCCTGAAGGGCCAAATGGTCCACTCCTGCTCCATTTCTTAATTTCTTAAGTACCATTTAAAACCTGCATTCCCAAATAACATTATGAACTTCCATCACTCCCTGTACTTTGCAAAATAGTCTTTATCTTATAAGTTACTGTAGTCACAACTAATGCAGATGAACGCTTTAATTTACAAAATACCTTCATGAATCACAACACCACTTTTCAGTTAAATTAGTGGGAGAGATCTTCGAGCAGTGAGGGAAGGTACTCTGATAGGATTCCTTGACTGATAGGATTCCATTCCTTCAACCTTATTTTCTGTCATTCCTTTGTTCCTATCATCTAAGTGCAAATGTTCGAGTCATAGAGTCATACAATAAAGAATAGGTCTTTCAGCCGATTGAGTGTGCACCGTCACCTATCTATACAAATCTCATTTTCCAGCACTTAGCCCATAGCCTTCAATGTTATGACATTTCAAATATTCAATTATACACCTTTTTAAAAGTTATGGGGCCACTGCTATCTTCCAGGCAGCGCATTCCACTTTCCACCACCTTCTGGATGAAAAACCTTTTCCTTAAATTTCCCCTAAACCACCGACCCTTCACCTTAACATTATGTCACCTTGTTATTGACCCTTTGAGGGGAAAATGGCTATTTCTTTTTTACCCTTTGCATGCCTCGCTTAATCTTATACACTCCAATCAGGTCCCCCCCAAGCCATCTGTGCTTTAAAGAAAACAATCTGACCCTATCCAGCCTGTCTTCTAGAGCTGAAATGCTTCAACCCAGGCAACGTCCTGGTGAATCTCTTCTGCACCTCCTCCAGTGCAAATACATCCTTCTTGTATGTTGACACAACATAATTTGAGCTCTGGCCTTGCTCAATAAGAATGTTGTTGCTGCAGTGGTAATATTTGATTAGCTATGCATTCAAGCAAGCAGTGAATGAGAAGTAGAACCTTGATAATGGCATTTTATCAAGAATGTATGTATGTATTTGGTGTAAGTTTAATGAAACCACCAGTTTTCATGTCAAGTTATGACACCTGTGTTTTGGAGCACTGATTACAGATTGAGTTTAAACAAAATAGTGACATGCTGAAAAATGTCAGAGCTGTTCACTACTTCAGCTTTTTAGACTTTTTTTGGTATTCAGCAAATGAGTAATCTCCAGTGGGGGCTGGTTAACACAGTTAGCTGGATGACTCGTTTGTAATGCAGCTTGGTGCTAACTGCATGGGTTCAGTTCGCACACCAGCTGAGGTTCCCATGAAGAACTGCCCTTCTCAACTGCTCAGTTGTGTGGTGGTGGCCCTCAAGTTAAACCAGTCATCTCTCTCATGGAAGAACCCCATCGTCTCGTAGGACAGTAATGATTTCACCTTATCTACAGTGACAATTTTAAAGAGCATGTGGTCTTATCAGCAGAATGTTGAATGGAAGATACAAACAAAATCTATTTGTTAATAGTGATAATGGGAACTGCAGATGCTGGAGAATCCAAGATAATAAAGTGTGAAGCTGGATGAACACAGCAGGCCAAGCAGCATCTCAGGAGCACAAAAGCTGACGTTTTGGGCCTAGACCCCCCTTCAGAGAGGGGGATGGGGTGAGGGTTCTGGAATAAATAGGGAGAGAGGGGGACGCGGACTGAAGATGGAGAGAAAAGAAGATAGGTGTAGAGGTAGGGAGGGGATAGGTCAGTCCAGGGAAGACGGACAGGTCAAGGAGGTGGGATGAGGTTAGTGGGTAGGAAATGGAGGTGTGTCTTGGGGTGGGAGGAAGGGATGGGTGAGAGGAAGAACAGGTTAGGGAGGCAGAGACAGGCTGGGCTGGTTTTGGGATGCAGTGGGTGGAGGGAAAGAGCTGGGCTGGTTGTATGGTGCAGTGGGGGGAGGGGACGAACTGGGCAGGTTTTGGGATGCGGTGGGGGAAGGGGAGAAGTCCACATTGATACCATTGGGCTGCAGGGTTCCTAAGTGGAATATGAGTTGCTGTTCCTGCAACCTTCGGGTGGCATCATTGTGGCACTGCAGGAGGCCCATGATGGACATGTCATCTAAAGAATGGAAGGGGGAGTTGAAATGGTTTGTGACTGGGAGGTGCAGTTGTTTATTGCGAACCGAGCGGAGGTGTTCTGCAAAGCGGTCCCCAAGCCTCCGCTTGGTTTCCCCATTGTAGAGGAAGCCACACCAGGTACAATGGATACAGTATACCACATTGGCAGATGTGCAGGTGAACCTCTGCTTAATATGGAAAGTCATCTTGGGGCCTGGGATAGGCGGTTGTGGTGGGGTGTGAGGGATGTGTAGTGGATGTGTACACATCCCTCACACCCCGCCCCCGCCACAACCGCCCAAAGAGGATCCCCCTCATTCTCTCACACCACCCCACCAACCTCCAGATACAACGCATCATCCTCCGACACTTCCGCCATCTACAATCCAACCCCACCACCCAAGACATTTTTCCATCCCCTCCCCTGTCAGCTTTCGGGAGAGACCACTCTCTCCGTGACTCCCTTGTTCGCTCCACACTGCCCTCCAACCCCACCACACCCGGCACCTTCCCCTGCAACCGCAGGAAATGCTACACTTGCCCCCACACCTCCTCCCTCATCCCTATCCCAGGCCCCAAGATGACTTTCCATATTAAGCAGAGGTTCACCTGCACATCTGCCAATGTGGTATACTGTATCCATTGTACCTGGTGTGGCTTCCTCTACATTGGAGAAACCAAGCGGAGGCTTGGGGACCGCTTTGCGGAACACCTCCGCTCGGTTCGCAATAAACAACTGCACCTCCCAGTCGTGGACCATTTCAACTCCCCCTCCCCTTCTTTAGATGACATGTCCATCATGGGCCTCTTGCAGTGCCAGAATGATGCCACCCGAAGGTTGCAGGAACAGCAACTCCTATTCCGCTTGGGAACCCTGCAGCCCAATGGTATCAATGCGGACTTCACCAGCTTCAAAATCTCCCCTTCCCCCACCGCATCCCAAAACCAGCCCAGTTCGTCCCCTCCCCCCACTGCACCACACAACCAGCCCAGCTCTTTCCCTCCACCCACTGCATCCCAAAACCAGTCCAGCCTGTCTCTGCCTCCCTAACCTGTTCTTCCTCTCACCCATCCCTTCCTCCCACCCCAAGCCGCACCTCCATCTCCTATCTACTAACCTCATCCCACCTCCTTGACCTGTCCGTCTTCCCTGGACTGACCTATCCCCTCCCTACCTCCCCACCTATACTCTCCTCTCCACCTATCTTCTTTTCTCTCCATCTTCAGTCCGCCTCCCCCTCTCTCCCTATTTATTCCAGAACCCTCACTCCATCGCCCTCTCTGATGAAGGGTCCAGGCCCGAAACGTCAACTTTTGTGCTCCTGAGATGCTGCTTGGCCTGCTGTGTTCATTCAGCTTCACTCTTTATTATCTATTTGTTAATAGTTGTTTTTTGGGCCTGAGAGATGAGAAGTTATTGTTGGGACAGATATTATATTCTTCTTCATAATTAATGCTTCACAATTTTGTAATATGACTGACTTTCCAGAGGGAAAAAGGCAGATTAATTAGTTAAAGTTTATTCTGTAGAATTCACATCAAAGAATTGTTACAGCACTGAAACACACCACTTAGCCTGTTGCATCTGCTCCAATTCTCTGATCAATTCATTCATCCAATGCCATTCCCCAACCACCTCTCTATAATGCTGCACATTCTTCCTTTTTTAGATAATAACCTAATTTCATATTGAAAGCCTCTATTGTACCTGGGTCTAAATGCTTTCAGGCAGTGCATGCCAGACCTTAACCATTTACTGAGTGAATGTGTTTTGAGGAAGAACTAGAAAGGACATATACACTGAATGTAGAAAACGCAAATACATTTACTGAGAGCAAGTGAGTTCAGATGTGCAAGTCTTTAAAACTAAGCAGGTAAGTGGATTAAGCTGTATTTTTAAAAAAAGTGAGATTCTAGGTTTTGAAAATAATGATGTAGCTGACAAAAGTGAAGGTAAATCCCAAATCCATGCAAGAATAGACTTGGCTTCGAACGCATTACTTGAGGAAGCTGTATAAAGACTGGAAGTTAGACATGGAAAGGGTGAATTTAGTTGTAAGGAGGGACAGTAAGGCCATAAGACATAGAAGCGGAAGTAAGGCTATTTGGCCCATTGAGTCCACGCCGCCATTTAGTCGTGGCTGATGGGCATTTCAACTCCACTTCCCTGCACGCTCCCCGTAGCCCTTGATTCCTTGTGAGATCAAAAATTTATCCATCTCTGCCTTGAAGGCATCTAACGTCTCAGCCTCCACTGCACTCCGTGGCAATGAACGTCACAGGCCCACCGCTCTCTGGCTGAAGAAATATCTCCTCATTTCCCCAAGTAAGACTAGAACAGTAAGACTATTTTGCTGAAAGTAAGGAAATTTAGACAAGATCGATCTCGGCATTCAAATTGAGAGATTTTCAAAAAATGGGAAAATCTATTTCCATGGTTGGTAACTGGGTACAAGAATCTGAGGCAATAAGGTGTAGAGCTGGATGAGCGTAGCAGGCCAAGCAGCATCAGAGGAGCAGGAAAGCCCTTCTGGGTCTAGGCCTGAAGCGTCAGCATTCCTGCTCCTCTGATGCTGCTTGGCCTGCTGTATTCATCTAGTTATCTCATTCTCCAGCATCTGCAGTTCCTCCTATCTCTGAAACAAGGTGATGAGGCTATTTTTATACAGCGATGTTATGATGTGTAATGCACCACAAACAACTGGAAGAAGAACCCCTAATAGCTTTTAAAAATGAAGTGGATGAATATTTTTAAATGAACATGTTTAACAATAAGGGAAAGGGCTAATGGAATAAACTAGTACCTGATTTTTCCTACAGCTAGTCCAGACTCATTGGACTAGACCAGTCCTCTTAAAAGTCTTGAATTTTGTCTTCTAATCTTGGCAAATATTGCCTTTGATTACAGCATGGTTGTTTCTTTCCTCAGGATGATGTTAGGCAAAAGATCCATTTAAACACATTTGGTTTCTTCAAGAATGGAAATATGACTGTGAAAATGACCAATTTGACATCAAAAGGAGTTGATTTCAAAGCTGTTGACACCTCTGCGGTAAGTTCAGTATCTTTCATCAAGTATTTTTCATTTTCTTGTTATAATGCTTATTGGGCAGTAGAGGTTTATGAAGAGGAAAGTGGTGCCTCAGTTCAGATTAATTTTAGTTGTAGTAAGGTTTGTTTTATTATCCCTGTTATTATATTTACACTATTATTCTATGTATGTTCTCCTTTATAACAGATCTTGGTGTCTTTTGTGCTTTGACGTAGGGATATGGAATGGTTGCTCCATTATTAGTGCAGTGCATCAAAGTTAATCATTATGTGATTATGTTTTCAAAAAGGAGGTAGATATATCTTTTGGCTAATGTGATCAGTGGATATTGGGGGAGGGGTAGATTAGGGTATTGAGCGCGATGACTTGCCATAATCATGTTGAATGGTGGAGCAGGTTCAAAGGGCCAATTGGCCTACTACTGTTATTTATGTTTCTGTATTTGCTTTTGTCCGACTACTGACACTAAGAAGATGTGTGAAATTCTGGCATCTCCATACTGTTAAAATTGCACCAAGACATCAACAGTAATAGACTCCTTTTGAATTTCTTATTGCCAATCGATTATGAATCTTAACTTTTTAAAAGAAATTTGTGTTGTTTCTTCGGAATATGCTGTATTATGATGGTTTTGCTGTGAAATGCACTATTTTATCATTCACAATATAGATCCCAGAGGGTCCAATGGTATTATGGCATAGATTTTAGATAAAACAAGCCTGTGCCTTTAAGACACTTACGTGACATCATGACTTGTGATGTTCCAATGTAAAGGTACTTGCCTTGCCTTCTCTGTGTAATGGAGTGAGTGTGATCAACCAGTTCTGTGTGCTGTATACAAGAACATTTAGTAAGCACAGAACTCAACCTTTGTATGCAAATTTATGATATCATAGCCATGTAACTAATTAGTAAGACTTCTGTCTCAGCAAGAACTCAGCACTCCATCTCTCTCTTAGCTTATTATCAGAATTTCTTTATCTATCCTGTTTTTTTTCCTCGCTTTTTGACCACCATCTCCATGTCTGTACTCACTCCCCTACCCCATTATTGTAAATATCACCCTTTCCCAGAGATTTTCAGTTCTGACAAAGGGTCATTGGACTTCAAACGATTACTCTGTTTTTCTCAATGCAGATGCTGCAAGACGTGCTGAGTCTTACTGAGTCATAGTCATACAGCATGGAAACAGACCCTTTGGTCCAACTCATCCATGCTGACCATATTCCCAAACAAAACTAGTCCCAGTTGCGAGTTATTTGTCTGTGGTTTCTTCAGGTTTGCGATTCTATAAGATTGGCCTTTTAATCTCAGGTAGACATTCAGTAGTATTAATTACTTTCTGTTTTTAGTGTCACCACCAGTGGACACGAAGATACTACTATTTTGATAATATTGCCAGAGGTCACTGTGTGACCACTAAACAGTTTTAGGGCACTGGAGACCAATGAAAGACTGCTAAATTGACATTGCCATCAGCGCATACTTCTTGAGACTGTCGAAAATGTGAGTCTGCTACATTGACATGGTGTCACTTGAGTTTACTTTGATTGTGTTAAATTAAAGTTCCACCAGAGACGCTGTGAAATTGCTAATGTTACTGTTAGCAGGGAATGGCCTGAACTCTGCTACACTAATGTAACATCACTGAGAGCATTCTGACTCTGACTCTGACTCTGCTAATCTTAGGCGGGGTCTCCAGAGAGTGCTGTGAGACTGCTAAACTAATATAGTATTACTAGGTAGTGCTATGAGATTACTAAAATAGTGTCACCAGGAAGTGCTGTGAGACTGCTAAACTAATACAGTGTCACCAGAGAGCGCTGTGAGACTGTTAAAGTAACATTGTGTCACCAGCAGCCAGACATTGCAATGACACTATGGAACAAATATGCTTTCGGGAATATTTGTATTAACTTTTATTTAAATGATATCATTACTGTTTGCAAAAGTGACTCACCATACTTTATTGACTTCCAAAATTCCTAAACTGGAATGGTTAGATTAGATTTAGATTCCCTGCAGTGTGGAAACAGGCCCGTCGGCCCAACAAGTCCACACTGCCCTTTGGAGCATCCCACCCAAACCCATATTTTCTATTTATGCAACACAAACTACATAACAGTCTATAATTACCAGGATGGCCCCAAGAATATGGGAGTTCAAATTTGATAGAACTGTTCAAGTTCATAATAGCTTCAGTAAGATTAAATAAGGAAAAACAATTTTCCAAGAATGGAAGCGTGAGTTTGTAGAAGACACAGATTTAAGATGGGACAAAAAGAATCAGAGGTAAATTAAGAAAATAAATTTTTATACTGCAATTTGTGATTGGAATATACTCCCAGAAAGCAATATTGAAACAAATTTAACAGTAACATTCCAAAGTATGAGACAAAAACAGAAAGAGAAAAATATTAGAGGGCTGTATAAAAAAACTAAAGTGCCGTAGAGTGGACCTAATTGGATGGCTCAACCAAGAAAGCACAATGGGAAAAACGGTCCCTTCTGTTGCATCAGCTTAAGATCATATGATTCTTTCATTAGTAAGGTATTCAGAAGAGTGAAAAGAATATACCATAACTAGAGGGTCAAAACATTGTCATAAAAATTATTTCTTAGAAGCATTCAGCAGAAAAGACCTGAACACTCGGCCTTCCTCAATCAACATCATAGCAGTGCTATATGAATTGTATATTGTATAAAGAATACGAATTGTAACTATTCAAGAAGGGACCTTGTTGCCACGTTTTCAATGACAAATTATGGTTGGGCAGTAAATTCTGGCCTTGCTACCCGAAACTAATTTTTCCACAAATGTTTAAAGTGATCCTAATAGACTAGTTTATCTTGATAAATTTGAATATCTGCTGGAGCTATCAGCATGGATTCAAATGAAGAATATCCAGCCTGACATTATCAATGGACATAGTATCAACACAACTGGGCTTTGAATAAACCCGTATCAAGACTACCTAAAACTAATTGACAAACGTTCTACCTGAATGGCTGTTGTTTAAATTCAAAAGCTATGAGGATCCAGGAAAATCTTGGAAAAGTTTCGGAATTAACTTAGTGCGAGACCACAATACCTTCTTAATGTTTTGTCAGGCTCTAAAGTAGTACTGTGATAAGTAAGGAATTGGTGCACTCTTCCGTAGGTACATCAGTAACTTGAATATAGAACCTTTGTAGGAGGTAGTTAAATTTGCAGACAACTAAGAGGGACAGTAGATTTGAAGCAGGCAGTTTGAAATGGCCGAATAACTGTCAATGAAAATTGCAACAATTTAACATGCTGTTAAGCATTATGCATTTGGGAGGAACTTGTCCCACAATATGCTCCTTAATTGGTGTTGAGGTTACTAAGTGGATTTGTAAAGAGAATCTAGAGCCAATGTATCCTGTTAATGAAAACCATCAATCAACAAGGTTTACAGAATGTTGAACTACGTGACAAGTACATGCTGTGTCCATGTCAGAAGAATCATGTTGAAACTGCACATTGATCATTGTGCTCAGTCCTAATCACTGACTCATAAAGAAGACATTCAAATGCTGCAAATCGAAAAGAGCTGCAGGTTTGACGGTGTAAAAGATCAAATTTATAAAGAAAGTCTAGGGTGACATGAATCTCCAGAGTAATCCTACAAAGAGATATATGGGAGTGAACACAGTGAGAAAGGTAATCTGGAATGTCACTTTAAACTGTAGAGCTGAACAAGTGGACAGAGATTCACACCAGTGATAGTTACTACTGTATAGAAGTTCTGTTCACAGCGATAAGTAAATGGATTTAACTTCAAATCATTGCGAAAGCAGAAACCTGGAGATAATTTAAGAACTTGTTAATTGTTCAATGGAGGGAATGTTAGGTGTTGCGAAGTGGATGTTCTAAGATTGCCCATTAGCCTTACGTCCATGTCATGGAGTGTCATGAATGTTGGATAGCCTTTTAACTTGGAGGTATTGAGCTAAGGCTTTAGATGACTCTATGATTTTTTAAAAATGCTGTCGTATTGAGAAAAGAAATTGAGGAGATATTTGAGTACGCTGGCCAAAAAGTATCCCTTAGCCTATATAAAAACATATAGAATGGAATAGAACATAGAACATAGAAGCGTAATAGAGGCCCTTTGGCCCTCAATGTTGCGCCGACGTGTGAAACCAATCTGAAGCCCGTCTAATCTATGCTATTCCATTATCATCCAAATGTTTCAATCAGTTGTTCTGTTTGGCTTTTTGTAGAATCTTGCAATGTGTTAAATGAGCATTTCATAATGACATTGTCAATGTTTCAAAAGTAATTTATTGTCTCAAAGCATTTTGGTATGTTGTAAGGTGCTCAAGTCACTGTATAAGTGCAAATATTCTTTCTTTAACAATAACCCACTAATTAGTTCCAATGTTATATGTTTATCTCAGCTGGGCCTTAGTTTGGACAGAACCAAGAATGATGGCTTCTCATCCTATTTGGTAAGTTAGCTTTTTTGCCACACAATTGCAATTCATTATTTGTTTTTTGGAAAGTTTCATCATGCCATGCCCATAATGGTAGTTTTTGCAACGTGATCCATGTGCACAGCTAACTGAACTTTAGAGGCATTGCGTTTAAGCTGTTTTTCCTTGATGTCCACAGATGTACTCTTGACCAAGATTCACTATATATTTAGATTAGACTCCCTACAGTGTGGAAGCAGGCCCTTCGGCCCAGCAAGTCCACACCGCCCCTTGAAGTTTCCCACCCAGACCCAACCCCCTATAACCCACACACTCCTGAACACTATGGTCAATTTAGCATGGCCAATCCACCTAGCCTGCACATCTTTGGGCTGCGGGAGGTAACCCACACAGGCACGGGGAGAATGTGCAAACTCCACACAGACAGTCGCCCGAGGCTGGAATCGAACACGGGTCTCTGGCGCTGTGAGGCTGCAGTGCTAACCACTGAGCCACTGTACCGCCCAATTTAGCTATCATAGAAATCGCAAGTGGACGTTCCTTGTCCCTTAAGTCAGGGTCGTCAAAACCACTTGCAGCAGCCCATCTGTGGTGATGACTGTGATTGGCCAAACCAACATAGAGACTGCCTTTAACCATAAAGGTAGTGGTTTAAGTTTTGGTGCTACAGGCTGGATTCATGTGCCACAATCTTCTGAATAGACCATTTTTGAATAAAATATTTTGTGATCAATTCATCATAACTCTTGCCATTTGTAAAAATAAAAATATGAATCACCTCTTATAGTGACAATAAAGTCTCACCCTTGTCTCAGAAGGATCATCTTCAATGTTGTCTTTGTGAACATTTCTCTGTCAAAATTGGAAGCCTGCCCATCCTTTCTAAGGTGATGGTCTGTGATTCAGTTTCTTCCCACCATCTAATTAATGTTGTTAGCATTCCAATCAGCTGCACTGCACAACCCAACCAGATTTATGTTTGGCATCTGCATGAATCTCATGTTAGACTTGGTGCAAATGTAGATGAGGAATTTCAATTTGTATAAACCTGGCCTCCAGATGGACCACCTGTCTGAATGCAAAGAGAATAAAGCTTGCAATTAATCAAAACTGTCATCATTCAAATTCAAGAACCCTCCAAAAGCTGCTCTTTATCTTCCAGTGATTTTATCTTAACAGGAAGAGGATATTGATTTTTGTTTCTTGAAGAAAAAGCCTCCAAATGACGTACCTGTTACGCTTTTTCTGATTGACTTTGGAAAACTTCAGTGAGTAAACATCAAACAAATTCTCATTGTAATCTTCAGCTGATGGTTGTTCCTTTGTATTCCACTAACCCTTTGTTGTTGATTTCCAGAGTTAAAGTTCTGACATCTGGAAACAATCAGCCAACAATCAATGATTTTAGAACTGCAGCAAGCCAACCAGTCAAAGACAAAAGCAGCAAGACAGATGTGAAATCACAGAGTGAGTCTAAGAAAGCAGGAGAACTCCAAAAAAAGAATGAAACCACAAAGCAGTCTGAGCAAATCCAGAAGGGTAAGCAATTTGAGTATGTTTACTTTGGCTGTTCCAATGGTGGTTAAATACAGGCAACAGTTGGTACATATGGGCAAGAAAAATGTTATTAATCATGTCAACTCTCCAACCACTCACCTAAACCTGCACTGTCTGTTAATTAGTGAGAGAGGAGGCCTGAAAATGAAATGACAGGAGTAACCTGTTTATCCCCTGCATGTAAGTTGGGGAACATTAAAAGTTTCAAGACCCTGCAAGTTTTGCACTAGGATGTTTGGAGCTATGATATTGAACGTCATTGCATTAGAGAGTGCAATTTGTATGTCCAGATCATCTTTTCTTTTCCTGAGTCTTCATATCTTAGACACATAATGGACTGTGAAAGCTCAGTGAAATCATTACCAAAAATAATTGTTGTAATTTTCAGAGCTAAAGGTCTGTTGTAATCTGCATTTTGATTTTACCATAGAATTCTTAAAAGCAGAACACGTGGGCACATTTAAGGCTATCGGCATCATTGACTCCATGCTGAGACCTGCACTATGTTTCAGGCTTGGGATAGTTTGGTTAGTTCTTGGGGTTAACACGCCTCTGACATTGAGGATAATATTTTGCTTGTTCTGTCAGGGTATACCCAGTTAATCAGTAATGAAGTCCAGTAAAGAGTGGAACTTCTGTTCAGATTTTCATACAACAATTGATTTAGCTGATCACAGTTACTTAAGTGCAATGTGTGTAGTGTGTCATGCACTCCTGAAAGTGGAACATGGAAACAGATGGAAAAATAGCCAATACATATCTCTGGTGCCTGCCTTTCTGTTGGATACATGGAACAGCCCTTTTTCTGCTGTTACATCTGCATCATCCCTCACCTCTTCCTCTGTTTCATTGATGCCTATATCGGCACTGCCTCATGCTCCCATGAGGAGCTTGAACGGTTCATCAACTTTACTAACACCATTCATTCCAACCTCAAATTCATCTGGACCATTTCTGATACCTCCCTCTCCTTCCTAGATTGTCTCCATCTCTGGTAACCCTTAAAACTGACATCTATTTCAAGCCTTCCATAGCTACCTAGACGACAACTCCTTTCATCCATCCTCCTGCAAGAATGCATTTGCAGTTTCCCAATTCCTCCACTGATCTGCTCCGAGGAAGGAGCATTCCAGTCCCGGACATCCCAGATGTCCTCCTATTTCAAGTACCACAACTCTCCTCCACCCTCCCCTGTGATCAAAAATGCCCCTGACCACATCTCTTGCATTTCCTGCACATCTACCCTCAAACCTGTCCTCTCAACAAAAGTAAAGACAGTCGTCCTGGACCTCACGTATCACCCCACCAACCTCCACATCCAGCGTATCATCCTCCACCACTTCTGCCACCGACCCCACGATCAAAGAGATTTCCCTCCCCGTCCCTATCTGTCTTGCGTAGGGAACACTCACTCCGTGAGCCCCTCATCTGCTCCACACTCCCTGCTGACCCCACTGCAGGAAATGCTACATCTGCCTCTATACCCCGCCCTTATCTCCATCCAAGGGCCAAAACAAACTTTCCATATCTGACGGGGGTCACCTGTACAACCTCCAACCTGGTTTACTGTATCACTTGCAGCCCCCCCACCAACATGGCCTTTTCTACATCGGTGAGACAAAGTGCAGATGTGGGGACCACTTTGTGGAATATCTGCACTCTGAATGTGATAATCGACAACACCTTTTGGTCACCACAAATTTAACTCCCCCTCCCAATCCCTTGACGATATGTCCATCCTGGGCCACCTCTAGTATTACAGTGGCACCACATGCACAATGGAGGAGCAACACCTCCTATTCACCCCACAGCCCAATGGCCTGAACCTAGAATTTACCAGTTTTAAAATCTCCCGACCTCTGGCCTCATCCCATGTCCATACCTTCCTGTCACCCCACCTCCTTGACCGAACACAACCTGCCCATCATCTTACCCACCTATCTGCCCTACCCTTCCCACTGAACAATCCCTACTACTCCCTACCTGTATCCACCTATCACCACCCCACCTACCTCTCCCCAGCCCCACCCATCCTCCCTCTTGCCTCCTTGACCTAAAAAAAACTGTCCATCTTCTCCCACTTTTCCCACTGATCCATCCCCCCCCCATTCCCTTTCTGCATCCACCTATTACCATCCCACCTCCTTCCCCCAGCCCCACCCCTCCTCACTATTTATTTCCCAGGTCCCTTCCACCCCCCCCCCAGTTCTGAAGAAGGGTCCTGACCCAAAATGTCAATTTTCCTACTCCTCTTATGCTGCCTGACCTGCTGTATTCTTCCAGCTCCACACTGTGTTGACTTTGACTCCAGCATCTGCAGTTCTTGCTATTTCTTGTAATTCTTGCTACTAACCTTGTGTTCTGGCAGTGAAAGATGAAATTAATAGCAAATTTGGCTGATGAGCATTTCCAATTATATCGTTGATTTAATAATTAAAAGACCTGATGAAATATTTAACTTTTGGAACACTGGATTAATTCAGCCATGATTCTGCACGGTGCCATGGAAATCCTGTGGATAGAGTATTATGCTTAGGAGTTTTTATAAACCGAGTTCTAACTTTTTCAAAAGGTTCGGCATAAAATCTGGATGAAGACTTTTATTTTCAAAAAAACAAAAACTGATAGAAGCTGTTCTTTACCATTTGCATTTTATGCTAATGAAATATTTATTTTCCCTTCACAGCAAAACCAAAATCTGGAATTTCTGCTGAACGAAAGGTTAGTGAATTAGCTGTAGTTTTTGCTGTATTTATTTCTAGAAATGCAAGTTTTTGTTTCTTTAAAGATGTTCTTCTCCTTTTGAAATGATGTAATACACACCATTAAAAAATGTTAAGTAGAAGGTTATTATATCTAACCAAGTTTATTGACCAATTAGAGAATGTTCTGGAACAACAGCCAAGGAGCCTTAGTTGCCTGAAGTTCTAACACACACCACTACTCAGACAAGGAAGGGGTGGTAAATTTAAGTTATTTTACGTGCTGTGTAGGCAGATGCAGGTTACTTCTCAGACTTTATGGTTATGGATTGTCTACAGCATTGAAAGATTGAGTAGGCAGAGAAGGAGGCAGCACAGTGATTGATATGAGCACTAATGCTCACTGTCCAGGTTCAGGCAATTGCGTTGAGCTATTGGAGACCAACTGCTGCAAAATAAACTAATTTCAGAGGACTGGAAGTGCCAGAAGGGACTGATCATGGCAGAGTAAAGATAATCAATCATCACTATGGAAGGAAAAGGATCAAAAATAACTTTCTTGTCTTTCAGGATGAAACTTTGCCATTACAGAAAAAAAATCTATCCTATTCATTCACAGTAAGTAGGACTTAAGAATTGGTATTGCATGAGTGAGATGTTGTATGTACTGACTTACTCTGATTGGCAAATTATCCAAACAACGTGTTTTTCTTTCCTGCAGTTCTCGTTTACCATTAACAGTGACGAGGAACAGGGACTTTACAGTCTGTACTTCCATAACTGCTATACTGATGAAAAGCCGTCTCCGCAGTCTTTTCAGTTTGACATGGATGTGAGTATAAGAAAGTTATCATTACTCAATATGGAGCAAGGCAGCTATTAGAAACGTTGATGAAAATCATCAGCATTCGCTGAGACTAATTTTTCAGTATTGTGAAAGTTTTAAATGAGAATTTGAAACTAAATTTATTAAACGTAACAGGAAAATTCTGAAAATGTACAGAAAGTTGATGAGAACATTAGAGAAAAAGCTTTATGTTTCTAGTTCACAGGCCCCGATTGTAAGTGTGTGCTGGAAATTAATCCACATTTTTTTATGAATTGCCACAAATTAGCGTGTGACACACTAAAATGATTAATTTGCCTGACTTTGCCTAGTATCTAAGGTAAAAGAAGTAGCAGCTTTCATCTATGAACAGGAAAACAGAGAAAACAAGAAGTGGAAAAACAGCTTATTAATTAGTAATGTACAAACTTAAACTATACAAGCTTTAAATCTGAACACATGCACATTAATTCATAAGTGTAGCAGACAAAACAGTTCTACAGGAGCATCATAGCCGGAGAAGCATGAGAAAAAGGAACAAATCCTGTGGCTAAAGGGTGGATTAGCTGACTTTCTTACAGTTCTTTTGGTTTTTGTCACCATTGTTGACCATAGTGATTCTCCATTTGATAGATGGTCAATTGAACCTAGGTTTTTGCTTCAGCTAGATGTTCTTCTTTTCAGAGTCTTTGAATGCTGTTTCTTTTCCACTCTCAAAGAGAAACAGAGAGGGCTATCTTGGATTGCAGGCTTTTTGGAGGTCTGACTGCAACTGCTGCCTTTCCTCAATCCGATGATAAATTGCAGTTTGACTTCAAAAGTTGTTGCTAGGCTTTTTTTGAGCCAAAGACATTGCGACCAACGTGCCTATCAAAAGTATTGAATCCAGCTTCTGCAAAAGTTCCATGACTTTGTGTAATGCAGGCATGTCTTGCTGCCACTGTACAGGGCATAGGTGAGATCACACCTGGAATATTGTGTAGTTTTGGTCTCCTTATCTGAGGAAGGATGTTATAGCTATGGAAAGAGTGCAGTGAAGGTTGACCAGACTGATTCCTAGGGTAGCAGGACTGATGTATAAAGAGACAGTGGATCAATTAGGACTGTATTCACTTGAGTTAAGAAGAATAAAGGGGGGGATCTCACAGAAATGTATAAAGTTCAAACAAGATTACAGAGGTTAAACACAGAAAGGATGTTCCTGATAACCTGAGTCCAAAACTAGGATAATTGTCTAAGGACATGGGGTCGGCCTTTTCGGATTAAGAAGAGGAGACATTTCTTCACCCATAAAGTGATGAGCTAGTGAAATTGCCACAGAAAGCAGTGAAGCCAAAACGTTGCATCTTTTTAAGAAGAACTTAGATATAAAAAGCTCAAACTATGGGGAGAAAGCAGGAGCAGGATATTGAGTTGAATGATCATCTGTGATTGTATTGAATGGCAAGGTGGGCTTGAAGGGCCAAATGACCTGCTCCTGCTCCTCTTTTCTGTGTATTTTTCTAGTTATGAATAAGTGAACATCAGTTCAGGTTTTTCTCAGTGCTACAAAAGAAACATGTTGATTCTCTGCAGCACAATAGTGTCCAAGTGTCCATTCCCCAATTTACATTTCCAAGTAATTACATTTGTAGCCCTGGTCTGCTGTAAACTGATGGAACCTGCTAAAAATGATAACTTGATTTTAACTTTAAAATGCTGACTATCTTGTGATTTAACAGTACTTTTTACTGTTAGATTTCTAACATGTCTGTCTTTTAAGTTTCACGTCATTTTTAATTATATTCAGACAATTAAATTTCCAATCACTCTTCTGCTGGGAACCAGAACAATGGCAGCCCCCAGTTTCTTGCTTAAGAAGGCATTATTTGTTGAATTCAGGGTGTGTTTTCCTTCCCTGTCATTAAAACTTATTTCAACCATTTGGACTTTGGTGCCTGTTTCCTTTTACTAATGTTCCCTGTAATATCTTCTTCTGCTGTGCAGACCTCCAAGGCCATGCATGGCAGCAGGTTCAGCAAGTAGAACCTGGTGAGTCAGCATGCACAAAACCTCCCAGCGACTGCATGGCCACGCAGCTTGGAGGAAATTTGGTCTTCACTTAGATTTCTGCAATATCAAATTTTATCTATGATGTGTAACCCGAGAGAAATGGGATACAGCACAAAATGTAAGTAACAAGTTTTGAAGAAAGCCCGATTTTTAAAAATATTGCATCCAATAAGTATTCATCACTCACCAGATGTTATATTTTGTTATAAGTGCAGTACAGTCTTTTTCTTCCAAAGGAACCAGTAAATGAACCAAAATTTAAAAATGAATAGTGCTGTAAAGTTGCAGCATCACAGAACCATTGAAGGCTGGTTAACCTAACAGCAGCTAGACCTCATGGCTTTGGAGAGAGACAGATCCACCTCAGCAACAAGATAATGTGCATTATATTGATATTAGCCTCATCTGTTTGGGAGAAATCCTATTTGTCCTCTGAGACCACAGCCTCATATCAGTAATTAAAGCTACCACACCTGAAAACCCCTTCCATGACCACAGTTATCTTAATTCTTAGGAATTCATCCAGCTCCCTTTTAAACAGAACAGTTAATCGTAGATATATCAGTGATAAAGAACCAGGTGGAAGGGGTTAAATGCAGAATGGGTAATGGTTTTAATGATGTCTGCAGAGATTTTACATTTTGTCTAAGTTGATGGTGATTAATGGAGTAGCCCAGTCACAGGATTTCACAAGGGTGAGTGAGGTCACTTAGAAAATGGAGAGCAAATCTTGTGGCAAATGCCTACCTGCGCTCAAATCCAGAGGTTGCACTTTGCTGGAAAGTACTTTCTGTAAGCACGTGGTGATGTTTTATGATGTGACCTGTCAGTCAGGAACTTGGTCTGATTGCCCCTGACACATTTATACTGATTTATTTAGAGCTACTCCCAACAGATATACAAGCTGTTGAAAGATTGCAAATTACTAACTCAGCCAGTGTGTCAAAACACTCCTGTGGATCCAACTTCTCAATCCTAATAGATTTGATTAACTTTTCTGATTGTCTGCCTGTACTCTGCTTCTGATAACTCTTCCCTCAGCTAATTAAATGGCAGGAATCTCAGGTTGTATAATTATCTCTTGAAGAAGCCAGAAATATAACGAGCAGAACAGTTTTCATAGGATGGGGTGGGAAACTAGAATTTCAAGTAAATCAGATAAGTAGTTTAAAATCATGGAAAACATTGGATGAATATTGAAGTGGATGGAAGAAGTTGGAGATGGAGTGTGCCATTTGATGAAAACAGGATTCTCGGAGTGTTTCTTCAGTTTATGACGACAAAGGTCATGGTTAACGTGAACTATATCTTGTCACTGAGCCTCCCTACACATTTCTCTAATGGATCAAAGCTGCATTCAGGAGAGCAGTTTCCCACTGTGGCTTACAAGAAAGATAGGTATGTAGTTTAAAAGTTAGTCAGTGGGATACTGCTGACTGACCATAAAATCAGGCCTGGAAATTTACAAAGGCAGCAGTGCATCTCTTTTGGGCTTGTTTCATTGAAGGACTTCCGTTCACCAAGTCTTCAATGGGAAGTTTATTGCTGCAGCAGTTTGTGAACTAGAAAGACCAGCTTAGTTATTGGAAACTTAGACTGTTATGGAGTTTCTCCATAATTGTCTTCATTATGTCAAAAAAATGATTTTACTCTCAGTAACTTCTAATCCGTGTGATTTTCTTTCAGATTACTATAGTGGAACAGAATCCTGGCAGTTATTTATCTGCAGGAGAGATCCCACTCCCGAAACTCTACATTTCTATGGCTTTCTTCTTCTTTCTGGCTGGAATTTTCTGGGTTTATATCCTCCGGAAGCGCAGGTACTGTGCAAGTACTTCTTATCCTGGGTTCAGAGATTGCAATGTGTAAATATGTGTGAATTTTACAGAGCAGAATCTACTGCTATATGATTTCGTAGACACCAGCTATGTAAAATGTTTCTGTTTGAGCTTTCCTGTGAAATTTTATGCATGTTTAATAAGTTACTCTGTTTTGAAATTTACCCAAACCTCTTATTTGATATTTAATGTACAAGGGTTTCCTACATACTGTAGGTGTTGATTGTAATGTGTTGCTGGGGTGGAGTGGAGGCGTGTTTCTGCTTGTTGAAGTGATAATCAAAGTTAGCAGTTCTTATATAAACATGAATAGAGTCCTGGAATATAATGTAAAACCACCTCCCCCGCCGCCCCCTTCACGGCATGTGCGCGCACACAATCTCTCTCACGCACACGCATGTCACCGATGTTTGTCATTCAGATCCTGTAATGCCATTCAGGTGGCATACCGCGTCTTTGGGCTGCATTTTTATTAACATTCTGAAACATACTTTATGGCTCCATGGCAGTTTGCTGAATAAATACATAGTGGTTCTGCGCTACACCACACAGAGCACAGGTTTTCTCACTGGATCCTCGTTCTAATTTGCATGGAGTATTCTGCCTTCTTACCAATAACGATGCTATATTTTCTGAGTGAAGTAGAAGAAAGCTCCATCAGGATTTTTCATTGTTGGCTACTACCTTTTGATTGCTGCAGCCTGGTGCTTATGATTAGATTAGTCTTGGCTCTGATGGCCCCTTGTTTGAATAACACACAAAACACACTGGATCCACCAATGAAAAATGGTTGAGGTATTAGAAGGAAGTTTGTACCGGTCAAATCATATTTTGCAAGGAATTAGGACCTTTGTGACAAGAGAAGAACATAGGGCATAAATAATAAAAGGATGAAAACCGTTGCAAGTGAAAAACATGACCAAGGTAAGGGCATTTTTTCCACTGGTATTTAAATGTGAGGCTGCTGTAGGTCAGAAATCTGAAGTAGTCAGTAGTATGTTGAAATAATGGCGTGTGTAAATTAATTCAGAATTTGGCTGGTTCTTGCTTGCTAACATATAGGCACTCTGAAGATATAAAGATTGAGGTTTGACTTTATAATCACATTGTGTAATAAAATGGGAAATATGATCAACATATTTACCACTTACATTCTTTTCTCTTCAGCAGTGATGTGTTTAAGATCCATTGGCTGATGGGGGCCCTAGCCTTCACCAAATCCCTGTCTCTTGTTTTCCATGCTGTAAGTGACTTGAGTATCATTTCTACATAGAACAATGAGCATAACATCTTATAACAAAATCAGTGTGTGTGTTATTTATGATCCGTCTATGTAACATTATCTGCGTGGTTCACAGTATACTACACTAATACTTTTATTGTGACAACAGTAACCTGTGATATGGAGTGTTGCATCCAGGGTGTCTCTTTGATTTGCTTGCAGTGACTTTGCTTTCTGTGAGAGAATCCATTTTCCAGTGGGTTTTATTGCTTGTACTGAGATCCTAATGATTGGGATTTGATTGCCTTCTGGTTTGCAGGTTTTTAGGTTGGAGGGCTACATGAAGGGTGCTGTCTCTCTATCACCCTATACACCAATTCAGCTGCCTATACATAACCAGCAAGGACCCTCAAAAGGATCAGTTCTTGCATGGATCAGGGACTGTCCTCCCAAAAATTTGTATTTGTTGATGAATTGGTCCTGGCTTCCCAGGCTAAAAAACGTCAGGATTTAGAGAACATGCTGATTGATGATCTATGACTCTGCAATCTATTGATTTGCCAAGACTGTCAATTAAGCCTTCCACCAGAACATTTCAAAGCCCAAGTGGACCATTCACCTCTAACTCAATGCCAGGACACGTTTACCTCATGCATTGACTTACTGTCAACACCTCCAGAACACTGGAGCCAAGGCCAAAATAAGTGTGAGTCTCATTGGTAGGTGTCACCTGGAGGCAGAAAATCCAGTACTGTAAACATGGTTTCATTTGTGTTGACCTACCCAACTGCAAAGTACTGCTGCTGAACTTGGCTCAGGAGCTGCTGCACAAATATGGTAGATATCCACCTCCAGGAAGCCATGAGGATTAACTCTGGGATACTGAGACCAACACAACTTGAATGGCTTCCTGTGTTAGCACACATTTACACTCATGTCAGCAGGGGAAGCATCTTCCTCAAAGGAACCATCAGTTTGACTCTGCCAAAACACTCCCCAAAACAAAAGACCTTAAGACGGAAAGACGAAACCACTCATATGTCCATCTGGAACATGTTAGAATACATTCAACACCTTACAAACTGATGACAACCTTACCCCTTGATGGCACACCACTGGGTGCACTACAGACATCACGAAGTGCAGTCTGGTAACTGACAGGTCTCAACTTCTCAAGAGTAAACTAGGGAAGATGTGGCCACTTGTTCCATGTGTGGAACATGAAGAACAGCTCAAATTGTGAATGTGGCCATCCATGGTAGAACATTACACAGAGAGAACCATTGTTGGTGGCATCGCAGCCACTCACACTATGTTAGATAAAGCCATCGAATGGATTGTTCACCTCTACATTGACCTATAACACACTTTCTCCAGGCGTAGAAGTAATAAAGAAATGGAAACTAACAGGTTCTTAACCTTACTCATGAGGAGGAAGAGGGAGCTTATTAATACTAAATGACTTATAAGTAAGTCACCTTCTTGGAAGGAAGACCTGATAACTGCTGATATCTAGTACATATAGTCTACCTGTTGCACAGCAGTGATTGAATGATGTTAGTTCACAGTCTTCTCTTTTGGGAAATAACATAGATTCACGAAAAGCTTTTAAAAAATAAACAAAGAGGGAAAATGAGTCTTAAACTAGTATTTAGAGCCATTCTGCTTTCTTAGTGACATTTTCCATTGCAATGCTGGTCTGTATTGTTCATGTACTGAATGCCCAAATTTGTTACGTATAGAGTTTGTAGATCTCAAGTCAGAGTTACAGTTACTGCTGTTAACTTTGTATCTATTTTTATGGGATATCTGGATAAGATTCTGTTCCCTCAATCTGTCTTGCTGAGAGCTTGTACTCGTGATCCGCTGCTCAGGTGCCTCATGCCCCAATAACTGGCAAGTAAGAAATGTTGAGAACTGCCCAAGTGTATCGCTCGTGCTCACTGTGTCTCTTGTACCCCCCCCCCCGCCCCGAACAGCAGGGAATGCTGCACTCAGTTCTTTTTCATTGATGGAAATGATTAGGTGTGGGTTTCTAACATACGTTCGTAAAATTTATTTTTGTGAAGATTTGGATCTCGGGTTGTGGATGAGCTTGTAGATTTGCTCGCTAAGACCAGTGAGAATTGATCATATCTCTTGGTGGCTAATTGGTGTTTGTTTATCCCTATTGTCAGTTTTCTTCCAGTTTGGCCTATGTAATGTTTTTCACGGTTCTTGCATGATATTGTCTATACTACGTTAGTTTTATTGGTTGTGGGTATGGGATCCTTTATGTTCTTTACAGATTACCTCTGCAACAGACCACAACAAGAGGACACAACACAGCCAGACACACTAGTCACCAAGTAGATCAGCGATATATCAGAGATGACCACAAGACTACTCAGACCCCTAGGATCAAGGTAGCCCACAAACCAGCAACCACCCTGTGACAGCTACTGACAAGCGTAAAGTATCCCATATTCGCAAATAAATAAAACTAACATTACACAACCAATTCTCACTGGTCTCAGTACACACAAAGAAGGACACAAATTCAACTGGGACAACACATCCATAATAGCATAAGTCAAACAGAGACATGCCAGGGAATTTCTGGAGGTGTGACATTCCAACCAGAAATCCATCAACAAACACATTGATCTGGACCCAATATACAAGCCACTGATAAACAGAATCGGAAGTAATGCCAGCCACCCCAGCAAGCTGAGGCAAGTAAATAACAAGCGTGACGGAACACCGATGTTTCATTGGTGGTGCACTGACAATATTACTTAGCACGGTGACGAACATCCAAAACCAAACACACTGGCTCGGCAAGCAAGTCTCTATACCCTTTGTCGGTTCATAAATTGTTTACACTGATTGTCAGTACTCTATGCCTGAATTCATGTATAACTTTTTACTTAGAAACATAGAAGTTAGAGCAGGCCATTCGACCCCTCAAGCCTATTCTACCATTAATTATGACCATGGCTGATAAGTAAGCCGTATATCCAAATCCACCCTCCCTCCGTATCCCTTGATCCTTTAGCAATAAGCGTTATATCTACTGCTTCTTGACAACAGTGTTTTGACCTCAACCACCTTCTGTGGTAATGAAATCCACAAGCTCTTGAATCTCTTGAGTAAAGAAATTTCTTCTCATCTCGGTCTTAAATTTTGTTTTATAATTCTCATAATTTTAATTAACTTGCTATTAAAGAAAACCATTTCATTATTTCATTGTTTTATATTCATCATACTTGCACCAGGAAGACCATTTTATTTTAATTTGGAATGGTACAGCTCTTCATTCCCATTTAGCTGCAGTAAACAATCTTGAATCAGGAAAGTGTTCCTTGAAATACATGTTATAGTTCCTGACTCTTAAAATGTACAGTGTGGGGCTGCATTATCTAATCCATATTATATTCATTTTGAATTATAGTTTTTCCAGGGTCATATGTGGGTTTTGGGACTGATGCAGCTGGTTATTTAAATGTGACATAAAATTAAATTGATCATATTTTGTTAGAGGGAGTCAAAAATAATCCTAGTAAGATAAAGGGGGCATTACTGCGTCTTTTAGAAAACATAAAACATAGAACACTACAGACCTGTACAGGCCCTTCCGCCCTCGATGTTGCGCCAACCTGTGAAACCCATCTGAAGCCCATCTAACCTACACTATTCCGTTATCATTCATAAGTTTATCCAATGCCCATTTAAATGCCCTTAAAGTTGGCGAGTCTACTACTGTTGCAGGCAGGGCATTCCATGCCCTTACCAGTCTGGGTTAAGAACCTACCCTGATATCTGTCCTATATCTATCGCCTCTCAAGTTAAAGCTATGTCCCCTCGTGCTAGCCATCTCCATCCAAGGAAAAATGGTCTCACTGTCCACCCTATCTAATCCTCTGATCATCTTGTATGTCTCTATTTAGTCGCCTCCTAACCTTCTCTCTAACGAAAAGAGCCTCAAGTCCCTCAGCCTTTCTTCATAAGACCTGCCCTCAATACCAGGTACCATCCTGGTAAATCTCCTCTAAAAACAATTTCCTTTGATATTCATACATTTGTGACAGTAGAACAATTAAGATGTATCATTTAAGTGTTGGTGTTATACAACCTGAAAGTTCTATCTGTATTTATACAGTGTTCTCATTCTGAACTGCAAATCCACGTGTGCTTGGAAATACTTAACAGCCCCATCATCAAACTGATATGGCATTGTTATCATTAAGTACTTTTCAAAAACATTATTATGTATGATGATTGCCAGTCCTACCTGCAACATAATGTTTGGCTTACCGTGAAGCTTCTGGTTCAAGCTAAATGTTCTGGCAATGTTAGCTCATTCCTTTTTCGCACTGTGATCCCCTGATAAAAGGTCTCATGAAATTTGTTGTGGAGGTGGGCTTAGTTCTGATGTGAAAAAGCCGTAGCTTACTAATGAAGTTGTTTGTTTGGACCCTGTGGTCTGATTCTTGGGCTTTGCCAACAGATGTAAACCCTGTTTCCCGCCAATTACTGCCAAAAATGCTATGTAATGTAAATACTGCAAATCCCGTATCTCAAACGTTGCGCTCATTCAAAATCTTGGGGACTCCTGTGTAATGCTGCTGAAAGACAGTAGAAAGCTCCATGTGTTGGGGTACCATTTGGTATCCGTCAAATTCAAAGGTACATAAACAATGTAAAACTGGGAAGAGCAGCAATCATGCATCATAGATTTTTGTTTGAGCATCAACCTCCATAATACCAACATGATTAAAGAATAGCTGGAGTCTGTAGGAGATTGTTGGCTCAGTGGGTAACAGCATCAATAATTTTACAGAAGACCACAACATCTTTTCCAGCTGAACTGCAAAACTTAGATCTGAAAACTGGTTGCTGCAGGTACCTTAAATTAGCAGGAATCAACGTATCTGTATGCATTTATCCGCAAAAGAATAGTGATACAAGTTTGACTTGATTGTTTTCCTTCATTGCCATTAGTAGCCAAGAGATTTTAAAAAGCTGTAGCTGACTCAGATCACTTCTTGTTATTCCTGATGTATGCTATGTCTGATGATGGCATCGGGTAGGTATGTGGGCTTAGCTCAATGTGATTCTTGTGGGACAGTGATGGCATCTGAACCTCCGAGCCAGGAGGCATGGGTTCCAGAATGTGCCACCTGCTCCAGGAGCATGTCATAACATGTCTGAATAAGTTGACTAAAATTATGTGGTTAAGCAATTATAAAGGATACTGTCCATTCAGATGAAGCTTTGTGAACATTAAAAATAAAAATTGCATAATCCATATTTATAATGACTTTTATAACGTAGCCCATGCAAAATTCTTCATTTAAGTTCAGCAAAACTGATTACTTTTGGATCTTCTGCATTTATTATAAAGCATTATTCAAGAATTTTTCACTTAATCTTAGTTCTGGGGTTAAATAATACATAGAGAAAACTTTTCTGCAGTTCTTTCTTGCAGTCAGCTCCCAAAAACAATATTGGAGGGCTGAGACCTCCAACCTCTGCCAAGAGTGCCAAGGTGCAAAAGTGAGTGGAGAGGTTGTGTGTGCGAAGAGATTGCACAGAAATTGTCCATTAAAGAAATTTATAGTTCTTCCCAACGTGATCATTCAAGCGACATTAATGTTTTTTTTCTTTTCTCTTCCAACAGATTGATTATCACTTTATATCAACTCAGGGTTATCCTATTGAAGGTTGGGCTGTGGTATACTACATAACTCACTTGTAAGTAAATTATCACATTGTCCCTTTACTTTTGAAAAGTGCTTCTGGAATAAATTGCCAAAAGCTACAAATAAAGAAGGAATAATTGAAAGACTATAGCAATTCATAAACTGATATATCGTGCACGAAAATGGTCAATAGCACATCATGGAACTGTGGAATGCGGGTCCAAACAAACACATTCACATGCATTGTATTTTGTACCTCTGCTTCTCTAGAATGAAGTATGTCCAGTTAGAGACGAATGGAATTGTTTGCCCATGGGGACATTTCATGATGCCATGACCCCAAATTATTCATGTACTCCTCCTTGAGTCCAATTTTATAAAGACTTTGACTGAACCATGCGAGCTAGTCCTACACTCTTGAGTTTCACTCACCAGGGAAATCTAAATGAGAAAAACAGTTTCAATAAAACTGTGTTCAGTTTTATTCATCGCTCTTGTTATCTACAAATGGATCCAAATAAAAATATATCCTGATGAAGGGTAGAATATTTCATGTAATATAATGTAAAGAATTTTCACATGAACCTAAACTTCAAAGAAATGCATGCATTGACCGATCATGCTTAGTATTCCAAAAGCAAAATACTGGAAATGCACTTCAAGTCCTACAGCAGGAAGATTTTTACACATTTCTTGTGTAGACCTTCCATCAAAACTACCTTGATGAGTTCGGACAAAAGTCTACACCTGGTATTTTAATTGTTTATCTTTCCTGGTACTGGCAGATCCATTGTGTGTTTCTGGAATTTCCTGCTTTCATTTCAGGTTTAGCACTTGCTTATAGTTTTAAGCAGTTAGTTCTATGTGCCAAAACAGTTGAGAATGTTGTGCACATCCTTTTGCCAGGATGTAGCTTTCAAGCAACATGTGTGACAACAAAAAGAATGCTATAGCTTCAATCAACTGTTTGCCATGTGCCAAGGAGAAACAGTGGACGTGATCTAATTCAATTTCCAGAAGGCCTTTGACAAGGTGCTGCTCAGAAGGCTGCTAAATACGATAAGAGCCCGGGGTGTTAGGGAAAAAGGTATTGGCACGGATAGAGGACTGGCTGATTGACAGAAGGCTGTGAGTGGGGATAGAGGAGTCTTTCTCAGGATGCCAGCCGATGACTAATGGAGTTCTACAAAAGTCTGTATTGGGACCACGACTATTCCTGTTTACGTTAATGATCTGGATGAAGGAACTGGGGGAATTGTTGCTAAATTTGCAGATGAAGCAAAGATAGGCGGAGGGCAGGTAGTGTTGAGGTAGCTTAAAAGCTGTCGAATGATGTGGACAGGCTAGGACAGTGGGCAAAGAAATGGCAAATGGCATACAATGTTAAGAATATGTGAGGTTATGCACTTTGGTTAGAATAGAACCATAAACTATTTTTTTAAATGGGGAAAGACATCGGAAATCTGTAGCACAAAGGAACTTTGAAGACCTAGTTCAGAATTCTCCTAAGGTTAACTTGCAGTTAAGAAGGCAAACACAATGTCAGCATTCATTTCAAGAGGACTAGACAACAGCTGCTGAGGCAGTGTAACAGTGTAAAACTTTGGTCAGACTGGATTTGGAATATTGTGAGCAATCTTGGGCCTCTAAGATGTGCTGGCATTGGAGTGTGTCCAGAGGTGTTTTATAGGAATAATCCTGGGGGTGAAGGCCTTGTCAGATAAGGAGCAGTTGGGGATTCTAGCTGTGGAGGCCAAGTTGTTAAGTGTATTTCAGACAGTGTTAGACAGGTTCTTGATTAAGAAGGGAATCAAGGGCTACGTGGAGAAGGCAGGAGAATGGGGTTGAAAAATCTATCGGTCACAATTAAAAGTTGGTTGCAGTCTTGATGGGCTGAATGGCCTAATTCTGCTCCTAAATCTTGTTGTCTTATGACCTTATGGTAAGGGTTCCAATTTTAAAAAATAAAATAATCTGACTAAATTTCTACTTGGGTTAAATTTAGGGTAAGAATTTTTTTTGTAATTAAAGACATGGCATGTGTGCTCAGTCACTTGTGCTGCATAGCCTGCTAAATGTGGGAAATCTGAAATGCTCCTTGCAGCCTGAGTGACTACTCTGCAGGAGATACCACTGGTTTGATCAACCAGGCTTTGGAGCTTGAGCTTTGGCTGTAGGCACAGCACTGCAACATGGGGCTGAGAGTTGCATGGAAGGTGCATTTCTAGCCAAGGTCATGCCACAGCTTAAAGAAGTACAGTCAAAGAAGGAATGGATGAAAGGAAGCAGCCGATCTGGAAAGCCCTAGAGTCTATTTTACTTGAAATGTTTTTTCTGTGAAGGTTCCTCTGGGGAGGGCACTAAGAGTCCAGTTGCCCAAGGTGGAAACGGATGGAAAAGAAAAGCTACAGCAGTAGGAGATTCAATAGTGAAAGATACTGGCAGGCATTTCTGCAGCTGGAGGCATGATTCCAGGTTGGTATGTTGCCTCCCCCGGCTAGGTTAATGGCCTGAATGGCTATAGGCCATTCTGGAGGGGAGGGCAAACAGTCAAGAGGTCTTGGTTCATATTAGTACTGATAGCATAAGGCAGAAGGAAGGATGATTCTTTCCGCAACAAGAATTTAAGGAACTAGCTGCCAGATTGAAAGGCAGGACTTCTGAATTATTCCCATGGTGTCACAGACTTGTGAGTACAGAAATAGGTGGGTAGAGCAGATGAATGTGTGGCTCAAGAGTTGATGCAGGACGAAAGGCTTCAGATCTGAGTTCAGTGGGACTGTTACTGGGGATGATGGGACCTCTACTGGGTCACTGTGAACAACAACAGGACCAGCATCCTTGTATGGTGTTTGACAGTGTTGCTGATGGTTTAAGTACTATAACCTTTGGCACTATAAGCCTTTGTGCTCAGGGCATCCATTTGGTCATATAATGATTTTAGAAAGAAATACAACAGCAGTGGTTCTGTTGATAAATAGGTCAAACCTCCTGCTCAGATTGAACTATGTAGATTTTACTCTGTATTTCCATATCATCAGCTTCTGTTGATCCTAAGCTACTCTCACCAGAGTTAGTAGGCAAGAAGAATAAGAGAAAGGATTACCCTGAAATACAGTTGTATATATTATTGTCGTCAGTTTGAGAGAGTGTGTTGGTGGAAGTGAGTGTGCAGATAATTTGCTCTTTGTTTTTGCATGTCATGAGGAAACTGCAATGCAGATAATAGATTATGAATCTTTAAGCTCAACGATTTCAAGGCGACATTTCACAAACTGTTCACCTTGATTACTGAAGTGCTTGAAACATTTTGTCAGCATGATAAAGCTCTGTATAAATGCTAGTATTTTTAATCACCGCTAAGTATTCACCACTTCCTATTCAACAAGAGGCTGGTTTTATTGTCTGCAACCAAGTACTCCATTTGGTAAGTATCTTCTGGAAGTCAAATGGTTAGAGCCCCGGGGATCCAATTAAATAAAAAGCATCATTTACAATTCATTTTTGCATTGACAGCTGTAACTCTCACTGACACAGTTACATCCAAAGAAATGTCTTTGCCATTGACTGTCCTTGAATCCTCCTCTTTCCTCATGCTGTGTGCTTATCTTTTTTTGCAAGGTTGAAGGGTGCTCTGTTGTTCATTACAATTTCGCTAATTGGAACTGGCTGGGCATTCGTTAAACACATCCTCTCTGACAAAGACAAGAAAATATTTATGATAGTTATTCCACTCCAGGTAAAGAGCAACACAGCTGCTTATTATCTTTACTGCAACATTCACAATCTATATGCATTTGTCATTTGTCTGCATGTAAATGTTTTTCTTCATTTATTTCGTTGTGCAAATCTGTAAAATAGGCATGAGACCTTGATCTCTGTGGGCTTTTAAAAATCTTGAAATGAACTTCATGGATGAAGCGTGGTAATTTCAGAGAGAGAGCTTGAAGGGTCAGTGCCCATTGTATGGGATGCAGTATTTAAAAAGAATAGAAGAAGAGTTATCGTAGAATCCCTACAGTGTGGAAACAGGCCCTTTGGCCCAACACGTCCACACTGACCCTTGGAGCATTCCACCCAGACCCATCCCCCATAACCCACCTAATCTACACCTGAACACTATGGGCAATTTAGCATGGCCAATCCACCTAGCCTGCACATCTTTGGACTGTGGGAGGAAACTGGAACACCTGGTGGAAACCCACGCAGACACGGGGAGAATGCAAATTCCACATAGACAGTCACCCGAGGGTGGAATTGAACCGGGTCACTGGCGCTGTGAGGCTGCAGTGCAAACCACTGAGCCACCGTACCGCCCTTAGTAAATTGTAAAATGATCCATGAGAGAAAGAGGCCATTCCGCCCTTCTTGCGTTTGTTGGCACTTTTAAAAAGCTATCAGATAATTCCCACTCCTGCTCTTTCCTCATAGCCGAGGTTGCGGTTAATGAAGTATTAATAACAGGATGCCAGATAAGTTGTGACAGGATTGAAAGGCTGATGGTGGCATTGTGTTTCACGGAGTTGAAGTAGGAAGTAGTATCCTGGGGTTTGCCGGGAGAAGGATTGGTGTCGGAGAATGATAAATTCATGTGTTGGGCATTTAAGCTTACTCATGCCTTGAAGCTGGTAAATGGTTATGTATTGTATTTGCAGTCTGTTGTGCATTGTTATGATGCTGATACCACCCCAGTTTTGTCTACCTGTTTAAGAGACAGAGAGAATTGTTGGCGTATATGTATGTTTTTGATGGAGTCTTCAATAATGCCCTAAAGAGTGCCGTTAGTAACTTCAGCAAGAACAGCATTGACAGCCGCACTAAAATGTGGCTAACTTGGCACTCCCAGTCAGAGAGGGTTGCCTAAGCATGAATAAAAAGGGTGTTCTAAAGGATGTGAGTAATTGAGAGAAGTTATGTGCAAACAGTAGTAGAAACAGTTTAGTTTTAAACCATGGACTTTAATTGCTGGATTAAAAAGAGAAAGAGCTGGAGAACTGTAGCAATTCTGGCAGCATCAGTGAAGTAAGAAACAGAGCTAATGTTTCAAGCTCAATAAGACCCTTCTTTGGAATGGAATGGGCTGGAAAATGATGGCTTTTACGCTGCTGACAAAGAGAGCAAGTGAAACAGATGGATCCAATTGTAGGTGTGTCTTAGGGAGTTTGTCATTCACATACACACACCTGATGACATTATCAGTTCTGCTTCCTTTCCTCATCTGGAATTGAACAAATTAATCTTGCTGCCAATTTCCATCCTTCTCACATTGTCCCAAACCATCTATGACTCTTCCCGTCTTTGGCATCTCTGTTTCTGGGGGTAGAATGTCCACCTATATCATAAAAACTGACCTTGACTGTACTTCCTCCACCTTTCTGCAAAAGCTCCATTCTGTTCTCCCAGTTTCTCTGGCACATCTGTTTCAGTGTTGCCACCTTCCACAGTGGTGACTGAACATGACCTCCTTTTCTCTCAATTTAGAATTCCTTTCCACCCTGGTTGACAGGGCTGTGAGCTATCTGCCACATTTGCTCTCACTGTTCCCCTCCCTCCCAAACAAACGTAGCATTGCTCTTGTCATCACTTTCCACGTCACCATGACCATGCACCCCGATGATCTTTGAAATTGAGCTTTATTATCACATCGGATTGATGGAAATGAACACCCTCCGCCCCTGTCTGGTTTTAATGATCTCGTTTGAAATTTTTTGATTATAATCTTGCCCTTGCTCCTGCACTTGTGGACCCCTAGTACAAAGTGGCCAATATAGTTGTTATTTGGAAACTTTAAGAAGTGCAAATATCTCACTGACCCAGTAGGGGGTGCTGTGAGATCTTAAGTGTGGTCTTGAATCATGACTGCAAAACTACATATTGTCTATGCTGTACCTGATCAGGGAGTGCTCGGCGTTGATAAAATTCAAAATGGATGCAATTTTTTTTTTTCCTTTTCCCTCCTGCTCTCCCTCATTTTCCCGGATGTGAAGGTGCCAATGTTGGACTCGGGTGGACAAGGTCACAAATCACAGGACACCAGGTTATAGTCAAACAGATTTATTTGAAAACATAAGCTTTCGGAGCCTCAGTCCTTCTTCAGGTGTTAGTCATCTTTCCAACTGCCCCAGCACCACTGAATAAGTGATCCGAACCCAGTTACTTTCTGCAGCTGAATTAAATGTATGCAGATCTTGACTTGTTACCTCGTCCAATGATATGTGGTGAAGAGAGAAACATTTTCCCCTGTTGCAGAAGTTGTCTGTTAGTAACACTGCTTTGTTCACTAGGTCCTTGCTAATGTCGCTTACATCATTATTGAATCGACAGAAGAAGGGACGACAGAATATGGACTGTGGAAAGAGATCCTCTTTCTTGTTGACCTCCTGTGCTGTGGTGCCATTCTGTTCCCTGTTGTGTGGTAAGAGTGGCAATGACTTAATTTTGGGTTAGGTCATTTGGCTGGCGGACATGATGAATTGTGCCTTGGTTGAGCTAGGAAAGGTCAAAATGTCACCCTACCTTTCCAGATTGCCCACCCCTGGAATTGATTAGAAAATATAGTCTGCAGAGTATTTTGAGTTGTCATGCAGGAAAATCAATAATTCAAATCGAGTTAACTCTTCTACTGTTCTGCTAAGGCTCAAGTACACCCAAAAATCTGAAAACACAGCTCAGTTTCCTGCCTGTCCTCTCATAGCCTGTTTTCCACTTGGTCTCCACAGACCCCCTTATCTCGAAGAGTACTAGCTCACCTGGGAACAAACCTTTGGTGTTTTTCTGAAGTATGCATTCTTCATGTGCAAATTAAGATATCAGGAGTCAGAAACACAGGAAACTTTAACCAAGTCAGGGTCTAACATCCATACTATAGTCAAGGATGAAGATATGAACCATAGCCTAACTTATTAGTACCCAGACCCACACTAATCTAAGCCTCTCCTTTCCAAAACAGACACGTTACTGTGTAGTCAAGATGGATGCTGACATTTTTTAAGCATGTGGCAGTACCAGATAGTCAGCCTGTACAGGTGTCAGGCACAGCATAACAGTGATTCTGCAGTTTCCCAAACAAAAATTGATTGATATCTCCTTCCCAAAATCCACAAACCTGCCTGCCCTGGTCGACCCATCGTCTCAGCCTGCTCCTGCCCCACCGAACTCATCTCCACCTATCTGGACTCCATTTTCTCCCCTTTGGTCCAGGAACTCCCTACCTGCGTCCGTGACACCACCCACGCCCTCCACCTCCTCCAGGACTTACAATTCCCTGGCCCCTCATTTTCACCATGGACGTCCAGTCCCGATACACCTGTATTCCGCATGCAGATGGCCTCAAGGCCCTCCGCTTCTACCTGTCCCGCAGGCCCGACCAGTCCCCCCGCACTGACACCCTCATCCGCCTAGCCGAACTCGTCCTCACCCTCAACAACTTCTGTTTTGATTCCTCCCACTTCCTACAGACTAAGGGGGTGGCCATGGGCACCCGCATGGGCCCCAGCTATGTCTGCCTCTTTGTAGGTTACGTGGAACAGCCCCTTTTTCCGCACCTACACAGGCCCCAAACCCCACCTCTTCCTCTGGTACATTGATGACTGTATCGGCGCCGCCTCTTGCTCCCCAGAGGAGCTCGAACAGTTCATCCACTTCACCAACACCTTCCACCCCAACCTTCAGTTCACCTGGTCCATCTCCAGCACATCCCTCACCTTCCTGGACCTCTCAGTCTCCATCTCAGGCAACCAGCTTGTAACTGATGTCCATTTCAAGCCCACCGACTCCCACAGCTACCTAGAATACACCTCCTCCCACCCACCCTCCTGCAAAAATTCCATCCCCTATTCCCAATTTCTCCGCCTCCGCCGCATCTGCTCCCACGATGAGGCATTCCACTCCCGCACATCCCAGATGTCCAAGTTCTTCAAGGACCACAACTTCCCCCCACAGTGGTCGAGAACGCCCTTGACCGCGTCTCCCGCTTTTCCCGCAACACATCCCTCACACCCCGCCCCCGCCACAACCGCCCCAAGAGGATCCCCCTCGTTCTCACACACCACCCCCACCAACCTCCAGATACAACACATCATCCTCCGACACTTCCGCCATCTACAATCCGACCCCACCACATTTTTCCACCCACACCCCTGTCTGCTTTCCGGAGAGACCACTCTCTCCTTGACTCCCTTGTTCGCTCCACACTGCCCTCCAACCCCACCACACCCGGCACCTTCCCCTGCAACCGCAGGAAATGCTACACTTGTCCCCACACCTCCTCCCTCACCCCCATCCCAGGCCCCAAGATGACATTCCACATCAAGCAGAGGTGAGCACATCTGCCAATGTGGTATACTGCATCCACTGTACCCGGTGTGGCTACCTCTACATTGGGGAAACCAAGCAGAGGCTTGGGGACCGCTTTGCAGAACACCTCCGCTCGGTTCGCAATAAACAATTGCACCTCCCAGTCGCAAACCATTTCCACTCCCCCTCCCATTCTTTAGATGATATGTCCATTATGGGCGTCCTGCAGTGCCACAATGATGCCACCCGTAGGTTGCAGGAACAGCAACTCATATTCCGCTTGGGAACCCTGCAGCCCAATGGTATCAATGTGGACTTCACCAGCTTCAAAATCTCCCCTTCCCCCACCACATCCCCAAAACCAGCCCAGTTTGTCCCCTCCCCGCACTGCACCACACAACCAGCCCAGCTCTTCCCCTCCACCC
The DNA here is from genome assembly GCF_030684315.1 of Stegostoma tigrinum. Taxonomy (NCBI): domain Eukaryota; kingdom Metazoa; phylum Chordata; class Chondrichthyes; order Orectolobiformes; family Stegostomatidae; genus Stegostoma; species Stegostoma tigrinum. Next base: position 34,810,317 of record NC_081382.1, read on the forward strand.
ACTGTATCCCATAACCAGTCCAACCTGTCTCTGCCTCCCTAACCTGTTCTTCCTCTCACCCATCCCTTCCTCCCACCCCAAGCCGCACCTCCATCTCCTACCTCCCAATCTCATCCCACCTCCTTGACCTGTCCGTCTTCCCTGGACTGACCTATCCCCTCCCTACCTCTCCACCTATGCTCTCCTCTCCACCTATCTTCTTTTCTCTCCATCTTCGGTCTGCCTCCGCCCCCCCCCCCCCCCCCATCCCATCCCTATTTATTCCAGAACCCTCACCCCATCCCCCTCTCTGATGAAGGGCCTAGGCCCGAAACGTCAGCTTTTGTGCTCCTGAGATGCTGCTTGGCCTGCTGTCTTCATCCAGCCTCACATTTCATTATCTTGGATTCTCCAGCATCTGCAGTTCCCATTATCACTGATTGTAAGAAAAGTTGCTTTGCCCTTCTCCCTTTTAAATAAAATATGGGGCAATTGATGCAACAATAGTGAATTCATGGGAGATTTTTTCAGAAGTCACTGTTAGTAGTGTGAAATTGTATTGCTCAATTGTTGGGTTTTAATGTATATAAAAACTAATGTAGTCACTTGTCCGTTTATTAGATCAATCTTAAAATGTAGTTTACATATCCTTAGTGAAAATTGCAAGTACATAAAATTGAAGTCTCTTGATTTAGTTATGTTTATCCATGATCTTAAGCTTGTGGAAAATGCTGCAGTGTCAAATTAAGTGTACTCTAATTGTTATTCTTCATAACCACTTACAGGTCAATTAGACATTTGCAAGAAGCATCAGCTACAGATGGAAAAGGTAAGGAGTTATCTAGAAATCTGATAGTTGCTGTGCAGGTAGCTTTAAACAGAACACTGGCATTTCATGCAGCTAAAAATTGGACAATGCAGAAGGTATACTGGTGTAAAATACTGCAGATTGTCTTTGAAAAACCTGTACCCAGTAAACACTGGGTCTGCGCTTGCTTATCACTAAAACTGTGAACCATTATGGAAATATACATGTTTTAAAAAATTTACAGTTCATCTATCAACACAGAATTACTGTCTAAAGTGGCTGATAAATATCAGACAAAGTAAAACTGGTAGCTGAGAATTAAGTGGAAAACAGAATGTCTAGCCTGATATCTTACTCAAGCCTGCTTAAATGGTTGCAGTGATTTTAAAACTGAAACAGTGCAGGGTTTGTGAAACAGTAAGTTTCATGTATTGTCAGTGAAGGAACGCATGTAAAGTCTTAATATATTTCTCCCCTTTTAAAATAAAATCTCTGCTCCTGCTGCTGGATTTGGTTAGATCAGCATCTACCCCCTTCCATGACCTTTTATTTGCAGTGATTCTTCAGAATTAAACCAGGACAATGCAGGTCAGATGTTTGAAATTCTTGCAGCAGACTCTGATCGTGTTCTGGTTTGACATCCATCAATGGACCTGTCAGCAGAGATAATGGTTAGCAATTACAGGCAAGAATCTTACCCTCCTCTCCCTTCTTCTGTACACCCCTCAAAAAATGGTACAGCGTTTGTTTGTCACTGAAACTGTCCACCAAACCTGAAACGCCTTGATTGGAATGGTCAGTATTTCATACGATGAACTTGATAAATGTTAAACATTAAAAGCCGATACCTGATGGTGTCCCTCCGCTGACAATGCATGAAATTTACTGTTTCGCACATCCTGCGTGACTTGTTTTAAAATCACTGCAATCTTGTAAATGGGTTTGAATAAAACACGATGTTGGACATTCTGTCTTCCACTCATTTCTCAGTTACCAGCTTTTTTCATGTCTCTGGGGAACAGTTAACACATTGAACTTTCTAGCAATCAGTTCTTCAGCAACATTGAGAAACCATGGGATATAACTACTCAACAACTCTATCAAACAGGGCCACATAAAAGGAGAGATGGAAAATAAAAGTTGAGACTTGTGTATTTTTAGCGTTCTTTTGCAGTGTTATGATTTGTGTTTTATTAAACATAGCATCAGTTTCCAGTTGCTCCATCAAAATATATCTTGCTACAAGCTGTCATTGATAAAATGATGAATTTTACAGCCAGGGCTGGTCTGTGCTAAACTTTGTTAACTTGTAATTTAAGTTGACAAGTAGAAATCAATAGACGTAATTTCTTGTACTTTACAATTGCCTAGCATTTCAATGCTGGCATGCAAGTCTGGAGCGAATATCTGTTGAGGAATCTTTCCTGTTACACCCTGTGGCATTTCGAGCTAGCTCCTCTCGTGATCCTGTTCAGGTTTCAGCGCATTGCATTTGGAATGCTACTAGAAGCTCGGGAAGGTCTGAGCGCACGTGTATTAGTGATTCTATACTGTATACTCTTTTGGAAGTGGAAGATCTGTCTTTTGAGATATTGAAGACCAAACGTTTTTGACAGCATAGTGCAGTTGTTTATTTTCACTCTGAGGAGTCATACTGCTGCTCATCTCTCTAATAGCAAATCGATGTGAAGGGATCTAGCTCCCTGTTGACTCTTTACCTATCAACTCATTTGATCTTGTGCTGGACGTGTGTAGAGTTTTCAAGACATGTTTACAGTTTATTGAGTGCTGAGCTATATTTGGAGACCAGTCAAGAGCCTGAAGCACTAGCTTATTTCTGTGGAGCTTTGATAATAGGCGCAGGTGTGGGGTCTGTAATGCAGTGAAGTGCTACCTATGTCCAAAACATGTTGAAAAATTGTATGTTTTGGAAAACAAAACGGAATTTGTGTCTTTTCCTCCACCTGTGTCGAGTTGTATTTTTTTGGAGTGTGGTGGCTTTGTCCTACTTTTCATCCTAATTTCTAACGCAGATTTGCGTTTTATTTGCAGCTGAGTCATAATTGCAGTCATTCTGCTTTACAGTTCTTCCTTCTTCATTGTTTCTGTCATTGACCAATTTTATCACACTGTACAAAATATCCTGCTGAGCTGGTTTCAGTGGAATGAAGTAGGGGAGAGATTGGTGGAGGTGGTTTAGACTAAAAAATAATATTTTTTATGCAAATCTATTTGTCTCATCTGCAAGCATTAATGCACTGCAGTAAACACTCAAAAGGTTCATCTGACAGCATCTTCCAAACTCTCAATCTGTCCCACACAAAGGAACCAGAGTGAAGATGCAGAGGAGCTTCCCCAAACTAGTCACCATCCAAATATGGAACTATGTTGCTGTTCCTTCACTGTAGTTGAGTCAAAATTTTAGAATTCCCTTCTTAACAGCATCATGGATGTCCCTCGACCCTAGGGACTGCAGCAGTTCAAGAACGGAACTCACCACTGCTTTCTCCAAAATAATTAGAAACCATTAATAAATGCTGCCCTAGTCAGTGACACCCACATCTGTAAATGTATTAAAAAACAACTCAGATTTGAGTGGCTTAATAACATTTATTATGCTATGAAAAGAAACACTGTTGGTGTTACATTACCTTCAATAAACCAAATTCTTAAGCCAACATTCAGCTAAGTTAGGAAGGAGTAAAACTGCAAAAGCAGCTCAAATTGATTCAGTAAGAGATTGAGTAATGGCCTTGGTGTAAAAGCATCTGGCTTCCAAGGTTGGGTGGAAGGCTGATGGTGGAAAAAAGACACAGAATAGATTATGAAAGGACTTAAGTGTGCGGTTACGATATTTGTGCTAAAATCCTTAAAGTTACCATGAATAATTCTGATGAGCAGAGAAGGCCTCTGGGAACTCTGAAAAACATGGGACTCTTTTAATAAGCAAATTACACCTTCTCACTACATTCCTCATTCATTTTTCCATAGAAATGCGTAAGAACCAGGAACAGGAGTAGACAATCTGGCCATTTTGAACCTCTTCTGCCGTTCAGTAACATCATGGCTGGTCTTTTTGTGGCCTCAGCTCCACTTCCTCACCTTTCACCATAACCTTTTATTCTTTAATGTTCTAAAATTATCTATCTTAGCTTAATAATCATTCAATGAGGAAGCCTCACCTACTTAAATGGGCAGGGAATTCCACAGAGTCACAACCCTTTTGGGTGAAGAAGTTTCTCTTCAATTCAGCCCTAAATCTGCTTCCTCTAATTTTAAGGCTTTGCCCTCTTGTTCTAGTTTCACCTGCCAGTGGAAACATCCTCCCTCCACCTACCTTAGCTGTTCCCTTCATAATTTTATAAGATTCCCCCATATTCTTCTAAATTCCAATGAGGAGATCCCAGGTGACTTAGTCTCTCTTTATAAACCAAACCTCTCAACTCTGGAATCAACCTGCACCAGTGAATCTGCTCTGCACCCCCTCCAGTGCCAGTACATCCTTTCTCAAGTAAGGAGACCAAAACTGTCCACTGTACTCCAGGTGTGGCCTCATCTGCACCCTGTACAACTGTAACATAGCCTTTCTGCTTTTAAACTTAATCCCCCTCACAATGAGGAACAAAATTCCATTTGCTTTCTTAATTACCTGTTGCACCTGCAAATCAACCTTTTGCATTTTATGCACAAGGACACCCAGGACCCTGTACACAGCAGCATGTTGCAATTTTTTTTACCGTTTTTACATCTCAATTATCTCAGATTTATTCATCCTGTTCACTTATTCTGATAAATATTTATTCTGTTAAATTAGAAAGATCAATTTATTAGGTATTTTGCCTTTTATGTTTTTTGCTTATTTTAGTTTTGAACACCTGTCCAAAGCATAAAAATATTTAGATTCTGCAGTGAGTTTGGTGTGCATCTTCCAATGAAACCCTTGACATAATTGTTGGAGTTCCACAATTGCATAAACTTAGAGCCATCGAGCAGTTATTATTTAATCTGAAGGTACAAGTGATAACTGGCTACCTATAGAATTGATACTTCATCCATCAAGTGGTGATTCCCTGCTGTAAGTTAACATTCAAAGAACAACAGTAACCTATTCAAGTGTTGTAAAAATTCTTCAGAATCTTTTGAAGATGACCAGCACCATCGTAGATTAATTTGGAAATCAATTTCACAAATTTCCAAATAATGAACCTATCGTTATCACGATTAGTGGATTTTTTTCTCACACAAACGGGGATTGTTCTGTTTCCCATGTGATCTTTGCAGCTGAGAAGGAAACTTTCCATTTAAAATAGCTCAGTAATGTCTCAAGCATTGTATTTTGAGGCCATACGACAGGTCATACCAAAATAGAACAAAAACTGAATAGGCTTGGACTCTGTTCACTGGAAAAACAAACACTTAGCAGTAACCCTTTGACAGGATGGGTGTCAAGTAGAGCATCAGTGCTCCTATGGCTGCATTTTAAGAGTTGATGTACAGCACAATTGGCACGTGCACCATGACAAGGGTGCATGGTGCACTCCATGCAAGTTGTATACATGATGCAAGTTGCAGAAATGGAACAGAATTAACACCGAGACCTCTCTCAGAGACCTGTGCAAGGAGAAAGTTTCCTCGGACACGTTTTCTAAGAATCAAAAGCTAAGGTTTCTGGTAAACTAAATGTACTCTTCTGGTTTGAAATACACAAGCAAAGTCAAATAAATGAGAAAATAGTTTAACTGATTTGCTTGGTTGTTTTTGTGATGTTTGCAAGCTGTAACTTGTGCTGAAAAAGTGATGAATTTTCCTAACACAAGGCCCTGTAAACAGCAAGGATATAATAAACGAGACAGTTTGCTCGGTTATTACCTGTGGTTTTTCATGAAAGATATATGTAAACTGAAAGCACTTTGTTAGAGGGATTCACATTATTCTTGAAATTCCTCCTGCTCTTTCCTATCTGCTGCATGCAGGCATGGCCTGATCTACCTCCCACATTGTTCCCTTTGTATCTTGCTCCTGGGAGACCTATTAATAATTTAGTACATTCCCATTGTGGGAATATTTTCTTATACAACTATATATTCTCTGACCCACTGAGAGCAATTCCATGGAGAAATTTGCTGGTGGAACATTAGACTGAATATGTGCTGGAGTGCTTCACCATAAGCTTATGGCTGCAATTCCCCTTGCAGTCAACACTTGAATTTCAGTGGTTGTATTGTAGCCGGACTGGGGAGGAAGTCACTGTACACTTGGCCTGCTTTCACACAGTTTTGAGCAAGTTATACTGAAGGAGGCACGACGGCAAGTTTAAGGCTGTGCTGCCAGGGATGGTGCATAGGAGCAACTTTTTGAGAAATAATGAAATTCTGAGAAATCTGAACTTTGCTTCACTACTTGAGTCTTCTTTAGCTTTCACCAGCAGCTAATTAGCAAGTAAGTTTGCAGAAAATCTCTAAAAAGTTTTTGGATGCAGTCCAGCATGGCTGCAGCTCATATTTTCCCACTTTGCATATAGAATTTCCTGATCCCTTCAGAGTTCCTGCCATTGAAATTTCACGTAGAATATTTCAAAACCTTCAACTGCCTCTCAGTACAGCTTGTCAGGGCTATACTGTTAAACAACCCTAAATTTTGGATCTTGTGACAAGACCCTGTCAATCATTGTGAGCTTTTGCAGTTCATTCTCTTTCTCATGTGCTGTGGGACTCAAGTATTTCCCTCATTTTCTTTAGTAGAGAGATGGAAATTTTGGAGAAGTGACGCCAACCTCACAGTGCTGTGTTAGAATTCGTCATCAGAACCTGGACCAGGGTGGAGGAATTGGAAAGTTGTGTCTGACCATAGTGTAGTGCAGAGCACTTTCCATATGAATTATGCTAGAGCCTGGAGAAAAAAATTCTTAATATTTTTTAAATGTTATAGTGGTTCTAGCCCAGACAACTACAATCAAATGCCAAAGATGTACTTAAAAATGTGTGCTAAATTTCTATTGATGAAATTAAGGCATAACTGTGCTGAAAATCATTTGGGATTTTTTAATTTCATTGCTGGCTTTTCTGGTAGCTATCTTTTGATCATTGTGTAAAAACAAAAACAAAAGCCTGAGTAAGGCCTACTTGTAAACAATTTCAAACATTTGTTTCTGGCACGGGAGGTTGAATGACTGCCAGTTCCTTGGGTAGATCTGCAATTACTGCATCTTCTTTCTGGCATTAACGGTCAGTATTATATTACAGATAGCGTGTCTCTGTGGAGACAGCACAGCCTGTTAGAATTCTAGTCACTCTGTCTTGCCGCTGCTATGTTCTGCCTGAAAGGTGATCATTAGTTCTGAAGCTATTTGGCATGTGCCAAAGGCAGAGATATTTTGCACACGAGTCATCTGCTTAATACAGCATTCAGCTACATTATATCAACCGTTGTAGCCTGAGATTCTGACAGAACTGGTACTTTTTCATGCACTTCTGCACCATCTTCTACACAAGACATGATGCAAATATGCATTTGTTTTCTTTATTGCATGTAGCCCTTAACTGCCTGGGGATTTAATGTGATTGCTTTCCTGATAAAGATTGAAAGATAACAATATACAATTTAAATAATACAATAATTTAAAAGCACATTGAGTTTTTTTGTGGTGTCTCTGCTCCTCCACCATTTTTTCTGGACGTATCAGTGATTGCTGAACCTTTCAGTACCTCACCCACATGTGCCAGTCTGACGGATCACAACCAAATATACATATACATATGCATTTCCCAGCAGAGTTCAATGTTTATCAGTGAAGACCAGGCTCCTAATGATGTCTATTTTTGTGCTTTCTGTTTGATTTTTTTTTCTTGTCAACATCTATCATTCCATAAAAATTTCTGATAGGAAAGACAGTTTGTCTGAAACACACAGTCTTTACCTTGACCAACCCCTTCTCAATTAAGCTGGTGATGGCTTCATCCTGCAAAAATGGATATATCTGCCAAGACACTGCTTTATGCCTGATGTCACATTCTTACAGCCCTAAGCACATGAAGTAGTTTGAATCTGTAAACAGCACCACAGGGAATAAACTACTTTCTAACTAAGTAATTTGAACATCTTGAACCATCTGATCCTACAAGATTGTTGTGTACACTTAGACAGTATTGCAGTTTTTCTGTTCAAACTGGAAACAGGTATGTGTGAAAGCTCTTTTTACTCAATGAAGTTTGTTGGACATGAAGATTGTCAGTGTCTTGATGCCTAAATATTTCTGAAATCTGTTATTTCTTTTGAAGGGAACTTGTATTACTGTTTGCTTTTAATGTGGTGCTGGTTTGTGTATTTCCTTTGTGAGCATCACTTGACAGCATGCATTGGTGCAAATTTGTAAACAGGTGGTCTTGAAAAGGTCAGTGGTGTAGAAAATGGACAAAAGTATCCCCATGAGTTGTTCATTGTACCACATAGTTCAGTCGCACAAACACATTTGGCATTGGAAGGTTAGGAGTTAATAATGAGACTCTGGTTCCGTACTCGATGGAGTACAGAAGGATGAAGGAGGATCTGGTTGAAACTTCCAAAATACTGAGGGGTCTGGATAGAATGGATGTAGTCAAGATGTTTCCATGAGTAGGAGAGATTAGTACCTGAGTGCACGGCCTCAGAGTGAAGGGGAAAACCTTTAGAAGTGAGATAAGGAGGAATTTATTCATCCAAAGAGTGGTTAATCTGTGGAACTCATTGCCGCAGAAGGCTGTGGAGGCCAAATCATTCCGTATATTTAAGACGGAGGTGGACAGATTCTTGATTAATAAGGGATCAAGGATTACAGGGGGAGAAGTCAGGAGAATGGGGTTGAGAAACACATCAGCCATGATCAAAGGGGCCAAATGGCAAAATTCTGCTCCTATATTTTATGGTCTCATAAGATAAGTCAGATGGAACATTCAGGGATAAACTTATTATTTTCATGATTAATTAGTCACGAATACACACAAAGGCGGTTTAATAGAGGGAAGAATTTGACGGTGGGTGATAGAAAGGCAGGTAAGGTCAGTTAACTGTTTGGAAATGGAATGGGTACCATGGCTTTTAAGATTAAATTTGCACCTTGTATAGAGTGAGGAGAGGCATATCAAAGTGCAACCAGTAAAAAAGAAGTGGTATTCCATTAACTTTGATTCAGCAGAATGGAACTAAAACAAGAGTTTTCAAACATTGTGTCACTAATACTAAACTGCAGAAATTTGACCAAAGATAAGAAAGAGTACAAGAATAGGCAGTTCAAATTTGGAGCATTCTGAAGTGACCTTTTGGGTAATTGGAGTTCTTGGTAGCTGCAGCCGTTGTTGAACTTGAAGTTCAAGATTGCTGAGCAATGTAATTGGAGTATTTACTATCTATATAATTGACTTAAATTCTTCGTATATCCAGCAGGCAGAGAACTACAGCAATAGCTTGTTTCCTCTATTAGTAATCCAGATTGCTGGGAAGAACTTTGTGCTCAGACTAGATGCACCATAATCTGCATTTCTCTGGGAATTCACAAATGCTGGGCACACCTGTAAAAATAAAGTTCAAAATTGATTTTTATTAAATACCAATGATCCCTCAGTGCCTCTACGTTTTCAACAGTTATGTTAATGTTTGGATGAACTCCAGTTAACATGTATTTTTCGAATATTTCCTGTGTGAATTACAAATATTTAGATTCTCTTTTGGACTCTTCATCCTAAATTCAATAATGTAGTGATACTGGTTCAAAGAGAAACAGTGCTGTCATTGCAGAATGCATGTATATAAAGTGGGAATGGACATCTATTCCTGTAACTCATACTTGCAGTTCTCTGCCCAGTGATTTCTAAATCTAACTTGGGCAGTGTCTAGAAATTAGTGCTTTCCTGCAAGAGAAAAATTAAATTCAAATAGCAGGTTTCTCCAGGTCTCTCTTTGGATTTCTCTGCTGCTGATTGTGAATTGACACTGGGAGAGATTTGTAAACAAAGTTACTGGGGTATAACCTTAATCAAGAATAATGCACAGCTCAGTATGACTGAGAGGAAGGAAAGAAAATTTAGTGTTGCTGCCAGAAAAAAAGAGTTGAATTCTTTTGGTTCCTGCCAGAACTAGGCCTGCTGTTCCCCTAAACTTTGTGCATATAGGCCATTGTTTGCAAATGTCTGGGAATAGATTCATTATTTATTCTTTTTCCTTTAAGGTGCCTCTTAAAGCCTACCTCTATCACTTTATGTAAACTTGCCTGAACATTTCCCTTACACGGTCAGTGTCAGATTATTTTTGGTAAAGCCAAAGCAAAGTACTTCTTAGATTTTACTGATTCAGCGAGGCTGTATAAATCCTCACGTTGGCAGTGGAGGAGAGGCCATCCTTTGCCTTTCTCTTCAGAAAGCAGGAAGCAATCTCAGTCCTTGTTTTTTGGTACACCTCAAGTCCCAGCCTTTCCTACTGCTCCAGAATGAGCCTGTTGTGGTGGTTGCTATGGCACTGTAATGTGTGTTAAATTATCTAGGGTTGGAAACATCTGTCTTATTTCTGAGCTCCTCCTAGTTGCCACAGTGTTTCCTTTTCAACAGACTAGTGTTACGCAGTCAGGGCAGGACTCGTATACTTATGGTTAAGGTCTTAGGAGTGTTATTGAACAATGAGGCTTTGGAGTGCAGTTTCATAGTTCTCTGAATGTTGAGTTGCAGGTAGATGGTCCTTTAATGGATGAGAGTTTGCTCGCTGAGCTGGAAGGTTAGTTTTCAGACGTTTCATCACCATTCTAGGTAACATCATCAGTGAGCCTCCGGTGAAGCACTGGTGTTATGTTCCCTTTCTATTTATCTGCTTAGGTTTCCTTGGGTTGGTGGTGTCATTTCCTGTTATTTAGAACTGTTCTTCTAAAGAACAGGAAATGACATCACCAACCCAAGGAAACCTAAACAGGTAAATAGAAAGCGGGACATAACACCAGCGCTTCACCGGAGGCTCACTGATGATGTTACCTAGAATGGTGATGAAACGTCTGAAAACTAACCTTCCAGCTCAGCGAGCAAACTCACATCCAGAAACTCAACCTGAGCTACAAATCTTCTTAATAACTCACTATGGTCCTTTAATGGGCAGTGCATTGAGTATTGGAGTTAGTAGGTCATGTTTTAGCTGTACAGAACATTGGTTAGGTCACTTTTGGAATACTGCATGTAATTCTGGTCTCCCTGCTATAGGAAGAATATTGTGAAACTTGAAAGGGTTCAGAAAAGATTTGCAAGGATGTTGCCAGAGGTGGAGGGTTTGAGCTCTTGGGAGAGGTTGAATAGGTTGGGGCTGTTTTCCCTGGAGTGTTGGAGACTGAGGGGTCACCTTATAGAAGTTTATAAAATCATGAGGGCATGGTTAGGATGAATAGCCAAGGCCTCTTCCCCAGGCTTGGGGAGTCCAAAACTGGAGGGCATAGGTTTGAAGTGAGAGGAAAGATTTAAAAGTGTCTCAAGGGGTAACTTTTTCATGCAGAAGGTGGTGTGTGTATGGAATGAGCTGCCAGAGGAAATGGTAGAGGCTGGTACAATTAGGACATTCAAAAGGCATCTGGATGGTTATATTGGATAGGAAGGTTTTAGACAAATATGAACCAACTGCTGGCAAAGAGAACTAGATTAATTCAGGATAGTTGGTCAGCAAGGATGAATTGGACTGAGGGGTCTGTTTCTGTGCCGTACATATCTGGTCTCTGACCTGAATGGGAGAATTGCACTGGTAATCAGGCTGCACTATACCGAGCCATGCCAAAAATGTAAATGGTTTACTTAGTTATCAAAGTAGTCAATTTGTTCCTCTTTATTAGTGTTATCCGTGATGAAAGAGACTTCTACCTCATTTCTTCCGTAAATTCTACAGTAACCTCTTATAAGTTTATTCTTACGAGAATGAGAGGCTTTTCAAAGCAGTATATCTAAAGCATTTGGTTCATGACCTATTTTTGGAGATTGCTTAAGTATCTCCTCATCCCAGTACGTCCTCATACACACATGTATAATACCAGTTGTATGAACTTTGTTTCAGAAATGTGGAGACCTTTGTGAATTTGGAGTATTAGTTTTTGGCCTTCCTCTACACTTAGTGTCTGTGTACCTGTGTCTATTTTAGTATTTATCTTTCTTTCATTTATCAAGCAGAGTGAGTACAGGTCAGTAGCTCAACTACATTCTTCTACATCCTGTGTGTTAGTTTACATAAATATCTGTGCAAGTTGTCTGACTGAGAGTCATGACTCCACATCAGACAACTGCGTAAGGGGTTACTCTCATTCAATTTGACCATGTACTGCAGTGGATGCTGATACTAAGGATGCTGGATATTTTTTTGATAGTGGCTTCTTGTTAAGTTCTCCTCGCATGAAATTCACATTAGATATTCATGAATTTTCAATTTAACCAAGAGTACAACAACTCAGTCAAACTTGCTGGATTTACAAACTTGGAATTCCAGTCATTGATGAGTTGGGGTGGTAAATTGCTCTAGAGAAAGCCATGGCATTGAGGGCATTTAGCCTTTTTTAAAATCAAATGCAAATTTTGCCTTCTGCCACAGTGGGATTCAAATCTGGGCTCCCAGAACATTACCTAAGTCTCTGGATTAATGGCCACAAGGCCACTTCCTTGGTGGAGAGTGAAACAAGGAGTGACATGCTCTGTGCCAACATGGATGATTCTGAAAAGCTGTCAGTTCTTCTGATAAACACATCCAAGAAGCCAAGTTGGTTTGTGAGTGTTAATCCACAACCAACGTAGTATGAGGTTAACAAAAACTCCTAGAGATCCTGTAGCATTTTTGTGGTGTGGATCAGGAAAGTACACAAACCGTATGAACAGAAGAAGAAGACAGACAGCTGCCCTTCACATCTCAATTTTGTCTCTAAAACATCAGGCTGATGTTTTTGCATCCTGGCAGCTTGACCAATGAATTGTACGTTATTAGGAACCAAAAAATCAATGACAGTTAAACTGTTATATTATTGAGGCCATCAAATCAGAAGCAGGAATAAATGCAACAGTGGTTGGAGGCAGTGGTTACTAGTTGGTAAAATACAGCTGAAGAGTCTGCTTGAGATATTGTTTTGGTTGTTGCATTTGTTTTGCTCATCATAAAGTATAGTTTCATCAACTTTAAACGAGTCACAGGCTTGTCAAAATAATACTGTGCAAATATTAAGGGGACGTGTTAACCTTAGTCTCCACTTAAACAGTGGTAGTGTCAATTTTGTTTGGTTTGATGTACCAGACAAAAATTCTTCTGGCAGCTCAAACGAAACACAGGCAGCCAAATCAATCAGCCTCCCTATTCTTGTATTTGTAACACAGTAAAATTATCACATTCAATGGCCCTCAAAATTAACCTCAGTAGTTCCTAACCAGAATTTCTGATTATTCAGTACCAGAATTTATGAATAACCAATACCCAGATATCAGATTTATAGCTTTAATAAAAGATTTAACAATTTATTAATAATACAGTGGCTTTATTAAACCACAGGGTAATCTAATTAATGCCTAGGACTTAAACCCAATTTTCTTTGATTCTTGACTCTCTCTCTCTGGCAGACAAACAGAGGTGGTTAAGAGATAAATCAAAACAACAAAATAAATCAGATAAAACTGGCCAGTTAATTTAAGAAGACTGCATGATCCCCATCTCAGGCTTATGGGATTATATCTTGTTTTATTTCTGAACTCATTGTTGCATATAACTAGCTTCCAGTACAATCCGAGGAATATTCGCATAATACTTATAACTGAGATTCTGTTAACTGAACTTTCAGTAAATTGATAATGGGAGGACAATCCGGGAGCAATCAAACCTCCGTGCTGTAGCTTTCACAGGCATAATCCTTTTGACTTGGAATATAGTTAAAAAATCAGTCCAGACTTTGGTTTATCTTTAAAGACATAGAAACTGCAGATGCTGGAATCCAAGTAGACAACCAGGAGATTGGAAGAACACAACAAGCCAGGCAGCATCTGGAGGAAAAGAGCAGTCAATGTTTCGGGTATTGTACTTTTTCAGTCCTGGGGCCCAAGGCCCCAGTTAGCATTCAGCATCTGACACCTGTCTGAGCATAATGCAGCTCCAGAAATGTTATTTTGAACAAGAATAAACCTGTAATTAACTTCCAAACCACAAACGATAAAAAGAAAGAAAAATCAGCAAGGCTGTAACCCCTAGTCTGCTCAGCTTGCTGATATCATTACTACCATAGAACTCGTCCTGCCCTTGATTTAGCGCAAGATTTAAACTACCAACTGATAGCTTTCTGATTTATTGGTGAATAACCTCAGCTCACAGCAAATAGTGAGGGAAAATAAACAGGCTTTATTTAGTCTCAAGGTGTTTTTTTAAAGTAGTAAAACATACACCACCTCCCTTTTCAGAAGTCCAAAGGCATTTGCCTGTCTGATTCACACCCACAAGGTGTTCACCTACTTAGGAACCAGTCACAACGTTGTCATTGACAATGACAAGTTCACAGACCAAGCAAATACTGGTTGCTAGCTGAATCCTTTTCCTATTTCCGTCTCCAACGAAAGTACAGTAAGATAAAAAGATACGGTTTTTACCTAGGGTTCATGCCTAATTGGGTCTGATACGTTGCAGTTTATTTTACAGAAAACTGTAAATCAGTTTGAAAAGTAGGATGCTCAATTGTTTGTTTGCACATGAAGCATTTGAGCAAGTTGGTGGCATGTAGTGTTTGGAACACATTGCATTCAGTGCCCGAATTTGTTGGTTTACATGATGATGCATTGCAGTAAGTACATGTATTCCAAGTGTGTAACTAGTCAAGACTTTAAGTCTCTTTTCTGAAGAAGAGTCCCCACCCGAAACGTTAGCTTTCCTGCTCCTCTGATGCTGCCTGGCCTGCTATGTTCCTCCAGCTCCAGTCTGTGTTATCTCGGACTCTAGCATCGGCAAGTTTTACTATCTCCAAGACTTTAAGTCTGCTTTTTTCAAGTTAGAACTGGATTCTTGCTTTTGACAAAAACATTCTATTAAAGGAATTGCATACTAGCCCAGACTTGCCAGGTTAAATTAAATGGTTAGGATAGTCTGCTTCATTTCTCTGTTGGATTACGTCAAACCTACCCAAGCAAAACATCAGAAAGTATGCTGACAGTTTAAGAAATTCCTGGTTTTGTGCACTTCTCAATTATAATTGACAGTGTGTTTTGGAAACTAACCAGTTCTCTGTTTCTGCAGTTTATTGTACTGTGTTTAGATTCGTAATATTATGCACTTCGTAGAATGCATTGGATAAGTCATTCTTTGTGAATGTAAATGCTGTGTTGTGTTCAAATTATATAGTTCTGAATTTGGGTGTTAAATGTAAGTTTTAAGTATATATCTATCATAGTGTTAATATTTAGCCCCTGATTAAACCATATTTATGACTTTCAGTTTGCAACAAATAAAAGAAATATGTGGCATCTCTACTTCTGTCATACATATTTCACTGGTCTGTTGTGGGAGAAAGGGAATTAGTATTTCCTTGAAAAGGATGAATTTGCAGGGCATTGAGGAGAAAAGCAAAAGAATGGGGCTAATTTTCTTTTTAAGTACTAATGTAGAAATGATGGGCCAAATGGCTACCTTTTGTGATGTTTGATTCTAGACTGTTCCTTGTTCATCTCCTGAAGCTGACAGCACAAGCTGTGTGCAACTCCTCTGGCAACAGAAAGCTACAATACATGTGTGCAAGTCTAAATAGTAAGCATTAATTGGGAGGTGGAGATTGAATTCTTTCTCAGTACAGAAATTTAATGAAGACCTCCTTGTGGCAGGCCATGAATGAAATGAACTAAGTAGCCATTAATGTTTAATGCTGGAATATTCTGCATAAAAGTCTCTATGTATGGTGAACAGCTCAGAGCAGCTCTTCGTTTTCAAATAATGTAAAGAGGCTAAGTACCTGCCGACTTATAACCTGTTAATCATCCTGTCAAAAAGCCGCACCAAGGTTTACCATCTGTGGAACGGAAAATCTGAGATACACTGGCTGACAGGCCATTTGTTTCCTTTTTTCTCTTCTGGATTCCTCATTTGTTGAGTGGAGAAACAAGATATGGTTTACACTCAATACAGCCACACACACAATTACACAAGCATGCTTCTGATGCTCTTTTAACTTAAGGTGTTTGCATTGGTTAAGGTTTTCCTGTATTTGCATAGATTTAGAGCTTGCATTATTTCTTTGTCTTTGATAGTTGCAGCTAGTTCTTCTATGAATAATACTTCTCTGAATTTCCACTTTTGTTCACCTAGGCACTACAGACTCTGTTGCTCTTGCATTATCACACAAATTGAAGTCGTCATTCCGCTATACCCTACCCTATTTTATTCTTTCCCACAGGTGTTGCTCTCCTTGGAGCAAAAGAGATTGAGGGGAGATTTGATTGAGATAATCAACATTATGAAAGGTTTAGATAAGGTAGGCAAAGAAAATATGTTCCCATTAGCTAATTGTGCAATAACTTGGGGACACTGAGATTTTGGACAACAGGTGCAAGGGAAAGGTGTGAGTTTTTTTAATGCGATGTGTGGTCAATGTCTGGACCAGACTGCCTTTGAGGATGAAGGAAGAGGAGAGATCAGTGATTTCATAAGGAAGTTAGATGGACACTTGAGACAATTCAATTTGCAGAGTTACGGGCATAGATTAGGGGAATGGAATGAAATGGATTGAAAAACCAGCCTCCTTATGTTCTGTACTAACTCTGAAACCAAAGAATTCCTTGCCATCTGCCTTCCTTCCTTCTACAATTCATGGGTGTTCAGAATTATCACACCTTTTCTCCTACTTTAGCTAGCTTTAATGATATATTTTGCTTTCAAGCTGGATTTCTTAGAAAACATAATCAAGGCAGAATGGTGGCTGGCAAAACAAACCACGTAAATCAATGGACGTACAAAATGTAAGGAATGTCATGTCAGAACAAGTTTTTTTGCTTTGACTCAGTTAATTCCCGTTAAAATCCTGTTACTTCTTACCCCTCTGTTTTCTTACAGCTGCCATTAACTTGGCGAAACTGAAGCTATTCAGACATTATTATGTTATGGTAAGTTGAAGTTTTTTTTCCTCTTGATACGATCAAAGGGAAACCATGTTGTCAGGGTAAGCAATCGAATAAAAACAGTGCTCCGTGGCCTCAGTGTTTTCTGGGGCAGGAACGATGGTCGGAGAAACCGAGAAATGCAGGGTATTTTTCCAGGTTGCCACTCCAATTGATGATTGTCGCTGCCTGTCAGGAAAAGAAGAATCAAGAATAAGCCACAGCTGATTGATGTTATTAAAATGGAAAGGGTATGAAAAAGATTTACAAGGATTTTACCAAGACTGGAAGGTTTGAATTATAAGCAGATGCTGGATAGGATGGGGCTTTCCCCTCCGGAGCATAGGAGGTTGAGGGGTGACCTTACAGTAGTTTATAAAATAATGAGGGGCATGGATAAGGGTGAATAGCCAAGCACTTTCCCCACAGTTAGGGGAGTCCATAAGTTTAAGGTGAGAGGGTAGGATTTAAAAGGGACCTGGGGGTCAGTTTTTTTCATGCAGAACGTAATGCGTGAACGGAATGAGCTGCCACAGGAAGTGGTAGAAATGGATACAAGTACAACACGTAAAAGACTTTTGTACCAGTACGTGGATGGAAAGGTTTAGAGGGATATGGGCCAAGTGCAAACAAATGGGACTGGTTCAGTTTAGAAAACCTGGTCAGCATGGACGAGTTGGGTCGAAGAGCCTGTTTCCATGCTGTATGCGTCTATTACTCCATGATGAGCAACTAAGTGTAGTTGAGGATGTGATGAGTGGGAGGCTGACTGATCGTGAGGAGTGAGTCATTGGTGGAGAAAGCTGGAATTAGAATTAGGAACATAGTTGGAGGCATTTACAGGGTAGATTGCTGTACCTGGTGGAAACTCTCCTGCTTTTCTTAGCTGTAAAAGCACTTAACCTTTTGGAATCAGTATTTCTTGGTTGCAAGGTTTCCCGTGGCCTGAGAAACCTGAATGACAACAGTAAGAAATTCAAACTTTGTTAAATAATGGCACATAGCCCCTTTAAGAGGTCTCAGTGACCAATGCACCTCTTAAGAACATGTTCATCACCTGTCCCTCATTCCATGTCGATCCAAACTGGAAACAGGTGAATTTAAGGAGAGCTGGATTCTTCTTTGAAATTTTAAACATGTTTAAATAACTTACATTGTTTTCTCGCTTTCTTTTCTGTCTGTCTATCCCTACAACTCAAATCATATACCTTTTTCAGATCACACAATCCCACCAACCCCCAGCTCCAACCTCAAACCTAACATTTATCCCGGTGTTTTAGATCTCAGATCAATTGTTTAGGTCTTTACAAACTTCTGTTTGAGCCAAATGGCCTCAATTTCTTCCTCTAAACGCCCAGCTGTTTCAACACAGTTATATGTATTGTAAGGCAGCTAGATCCCCATGGAATTTGCTTGCTGACCGGGACTGGAATTTATGGTATTTGGGTTACTGTTGCACATTCTAAGCTGCTTTATTTTTGCATCTATTACTGGTGTAATAGTACTACATGTCCGAGTTGTTGGCTTAAAATAGAAACACTAAAAATAGGTACAGAAGTATGCCATACAGCCCTTCGAGCCTACTCTACCATTCGGTACGATTGTGGCTGATCTTTTATCTCAATACCCTGTTGCTACGTTTACATAGAGACATTCGGCCCTTCAAGCCTGCGCCACCATTGTTCACGATCAAGGCTGATTGTCCAACTCAATAGCCTAATCCTGCTTTCTGTCCATAATCTTTGATCTCATTCAACCCGAGGGCTATATCTAGTCACCTCTTGAATACATTCAATGTTTTGGCATCAACTGCTTCCTATGGTAATGAATTCCACAGGCTCACCATGCTTTGGGTGAAGAAATGTCTCCTCATCTCTGTCCTAAGTCAACTACCCCGGATCCTCATACTGTAACCCTAGGTTCTGGACACATCCACCATTGGGAACATCTTCCCTGCGCCTACCCTGTCTAGCCCTGTTAGAATTCTATAAGTATCTTTGAGATTTCCCCCCGACTCATTCATCTGAACTCTAGCGAAAACTATCCCAACCTAGTCAGCCCTGCCATCCCCGGAATCAGCCTGGTAAACCTTCACTGCACTCCCTTGAGAGCAAGAGCATCCTTCCTCAGAAAAGGAGACCAAAACTGTGTGCAGTATTCCAGGTGTGGTCTCACCAAGGCCCTGTGTAACTGCTACAACACATCCCTGTTTCTATTCCCAAAACCACTTGCAATGAAGGCCAACATACAATCTTCCTTCCTTATCATCTGCTACCTGCTGCACCTGCATGCTTACCATCAGCGACTGGTGCACAAGGACACCCAGGTTCCACTGCACGCTTATCTCCCAATTTACAGCCAATCAGGTATTAATCTGCCTTCTAGAGTTTGCTTCCAAAGTGAATAACCTCACATTTACCTAAATCATACTGCATCTGCCAGTGATTTGCCCACTCACCCAACCTTTCGAGATTGTGCTGAAGGATCTCTGCATCATTGTCACAGTTCACCCTCCCTGTAACCTTGGTATCATCTGCAAACTTGGAGATGTTACATTTTGTTCCCCCATCCAAATTATTGACATGTATTATGAATAGCTGGGGTCCCAGCTGCGACCCCTGTGGCACCTCACTAGTTACAGCCTGCCAATTTCAGAAGGACCCATTAATTCCTACTGTTTGTTTCCTCTTTGCCAGCCAGTTTCCCATCTATCTCGATACACTTTCCCCAGTCCCATGCGCTTTAAACTTGCACATTAATCTCTTATTTTCCCCCATGCCTTTTGATTCTTTTGGCCCTGACTACTATTTGAAAAAATTTAATGTTTTGGCCTCAACTACTTTCTCTGGTGTGGCAGAGAATTCCACAGGCACACCACTTTCTTGGTGAAGAAATTTCTCCATATCTCAGTCCTAAATAGCCTACCCTATATCCTTATACTGTGACCGCTGATTCTGGACTCCCCAGTCATCAGGAACATCCTTCCTGTATTTACGTTTTCTGGTCTTGTTACAATTTTATAGGTTTTTATTATGACTCCGATGAATGTAAACCTAAGTAATAAAGTCTCCCTTCATACATCAGCCCTACCATCCCAGGAAGCAGACTGCCATTCTCTCCAAAGCTTTGAAAAATCCATGCTGGATTCTGTCCAATCCTGTCATTCTTTTCCAAATGCTGTGCTATTAAATCTTTCCCTACTACCAATGTCATGCCAAAGAGTCTTTAATTCCCCGTTTACCTCTGCCTCCATTTTTTAAAATATCCTTTTTCAAATAAGGAGACCAAAATGACACACAATACTCCACGTATGATGTCACCAGGTTCTGTACAATTGCTGCATGATATCCCTGTTCTTTCTCAAATCCTTTCACCTTTGAAGGTCAACATAGCATTTGCCGCCTTCACTGCGTGCTGCACCCGCTTCTTATTTTTCCCAAAACCAGTCCAACCTGTCTCTGCCTCCCTAACCGGTTCTTCCTCTCACCCATCCCTTCCTCCCACCCCAAGCCGCACCCCCAGCTACCTACTAACCTCATCCCACCTGCTTGACCTGTCCGTCTTCCCTGGACTGACCTATCCCCTCCCTACCTCCCCACCCACACCTTCTCCACCTATCTTCTTTACTCTCCATCTTCGGTCCGCCTCCCCCTCTCTCCCTATTTATTCCAGTTCCCTCCCCCCATCCCCCTCTCTGATGAAGGGTCTAGGCCCGAAACGTCAGCTTTTGTGCTCCTGAGATGCTGCTTGGCCTGCTGTGTTCATCCAGCCTCACATTTTATTATCTTGGAATCTCCAGCATCTGCAGTTCCCATTATCTCTTATTTTTCAGTGTCTGGTATGCAAGGTCACCCAAGTCTAATTGCGCTTTCCCTTCTCCCAATCTGTCACCAATCAGATAATAATCCACCTTCCTGTTTTGCTCGCAAAGTGGATAAAATCTTCTTTATCCGCATTATGCTTCATCTGCCATGCATTTGTCCACTCACTCAAAATTTGCCAAGTCACACAGAAGTTTATCAGTATCACACTCTGCATCTTCATCACAGCTCACCCTCCTATCCTGCTTTGTGTTGTCTGCAAACTTGGAGGTGTTACATTTTGTTGTCTCTTCTAACTAATTAATTCATCTTATGAATAACTGTAGTCTGAGCACGGATTCCTGCATACCACACTAATCACTCAAATCCATTTATTTCCACTCTTTATTTTATGTCTGCCAACAAGTTCTCTCACCATCTTAATACACTACTTCAAACCCATATGTTTTACTTTTACATGCTAATCTCATATGTGAAACATTATTGAAAATCATCTGGATATCCAACTGCACCACATCTATTATCAACTCTACTAGTTACATCCTTGAAAAACTCCAGATTTGTCAAACAAAACTTCACCTTTGAAAAATCCATGCTGGATTCTGTCCAATCCTGTCATTCTTTTCCAAATGCTGTGCTATTAAATCTTTCCCTACTACCAATGTCATGCCAAAGAGTCTTTAATTCCCCGTTTTCCTCTGCCTCCATTTTTTAAAATATGCAGTTTGTATTAGCTATCCTCCAATCCATTGGAACTTAAGAGTCTTAACTCCATAGTCTGCAGAATCTTGAAGGATGACTGCTAATGCACCCATTATTTCTAGAGCTAATTCTTTAAGTGCTCTGGGATGTAAGTTATTGGTCCCTGGGAATTATTGACCTTTAATTCCATCAATTTTCCCAAAACCATTTCTCCATGAGTACTAATTTCATAAAATTCCTCCGTCTCATTAGGTCCCATGTTTTCCAACATTTCTTGGATATTATTTGTGTCCTGTTTGTGAAGGTCAAACCAAAGCATATGTTTAATTGATATACCATCTCATTGCTCCCCTATTATAACTACTTTGTTTCTGATTGTAAGGGACCAACGTTTGTCTTCTCTAATCTTTTACTCTTCTCATATCTATAGAAGCTTTTACAATCAGTTTGTACATTGTCCACAAGTTTACTCTCATATGATACTGAATGCTTATTAATCAATCTTTTCGACCTCCTTTGGTGAAATCTAAACAATTCCCAATCTTCAGGTCTGCCTTTTTTTCGTCATTTTGTATTTCCCTTCCTTGGATCTAATACTAACCCTAATTTCCCTTTTATTAGCTATAGTCAGCCCATCTTGCCACTTTATTTTTACGTCGGACAGAAACAAAC
The DNA here is from genome assembly GCF_030684315.1 of Stegostoma tigrinum. Lineage (NCBI taxonomy): Eukaryota > Metazoa > Chordata > Chondrichthyes > Orectolobiformes > Stegostomatidae > Stegostoma > Stegostoma tigrinum. The sequence continues at coordinate 34,832,387 of NC_081382.1, forward strand.
AATTATCGCAGTTTGTCCATGTGCTCTTTAAATGTTAGGCAATGACAAACCTCCGCCGCCCCTAGAAATAACACTCCCCAGTTTATCATTGCCAGCTCACACCTCACCCATCCCAGTTTCCTTTTTTGTGATTCAGGACTCTAGTCTCAGAATTATCCGTATCACCCTCCATCTTAAGGAAGAATTCTATTGTATTATGGTAATACTTCTTTTTCGATTCCTCCCACTTCCTACAGACAAAGGGGTGGCCATGGCTACCCGCATGGGCCCAAGCTATGCCTGTCTCTTTGTAGGTTACGTGGAACAGCCCCTCTTCCGCACCTACACTACACCCACCTCATGCTCTCACGAAGAGATCGAACAGTTCATCCACTTCACCAACACCTTCCACCCTAACCTCAGGTTCACCTGGACTATCTCTAACTCCTCCCTCAACTTCCTGGACCTCTCTGCCTCCATCTCAGGCGACCACCTAGAAACCGATATCTATTTCAAGCCCACTGACTCCCACAGCTACCTAGAATACACCTCCTCCCACCCACCCTCCTGCAAAAATGCCATCCCCTATTCCTAATAACTTGGTCTCCGCCGCATCTGTTCCCAGGATGAGGCATTCTACTCCCGTACACCTCCGATGTCCTTGTTTTTCAAGGACCGCAACATCCCCAAGCAGTGATCGAGAACGCCCTCGACCATGTCTCCTGCATTTCCTGCAACTCATCCCTCACGCCCCGTCCCCACAATAACCACCAAAAGAGAATCCCCCTCACCCTCGTGTACCACCCCACCAACCTCCGGATCCAACGCATCATCCTCCGACACTTCCGCCATCTGCGATCTCACCACACCACCAAAGACATTTTTCCATCCCCACCCTTGTCTGCTTTCCGAGGGGCCAGTCTCTCCGTGACTCCCTTGTCCGCTCCACACTCCCCTCCAACCCCACCACACCTGGCTCTTTCCCCTCCACCACAGCAAGTGCTACACATGCCCCCATCCCTCCGCCCTCGCCCCCATCCCTCCGCCCTCGCCCCCATCCCTGGCCCAAAGAAGACTTTCCAAATCAAGTAGATATTCACCTGCACATCTGCCAATGTGGTATACTGCATCCGCCTTACCCGTTATGGCTACCTCTACGTTGGGGAAACCAAGCGGACGCTTGGGGACCGCTTTGCAGAACACCTCCGCTCGGTTCGCAATAAACAACTACACCTCCCAGTCGTGAACCATTTCAACTCCCCTCCCATTCTTTAGACAACATGTCCGTCCTGGGCCTCCTGCAGTGCCACAACGATGCCTCCCGAAGGTTGCAGGAACAGCAACTCATATTCCGCTTAGGAACCCTGCAGCCCAATGGTATTAATGTGGATATGACAAGCTTCAAAATTTCCCCTCCCTCCACTGCATCCCAAAACCAGCCCAGCTCGTCCCCGCCTGCCTAACCTGTTCTTCCTCTCACCCAGCCTCTCTTCCCACCTCAAGCCACACCCCCACTTCCTACCTACTAACCTCATCCCGCCCCCTTGACCTGTCCATCCTCCCCGGACTGACCTGTCCCCTCGCTACCTCCCCGCCTACAGTCACCTCTACTGGCTCCAATCCCGCCTCTTTAACTTGTCTGTCTCCTCTCCACCTATCTTCTCCTCTATCCATCTTCGATCTGCCTCCCCCTCTACCTCTATTTGTTTCAGAACTATCTTCCCCCTCCCCCATTTCTAATGAAGGGTCTAGACCCAAAGCATCAGCTTTCCTGCTCCTAAGATGCTGCTTGCCTGCTGTGTTCATCCAGCTTCACACTTTGTTATATCTGTCGTATTATGGTCATTTTTCTCAGGAGGCCCTACACAGGCAAATTGTGAATTTCTTTCTCATGAGACAATGTCCAGTTTCTAGTTGCCACTTCAATGTAATGGCCTAGAAAACCATACTATGTGCACTACAGGGATTCCTCTTACTGGTATTTTTACTGATTTGATTTGCTCGATCTGTACGCAGATTAAATTACTCATAATTATAGCTACCTGTATTGCTTGTGTTTCTAATTACCTGTTTAATGGCTTCCACAACATTGCCACTACAGTTTGAGGGTCTGTATACAATCCCTGCTATAGTTTTCTGGCCCTTAGCATTTCTAAACTCTTCCCATATAGATTCCACTTCACCAGAGCTAATATCCTTCCTCACTGTTGCATTATTGCTCTTTAACCAGCAATGCTATGCCACCTCCCTTTTTGTCTGACCTTCATGAAAACTGAATATCCCTCAAGCTAGAAGTCCTGGAATGTGGGAATGACATTCAGTCCCCTCTCTGGACCCCTGCAGTCATATTTCAACTAATCCAAGCTATTTGCATTATTATTTCATCGTTTTGCCAATGCACTGTGCATTAAGACACACAACCTTGAGGCTTGTTTTTTAACATTCTTTGTCATAGAATCATAGACTCCCTACATGTTGGAAGCAGGCCATTCAGACTGTCAAATCCATACTGACCCTCCGAAGAGACCCAGACCCCACCCCCGCACTTTATCCTTGTAATCCTGAGTTTCCTGTGGCTAATTCATCTAGCCTACACATCTCTGGACACTATGAGCAATTTTGCATGGACAATCCACTTAAACTGCAGATCTTTGGAGTACCCAGAAGAAACAAATGCAGACACAGGAGAATGTGCAAACTCTCCACAGATAGTTGTTTATGGGTGGAATTGATACTGAGTTCCTGGCACTGTGAGGTAGCAGTGCTACCTGCTGATCCACTGTGCCACCCCTTAGACTTACTTGCATGATTTTCCTCTGTGGCCCCTTTTGATTTCTACCCTTCAATTCTCTGCTTATCACTTTTCTTATTTCCTATTCTGTTTTGTTTTTGGCCTGTTTTGCTCTCTCTGTTTCTTTGCATAGATCTCCAACTCCTTACCATTTTAATGCAAACTTTTCCCAAGGACGTCAATTCACGTTCTGACCAACTGCAAATCATCCAACTTGTCTTGGTCCCAATGTCCCAGGAATCCTTCTCCATCACATTATCTCTCCAGCCATGTATTCATCTAATACATCCTGTTATTTCTGCTTTGACTGGCACAAGGCACTGACAGCAGTCCTAAGATCCGTACCTTTTGAGGTCCTAGTTTTTAACTTGCTTCCTAACTCCATATATTCTACTTTTAGGAACTCATCCTTCTTTTTTTGCCTGACTATGTTCTTGGTACCATTACGTACCATGGCCACTGGCTGTTCACCTTAGAATGTACTGGAGCCACTCCAATACATCCTTGACTCTGGCACCTCACTGGCAACATACCATTCTGTAGCCTATTCCAGTCCACAGAAGCTTTGATTTCCTTTACAATTTTGGTAAAACAAACAAGGACAGGACTTGTACAGTTAATGGTAGGCCCTGGGTAATGTTGTTGAATAGAGAGACCTAAGAGTTCAGGTACATAACTCTTTGAAAGTTGTGTTACAGGTAGACAGGGTGATTAAGAAGGTGTTTGGTATGCTTGCCTTCATTGCTTAGGCCATCAGACAATCAGACCCAGGATTGAGATGTATGCTACGGTTATGCAGGACATTGAGGTCCGTTTTGGAGTATTGCGTGCAGTTCTGGTCGCACTGTTATAGGAAGGATAGTATTAAATTGGAGAGGGTTCAGAAATGATTTACAAGGATATTGCAGGTTCCGGAGGATTTCACTTAAAAGGAGGGGTTGGATGGGCTGGGACTTTTTTCACTGGAGTAGAAATGTGAAATCATGAGGGGCAGAGGTAAGGTGAACTGAAAAGGTCTTTTTCCTAAACTGAGTGAGTTCAAAGCTAGGTGACATTTTTTAAGATGGGGGGAGAAAGGTTTAAGGGGAACCTGTGGGGCAACTTTTTCATGCAAAGGGTTAATAATATGTGGAATGAATTGCCAGAGGTAGCTGCAGTTACAGTAACGTCATTTAAAAGACATTTGGACAGGTACATGAATAAGTTTGGAGGGATGTGGGCCAAATGCAGGCAAGTGGGACTAGTTTAGTTTGGAAAACTTGGCCTGCATGGACTAGTTGGACCGAAGTATCTGCTTCTGTGCTGTATTACTATGATTGAATCCCCTATTTCTATGGCCTTCCTATGCGTATTCCTCCTTTGGTGTGCAGCTGGGCCAACTCTGGTGAAACAAATTTGGCTGTTGTTACGTTCCCCGGAGAGTCCATCCCCGGAACTGTATCCAAAGCAGTACATCTGTTTTGCAGGGGAGTAGCCACGATGCCTGCCTCGCCCTCTTTCTCTGCCTGGTGGTCTTCATTCCCTCCCTGCCTGTGGAGTGTTAAACTACACAGTCACCACTTCTATATGCTGTCCACAATGCTCTAAGCCTCACAGATGCTCCACCAGTGTCCCCAGACACTGCTTCAGCTTTGAAACTTGGACTTTCAGGAACTGCAGCCAGAGACATTTCCTGCACACATTCTGGCCCCTAGCGCCAACTTTCCATATAGGGTTCTGTGCCTTTTAATCCGCACATTTCAATTGCCCTAAAAGTCAAATAATATGAATTACTCTTGTGTTCTTCTTCCCTGAGATGCTGTACTATTGCCCTTACAAACTTTAAACCCAAAATGAAGACCTTACAGTCTATAAGTGATGAAAATAGGACGTGTGCCCATCCAACCTTACTCATCCCCACAGCTGCTATAAACTCTCTATATAAGTTCTGTTAGACTGATAATAAAATGTGTTTTAATTAACTAATTCTATGAAGCTCAATAAGCCCAATCCAAGTATAAATGTCCGCATCTTTGTTTCTCTGGAGGTTTTACCCATTAAATAGATTTCTGAACCAAGAAGACTGGTTTGAGAGCTTAATAGGATTTTAAAAATTGTGACCTTTAATTCACTTTCCATCTTTTAAGTTGCTTTGCAGGAATAAAGAGCTTCAAGTATAATGAAAAAAGAACGTTGCTCCGGTGAAAATGGATCTTTGTATGTTAGATAACAGTGTATACCAGGTTAGGGTCCAGTTGGTTTACCATTCTTAATTTGTCTGATAGGTTACACCCTTTTTATCTTCCCTCACTCAAAAGGATACATTCACAATGGAAATCTTCAGAGGCATCAGTTTAACAATATCACATTCAAGTAATTGTCCTTGACAATTGAATCTCAAAATGTCAGCAGTGTACTCAACCATGAACTTTGCTTATTTTCTAAATAACGACTACCCGTGTGCTGTCTTCAGTTGGGGACTACTGGGGTAATAAGCAGGAGCAGGTGTTTAACTGATCTTATTTCGACTTAGCACTCAGGTACTACAGTCTATTCTAGTAGCTGCCCTACCTGCCCAACTGAAATCAACTATTTCCCCATTGAACTGAGTTCACATTTAGAGTGATGAGTTTCGAAGGACACAGCTGTAAAGCTGTAAAACTGTAAACTGGGCAATGCATTCAGCAACTAACACAGTAACTCTAGTACCTAATTAAACTTTTAATGTTTTGAATCGAGATCCCATACATCAGATGTTTAAATTATTAATTTCAGAGAATCCCATAACTCATTTCTTTGGTATTTCTGTGGTACCCCATTTTATCATAATAGTTCCCACTAGGTCATTTAAGTGATAAATAGCATTTAAATGAGGAATGCATTCAGCTAGGTTTATCTGTCATGGTGATATTCTTTAAATGCAAATTTGCTTCTTTGTGTTTCAGATCGTATGTTACATTTATTTTACACGGATCATAGCAATTCTGATCAAAATCATTGTGCCTTTCCAGTGGAAATGGCTCTATCAGGTGAGTATACTCACCATTTATTTATTTATTGTAATCTTGCTGTAATCTGTGCAAAAATAAAGATAACTTAGTCCTAGAGTTCTAATTCAATTAAAATCTAGAAAATTGATTAGTTTTGTAATACTGTACAGGATTTTGATTGTGTCAAGAGAGAAAGGAAATGTGAAGAAAGTGGTGATATCATATTGTGTCTTGCTGCTGTTTTGAAAGATGATTACAGCACATCTGGCCAATTTTTATCCATCCAGAAACAGCCTAAAAAGCAAATAGAGTAATATTCAATTCTTTATTCAATGATCTCAGACGTTCTTGGATTTGCATGTCTATCCATTCCATTTATTGAATGCTCTGCGTGATAACACTTATTGCTAATGCACGTGTTAAATTTGATTTTTATTAGTTTGAATCCCTTTTTTTCATATTCGCTATCTAGATTCACCTCTCTCATAAATAAAACAAAAAATTGTGGGTATTGGAGATATAAAAAAAAAACACAAAACCAAAATTTACTGGAAAAGCTCAACAGATCTGGCAACCTTTGTGGAGAGAAATCAGAATTGGGTCCCATGACCATATTTCTGAAGTAACTTAATCTAACTGTTTTCTCCCATAGACTTGCTGACTTTCTCCAGTAATTTCCACTTTCGTTTGTTTTACCTTTTCCGTAATTTTTTGTTGTTTCTTATATTCAGCAAGGTTATTCCCAGCCAACTTCCTATCAAGACTTAAGAGTCTACATTTTTCCAAATAACTCAGACCCTTGACACAGAGAGACCAGCTCAGAGATCTTTGTGCTGCCTACAGTTTTTCTTCTGTGTTTTGTTGACTGAATTGGATAGGATATTCATGAAGGGTCATTGGACCCGAAACATCGACTCTGATCTTTTCTTCACAGATGCTGCCAGACCCGCTGAGCTTCCACCAACTTCTGTTTTTGTTCCTGCTTTACAGCATCCGCAGTTCTTTCAGTTTTTATTAGGGTATTCACGGTGTCTGACTAGAGGACTGTCAGTTTTGATTTATTTTTAATCAACCTGTTCAGAATTGTTATCACACATTTCTGGAGCAGGTGGAAAGTGAACTCAGCCCTTCTGACTCAGAGGCAGGAATACTGTCACTATATCACAAGAGACCCATACTTGTCAGTTTTGATTGCACCTTCCTTGGCTGTGTTCTGGTGATATCGTTCAGTTTCGTTTGGCTCGTTTGATTAATTGCTGGCCATGTTGAATCCATGAAGATTGAGATATTTTTCACCTCCTTCATTGGTTATTGTGGTACTGTTCATGAAGTACATTTTTTTTGTCCAGTTTGCCATCCTAGGTGATGACTTTACACTTTTCAATTTTAAAATTAATTTGCCAGTTTATATAATTTATAAACTCGTTCTCTGATTTCTGGGCAGTCTTCCCTGGTCTGGTGGTCCAAGACAGTAGTTCTGAAGGGGTCCAAGTCCCACCTGCTCCAAATGTATGTAATAACAGCTCTGAACATATTGATTGGAAAATATCAAAAACAAAAATGTTATTAAAAAACTGTTACATGATATTGTTTGGAGTAATTATGCAGTAACACACCATTGAAACTGGAATGCATTTCTGTTGTAGAAAGAGAAACCTTTTTTGAATATTAAACTAATTAAATGTCCTATCATAATTAGATTAATTTAAAATCAGCCCTTAAATAATGATTTTCTATATCACTAGTTCTGTAGGATCTACTCATTTTACTGAAAGCAGTGTCTTTCTGAATTTAATTAAATTTATTTCTGATGGTACATTTAATTACAAAATTAGCTTTCCGTTATAACTGATATTTCTCACTGGGACAAAGTAACATGTTCTGTTTTATGAGACTGTTGGAACCTGTAGTGCACCTTCAAAGGGGCAAAAACCTTTTCATTCGGGAGACTATCATGACTTTGCTGAGTTTACAGATTCCTCGATAACAGAAGTGCAAGTCATGAATGTCCTGTTCATTCTTCGAATTCCCACTGTATATCTCTCATGGCATTGTGCCATTCTTCCAGCTGTCCAATTTCCCCTAAATGAAATACCTTTCTTTGATTTTTTTTTTGTTTGAAGAGTCAGGTGTTTTCTACAATTATCTTGCCAAATTCACAATTTGGGACTGGTTTGCCCACCCTTTTAAATTAAGAGGTTGGACAACCTAGTCCCAGGCCAGTGCTGAAATAATCGTAATGGAGGCAGCTCCAATAGTATCACAAAACATATGATTGAAGTTCAGTAAAAGTCACGCCCTAAAGATGCTTCTCAATCTTATAGCTTAGAGGGCACAACATTGGGGAAGAAGGAAAAAAATATCAGCATCTGGCACCTGGTTGTGATGGGGTCTTCTTTAGGTAAACATCTCTTCTAATAATAGCCTACGGGGCTTGCTGGTAGTAGATTTTTAAAAAATTGTCTCCAAGGATGTGGACATCTCTGGGTAGTCAGTATTTATTGCTTGTCCCTATTTGGCCCTGAGAATGTGGTGATTGGCTGCCTCCTTGAATGCAGTCTATGTGCTGTAGGTAGACCCACAATGATGTTAAGGAGGGAATTCAAAATTTTGACAAATCAACACAGAAGGAGCTGCAGTATATTTCCAAGTCAGGATAGTGAGTGGCTTGGACGGGAACTTGCAGGTGATGGGTGTTTTCGTGTGTCTGCTGCCCTTAGATGGTAGGGGTCATGGGTTTAGAAAGTCCTGTCTAAGGACCTTGGTGAATTTCTGTAGCACATCTGGTAGACAATGCATATTGCTGATAGTGAACGTCAGTGGTGGAGGGAGTGGATCTAGTGCCAGTCAAATGAGTTGCTTTGTCCTCTATGATGTCAAGCTTCTTGAGTATTATTGCCGCTGCGCTAATCCAGGCAAGTGAGTGTATTCCATCACACTCCTGACTTGTGCCTTATAGATGATTGACAGGCTTTGGATGTGAGTTTACTCACTTTAGTTTTTCTTGCCTCTGACCTGATCTTGTAGCCACACTATTAATGTGGTGAGAACAGTTGAGTTTCTGGTCAACAGTAACTCCGATGATGTTGTTCGGGGATTCAGTGATGATGACAAGGGCTGATGGTGAGGTTGTCTCATATTAGCGATGGTCATTGCTTGCTGTTGCTGTGGCGTGAATGTTAATTATTACTTGCCACTTGTCAGTCCAAGCCTGGATATTGTCCAGATCTTGTTGTATTTGAATATGGACTATTTCCGTATATAAGGAGCCATGGACTATTTCAATATACAAGGAACATTGTGTAATCATCGGCAAACACCCCCTTTCTGACTTTATGACTTCATTGATGAAGCAGCTGAAAATGGTTGGCCAGAGGACACTACTCTGAGGAGCTGCTGCAGGCGTGCCCTGCAACTGAGATAACTGACTTCCAACAACCACAATCATCTTTCTGTGAAGTAATAACCACTAATAAGCCCATAAGACCGTAAGGTTTAGAAGCAAATTAGATCATTTGGCCCATCAAGATTGCTCCATCATTCTTTGACAAGAGGCACATACTTACATAACAAAAGGTTATAGTAAAATAACAAATTACGTTAGCTTAAGACTGGTTAAGTACATTAACACTATGTAAGACATTTTTTATCTTGGAAGAGATTGCCTCTAAATCTTTGGAATTTCCTTCAAAATGCAATGGATGCAGGATTTTTAAGCGTTTTTAAGGCAGATGTTGGTAGATTCTTGAATACCAAATTGTTGAAAGCTTATCAGGAATATATAGAATGAGGACTACAGCTGAGGTTAAAATCAGATCAGCCACAATCTTATTGAATGATGGGGCAGGTTTCAAAGCCAAGCGACTTTTTCTAAGTTCCTTGGTCGTATGTTCATATCGATGCTATAGATCTCACTAATAACTAGAGTATACTAAAACTGAATAGTTTGTCCCAGTGACAGCCGAGTAAGTAACTTCTTCCAAAGCTGCCTGTTTAGTCTTTCTGGCCAACTGCTTTTTCACACAGATTTAAGGAACACAACATATCTAGCAACAGATTTAGTGAAAGATAGCAAGAACTGCAAGTGCTGGAGTCAGAGTCAGTGTGGAGCTGGAGAAACACAGCAGGTCAGGCAACATCAGAGGAGCAGGAAAGTTGATGTTTTGGGTTTATACCCTACATCAGGATGAAGAACTTAAACCTGAAGCATTGACTTTTTTGCTCCTCTGCTGCCTGAACTGCTGTGTTCCTCCAGCTCCACACTGTATAGAGTTAGTGAGAACCACTTAGTTTGTATAGCATGGTTTTTTTTTAATATCAAGGGACCTGAGTGTTTGAGGCGGAGGTGGGGGAGCATGGGGAAAGGCATTTTTGGCAAATGGATTTCATTTAGTATAAATTCCCCCTTTTTATGTTGTGAAAATTTCAGAAAAAATTGTTGTACCAAAAATCCAAATCACTGTTTTCTGATCAGGATTCTATTAATTTTAGTTCCTGGACGAACTTGCCACGCTTGTGTTCTTCTGTTTGACGGGCTATAAGTTCCGACCAGCTTCAGACAATCCCTACCTTCAACTACCTCAGAATGAGGAAGATGTAGAGATGGATGAAGTGTAAGTACTTTCAGCTCAAAGTTTTATTTTTGACTAAAACTGTTGGTTTATGGATAGTTATTTCCGGAGTGAGGATTGGAGTGGAGCGAGAAAGAATGAATGGAGCAGAATTTTTCTTCTACTTTCACAGCATAATGGTCATGATTGATCAGAGTGAAAAGGACTTAGCTAGGCCAGTGCGCCACAGACTTGAGATGCTAGAAATACTGAAGTCCATGAAGCCTTTATTTAAGCCATCAGCTCCTGCAGCAATGAATGTGAAACTGATTTTATCTTAGATAGTTACGACAAATTTCAATTGTTGTGCCCCAGTTTGGTCCAGTAGAGTTTGTTTTATTTCATTTTAAGAAGATGGGTCATCAGCATGTTTGGAGGGGAAGCTTTACAAGCCATGATTTTCACATCAAGTACAAGTAATAAAGCAAAGTGAATTCGACTGTGTTTTCCAACTGGGGAGGGAACAGAGGGGAATGATGGTATGAAAAGGGATTATACAGGATAAACAGGTTTCAACTCTAACCCTATTTCCAGAATGTCACTGGGTTGGGTTATTTTTGTGGCTGCATATTCAGGAGCTTTCAGAAATCTAACATTTTTTGATTTGATATGATCCCAACATGATCAACCAATTAATTATTATTAAGTTATTATTAAGTGCTGATTTCCATTTCTAAAATTTCACCTTGAAACTGAGTTATTGTTTGTCAGTTGGGTGTGGCGAACACTAACATGTATGGTTCACCTGTGTGAATTCTCTGTCGTACAAAATGAAGTGGAATTTTACAAATTAATGCCAAATTCCCCTTTCTCTCTGAGGAGGGTTATCTCCCAGAAAAAAACAATTTCAGACAAAGCAAGGTAGCCAATTTTAAAGTATGCTGTTAAAGGGAAGGTCACAGGGCAGAGGAAGGGGCAGGCAAGCCACAGAGTGAAAATTAAAAATTGAATGTTTTACAATAACTTGGAGAAACTGGTAAAACTGTGGAAAAAGTTCAATATTGTAATAGCAAACCTGGAAGAAGACACTGGTGTATACCTGCACAGTGGTGTTATGTATCTAGCTGTCAAATAAACACACAATCACCATAAAACTATGAAACCTCAGTAAAAATTGCACTCATAAAGAAGATTGTCAGCCTTGAAGCTGTAGAAGTGAGTAGCAGCTGGGGATAGGAAAGAAATTGAGATGCTGCAGAACTTGCATCAGAGAAATGATGGAAACTGTTTACTTTGCGTTGTTTTGAAATATTAAGGGATGCACTCATCTGATTTTTTTGCTAATTTTTAGGAATTGAATTTCACTCAGAACAAATTTTCTGATGAAATTGACAGGTTGAGTGTGATGTCCTCAATTGTAAAATTATTTTCAAGAAGCCACTTACAGATATTATCAGGTTTCCAGATGGAGTAAGATTGATATACATTTTGCATGAAAATTGCACTCTCTTTTCAGTATCTAGTAGATTCTGTTTTGGTGCTATTGGTTTCTTTTGCTACATTCATATTGCTTAAACCATTCAATATTTTATCCATACCTTCAGTGCTTTCATGCCATTTTAGATTGAGTTTCTTTGTTCATAGTTCACCTCTTTACACTCAAACTCATTGTGGTATTTTTATTTCACCATTCTCAATGCACGTGCATCACTTGTCAAAGTGCATTGTCCACAGTTGTGTATTATATGTCAATTGTATTCTAACAGGTGCATTCTGAAATCTCAGCCTAAGCCCTGTTGATTTATTTCTGTGTTGTTTTGCCTGTGTGTTTAACTCATTTTGAATTGCTGTTAACATTTTGGAGTGTTGATGCTGCTGTTTGGCCCTGATGCTGCTTGGTTGCTTCTATAGTATCCATGCCCTGAGCATTGTAAACTTAGCACACTTATTCCACCAAAGATATTTAGCAATTTTCAATTTAATTTGACCTTTTTTTCAGTTTCACAACTAATGTAAATCTTTTTACTCTTGTTATTTTAACATTGTGTCTGCAGATTTGACAGACTTAGAATTGACCTCAACACCTTAGTCATTTAACGTAAAATTGAAATAACAGGTTTCAGGCAATGACCTCACAATTTTCTATCCAGCAGCTATACCTTTTGTCAAATCCACTGCATTTCTTTAACCATGATCTATCCTTGATTCTCCATGGTTTTGCTTTTATCAGAAGTCTCGGTGGAACTTTTCTGTGTCTAAATAAGCTGCATACTTGTAATCTGAAATAAAATAATGAAAGTTAAGTAGCGAAACTTTGCCTTCAAAGTTTATATTTCATATGGAACTTTTTCTGTACTGATACTCTTCCAGTCAATGCCATTATGAGCATTTTCATTAGTCTATCTATATTTCTTTTCCTTCTGTAACAACCGTTCACTTTTTTAAAGTGATTTCACCTCAATCCTGTGAAATGTTAGTATTTGTAAGTTGTCTCTTAAAATTCACCACAACTTTGAATCCCTGTTGATTTTAAATGGAAAAGCAAGCAGTAATATTTACCAAAAAATAAAATATTTTTTAATGGGCCCAGGGCAGATATAGTTCGCTGAATCAGATGTCAGTCCACACAATTTATGGAAACATAACCTGAGTGTCTTACACCTATTATGATCCCAGCTGATGTTATTACCAGATAAATCAAATCACAGCCACGAATTTGGCTTGATATATCTCATTTTGTTTCGTTTTGAACAAAGTGGTGGCAAATGAAACATAAGCATGCAGTGCTGCAGATTTTTCTTTACCAAAAAAAACAGAAGGTTCTCAACAAAATAAGTGAATATTAAATACAATCAAGCAAATCTCTACTACAAAAAATGGAAGATTTTTAACATGAAGTAAAAGTATATTCCCAAAACACTCCTTTATAAATTGTAAAGCAACAAAGCAACATTTAACGAGTACAAAAACACAGTCCTGGTACAGTACCCTAAAAGGCACTCATACCAGAGTCACTGTATCTAACATCACAACAGTTTTAAGTCACTTGTGACTTCCATTTTTAGACTGGAACTGCAGATGGCTTCTTCCTCAATTATGCACTTGCTTAAATGTACTCTGCTTCAAGTTATCTCTTCAGGGTTTTATCCCCACTCTTCTGGTCTGAGACTAACACTGACTACTCACTTTAAGGTTTATAATTTACTATATATATTTATATCCTTCCTTTCTCAGGCATATAGGTCAATACAACCATTTTATTACAAGGATTTCACAGGACGGCTACATTCTGAGTGAAATAAAATTGGAAAGCGCTGGGAAAACTCTCACTTTTTAAGCTATGGGTATTTCCCTTAAGCTTAAAAAGAATAAGATCCAGAACCCATCAGCAAACCTTGAGACATTACTGTTTACTTGGCTGGAGCTCAAAATACGTTAAAATAAGAGCCATTTGTGGTGTAGAAAATTACTTCATTCTAAAGCCAAGCATCAAAAAACGCCTTTAAAAGAAATTACAGTGGCTGCAGAAAAACTTAGACATGAATTATTAATTTCAGGTACACAGCCCATCAGTCACTAACTCTAATAAAAAGGAAGCCCAAAGTTAAATAATGTCAAAAATATAAACAAGGTCTCACAGCTTACATCAGATACCAAAATATAATAGCTACATGTATACTGCAGTGAGTTAACAGTACACAAAGGCTGGTGCTTGAACCTAATGTAGTGGGTACTTCTGTGAATATGCATTTCTTTCTCTCTCCAAGCAGGTTATTAAAAGGAATTCTAAACTGTTTAGATTTTAAAACAAAGTAGTGTTTATTGTGATGGAGATTGTTGATTTATATATTTTTAATATTTTTTACATTTGGGTCAGTGACATATGTTTTTTGTGTTCTCAAGTTAATAACTAAGTTGTAATCATTTCTGTAGCCATGGTGATTACTTAAATGTGTTAGAGGTGGCTGCTTTGGCAGCTAATGGGCTTTTGTTTACCTGATGTTTTATGATATAGCAAAGCATATGCGTGCTCTGGACTTCTGGTGTTTCTTTTAAGCTTAAAAAAATTCAGGTACAAGGGAGAGGCATTTCTTTTAGTTTTACTTGGTTTTGGACAGGTCTGTGAAGCCCTTGGATATAACAATTGAATAAGACCATGTTTCAGAGAAGTGGAGAATTTAGTAATGCTAGATTACGTCAGAGTAAGTAGTTAGTGATAAGTTTGAAACCTGAAGTGTTCGGATCAAACCCTGAAGAGGATACTTGAAGTTGATTACATTAAGCTCATATGTTTCCAGTCTAGGAGTTAAAGTACCTCAAGCCTCTCAGTGCATTAGGAAAAGATTTTTTTTTGCTGGTGTGTGTACTATACATGGGGGTGCTTTTGTTTTGGAATTTTTAAGGGGAAGTTTGGGATTAATGAGATTATACTTTTCCTGTGTATTTAAAAGTATTCAAATATGTGTTTAATTTAGATTAATGTAAAGTGTTGCATTTTGGCAGGACTTGTACAGTTGCAGGGCAGGACTTGTACGTTTAATGACATTGGTGAGGCCTCTTCTGGAGTATTGTGTCCAGTTATGGTGTCCCTGTTATAGGAAAAGTATTATTAAGCTGGAGAAGGCTCAGAAGAGATTTACCAGGATGTTGCCACATGGAGAGTTTGAGTTATAAGGAGAGGCAGGATAGGCTCGGACTTTTTTCACTCGAGGTTGAGAGGTGATCTTCTGGAGGTTTACAACATAATGAAGTGTATAGATAAGGTGGATGACAGGTTGGAAAATTTCAGGGTAGGGGCATAGTTTTTAAGATAAGATGAGAAAGATTTGTAGAGGACATGGGAGTAATTTTTTTTACAGTGTGGTTTGTGTGTGGAAAAAACCTTGGAGGAAGTGGGAGATGCCACTAAAGGCATTTCAAGTACATGAAAAAGAAATGTTTGGAGATATGGTCCAAGGTGAGAGTAATTTAGTTTGGGATTATGGTCAGCCTGAACTGGTTGAACTTAAAGGGTATGTTCCCATGACGTATGACTTTATGATCGGCCCCTAGGAAATATTGCTGAACAAAGAGATCTAGGGGTGCAGGTGCACAGTTTCTTGAAAGTGGAGTTGCAGGTAGACAGCATGCTTGCCTTCATTGGTCGGAATATTTAGTTATAGCAGTTGGGGAGTCATGTTGCAGCTGAATGATACTTTGGTGAGGCCACTTTAGGAATACTGTGTTCAATTCTGGTCTCCCTTCTATAGAAAGGATGTTGTTAAACTTCAGAAGGTGCAGAAAAAATATATAAGGATGTTGCTAGGACTGGAGTATGAGTTATAGGATGAAGCTGAATAGGCTGAGGCTTTTTTCCCTGAAACGTTGGAAGAACATTCTGAGGGGGGGACCTTATAATGCTTTACAAAGTTATGAAGTGCAGGATAAGGTGAATAGCCAAGGTTTTTTCCTAGTGTGGGAGTGTCCAAAACTAGAGGGCATATGTTTAAGTTGAGATGGGGAAAAAAGTTTAAAAGAAGCTGAGAATCGACTTTTTAACAGGACTGTGTCAGATTGGGGTGTCTGGTTGGCATGGACGAGTTGGACTGAGAGGTCTGTTCTGTGCTGTATGACTCTGTCATAAGTAAATAGTGTTTATTTTATTGTATCATGATTTGTTTTGGTTAATAAAGTTTTGTTTTATTGTTGAAACAAAATCTACAGTATTGCATTCTTATGAGAGAACACGTTATTAAACCAAAATAAATTATGATCTAATAAGCCAGGTTTGTGTCTCAGACCTGACTTGTCCAGTAATAGCATCAGGTGGGATTTTAAAACTATGTTGACGTGTCAGTTGCAGTTTTATTCTCTCATTGCTTCATTTCATGATAAGTGCACTGATGAATTTGTGATGTCAGCACTGATTGTGATGCCATATAAACTTTGGATGGCTAGGCAAACAATGCACAGAGCAGAACGAGTTAATTGTGCAATTTAATTGTACAACATTTCTCTGCTGATGTGTAAGTAGGAGATAGGAGTTGCCCTGACATGATTTTCTATGATGGGGTGCAAGATTTGCACGCCCCCATATGTTCATTTTAATGAAGCAATTTGGTTAATGTAATTGTCTGTCTTATTGAGCAAAGCAGAAATGTCAAGCATTAGTCTGAGTTGCAGTTATTTGCTGGAATGTGAATTGTCTTCAGTCTGCCTGTTGTGCAAATCTCTTTATTATGTAAATGGCTTCATTCTCATGCTGTTACATTCCCTGATTTAAAAACAGAATTGCTGAAAAAAACACAGCAGGTCTGAGCGGATCTGAAAGAGGAAAAGCAAGTTTAATATTATCGTTTAAGATTCTTCATTTTCTAGTTTTAATTGGAAAAGCAGCATTTTCAGCTTTGCTTTTTAATCCAGCCTGGTTACATACCGTTCAACTTTCTGTGAATGTGTCTTCTCTTGTCTCCTAAGCAGTGCAGCATTTGGTTGTCTCTGGGTCAGCGAGGCTAAATAGTCTCAGAGATAATGGGAACTGCAGATGCTGGAGAGGCTAAATAGTCTGCTGCCAGAGTTGCGACAAATGCTGCTGTAGATTAAGCACTAGGACGAACTTGCTGAAACCTGAAATCTGCTGAGGCTATAAACTTCAGTCACTGACAGACTCTGCTGAGCCGCAGAAAGGTTACAGCACAAAGAGGCTATTCAAAAGAAGGGTCTAGGCCCGAAACATCAGCTTTCCTGCTCCTCTGATGTTGCTTGGCCTATTGTGTTCACCCAGCTCCACACCTTGTTAACCTAATTTCATGTCACTTTGCAGCACCTGGCCTGAAGCCTTGCAGATGCAGTTCTAAGTTCTTCTGAAATGTGTTCAGGTTTCCACCTCAACCACCAAACTAGGCAGCCAGTTCTAGTCACCCACCGCCCTTTGCTCTGGATGAACAAGGTTTTCCTTAGGTCCTTTCTAATTCTTCAATAATTGCCTTTAATCTGTGCCCCCAAGTAATTGACCTCTCAACTAAGGTAAACAGGACTTCCCTGCTCTATTTAAGATCCTTTAAAGAAGGGTCTCAACCTGAAATGTCAGCTTTCCTGCTCCTCTGTTGCTGCTTGGCCTGCTGTGTTCATCCAGCTCTATGCCCTTGTTGTCTCTATTTAAGATCCTCTTCATTTTTTACATCTTAATCAAATAATCCAACAGCCTCCACTGTTCTGGGGGAAACAACTTATCGATCTTTCCTCAAAGCTGCAATTTTAAAGCCCTGGTAACAGTCTTGTAAATCTCCTCTGATAGCTTTTGAGAGCAATCGTGTTCTACCTGTAATGTGGTGCCCAGAAACATGTGAAAAGCTTCCGCTGTCGCCAAACCAGTTTATTATGTAATTCCAGCATTACACCGCTGCTTTTGTCTTCAGTACTTCTCTGTATCAAGGAAAAAATCCTATACGCCTTCATTATCAACTTATCTATCTGTCCAACCACCTTCAGGGTCCTGCAGATATGGACTTTAGGGTTTTTCATTTCCTGTATCCTTGTCCATATCCTCCCACTAGTGTGTGCGCCCTTGTTTTGTTTGCTGTCCCCAACTGCATAACCTTTAATTTCTCCAAATAGAATTGATTTGCCAGTTTTCTATCCACTCAATCAAACCAATGATAACACCCTGCTATTGAAAGCCATCCTCTTTACTATCAACTGCCTGACCAGTTTTTGTCATCTGCAAATTTCTGAACCATGTCTCCCACTTTATCTCTATGGGGTTGTAGTCTATTTTTCTCCATTCCTTTGGAAATTTAGAAAAACAGTAAAAATTTCTGCAGTACTCCCAAGGTTATTGTATCTCTATCAATGGTGTAATAACTGATTCTTTTAGACTCACTAGTTCACAAAACAAGTTGGAAAATATTTTTGACGTTGGAGGATCCTGTGATTTTCATCATCATTTTGAATTTATATCACACTTTGAATGTAGTGAAATGTCTCAAAGGGCTTTACATAAGCATAATATGGTAGAACAAATTTTGACATCAAGCTAGTGGCCGAGATAGTTGGACAGATGACCAAAAGCTGAGATATGAGCCAACAGTTGCCTGAGGCTGAACCAGATTGTTTGCAGATGAGATAGCAAGGCGTAGAGCTGGATAAACACAGCAGGCCAAGCAACATAGAGGAGCAGAAAAGCTGATGTTTTGCGTCCAGACCCTCCTTCAGAAATGTAGATGACCTGTAGCATGATCTGAATCAGGTGATATTATAAAAAGTAGGCAGTTTTGGTGGTTGAGCAGTTATGTAACTTAATACTCAGCTTGAAGGCAAATACAGGACCAAGATTGTGAACGGTCTGATTCATTCAGCCAGTTGTCAGGTAAAAGAATGGCATTTGCAGGTGGAGAATGGAGTTTGTGGTGGGAACCAAACACAGTGAGCTGGATATTATGTGTGCGTAGCAAGTGTATGTAGCCTTTGTTCTGAACCTAGTACTCTGGCTTCCTGTTGACACACCTACTCTGAAAAGTCACCTATCAACATTGCATAAGCTTTCCAAACCACACCTCCCCCTCCCCAACCCAATATCCTGAACTCACCTCAGGCCAACTTGAACCAGGCTTTCTCATAGCCTGCCTGCAGTACCAGGTGCACCAACTGGTTCAAGACATGGCTAATCACATTGACCAACAGCTTCCAAGGTTGGGATGAAAGTTTTACAATTAGCTGGTTTAACCTGCCTACAGTTCTTTATGGCTGTGGGACTGGCTTTCATTTGGTCAGCATCCATTAATTTAATTGAGCTCCCCCATGTTCTATTTTATTGTGATAACATCAGTTATTAAGGCACAGTGATAATGTCTATACCTCTGAGCTGGGAGGCCTGGCTGCAAGTCCCACCTGCTGCAGAGGTGTAAAGTAACATCCCTGAACAGGTTTATTAGAAATATCTAGCTTTCATTTTTGAAGTAATAATGCCACTATTTGAAAGAAAAGGAAATTAATTCAGAGCCGCTGATCAGCATCTGTGAGAGCAAATTGATCATTGTTTGAATGGTATCTTGCCATCAGGAATGGCACTTGAAACATTTTCTGTTTGTTTCTGACTGCTTGTATTGCTAGTATTTTTTCTTTTATTTTTATGTTTTGCTGTAGTAGCAAGAATGATTTGTGTCTCATTATCTGTACTTTGTCTAAGGAGTTTCTCACAAATTAATTCACAGATTGTACAACAATACTCATCAGAGTTGTGATTTCTGATGTTGCCATCTGCTTGTCTTGAGGGTGTCTTGTTCACTGTTTTTCTATATGGACTAGATTAATTACAAATCGTAAATCTACACAGGGTAATATTTTGCTTCAGCGAAATGAGCAACCCATTGAGCAAATCTTCTTTTTGTGCAAGAATCTTTTGAAGAGGAGTGATATTTGTTCATTGTTTAATATTACTTTATTTCAACCTGTTTGAGAACAAAAATTACCTTGTAATTTAACAAAGTATTTTGAGATTATAAAAAGAATTACCTAGATATGCTCAAATAATTTGGATACTGCACTGAATGACTGATAGCCTGAGAATTACCTTGTTCAGAGTAAAAGCGAACTTTTCTAATCTAAAAAAATTAGGGATAATTTGTGCTAATAACTGACATCAAGGCGCAACAATATCACATGGTTTTGACTCAAAGTTTCATTCCTGTTTGAAGTACATATGGGGAAATGCAAGAATCACATTCAAAGAATTTGGAGCTCGGATGAACAGTGTAGAACACAATGCCACTAATACTAATAGAAGTGAAATGCCAGAAAGGATGACTTTTAATCTAAAGTAGAGGATTTCTAGAAGGTGTTTGATACAGTGCCTCATTGTGAGGAATGTTATAGATCATGGAATGCAAGTGACTTGAGCATTGTGGCTAAATGAAAAGAAATATAGAGTAGTGGGAAATGGATATTTTTCAGGCTGAAGGGAAGTTCGTAGTGGAATTTCTCAGCAGTTCGTACTGGAGCCTTTCCTTCTGCCTGACATAAATTAATGATCTAGATCTCTGTGTTCAAGGGACAATTTCAAAGTTTGCAGACGACACAAAACTTCAATGAATTGTTAACTGTGAGGACAATTATATAGAATTCTACGAGGCCATAGACAAGTTGGAGGCGGGGGTGGATAGTTGCAGACAGGGTTCAATGCAGAGAAGCGCAAGGTGATGCATTTTGGTAGGAAGAATATTGAATGACAATATCATATCGGGGGTATGGTTCTAAAGGGGTTTCAGGCATAGAGGGCCCTGAATGGATATGTGCACAGATCACAGAAGGTAGCAAGACAGGTTGAGAGAGCAAATAATAAGGCAACAGTACCCTTGGCTTTATTAATAGGGGGATATTGCATAGGAACAGAGGTGTTGTTGAATGTGTATAAAATATTTTGTTAGACCTTAGCTGATTTAGCTGTACAGTTCTGGTACCAACACGATGAAAAGGAAGTGAACACGTAGGAGAGAACGCAGAAGCAACTTATACAAATAGTTCAGGGATGAGAAATATCAGGCGGTGGTCTGGTGGTATTATAGGCGGACTGTTAATCCAGAGACCCAGATGATGTTCTGGTGAAGCAGTTCGAATCCCGCCATGGTGGATGGTGGAATTTGAATTGAATAAATACCTGGCATTAAGAGTGTAATGAATACCGTAAATCCATTGCCGATTATCGGGGAAAAACCCATCTGGTTCACTAATGTCCACTAGGGAAGGAAACTGCTGTCCTTACCTGGTCTGGCCTACATGTGACTCCAGACCCACAGCAATATGGCTGACTCTTAACTGCCTTCTGGGCAATTAGGGATGGGTAATAAATGCTGCCTGGCATGTGACATCCTCATCCCATGAATGAATAAAAAGAATATCTGTTATGAGGGCAGATTGAAGAAGTTGAAACTCCTCCTCTTAGAGAGAAGAAGGCCAAAGGGATGTCTGATTGTGGTTTTCAAAATCATGAAGTTGAATAGAATAGATAGGAAAGTAACTTTACCTGCTTAAAAAGGATGAAGAATCAAAGGGCAGATTTTTAAACTGATTTACAAACAAGGCGACTGTGGGATGAGAAAACTCTCTTTCACACCACAAGTAGTTAATGTTTGGAATGCATTGCCTGGAAGTGTTGTGGAGGCAGATTCAATTGAAATATTCAAGAGTGTTGGACGATGATTTGGTTAGAAATAATGTGCAAGGGAATGGGGAAAAGAAGATTGGCAGAAGATGAACATACTTATTTGAAGACCCTATGCAAACACAATCATTTGATTCGTGTCCTTCTGCATTTTAACATTTCTGCGATTACTGTGATTGACTGATTTCATAATGAATAAAATGGCTGAATCATTAAACTGTTTTGTTTTAAGCTCCATACTAACTTCTGTTCTCCTTCTACTCATCCCAAATTGAATTAGACATGGCATGCTAATTGGCTCTGACCACTCATCTAACCCCACCTTGTAGATCTTGGGAGTCAGATGTACATGTCAAAATAGGAGGAGACATTATAGTTCAAAAAAACAGTTAAATGTAATAAGGAGGAACAAGTGATTGAGGGATGGGCTGCAAAAATAGGTTTATGCACTTTAAAGGTACCATAAATCAGTTAAATCTGTGTGTTTAACTTGCTGCTCAAAACTCATGATTTTCTTTCTCGTTTCCTTTCAATGCATTTCTGATGGTTTATCAACGTTCAGCTGAGCTAAAGAACAGCTTTCATGCTGTGATCCTCTAACTTGTAGGAACTAAGTTGAGAGTCCTGTTCCTCATTTTATATGGGAAGATTAAAGCCAGCAAATAGCAGTTTGCCCTATTTGCCTAGGGCTGGATTTGAATGCAGACGAAAGACATTGTAATCACAATGGTTAATTTGTTCAGCAGTGAGAAAATTACATTTTAAAGTCATTGAGGCAATTGACAATTACACTCACACAAAGAATTATTGTTCTTACAGTTGTGGAAATGTTAATTAATTAACTATAATCTAATTAGTCCATTTAAAATTCTTATTGAGCATATGTATTTACTAGATTTGATATTACACCCATCCACTTTAGAATGCCATTTAAAAGTACCTGGTATTGCCCTGCCACATGTAATTTCCAGAATAGAACTTGTTTTGTTTATGGAATATGGGCATTACTGGCTCGGTAAACAATATTACCTGTCCTTAATTGCAGGAGTGGAGTTAAGTCAACCATGTTGTAGAGGGTCTGGAGTTATGTTTAGGCATATACATGTACAGCAGATTTCCTTTCCTAAAGGGTAATAGTGAACCAAGTGGGTTTTTGCAACAATTGGCAATGTTTAAATGGGCTCAATTTATTCCAGATTTTTATTGAATTCATATTTTACCAGCTGCCGTGGTAGGATTTGAGCCTGTGTCTCCAGAACACGAATTTGGGGTTCTGGATTAATAATCCAGTGATATTTGAATGGGTTTATTATTTTTTAATCCACCGCCTTGTACATAAATGACATACTTTTACATAGAATCCCTATAGAGTGGAAACAGGCCCTTCAGCCCATCAAGTCCACACCAACCCCCTTATAACCCACCAAAGCTATACATCCCTGAACACTATGGTCAATTTAGCATGGCCAGTCCACCTTCCCTGCACATCTTTGGACCATGGGAGGAAACTGGAGCACCCAGAGGAAACCCATGCATCTTGCACTGGTATTCACTGGATAGAGAAAGAAGTGACAGAAATGAGTCTTGACTTAAAATGGTGAAAAGAAATCCATCTACAATGTTTCAGGAGACTATTACAAAGGAAAACAAGGCCCATTTTAATGCAATGGAATGTTGTCTTATCTTGAACCAGTATTGATATAGTTTCAGTGATAATGGGAACTGCAGATGCTGAAGAATCCAAGATAATAAAATGTGAGGCTGGATGAACACAGCAGGCCCAGCAGCATCTCAGGAGCACAAAAGCTGACGTTTCGGGCCTAGACCCTTCTTCAGAGCTGATGAAGGGTCTAGGCCCGGAACGTCAGCTTTTGTGCTCCTGAGATGCTGCTGGGCCTGCTGTGTTCGTCCAGCCTCACATTTTATTATCTTGATATAGTTTTAAACGTATTTGTCTACTCAGATCTATCTGTGTCTTTGAACTCAGTGCTTTAAATCTGTTATTCTGTCCACAAATGTTGTCTGACCTGCTGATTTTGTCCAGTTTTTCTGTTTTTACTCCATGCTTTCTCTTGTTCCTTTCTAGTATTTTCTTGCATTTTAATATCCAGCCTTCTGTTACCTCTAAGTAAAAATGAAATTAGCAATGTTATTGTTCCTTACTTGAGCCTCAATAGTTACTGTGTCAACATCAGTTATTGTGCATCAGTTTCACATGCCATCCCCAAAGACAAATTTGGAAGAATAACTGGCAAGGAAATTCAGGAAAATGTTTGGAAATGTAATTTACTGGCAAGTAAATAAATCAACAGTAGTTGAAAACTCTTTGCCAAAGAAAACATGCTGGATTGTAATGCAGGCTAATTTCCTTCGCTGGGAGCTGGCTGGAACTCTATTTTAGAGGGGAATAGACTAAGTTGAGACAGTGGACTACTCTGATGGCCATTGCTGCAGAACCATAAAAAATTGAGGGAAGTTAGTCAAAAGAAATTAATTGGAGACTTCCACCAAATTAAGAATTATTCCATGAATTAGTTTGAATGTTACAGGGTTGTCAGGTGGGAAAGAGTTGAAGGAGGTTGGTGAGAAAATGTGGGATGTGTTGGTCGCCATATGGTGCATCTGATAGCAATAGTGCAACATGAATTGAGAATAACAGTTTTCATTTCTGTGTGAAATGTGCATTCGGCAATGTGAGAATATCATTTAGTAAATGTGGTGCTCAAATGAAGTAAAGAACATAATGGCAATCAACTGCATTGTCTTAGATTTCTGCCTACGTACGAGTGAGAGTCAGTCTGCCTATAGAACTCAAAAAGGAGTCCTTGGACTCAGTGCTTTAAGTCTTTTTTTCTGTCCCATATGTTGTTAGACCTGCTGATTTTCTCCAGTATTTTCTGTTTTTATTCTATGCTTTCTCTTGTTCCTTACTAATATTTTCTTCCATTTTAATATCCAACCTTTTCCGTTATCACTGTAATTAAAAGTGAAATTAACAATGTTATTACACGGTGTGAAGCTGGATGAACACTGCAGGACAAGCAGTATCAGAGGAGCAGGAAGGTTTGACGTTTCGGGTCGAGACCCTTCTTCAGAAATGGGGTAGTGGAAGGGGATTTTGAAATCAATAGGGAGACATGGTGAGACGGATAGAAGATGGATAAAGGAGAAGATTGGGTGAGGGGAGACAGACAGGTCAAAGAGACGGGGTTAGAGCCAGATAGGGAGGGGATAGGTCAGTCCAGGGAGGACAGACAGGTCAAGGAGGCAGGATGAGATTAGTGGGTAGGAGATGGGGGTGGGGCTTGAGGTGGGAGGAATGGTTAGGGAGGCGGGGACTAGCTGGGCTGGTTTTGGGATGTGGTCGGGGAAGGGAAGATTTTGAAGCTTGTGAAGTCCACATTGATACCCTTGGGCTGCAGGGTTCCCAAGTGAAATATGAGATGCTGTTCCTGCACCTTTTGGGTGGCGTCATTGTGGCACTGCAGGAGGCCCAGGATGGACATGTTGTCTGAGGAGTGGGGGAAGTTGAAATGGCTTGCAACTGGGAGGTGTAATTGTTGCGAACTGAGCGTAGGTGTTCCGCAAAGTGGCCCCCAAGCCTCCGCTTGGTTTCCCCGAAGTAGAGGAGGCCACAACGGGAACAGCGGTTACAGTATATCACATTAACATGTGCAGGTGAACATCCGTTTGATGTGAAAAGTCCTCTTAAGATCTGCGATGGGGGTGAGGGGGGAGGTATAGGATCAGGTGTAGCACTTGCTTCAGTTGCTGGGAAAAGTGCTGGGGCTAGAGGGGAGTCAGGGAGAGAACGGTTCCTCCAGAAAGCACAGAAGGGTGGGGAAGGAAAAATGTCTTTAGTAATGTGGTCAGATTGCAGATGGCGGAAATGTTGGAGGATGATGCGTTGGATTTGGAGGTTGGTGGCGTGGTACGTGAGGAACTTAGCTCCACCTATCTGGATTCCATTTTCTCCCCCTTGGTCCAGGAACTCCCGACCTACGTCAGTGACACCAGCTATGTTCTCCACCTCCTCCAGAACTTCCAATTCCCCGGTCCCCAGCACCTCATTTATACTGTGGACATCCAGTCCCTATACACCTGCATTCCCCATGCAGAGGGCCTAAAAGCCCTCCGCTTCTCCGTGTCCCGCAGGCCCGACCAATCCCCCTCCACTGCCACTGTCATGTGCTTAGCCGAACACAACGTCACCCTCAACAACTTCCACTTTAATTCCTCTCACTTCCGACAGACAAAGTGGGTGGCCATGGGTACCCACATGGGCACAAGCTATGCCTGCCTCTTTGTAGGGTACGTGGAACAATCCCTCTTCCAAAGCTACACAGACCCTATCCCCCATCTCTTCGTCCGTTACATTGTTGACTGTTTTGGGGGATGGGGAGATTTTAAAACTGGTAGAACCCACTAACCTCCGTATGCAATGTATCATTCTCTGCCACCTGCAATCTGACTCCACAACCAAAGATATATTTCCCTCTCTATTCCTATCTGCCTTTTGTAGGGACCACTTGCTTGGCAACACCCTCGTCCACTTCATGCTCCCCACTAGCCCCACCGCCTTTCTCTGCAACTGCAGGAATTGCTACACCTGCCTCTATACCTCCCTCCTCACCTCCATTCAAGGTACCAGACAAACCTTCCACATCAGACGGAGGTTCACCTACTCATCTGCCAATGCGGTCTACTATATCCGCTGCTCCCAATGCGACCTCCTCTACATCGGTAAGACCAAGCGGTCGCTGGGGACACCACTTTATGGAGCATCTGTGCTCTGTTAGCGACAAACTACAACACCTTCCCATCACAAACCATTTCAACTCCCCCTCCCAATCCCTGGACATTTCGCCCATCCTGGGCCTCCTTCAGTGTCACAGTGGCGCCCACCGAAAATTAGAGGAGCAACATCTCATATTCCGCCTTGGAAGCCTACAGCCCAATGACCTAAATGTGGATTTTTACCAGTTTCAAAATCTCCCTATCTCCAGTGTTATTCCATGACCAACCCTCCCTCTCATCCCGCCTCCTTGACCTGACACAACCTGTCCACCTTCTGTCCCAGATAACAAGGTGTAGAGCTGGATGAACACAGCAGGCCAAGCAGGATCAGAAGAGCAGGAAAGCTGGTATTTCGAGCCAAGACCCTTCTTCAGATCTGCTCTTCCACCTATCCGCTTCACCGACCTCACCGACCAATCCCCACCACTCCCTACCTGCACTCACCTATCACATCCCATCTACCTTCCCCAACCCCACCCCTCCAATCTCTCTTAATTTCTGAGCTCCCTTCTACCCCCACCCACCCCCATTTCTGAAGAAGGTGTTTGACCTGAAACATCAACTTTCCTGCTCCTCTGATGCTCCCTGGCCTGCTGTGTTCCTCCAGCGCGACACTGTTATCTCTGACTCCAGCATCGGCAGTTCTTACCTGCTCTTTCCTAGCTTTGGTCCATTCTTGCCCCTTTTCACAATTCCTCTCTTTGCTACTCATTGATTTCTGTCATTCACCTTGTCCTGTTTCCTCTGCAGTTTCACAATTCTGCTCCATATCCTGTAAATTTCTTAATTGCTTTCCTTATTTGCTTTAATGTCTTTTTTACTATTCCTTTCTGATAATTTTAATAGTTGACATTAAAAGCAATTTATAAATCCAGTCACATTAAGATTTGAGACCGAACCAAAAAAGGATGTGAGAATAACTGACTAGATGCTCAGTTGCTGAGTTAGATTTAACCTAAACAAGAGAGGGAGGAGGAGTGAGGAATTACAGATGCTCATGGTGGAAACTCCCAAATTCCGCTGTGACATCTGCACCTTGTCTCCTTAGTAACAGTTCTTGCTGTCCTTGTAAAACATTGGAGATACACAATAGCATGAAAATGTATGTCAATTTATTCGCTATGATTTTAGAAAAAGTGTCTGTGCACAAGAAAAGCTGTTTCAAAACATTTTTGACAAATAAGCTAATGTTCTATTAGAACCATATTTAAAGTGGTCCTAGGCAAAAAGATGCAATATTTATGCAATGTCTTTTACTCCTGAAATATTCAGGAGAAAAATAAGACTGTTGGTAAATTGATTGGGCAGCCAGAACACTGTGGGCAGCAGAGAGCCCTGTCACCCTGTACGCTTCCCTTAAAAGAATGCCTTTCATTCAGGAACATCTGCCAATGATAGTACCACTTCAGTTAAGTTACTGCAGTGTGCAATTCAAAATGGAGATCACTCTGTCTCCCAAGCAAGAGTTGGAGGATTAAAACCAAGTATAACCCCAGATATTTCTTTCAAACAACTGTTGTAAAAATTTCCTATAATATGTGCTTTCACTTTCATTCAAGAGACTGAATGACTTGTCTGAAAATCGTTTGCCGTGAAGCAAATCCAAAGTGCTTCTAGTTTACGTATGCTACCGTAAGTATTCCTGACTATTTTGAGCCAGGACACTGCCATAGTGCTGCAATTATACTTAGTTCTATGGCTTGGAAGGTAAAATTGGCCAAGGTTCTGCTCCTAACTGTACGATGACCTGTACTGTAAGTGCATCAAAACTTGTTTACATACTGAGGGTGTTTTGTGCATCATGATATAAAGATTCATGTCCCACCTGGAAAGGCAAAAAATGATTAAAAACCCAGACCAATGTGATAGTTGCTCGCGAGAGTTCTAGAAATTTTCTCTGACTCCCTTAAATTATCTAAACTGGTTTTACAGACACCACTGGTCCTACAATATGTTGCAAAGCTTGTTCTCTCTTGTACAATGTGATTTTTGCCTCAGTCAGAGCACATTGCTTGGAGTCATGCAGTAAGTTTGTGTTCATTTCACAAGCTGCTATAAGCTGTACCATAGGTCCACTAAAATAACAAAGTGTGGAGCTGGATGAACACAGCAGGCCAAGCAGCATCTCAGGAGCACAAAAGCTAACGTTTCGGGCCTCGATCCTTCATCAGAGAGCACTGGTCCACTGTTGTCTGGAAAAAGAAAATGCTTTTAATATCTAATCTAGTTCTGCCCTTATGTGACTTGTAAGCGTAACCTCTTTTTTCCTGTTGAATTAATTTATTGTCTAAAAGCAACATTGACATTTGATTATTTTATAAACATGATATCAAATTGCCCAAGTCTGTGTTCCACTAATATGTACAGACCCAGCTCTTTAAACTTATTTGGATGCCTGAGGTGTTTTGAATTGGAAATAAATCTTGTGCCCCTGATTTGCACCATTACCGAAGCCTCAATATTCCATACCCTGGAGGAGAACTAATTCAGGTGACAGCTATCTAAATGAAGCCAAGTTGTCTTATGGCATGTTTTGTGCTGAATTGTTTTGTGGATACAACCTAATAGCTGGTTAGATTTAGAAAGAGCTTTGCCACATTAGTATTATTTGGCTTTTGTAGTAGCTAGATGGCAGAGAGAGCAGTGGTGCTCAACATTTCATCAAATGAACTGTCTTTTTGTCTGTTCTGTGTCACATTTGTGGTGAATATATGGTAAACTGCATGATAATACTGGCTAGACATCTCATTCTACCTATTGACTGCCAGAAGTAGACAGCTACATGCTGTGAAAACCTTTCCATCTATTAAACCTGCGAAGTCACTGCTGCCGAGTCTTTGACAGTTCTTGTGCCACATATTACTATGACTTGATGGCATGCCTATAAAATGGAAGTTATCTCATTAAATATTTAATTGCAAGATTAAAATTACACTTTATAAAGCATAATAAAGTATGAAATTCTGAAATAAAATCTCATTCCCCAGTCATTTCATGATATGGTGTCTTTTCACAACTAACTGGATGTCTCAAAGTGCTTCGTGCTCAATGAGCTTTCAAAACCGGTCACAGTTGATAGGCAGGTGAAAGAAGCAGCATTTCTTATTTGCAGGAGCATCCCATAATGAACAGAAAGATGCTGGAATCGGTTTATTTTGATGATTGAGGGGCAAATGTTGAGAACAGAATTCACTGCACTTTTTGAAATAGTGCCATGGAATTCTTAACATCCACTGGTCATATTTCATCGAAATGTTGACGGTTTCACAATATTGTGTTTTGGTGATACAAAATATATTAAACAAATGGACAACTGCTTAATAGGTCAGTAAGTTAACGTCGTGAGTTATACCTGAAATGTTAACCTTTGTTATTCTTTCAGCTGATAAACTGTCATGCATTTTGAGCACTTTCTGTTTCTGTTTTTTGTTTTCCCTATATTTTCTATACCATAGTGATAGATGTTATCACACTTAAAGCATTACATTTGCAAATTCAGTGACTCTATGCTTTGGATTGTATTCATTTATGACTGATCTGTTCTGACCTAAGGAAGGAGTTGGAGTCTAAAATGTGCGGAAAAACTTTTCTAATGTCACATTTGCTCTTATGACAAAATAATTTGTCATGGAGTAATTAACCACAGGATGTGCAATTGTGTAACATTTGGGCCTTATGGCATTTTTTAAAAAAAGCTCCCTTTTAGCAGTAGAATAATACGTTCTGCAGTGAATAGTATCATGCTGAAAAGTGTGTGTGTTGTCCCTGCAGGAAAAATTAATACATTCAGCTGTTTTCTTATGGTGTCGTTCAAGTTAAGGTCACTTGTTGAGGAATAATTGGACCAGGGTGCACAGATCCTGTTCAGTTCACTCTTTAAAAATATTTTACCTGTAAATCTTTGTGCTTATAAGGTGGAACTGCCTATGTATCCGAGTCAGACTGCACCTATGTCTTTCTGTGGGTAACTGTGCTGTAGAGCTTCCTGCTGAGCAGCTTTGGCACTTGACAAGAAGAAGTTTTAGTTATTCAGTCCTGGCATGTGAGCAACTGGAAATAATTGTCTATCCACAGTTGCCCTTGAGAGGGGTGAGCCACCTCCACCTTTTGAACTGCTGCAGTCCATGTCATGTATGTACACCCACAGCATTGTTAGATGAATATTAAGAAGGGGAGAGTGATTATTCAGGAATGATGATTTCAAATTTGAATGTGTTGAGTGTTGTGACTCAAACAGATCCTTGGAAATGAGATTTAACACAATGCATGTTTTTTTTCTTTAATGCTTTTATTTTCTGCCAGTTTCAGTATTCCTATTTGCTCAGTCAGGTGATTTTATGATGTGGAGGTGCTGGTGTTGGACTGAGGTGAACAAGGTCAGAAGTCACATGACACAAGCTTATAGTCCAACAGGTTTATTTGAAGTCACAAGCTTTTGGAGCGCTGCTGCTTTGCCAGGTGAAGTCAGGTAATTTTATGGCTTATAGAGACTGACACTATGTGAAAGTGGATACACCTTTCAATGTTCTTCAGGCTTCATTACTATTGTCACCATCGTGTCAGTAGTTTACCAATGTAGCTCAAATTTCTAACATTTTAAATAAAGTTACAAAGTGTCACAGATTTACTGTGGCAGAGGAAGAGGCCAGTTAGTCCATCTGGTCCATGACAATGTGGTAAAATAGCATGATTACACTTATCTGTTAAACTTTTAATGCTGTTAATAATAGTTTGAAGCTTTAATTAAAAATAATAATTTTGGAAAACAAAGATATAAAATTGCAACAATTTTATTGGGCTAAAATGTTTAGTTTTCTAACAAAAAGGTTTGTCTTCACAGTGAGTGAAAAGTATAGTTTTCACTGATTTTGTAAACTTCAGAAAGTGTACTAAGCTCTACTGGGAAGATGGAGAGAAGACAAGTGGGTCAGCAATTTTTTCAGGCAATTGTTAAATGTTCAAACGTTTTTCATTGTCTTTTTTTTTTAAATCACAGTCACTTGGTACCACTCAACTTGAATGCTGCTGAAAAAAAGATATACTGAATGCTACTGACACTTTTCATCTCTCACTCATCAAGAAATATGCAAGAATGCCAAATTTAAAATGACTGTGACAAGTTGTTCTGGAAGAAAGGGGTGTTGATTGTTTTCACCAAGGCCAATGATAAACTTTAGGCTCTGGGTAATTTTAAAAATGGGCTTAAGAGTTCAACAGGAAAATATGCTGTCCAAAAAAACTTATTCTCTGTTCAAATTACCCTGAAGCAGGGTACTGCTCCTCGTTTGTTCCTCTATGGCAACACCTTGATCAATCATTGCTTCATTGTTTTTGACAGTCTTGCTGATTTGCAGAGAGTCTATGGATATACTACTGCAATTCTGCTTTCAGCAATGTTCTAGCTCAGATCATACCCAGCAGTTGGTTTTCAAAGCCACTTTCAATGTCTAGAGCAACTTAAATCATCAGTGATTCACAGGTTGGAAGTAAAAGCTACTCATTAATTTTTAAGAAAACTGCACATCATGACAAAAATCACAAATCTTTAATTATCTGATAGCAAGCGACGGAGAAGCAAGTCATTAAATTTAAAATCTAATTTTCTGTATATTTTATTTAGGACCCATAGTGAATATTGAGTCAGGTAAGCGAGTGCAAAATCTGGGGATAAGTGACTTCAAGACAAACAATAGGAGCAAAGGGTAGATAGTGGCAGAAAGTTAGAAATTGTTCCGTAAGAATTATTGCTGTGATGACTGTTGTTTGTATTAATGATTTGGACTTTGAAATCAAAACCACAGTTTTTAAATTTGAGTGATACAAGCTTAGTGTGATTGCGGTGAAGTCTAGCCACTGTTAACAATACTAAGAAGGGCTGCAACACATTACACATTGATAAACTTACAGAATTGGCAAATAATTAGCAAATGAAGTTGAACACAAATGGTCTTGAGGTGGTACATTTTAGTGGGAACAGGCAGTTACTTATTATTTGAAAGATGCATGTCTAAGTAAA
Organism: Stegostoma tigrinum; assembly: GCF_030684315.1. NCBI lineage: Eukaryota > Metazoa > Chordata > Chondrichthyes > Orectolobiformes > Stegostomatidae > Stegostoma > Stegostoma tigrinum. Next base: position 34,864,626 of record NC_081382.1, read on the forward strand.
TTAGAGAATGTGATCTTAATGTACAATCAAGAGGATGTAGCGAAGATTTGCAAAGCATGATATCGGAAAGATCAGGGTGCACATTAGAGGAAGGATGAACAATCTCGGTCTCATGTCTCTCAAAAAAGAAGCCCAAGAGATGATGGAATAGAGGTCTTTAAAATAATGAAAGATTTCGATACAGCAGACACAGAATATTTTCACTTGCAATGAAGAGCAAGACTAGATTCAATCAATATAAAATAGTCATCAAAAATCCAAGAGGGAATTCATAATAAACATTGCCTTTAATCCAGAGAGTGATGAGAATATAGAACTTGCTATGACAGGGAGCAATCCAAATGAATAGTATCAATGCATTTAGGGGAAGGCTAATAAACACATGAAGGAGAAGGGAATAGAGGGTTACGATTTAACTGAGAAAAGATACGAGGATGCTTGAGCAGGGCATAAACATTGTCGTAGACTAGTTGAGCAAAATAGCCTGTAAAATGCCCACATCTCATTTTATTCTTACAAAATTGCTCAGAATTTGCTGACAAATATTTCCAGTTATAATGTGTCTCAGCCAGAAGGTGTGTTCTCTTTGTTCAAAAAAAGCAGTAATTTTGTAAATCATTGTGTGGGATCCATGGCCTAGTGAGTAGCCCATTCACTTCTGAATCACAACAAGGCTTTCAGTCCAAGCTATACATGAGAGAAACAAGAACATAAAATCCAAGCTGATGTTCCAGTGCAGGACTGAAACAATACTGCAGTGTCAGAGTATCATCCATTTGTTCAGGTGGATGTAAAATGTCCCACGGCACAATTTCGAAGAAGGGTACAGAAATTATCCCCTTCATGACCAATATTTATTCCTTAATCAGCCTTTTTGTTATGTAGACGATCTGGTTACTAGCATTTTAGTGGTCATGCAAGTTTATGGTGTACAAATTGACACTGCATTTTGTACAGCTGAAGTTTAGTCACAACTGCTCTTCACTGTCTGTAAAGCACTTAGGCTGTGAAAGGAGGTAAAAAAAAATTGCAAGTCTTTTTTCTTGAAACCAACAGTGGGAAGATTTTGAAATAGTAACTGTCATGCACATGGTTTTTGTTTTAATAAAATTTTGTAAAATTTACCAGGGCAATTTCCTTTGAAAGCTGCTTTAGGTGTCCCATAGAACCTCAACACAGTAATTGGTATCGCCCTTTACCGAAATACAGTGAAGACATCAGTTAGCTAGTTAGTGTTTTCAGTCTCTCCTTGCTGTGCTCTGTAGAAGTAGTATTAAGTGAAGTCACAGAGCAAAACTTCTAGTCTGGGAAGATGAATGGCAAATAATGGATCAAGAAACAGAGGCATCAGTCATTATATACATTTTTAAAATTTCTTGAAATACAGCTCTGCTTAATAATGTTCGTTTCCACTGTGTTGTGGTTTGCAAAGATACAGCAGCATCTGTGTTATGAAGGGCAACTGGGGCATGTTTTTGGCAGGTCAAATTTTATCTGCAGTCTACTTGTGTACACTGCGGCTTGCAGTACTGCAAAGAGCTGGAAGAGTTTTGTTTTCTGGCAGGCTTGAAACAAAGCTGCAGTAGGCCACTTAAATCTACCCTTTTGATCCTGATTTTCTGAGCTACACAAATGTTTTCACGTAAAGGCTTTCAGCAATATTGTCTACCCCATGATTAGACAACCAGCATGACATTAAAGTGTATCGGTGTGCAGTGGTAAGTCCTATTGATTTATTTGAGCAATGTGCATTAGATATTCATCCTGCAAACTAGAATCCGTCTGCTGTTGGCCTAAAATAAAGTATAATCATGAACTAACCAGTATTTTGTTGAGTACTGCATAATTATTCCAAATTGAGTCAGGTAACCATTTATTTTCTTCAGCCTGAATAGCTTTTATATACATTTTCCTTGTGTTTTGTAGCATTGAGGATTTATTTTCCTTCACTAGTGATAATTTTCCAATAATACTATTTCACAATCTCAAGATTGTCTTATTTCACCTCTGAAGTGAATATTCTAAAACATGTCCAAAGAGTTGAGTGTACAACCTGTACTGGTTCATCATACCAATAACTGCAGCACACATATACAATGGCTGCATTCGAAGTGAGCTTCAGGGGCCTTTTGCCAGGATGGCAAATTGAAGAGGAACGTCATTTGGGGAGGGAATGAGTTCTGAAAACTTCCTATTAGCTCTTGCCCACTCATTGAAAAGAGAAGTTGCTGTTTGTGATTACAACCGTGTACTTGAATTGGATATGAAAAGCTGAACAGAAAATTCCAATGCTCAACAAGTCCCATTTTCAGACTGAAGTAAGGGATGGGAATTTAGTGATACAAGCAATCGTGAAGAGACCTGAACACAGAACGGAGCATTTTCCTTCAAAGAAAGTAATGTGTGAGCTCCCTCTTGAGATGCTTAGTGTCATTTTGGTGTTGTGCTATGTCACAAGACTGCAAACATCCACTAGTTGATATCATGGTAAGTGCTGAATTCACTGTAATGTTGGCATATTCGACATGCAAAGTATTGGCAGTATTCTGTCGGGGGAGTGCCATATCATTTTAGTTTGTTGAATTGAAGGTCTCAGCCAGATCAACAACTAAAATGTTGTTTCGACTCAAAACCTCTGGTCTATGAAGCTTCAGTCACCCAAGGTTCTCGCTTGTCAATGCTTTTTAGTGAACCCAAATGGAAAGTACACATTTGTGAGTGTCAGATAAGGACTTGGCTGTATTACCCTTTTAGTCATGTATTTTCCTGGTACTCTGCAGTTGAGCTGTCAAATGCAACATGACCATTTGGGTGAGATACCCAAGGACTTACTGCTAACCTAGTTGATAATACTCATTATTACTGGATAGTTTGTTTTAATCTACAATAATACAGCAGATTTTCTTTTCATTTGCAGAGTGACTACAACTGGAATGATGGAAGGAGTGAAAAAAGTTAACCAAACATCGAGTGGCCCTTCAGAGCAGAGAGGAGAACTAGACAGAATGGCATGACAATGACCAGCCTTCAACAGAGACACAGAGTGTAATGTGTGTGCCCTCCCCCTTTCAATCTGTAAGGGATATGCACAGAAAACACTTGATTCAGGGCTCAAAGAAGTGCTTCTGCACCAAATGAAGTTCAGTATTTTGTTGAGAAAATCACATTTTCCTGTGAAATATTTGCAGTTTTCCAACTTTTTAGTGCACAGGACTCATGCCAGTGCTGCCCCATCGTATACACCAGTTCAGCTTAAACAGATCTAAAGGTAGTTGTCAGCTTGTGAGGCTTTATCTTTATTCATACAAATTAATTTGAGTCATTGATTTTTTTGAGATTCACAGAGAGCTGGTACTTTTTGTCACTTTATTGATACAAGCTTCCTCCATTTCTTTGCACATAGATTTGTTTTTAACCCGTAAATTATGTTGTAACTCCAAGGCCATAACTGTAAATTCAAGCTGCAGTATACTTCAGTCCCTCAGTTGAAGTTGTGGTGCATTTAGTATTTTTGAGTCAGATATGACTTAATGTACAGAGTGGATTACAGTGACAAAGTTAGTCATCATCTGCTGGAGAGGGGATGAGTCATGTGACTCATCACTTGCAAAAACTCAAACTTGAGGGGCAAGAATCCAACCCGAGTTTGCCAGTCCCCTCAGATGAAAGGAGGGAGAGTACCATCAAAAACCATTGAGTGGAAACTGTATATTTTTACTTTCATTTCATATTCCACCAAGTAATATATTATAATTTTAAAATTAAAATTATTGACTGAAAACTAAGATTATAAATTTATGCTTTTACCGCAGTTCCTGGATTCAGGTTTTAACTGATAGGTTCTCTATTGTCTATTTGCTCTGTTTGGTGTGTGATTGAGCCAAACACACTAAGAATATCCACAGTTTGATCCTTGGTGTGAACTTAGCTGATTTCAACAGTTAGAAATTGTTGATCTGGCCTCAGCTGCTCCAAGCTCTGGAGGAAAGGGAAAATTATCCCAGGTTTCCACTCTTCACTGTCATCTAATGACTTCTAATGTAGTGTATGTATGGGTTTGTGGATTTCAGGTGAAGAATGACCTTTTGTGTAAATAATTAGTGGCAACCAGTACAAATGGGGACTCCTTCAATAGAAGAGAAAATTTGAGTAAAACCAGTATAGTAATTTAAGCTAATACGTCCAGCTGTTCAGAGTGGTCATCCAGCAGCTAAGCAAGTGAATTCCTCTCTGGAATAGCATATAAAAGTAGATAGTCTAAATTGGCCATACTTTAAATTTAAATTTTGTTATTTTCTTCTGAAATTGTATCTAAAATCAGGTAGAACTTTCTGCAGCTTGTGACTCAGTTCCTTCACTCCTTCAGCTTCTGGTACTTGGCTGCTATGTTGGTGTATCTGTGCAGCTCTTGGATTCCTAAGTAGTGTGTAGGAGTAACGTCGTGAGGTTGAGCTGTCAGAAATATGCTGCAGAGAGAAGTGCGGATTGATTACATTACATTAGAAGGGCTTAATGTACAAGCTGCACTGTCTTTGAAAGCTTTATCACACATTGCAATGAAATCCATATTTGTTACAAACTAAGGAGACAAAAATGAAAATATCACTTTTATAATCCAATTACTCTGCCATTTTCGTGTTTTATTTTTGATTTTTTTTCTGAAATGTATAGGCTTTGCTTTTTTCCTTGAAGACCTAAACATTGGTCTGATCAGTTGCTGGCACTCAGACCATCAATCCTTTAGATGTCCTTCTGCTTTTTTTATTGCACCAGTTGGTTCTCCATGTTATGTATGTCGTCGAATGAAGCAGCTGCTTTCAGAAATGTGCTTTCACTGGCAGAGGGAGCCAGGCACAGCACTACTTAGTGCCACTCTTTGTTGCAGCACAGTGGTGCAAGTGACACATTGAGCTTATAAACTTCTCTCTCTCTCCTGCTCTCTCTCAATGAAGATTTTAGATACTGAATTCCTGTAGCAGGCAGGTTACTAGTTGTTTAAGAACATTACCCCTACTCAAAGAAATGTAACACCTGCTCTTTCACTACAGTGCACAATGCACCTGTGAAAGAACTGACAGTTATTTTGCAAAACTTGATTTTTATCCAGTTATTTACAATGTTTTAAAATTAAAAGATAAATCACTTCTACTATTGAATGGTCTTCGATCACAGAAAAGCATAGCTAGAAAATGGCCTTCAGTTTCTATTACAGGAAAGGGGTAACGGATGCTCTTGTTTTGATCTCCCTTTTATGTGTCTCGTTCTTGAACCCTATCTATGTATGTTTTTCATTATTGTCAATTTTGAGTGTATGATACATTTGTAAGTCATTAGTGAGTCACTGTAATTTGGTGTGCCCTGAAGAAATTTGGAGCTCTTTTCTATTAGAACTGGATTGGTGAGAATGCAACTAAACTGAACTGGGCCTACACGAATCAAGATGATGTATATTCCACAAAGCAACCCACACTTAATGCTTTGACTGAATTAGTTCAATTATGTAAATTGATAATTCCTACGAAAAGTTAAAGAATAAGGCATACAGGAAGAAAATGGTTTCTAAAGCTAAAGGATTGAATCTCTGTGGTACAATGAGTAAATGCTTGGTGTGGAATTGAGCTAAATAGGAACAATTTTCAGGTGATGTGAGATGCTAAGTGCTTTCTCATGACCAAAACATTCCGAGCGTTAGTACCAATCAGTACTGAATTAGTTGCTCTCAATTCTTAGTGCTAGAGCTGCCCTTTCAGATGTCTTAGATGAGCGAGGACAGTTGGACTTTCTGAAGGAGTGCATATCTTTCGATTAAATTGCCACCAGGGATACTGCATGTATTGGCCCCATTGTTGACTAATATTTCCTCACAATTTTCCTTGACGTTAGGCCACCTAGACAGGTTACTCGAAAGCGACAGGTACTTATTGGATGAGATCACAGCATGAGTCAGTACCTTCAGAGAGATAGGAAGCGAATGGAATAATAATCGCTGCTAACACAGACAATGAGTTGTTGGACCTTTTACCTAATATTACATTCAGTAATTCCATAAAATGAGTAATTGCTGCATTTGAATCAGATCCATTTGTAAATATACTTTAATGCATTAATAATAGATTACTCTAATTGTACATTTCAGGAGTAGTAGATCTGCTATTTGAATTAAATTTATTGTCACATACTCCCATTTGTAAATGGTTATAATTTTTGCAATCAGTATTTAATTCTAAATTGTTCTGATCATCCCTTGATTTTCAAATGTCTCCCATACATGTGTGTACCATCTTTAAAGCTTTTCTAATTCATCATCTTGTCTTAATTTCTTCTGTATACTCATTTAATTTGTTGAAGTCATTGTGAATGAATAACTTTGAGATGCTTCAGAAAGACGTGATAAACCACTAAACTAGTTAGTTGTCGATTTATAGAATATTCTGTAAAGATTATAGATGATCTGACTTTTTTAAAAAAACCATATCCAATTTTCTGAAAACTAGCAAATAAAAGCACCTCCCAGTGTTGCACTATATCTCAGGTTCAAATCCCCAATCAGTGCTGTATTTGCTGATCTAATGTGGGGAATATGTATTTGTCCATAGCATTCCTATACATCCCTCAAAGATGGAAAATTACCCAATGTTCCTCCTTTCGAGGAATGTTTATTTTGAAGTGATATTCTGTGAAGGTAAGATCATTATTGGCTGTAATATGCCTGATTGTCAAAATCAACTAATGTTTATATATCCATAGTATCAGGTCACTTGAGCAAGGTACACAAGGGCAGTTGAACTATAAGAGCCAGAACTTTCAGTAAGGCAGGCATGAAAATTGGAAGGGAAAACTTCTCAATATACTTTATTGTTGAAAGCCCGTATTTGTCACTTATGAAAAAGGTAACTTTTTAAGTAAAATTGCCAGTTTTGACGAGATTGTTTCAGTTCAGTCATAGTACCTGTCACAGAGAGGAAGTCATAACTCCTCAGATAATTTGTGAATAGTAGACATACTTTTTAAAGAATATTTTTGTATTTTTTATTAAGGAACTGTCTTTGATTAGCTAGTAATAATAAAGTATAATTGAAGAAATTTGACAAACTTCATAAATCATCGACTTCATGCCTGCAGTTTGTTTCCTCTGAACCCACTCGCAAAAATATGGGTTAAGTCACGCGTCACTCCGATGACAAGCTGGTGATCAATTAAATGGCTCAGATGATATCACAAATTGCAGTGGCCCCCTGAACTCCATGATGATGTGTTGCTCCTGTTACGTGTCTTGCGCACCTCTGTGCAATTAACATTTTCCACTTCATAGAGTTAAGAGAGAAGAACTTTTAAACTGTCAAGTCTTGAGAAAAACATTTTCATGTGGGTTTTTGGAGTTGTCATATCAGTCAAGAGCTTGAACCTTACCAACCAGAGCAAAGCAAAGTGATCATCATGTATCAGATTAGTTCCTCTGCTCTTTTGTGGTTTTTCATCGTTTTACACTAAGGTAAATAATTAATGAGATTTGTCGACTTGGTGGAAAACTGTTATTTTATGACTGCAGTATACAAAAGACAATTCAAGGCAAACTGGTGCTCCCCTTTCTCAGGGACTCATTTTTTGGTGTTTTCCCTGGCAAGCCATTGAGTGTCACCTTTAGTAATTGATCACAAAAGGTATTTCTGCAGCCTTAAAATTCTAGCCAAATCTCCTCTTAAACCTAATAGAATGCTGTAATTCTAGTGAGACAGAATTTTCAGCTCTTTAGTAGGTGTTCAGAGCTGATGCAGTAAACAAGGTTTCTTTTTTTCTATCATTCTGTCGAAGGTCCACTGGAGCTGAAGCATTAATTATGTTTTTCTTTCTGCATGTGCTACCAGACCTGAATTTCTCCTGCATTTTGTGTTTCACATTTCCAGTATGTGCAGTTCTTTGTTTTTATTTCTATTACTCTCCATTTTTATACAGTAATCTTGTTTTGTTCCAAACTGTTGCATTAGGATTCTCATACGTTGCAAGTGACAAACAAAGTAAGATGATGTGTTATGGACACTGACAATTTATGCGACAGTTTGAAGAGAGGACTCTGCTTGTAGGTGTTACCTGGTGATATTGGTTTTTTACAACTGATATTGGTCTGGAAATTGATGTAGTGATGCATCACATCAGAGCCTGTCAGGATAAGAAAGTTTGGATCAGCATTGATCAATTAATGATATTCTGATATGAGATACCCTTCATAATGGGAATTGCAATCTTATATTTACGAAATACAGCAAAAGCATGATTGATTACATCTTGCTGTGATAGCTCATGTTATCAACTAATAAAGTATGACAGATATGGTTGAAACCAAATGGAACTATGGATTCATACAGTATAGAAGAGATCCTAAGTCTAATCAAGTCTGTACCACCAAAAAATATACCACCTATACCTACACCTGACCCGCTTTCCCCCACTAGGTCTGTAACTTTGAATTTTATGACACGTTATGTGCTCATCCAAGCACTTTTTAAAGACTAAGGTGTCTGCTTCAGCTACACCCCCAGGTAGTGCATTCCAAAGCTCCACTTGGGGGATAATGTATTTTCCTCAAATCCCCTCTAAACCTCCTGGCTTTCACTTCAAAATTATGTCCCTTTTTTAGGCCTTTCAACAATGATTATATGTTAACTGAGGGATAATTGGGTGAGCACTTAGAGTTAAAAAAGCAGAATATTGGCAACCAAACGTCAGTGGTGGAATTTGTGGAATGAGAGTAGAAATAAAACTCTGACTTGAAAAGTACATAGTTAAATTCTATCTAACCAGCATTTAACCTCTGATATTTAATATCTCAACGGTTAGGTAAAATCAAATATTTTGACATATATGAAGTATGGCCACTTAGACCAGCTCACACAGAACTATCTGAATCATTTACCGATTCAACTCATTGTTTTGAAGCAAAGCAGAGGGAAAATTAAAGGAAACTATGTATAGAACATCTGTGTTGTCTCAAGTTTCTTTTTCAGTATATCAAGTCCATGATTCCAAAATCAAATCCCAGAAAATATTGTCACAGGAACCTGGGTAGTTCCATAGTTTGAAAATCCTGAACTTGAGGTGATTCATAGTGCCATTTACTTTGAGCAAGGAAAACAAGTGTGTCTGAGTTGGTGAGACATGGTTATGTTGATCAAAACAGAAAGAACTGTAGATACTGGAAATCAGAAATGAAAACAAAATGGTGGAAAAGCTCAGCAGATGTAACATTATCTGCGAAGACAAATCAGAGTTAACATTTTGGGTCCAGTGACCCTTCCTCAGAACTCGTTAGGGAGGCGGGGATGAGCTGGGCTGGTTTTGTGATGCAGTGGGGGGAGGAGACAAGCTAGCTTGGTTTTGGGATGCAGTGGGGGGAGGGGAAGATTTTGAAGCTTGTGAAGTTCACATTGATACCATTGGGCTGCAGGGTTCCCAAGCGGAATATGATTTGCTGTTCCTGCAACCTTCGGGTGGCATCATTGTGGCACTGCAGAAGGCCCATGATGGACATGTCATCTGAGGAATGGGAGGGGGAGTTAAAATGGTTTGCGACTGGGAGGCGCAGTTGTTTATTGCGGGCCGAGCGGAGGTGTTCTGCAAAGTGGTCCCCAAGCCTCTGCTTGGTTTCCCCAATGTAAAGGAAGCCACACTGGGTACAGTGGATGCAGTATACTGCATTGGCAGATGTGCAGGTGAACATCTGCTTAATATGGAAAGTCATCATGGGGCCTGGATTGAGGTGAGGGAGGTGGTGTGGGGGCAAGTCTAGCACTTCCTGCGGTTGCAGGGGAAGGTGCCGAGTGTGGGAGCTTGGAGGGGAGTGTGGAGCGGACGAGGGAGTCACGGAGAGAGTGGTCTTTCCGGAAGGACGACAAGGGTGAGGATGTCCCGCCTCCTTGACCTGTTCGTCCTGCCCAGACTGACCTATCCCCTCCCTACCTCCCCACCTGTACTCTCCTCTCCACCTATCTTCTCCTCTATCCATCTTCGGTCCGCCTCCCCCTCTCTCCCTATTTATTTCAGAACCCTCTCCCCATTTCTCTCTCTGATGAAGGGTCTAGGCCCGAAACGTCAGCATTTGTGCTCCTGAGATGCTGCTTGGCCTGCTGTGTTCATCCAGCTTCACACTTTGTTATCTTGGATTCTCCAGCATCTGCAGTTCCCATTATCTCTGATCTCCTTCCTCAGAACTGTTCTGTTTTTATTACAGTTATGTTGTTAGTGCAAGATAGCAAGAGGGGACAAATGTCATCCTCACTTAAAGAAGGTAAGAGGTTCTCTCTGAGCAGACATTTTCTCAGTTGGTGTAGAGATGTGAATATTACAGTATTAATTCATGCCAGGGCTGTAGGTTGTCAGAGACATGTTGCAAGAGAAATGAGGTTTTTTGTTAAAAGTGTTCATGATCTGAAGAGATTATGATCAGGATAATACAATATATTGCTTGTTTTATGTTTGCCAAAATAAATCAATTTTTTGACTTGAAACACATTTTCTCAAGAAATCTATTTAAATGGAATGTAGCATTCAGCATTCTGTTTGGAAGGACAATTTATAATAGAATGTAGGAGACTGTTCTTGAGTTTCAGCAGTTAGGTTTGATGTAATTAATTATTGTTAATTGTACCAGTTGAAATCTCTGGTGTTAGAATGCTGCAGCATTGCTCAGCTTCATTCTGTGATTTCTTTTGAGAACCTTGTGAAGTTTGTGCCTGGCACAAATATTCAGTAACCTATCACACAAAGGCTTTGTCCCTGGCAGTCACTGAGTTGCGACTGCAGCAGTATGGCATAACTGAATAGTTGTAATCAAGGTCCAGAGAAATGGTGTAGCTGGTCATTAAGGTGCATGGATGTGTGAAAGTTTGCTGTCAATGATCTTTCATAACGCAGATATCGTGTGATTTAAGAGAAAGATGGTTCTTTTTGACATGGATGTCATGTTCATAGTGTGGGTCTGTACTTTAACATAAGTATCTGTATACCTTAATTTCTTCCCAAATGAGTCCACATAGTGCCACATAAGGCAAACCAGAAGCAAAGGCTTCCATTGAATTTGTGGAGCTGCATAGTTTGTTTTCATTCATCTGTCCAATTTACATTTCCTTTTTGAAACAGCTAGAGTGAGAGAACCATTAAATTGCTTTAAGTGCACTATGCAGTCCACCACCTTGGTGCTCCAACTGATCTCCTAATGCTTTATAATTAAGAGTTTGTCATTTAGCATGTAGAGACCTTTTTTCTCCATTTATAAAGATAAGAGAAGTAATGAAGCATAAATGTCATTCTCACTAAAATAAGGTGAGTTTCTCTGGCCTCTGAGCAGATATTTTCTCAATATCAACACCTTGCTCACTGCACACAGCTATCTCTTGCCTTTGTTGGAAAAGATTTTGTTTAATTTTGTTTTGGTTTGCTGTTTGTTGGCAATCTCATTCTTAGTTTCTACCTCAGCTAGTAGGTGATTTTGTTTGTCATGAATTTTATTCAAAAGTCAGATATGCTTAGAAAAGGAATACTTCCATACTTGAAAATCTAAAATGGAATAATACTGATAATAGTGCAGTGTTACCAGTGTTTTGCCTCCAGTATAGATTTTGGAAAATGGATAAAGGGTGACTTTGCTATAAATGTAAATTTTTTTTGGAAAATAAAGTTTCAAATGAGGCAAAAGATGAAACTTTTTTTGGAAAGATGGCACCTGATCCTTTTGAATACACTTAATAAGAAAAGTGATTAAAATATTCCACACATTATTATTAAAAGTTTCCCCTCCTGCTGTGAAACAATAAAAACAAAAACAACCTTTTGGGTTCAAGCAAATGAAACAATTCTGTTCCCGTTTCAACTTCAGAAGAGCTAAATCTTTCTTGACATCATAAGATATCTCTTCTCCCTGATTTGGTGCTTTGCTACCATCTAGAACAATCTGTATCTTCAGAAAACATGCAGCAAATTTGAACTAGCTCCAAATAAGAGTAATGATTCTTCACTGATAGATTTTCCTACTTGCTGAGCTCCAAATTTTATCCTTCTGCCCATAGCAGAGACTACAGATGTTTCTCGAGCAGTATAGCAGACTAACTGACTGAGATCTTGAAACAGGATAAATCAGTTGAAGGGGGAAATAATGAAACAGATTTGATTTGAAAGTTTTGTTGAAGTAAACCTTAAATGGCTGGAGAAGGATATAAAAGAAATAGGGAGTAATATTGCTTCATCTTGCAGGTTTTAATTGAAGCATTTTTAAAACCTGGAAATCTAAGCACTAAAATTTCTTTTTGCCTTTCAGCACTTTTAAATTCAAACCAAGTGCAAGGGTGACAGCCTTTAGAATGAGTTATAGTGATAGTTAGAGCTGAAGGGCTTTGCTGAACTCTAAAATTAGAGGCCAGTAAGTTTCCTATTAATGTTGTAAATGTGTACAATTATCAATAACATGTTTTTTCCTGTAAATACCTGTTAATACAAGTTAAACAATGATAGAATATGTCTGTATTCAAGAACCAACTTTTAAAGCTGCAGACAACTAATGAAAATGCCTATTAGTTTAAAGGTAACAAGAACTGTAACCAAGAAAATGTTATTTTATTCTGCCCCCGCCTCCGCCTCCCCCACCTGCCCCTGAAAAGGATTGTCGGGCTGAGAGAGCAGTTTGGTAATACACATGAATTTCTCTTTCTGTTGATGCTACACAGAACCAAATGCTGGGTGAAATGTGTATGAATAGCCTGCAAACAACTGTCCTTGTACTATTTCCTCCTTTGGGAACTACTGGCTTCAGGATTCCCAAAGGTAATATGACTAAAGTTCAGACTTAACAAAAAATGAGGGCAAAGTAAGTACATATTAATGAAAACCTGAAGCAATTGAGGTTAAATGATTCAAAACCTTGGTGCACCAGCTGAATTTGAACTTCATTTTTGAGTTAATGCTTGCTCATATCCTTGTCAATTTCAATGCCCAATCAGAATCTGTGTGCTTGAGGCAGACGCACTCTTGGAATGGCAACGCAGGAAATGAACAGTTATTTCACTGTAATAAACCTTCAGATGAGCAAAAGCAATTGATTTTGGAGCAGTGTCCTCATGTCTGTTCAAACTGACTTGTTTTACTTGTTTTGATTTTAACAATTTTGCCTTGCAACCACTTTATAGATTTAACTTTCCACGTTGATTTTTCAAATAAGCTGTTAAAAATTTTGGTCACATTGGGGTTGAAGGGGAAAATTGACTGATCAATGACTGCAAGGCCAATTCTCAAAACCGCCATGGTTCCCATTTCAGTATCTCATGACGTCAACTTGGATCACTAGGGTAAGCAATAATTGAGTGATTCCTCATTGGGGAATGTCTGATGGATGTGGGACAGAGTACTCACTTCCATAGTCTACACAGTCTAATTGTCTGTGAAATAACAATTTAATCAAATTCTGAGACATACAATTTGCTGACCTATTCACACCAAACTGGTTTGGGGAGCCAGGCTATGCAATACTTTTTCTAAAAACGAATACTTTGCACCTTGTTACATTCTGAACACATTGCTGACTCAGGATTAATGTGGTCTGATGGTGAAATTCCACATATGGGATATTACTTTTGTGTTCTTTTGAAGCATGTTGAAAATGTAGCATTTTTGCTTGTCACAGTCCTGAGCTATCTATACGGTCAGTTTGAAAAACAAGGCAATAAGGACGCCTGAATCAGTGTACAGATTGAGTGAATGTATGTATTTGCTGTTCCTTTCCACGAGGATAATCAGTCACTTGGTGTTTCATGATCAACTGGCTTGACCTATTGAGTTGTTTGTAAAGATTCCATTAATCATGAGTATTTTTAACTAATAAATCTGAGTTGCCAGAAAATAAAGTAGTCAATGAGATGTTCTTGAAGTGATCTGTATTTCCAGGTTATGCTAATAAATGTGAATGATTTGACAACTTATTAAATTGTTGTGTTGCATGATTTGTAAGTAGTCCTTCTATAGAAAAATCTTAATCCCTGAACATTAAAGGCAATAATGAAGAGCTCTTCGAGTAACTCAACCAGTCAGTGCAATGCCATGTAGAGTTGTAGACCAGTCTTTGCAGAATTTGTTGATCTCCAGTTTGTAGTACTCCTGATGTTTGAGAATCTGATGCAAACAGATTATCTTCTCCTAATTCCCATCTTGATATTGCTTCTACGAATGCATGAATATTGGCCAAGGGCAAGTCTTAAGATCAATTGTCATGCCCCCATAGTGGAACAACACACCAATTCTGTTCAGTTGAATGATGTCTTGGACGGCTGCAGATACTCCTAAAATAGTATCCAAGATCTTGCACTTTTACTCTTCTACAAATATCTCACTTTGGATTTGGCTCGAGGGCAAGAGAAAGAGGAGAATTAATGGATGTAAATGAAGGAAAATACGTAGGCTGTTAGAAATGCTGAAGAAAGTAGGCATGATGGGAGTGTGTTGAAAGTGATTTGAAACTGGCAGAAGTCTCTGACAATGATGATTGGGATGGGAAACTGTGAACAGAATAGACCAGAATTCAAAGAGCTAAATTTCAAAGCAGAGACACATGCCTGGAGGAAATAGCAAGAAGCAAGGATGTGGAGGGATTTCCCACCAAGATTATAGATTAAATTGAGATGTGACAAAGGTATGATTTAAATGTTTAATTGGCAGTGGGGTTGAGCTTGGGAACGGGACTGGTAATATACTTTGAGCAGAAAGGTAGTGGTCAAATGTTGGGTTTGTATTTGAGCTCAGTTTACCAGGACATTGAAGTTGGGTGCTGTTCATTTCAGCTTTAATGGGGATCCAGGAAGATAGGCTTGTAGAGTCTATGGCAAGGTTTAATGGGCCAGCGTTGCAGTCCCAACATTGGAGTGCAAAAAAATTCTGTTTCATCCTTAACATGTTGAATAAGTAATCAATAATGACAGTGCACTGTGATAGTTTTGAAGGTCAAGATGGTGTTGACAGGGCAACTCAAAGTATCCAACGTTAATTTCTTATTCAGGGCTATGGGCATCACTGTTTAGCCAGCATTTATTGTTCTCATCCCTACTTACCCTTGAGAAGGTGTTCATGAGCTGCCTCTTGAATTGCTGCAGTCCATATTGAAGAGATAGACCAACAATGTCATTGGGCAGTCCTACAACTTTGACACAGTGATGCTGAATGAATGGTGATAAATTAGCAAGTCGGGATGAAGAATGTCTTGGAGAGGAAATTGCAGGTGGTCATGGTGTTCCCATGTATCTGCTGCCCTTGCCCTTCCAAATGGTAACGGTTGTGGGTTTGAAGTGTTGTAGTGAATCTGGTTGCTGGTGTGCATTGCTGCGACTGAGCATCAGTGATTGAGAAGTGAATGTTTGTGTAGGTAGTGCCCATCCAGCAAGTGCTTTGTCCTAGTGTCAAGCTTCTTGAGTGTGGAGCTGCACCCATCCAGACAAGTTGGAAGTATTCCATCACATTCTTGACTTGTGCTTTGAAGATGGTGGACAGGCTTTGCAAAGTCAGAAGGTGATCTGGCAGAGATTCACCTGCAATTCATCTAACCTTGTTTATTGCATCTGTTGCTCCTGATGTAGTCTCTTCTATACTGGGGAGACCAAACACAGACTCAGGCACTGGCTCGTGGAACTTCTGCACTCTGCAGTCAACAACCAGCCTGACCTTCTGGTTGCCATGCATTTTAATTCCCTCTCCCACTCCCCTGACGACATGTCCATCCATGGCCGCCTCCACTGTCAGAGTGAGGCCAAATGTAAACTGGAGGAACAACACCTGATATTTTGCCTTGGAAGCTTACAGCCCAATTGCCTTAACATTGACTTCACCGCTTTGAAATCCCTCCACCTTATCCCATGTCCAGCCCTCCCCCTTCTGACCTAACCTAACCTGCCTATCTTCCCACTCACCCAACTGCTCCACCCTTCTCATGGACTACTCACAGTAGCCCCCTACTTCCATCCACTTATCACAATCTCTCCTACCCTTTCCCCAATCCTACCCCCCTCCCTCTATTTATTTCTGGGCTGCCCTCTCCCCCTTACCAGCCTTGACAATGGGCGACAGCCTAACTGCTCCTTGGATGCTGCCTGGCCTGCTGTGCTTTTCCAGCCTCATACCTATATACTCTGGCTTCTAGCATCTGCAGTCCTTATTGCCTCAGAGACAACATCAGATGTCTTCAGAGGTAGTAAGAACTGCCGATGCTGGAGTCAGGGATAACACAGTGTAGAACTAGAGGAACACAGGAGGTCAGGAATAAGGGCCCAGCACTAAAACTTAAGCTTTCTTGCTCCTCTGATGCTGCTTGGTCTGCTGTGTTCCTCTAGCTCCACACTATTATCAGATATCTTGTTTTTCACTTTCCTGCAATCTCATGTTTACTGTTTTTTTAATGTGGAAGAGTGAAAACAATTGTACCCTCTTAATAGTCTCGAGGTAAATTTGATGTTTTTCCTTTATTTTGTGTAAGCTCACTGGTTTGACGCACAACAAAAGCAGGAGGCTCTTGTCTGCCGATACCACCTGACTAAGAGGAATCTTCTCTGGTATATCTTTTAAGTACACAATGCTGTATCTTGATGCTTAGCTTTTAGACTCACTAACCTTGGCTTACTCCCTTCAGCCTTAATTTAACATTGACATTCATCATTAAATCAAAGGCGGCTGCAGGTTTGGTGGCCAACGAAGGCTGTATTTTGGAGTGACAATTGCATTTATAAACTGGGCATAACTTGATTATGCAGGAGGAGTATCAATCAATATTGTGATTCTGCATTATATTGTGTGCAATCAAATGGCTGCAAAAACCCTACGGGAGAGGGTCAGCAGACCCAGGAGACCTGTGAGCAGCAGTATTCCACAGGGATCAGTGCTGGGTCCACTTTTGTTTGTCATTTATATAAATGATTTAGATGAGATTATCGAAGGAATGATTAGTAAGTTTACAGATAACACCAAGATTGGTGGTACAGTGGACAATGAACAAAGTTATCTAAGATTACAAAGAGATCTTGATCAGTTGGGTCAATGGGCTGAAATGTGGTGAATGGAGTTTAATTTGGACAAATGCAAGGTATTGCATTTTGGTAAAATAAAGTTCGACAAGACTTATGCTTGGGCAGTGTTGTAGAATAGAGAGACCTAGACCACCTGAAAATATTTTAAGAAAATAGCACAGATCTTAGTTTTTTCTTATTTTAAAGGCAAATGTAAAGTGCCATGTTCCAGATGCAATACAATTGGTAAAACTACTCGATGTTAAGCAAAACACGATTTATTTTAACACTGTAGTTAAAATACAACAAAAGCCAGAAGATTTAGAATAACTAACTTTATTGGAAAACAAAACAATGGCTGCAGTAACTATTACTAATTAACTGTTCTAAGATAGCAACAACCCATAAACACAACCCTTGGCAAAAAGGGAAATTGGAAAAAATAGATTTGCCTCACAGGTAATCCACCAGCAGACAAAAACCCCAGTTCTAGCTGTAACCAAGAGAAGGAAAAAATGGTTTTTACTTCTTTTAAACCTCCACCAGCTTCTGCTCTGTTGAGACTCCAACAGCAAATGCTTAAAGCTAAAAACTGTAAATCCTGGTCTGAGAGAGCTGGTCATACCCATCCAGGCTGCTTCTGTTCCTGTTTTTTTTTTACATAACCCCAAGACCTCACTAGCTGTTACTTTATGGATCTTCAATAGCAACAATTCATATTAGTATCACATCTGCACACCTGTGTGGATTTGTTTGTCGGTTATGACTATTCAATGCAAACATTGAAATCAGTGCCTAGTTTGATTGTGCAATCATTGACTTGAATGAAAATACAACTAATTATAATGCTGGAAGATTAGTTGCTTTAGTACGAATTCCAATTTTATATTACATTTAGATGATAGAGACTATTTCTTTTCTAATATTAAACCATGCTCTGTATTCTAATCATTGCAGGGAATAGCTTCTGTGTAATTGTCTTTACCTCATGGATATGCAAGAATTTCAAGTTGAACAAGAACCTGGAAAAGGCAGTGAATTTTTCCAGCTGAATGAGAACATGTCTCATAGAAATTGTGTTAAATTGGTCAAAACTGAGTCACTTGCAGATTTCAGATGAAGTGCCCCAGAAGGTGGATGCTACCGAAGTAGAAGAACCATTTACATTCTCGGTGAGCTAGTTATGAAAGCAAATCAGTGAAAATATGGGTAAAGGAGAAGAAAGTGGGTCTCATAGACTAGATTAGCTGGACACAGCTTGAAAGGAAGGGGCACATGACAACAGGAAAAAAATGACAAAAGGATACAAGTTCAGGGCTACATCCAGGTAGTTTAGAGAATGGAAAGTGAAAGGAAGAATGCAGCAGAGGCTGCTGAACAGAAGGCCTCGGTCATGAGTACAGGAGTGCCTTGCATTTGTTGTCAGATGTGAGGGAAAAATTTTCAGGGATTGAAGGGCAATGTGAAACTATTCAATAGAGAATAAATGGGAATGTAGAAGAATAATAAAGAATTGGGATACTTTTTTTGGGCAAACTGTGTGGAATGAGGGAAGAGTAGAAAAGAAATGCATGACAAAGCAGAGGAAGGCAGAAAGATGGGAATATTGTAAGAAGAGTTCAAAAGAAACAGTTGTGAGCTCAGCTCCACAGCAGCAGCCACAATGTGCACACAAGTAGCATGTCTAAACTAAGGTTAGAGACAGAACAAAGATTAAGAGTGAGAAAGAGACAATAATGCGGATCCAAAGTTAAAGTTAGAGGTCCTGTCGTGGGAAGAACTTGACATTAGTTGTGTGGATGGAGTAAGTTTGGAGCACCAGCGAGTCGATGCCTAGATTCAGAGACAGGAGCTGTTTCGGGGCAGAGTATCTGGAAGCACTCTTCTAGAAGTTTAATTAAAAATGGACAGCCGAGGAAGTGTAGAAAGTCCGCAATGAACTAGCACATGTCATTAACATTTAAAAGAAAACAAAAAATGCTGGAAATACTCCATGCTGAAGAATTCCAGACGTACTTTCACTTTTATTTCAGATATTTCAGGATTTGCAGTATTTTTGCTTTAATTTCAGCAAAGGTTGATTTTAAAATTCTCATCTTTGTGTTCAAATCCTCACATGATTTTGCTCCCTTTTTTTAAACTTGCCTTCGGTTGTACTAACTCATAGCAATTTCAATTTTACCCTTTTGTACTGGTCTCTTTCACTTCCTTTTGTACTGGTCTCTTTCACTTCCTTTTGTACTGGTCTCTTTCACTTCCTTTTGTACTGGTCTCTTTCACTTCCTTTTGTACTGGTCTCTTTCACTTCCTTTGTCCAACCTCAGCTACCACAGACCAAAAACTCAGAGCCTCATCCTAAACCTTTTCATCTCCGTCCCTCCTTTAAGATGCAGTTTAACACTTAAGACATTGACAATGCTTTCTTTCTTAACTGTTTATGCTGCTGTGAAATATCTTGAAATGTTTTATTAGGTTAAAGGCATTACATAAATGCATATTGTTCATGGTGCAGACTGAGTTATGGTCCTGTCAGTTGAACTGTTGCTTTAACAGTTTCTTCAAAGCCTCCATTATTCACCATATAATGGTGCATACATTTATATTATGTGGGAGTATTGCCAGGGACAATAGTTACAGAGAAATTATTGATTCAATGAGTACAGTCTATACGATATTACAGTTTCTGGATTCTGTTATCTTACAGGAATGCACTTATCTGCTTGCTAATGACAGTCATGTTATTGCTTTTTCCTTTTGTAGCTAATGAATGTGTCATTCTACACAAGAACATCTGAATAATGCAGTAAAATAATTTATAATTCATAACAGTAATACCAGAATTGCAAATTCTTGGTTTCCCCAGTAATCTGTACCCAATTTATGTCTTCCTGATGAAGATATTTCCTGAATATCTGGATCCTATATACACACATGCCTGTCTGAGAAGCTAAATGGGTTTTCAATAATGGCTTGCTTGGATAAAAGAAACATTTTAGAGTTGTTTTAAAATGTTCATTCACAGGTATGAGTTTCACTGTTAAGGACTGCATTTATTGTCCAACCCTGAATTGTATCTGAGACGATTATGGTGAACCACCTTCTTGAACATGACAGTTTCATTGGTGCAGATGCCTTTGCAGTGGCATTTTTGTTGACATTTGGTACAACTGAGTGGCTTGCTAGGCCATTTCAGAAGTCTTTTAAGAGTTGATCATTGTGAACTGTGTCTCAGCAAGAGTCAGTATGTTTGAGAGCAGAAAAGAGAATGGAAGGATGAAGTCTCTTTTTTAGAGAGAACAAGAGAACAAGATTATGTCCTATGGGCCACGTTTATGATATTAGAATATCTTTGTGTAATTTTGCAAGGATACTGTGGATTATTATAGTCTCACTCTGACTAACCTTGCAATTAATTCCCACACATCATTTTTAGGAAACACAATGCATGTGAGAGAAAAATTAATGTGTGGATATTTAAACCTGTTCCTCCGTAATAACCAGATAATGCATTCAGTGCTAGAATGTGGAATCTTCTGTTTCAATTGCTACTACAATGTGATGGAAAACCACCAGCTTTCAATTGAAAGGAAATAAACTGTGAATTGAGCAAATTTCCTGCATAAAAAAAATTGAGTTCAGTCGAAAATAGTCCTTGTGTTCTCAGAGGTTTAAACCATATTTTGTTCAATTTTTTCCCCTATTTCTCACGAAGGTTGCTGAGCCACATTTCTGATTTGTCCAAGTGGTAATCCTGCTCATCAAGTCTAGGTAGTGTGTTAACCTCACCAAACATTCACCCATATAAATTGCCAGTCATAGAATGGGACTCGGGACTATTTTTCCTCCCTCTCAATGAGATATTGAATCTAGAAAAGCCTAGTCTTCCTGGCACTACAGTGTCACTACAGTGTCATCCGTTATCTTAATAGAAACAATTTCTCTTGAAAAGTACAACTAAAATGAAGTACTGACAAAATTCATCGATAATATTCAAAATCTATAAAAATGTACAGATGCCAGAATTTGGAATCCCTGAAAGGGAAAGGTAATGGCTTAGCGCTATTATCGCTGGACTGTTAATCCAGAGATTCCAGATGATCTCCTGGGCACTTGGGTTCAAATCCTGCAATGGCAGATGGTGGAATTTGAATTCAAAACAAAAATCTGAATTATGAGTTTAATGATGACCATGAATCCATTGTTGATTGTTGGGAAAAACCCATTGGGTTCGTTAGTGTCCTTTAGGGAAAAAAACTGCTACCTTATCTGGTCTGGCCGACATGTGACTCCAGACCTATAGCAATGTGGTTGACTCTTAACTACCTGCTGGGCAAATAGGGATGGGCAATAAATGCTGCCTAGCCAGCGATAGCCTCATTCCATGGAATTCATAAAGAAAAAGAAAGAAACAGCATTTGTGGTTTATTTTTCTATCCCCACCCTTGTCTGCCTTCCGGAGAGACCACTCTCTCCGTGACTCCCTTGTTCACTCCACATTCCCCTCCAACCCCACCACACCCGGCACCTTGCCCTGCAACCGCAGGAAATGCTACACTTGCCCCCACACCACCTCCCTCACCCCCATCCCAGGTCCCAAGATGACTTTCCATATTAAGCAGAGGTTCACCTGCATATCTGCCAATGCGGCATACTGTATCCATTGTACCCGGTGTGGCTTCCTCTACATTGGGGAAACCAAGCGGAGGCTTGGGGACCGCTTTGCAAAACACCTCCGCTCGGTTCGCAATAAACAACTGCACCTCCCAGTCGCGAACCATTTTAATTCCCCCTCCCATTCTTTAGACGACATGTCCGTCATGGGCCTCCTGCAGTGCCACAATGATGCCATCCGAAGGTTGCAGGAACAGCAACTCATATTCCGCTTGGGAACCCTGCAGCCCGATGGTATCAATGTGGACTTCACCAGCTTCAAAATCTCTCCTTCCCCCACCGCATCCCAAAACCAGCCCAGTTCGCCCCCTCCCCGCACTGCATCACACAACCAGCCCAGCTCATCCCCTCCCCCGACTGCATCCCAAAACTAGCCCAACCTGTCTCTGCCTCCCTAACCTGTTCTTCCTCTCACCCATCCCTTCCTCCCACCTCAAGCCGCACCTCCATCTCCTACCTACTAACCTCATCCCACCTCCTTGACCTGTCCCCTCCCTACCTCCCCACCTATACTCTCCTCTCCACCTATCTTCTCCTCTCTCCAACTTCGGTCCACCTCCCCCTCTCTCCCTATTTATTCCAGAGCCCTCCCCCCCCCCCCCATGAAGGGTCTCGGCCCAAAACGTCAGCTTTTGTGCTCCTGAGATGCTGCTTGGCCTGTTGTGTTCATCCAGCTTCACACTTTATTATCTTTGTGGTTTATTGTTTGCTTTTGCTGACTGTGTTGTAGCATGCTATTCCCAGGCATTACACAATTATCACCAGTAAATAAGATGTTACATGCAAATCTTATTTGGGTTTCACTATGAAGAAATAAAAAATGTTTCCCTGAGTTATATAGCCAATCTGCATCTTTGTTACATTGTGGGGAGAGCCATTCCCATTAATTAACAACTCAGAGGACGGCTAGAACCAAGGCAAAGTTGGGAGATAAGGCATATGTGTTGAAAGTTAATCTTAAATTTCCAAATTGATTCCTCAATGTACAGGAATCAACCTCAACCTCATCATAAGTTAGAAATGCGGGGCTTGTCTTGGTAATTTTTCATGTGTTTTCCATAAACACCTCTATAACTGTGTCCACTAAATTTTGGTTCAGGAAGAAAATTATCAAAATCAATTTACAAGACAGTACCTATTTTTACAGATGATTTTGTTCAAGACGTTTAGAATCAGCATACATGTCTGAATTTTAGTTATTTTCCTGTACCTCAAAAGTGCAATTCTCATCTCCTGCAGTCCGCTCTCTACTGTACCATCAACAGAATTTTAGAACCCAAGACTGTATCACCTGACCTTTACATATTGATTAATTTGCCTTCACTCTTGGAGCTTAAAATATGGATTCTGAACTGCTACTGTGGGACTGAGATCACACATTTTTTGAATACCTCAAATTAGTTTTGAAATCCCTGAAACCATCTCTTGCCTTTCATTTTTCTCATCAAGGCAGTTTAAATAAAAGAAAGCAGTAACATCACTGGTGATTTGAGATTATTTTCCTGAAGTGTAAAAGCTACTATATCTTCTAGGTCTTATCAGTGTCAGAGAAGCTTTGGGATTGACTATTGGCCAAATAGATAACATTAGATATTACAGTTTCTTTTCTCATGGTCTTAATTAGTTTCTTTTCTCTGTAGTAAACATACAGTGGCCAAATTTGCACATAAATGCTGGTCTTTTGGACAGGTTACCTGATAACTGCTGGTAAAATTGGGAATTTACCCAACAAGGGTCAATGTTATGAGGAGAGGAATGGAAATAAAAGAGGCAAACAATTTCAAATAACAAAAGATGGTGGTGGGTAAGGGATAAGCAAGTGGAAAAGAACTGGTCTAAAAGTGACGAATTTAGAATGACTGACTGCTGAGTCTAGTGAAATGACAGTCAGCACTCCAAGGGATGTAGCTGCACTGCAACATCTTGCCCGCCAAATCAAAGGGATTCCCATGATGTGAATATATCTTTGGAAAGATCTGGAAAGAGGATGAAAAGTGGTTCATCTGAAAAAATCTGCAATGTAGGACCCTGCGCTCTACAAGCTGCCCCTGGATGCACATGTGGAAACAAACATAACATCTATTAGGGGACCATCAACTCAGTGAAAGATGCTTTTAGATAGGCCGAAAACATTTAGATCTTTCAGTGTAAAGGGCATTTTCCAAGGTTCATGGCCATGTGCTTATAGACAGACTAATGCAATGGGGAAAGACCACTGTCCAAATCCCCTTTGTCATATTATCCAGGCTAGAAACCTTCCAGGTGTAAAACTGGATGGCTGTATCCCCCTGAGAATGTAAGACATGAAATATAAATGTCCTTTATAAATATAACCAGATAAGGTACATGTGATGAGGCACCCTGTGATTGTATTGAAGAAAACCTGATGTAGTTCATTCTATCTAATGTTGTGAAGTACACCTTTCCAAATTTTAGGAATAAAGTATATTTTATGGGGGGAGGGGAAAGTAGTCACTGAAGTTACTTTACAGCTTTATAGACAGAAGGCTTGATATTATACTGAGTATAACTTGTTGCACATCAATACTTTAATAAATGTCAGGAATTCATTGTAACCTGTATGTAACTTACGGATATCAATACTGAGATTGGTTTGTATTCCACTCTTTTGTTTTCCTCAAACTGAACACATTTTACTGTGCTTCAAAGCTGGACTACTGCTCTGACTGAGTACCAGTTGTTGTAAATAAATGCTATATTACAATAGAATTGAGATGTCCCCCATCTTAAAGCAGAACATTATTGCAAGTTCTTAGCATACTGATTCACAGAGCAATAAAGCACAATAAACAGCCATAAGGATATATTCTATTCAAAATGTGAACTGAGTTTGAACATTCTCAATGAGTTTATTCTGGCTGTAACAAAGCATTGTTTCCAATTTGCAAATATCAATCAGTGAGGTCGACACTGGTATATTAAATTTATTCTGAGCTTGAAAATTTCATATGCATTTTCAGGCAAAAGGGAGAACATAAGATAATTACAGTATTTTCCCATCTCAGCCCAGAAGACACTTTTTTTTATATTTTCAGCATTTATATTTTTTAAGGTTTCCTTGGTTTTTTATTGCTTTTCTGCCCAGAAATCCATATCATAATAACTTCTGGTGAAAAGGAGATCCAGATTTTAACTTGGCCTTTCACAGTTCAATTTAAACTCATGTTCTGTAATTTGCCTGTAAACATCTGGTATATCTTTGCGAGCTCATCAGTAAGATGCTTTCCCTAAAGGCTACTTTTTACAAAGACAACAGTCTGCAAATGCATCGATACATTTGTTTGAACATAAAATCCAAGTTATTTTGCAATGATGTAAAGAAAGAAATGAATAGCTTTTCCTTGCAACAGAGCTTTATTTCTTGGTTCTGCATCAGCTTGGGGCTGTTTGTTACATTGCTTTGAGTTTGCCTGTTTTTTGGTGACCAGAACTAAATATGAGCCTTGAAACGAGGTGTGATACAGCAATGTACAATTTGATCTTTATGCCCTCTGACTTACATGTTAAAATGTGACTTTTCTGTTTGCTGCTCTGTATTTATTACATTGAGCTCACAAAATCTCGAAGGTTCATCTTTAACTTCATCTCATCATCCTCAGCTATTTTAATACAATTAACATGGCTGTACAAAACTCTGGTGCGGCCGCACTTGGAGTATTGCGTACAGTTCTGATCACTGCATTATAAGAAGGATGTGGAAGCTTTGGAAAGGGTGCAGAGGAGATTTACTAGGATGTTGCCTGGTATGGAGGGAAGGTCTTACGAAGAAAGGCTGAGGGACTTGAGGCTGTTTTCGTTAGAGAAGGTTGAGAGGTGACTTAATTGAGACAGATAAAATAATCAGAGGGTTAGATAGGGTGGATAGGGAGAGGCTTTTTCCTAGGATGGTGACGGCGAGCATGAGGGGGCATAGCTTTAAATTGAGGGGTGAAAGATATAGGACAGATGTCAGAGGTGGTTTCTTTACTCAGAGAGTAGTAAGGGAATGGAACACTTTGCCTGCAACGGTAGTCGATTCGCCAACTTTAGGTACATTTAAGTCATCATTGGATAAGCATATGGACGTACATGGAATAGTGTACGTTAGATGGGCTTCAGATCGGTATGACAGGTCGGCACAACATTGAGGGGCGAAGGGCCTGTACTGTGCTGTAATGTTCTAATTCTAATGACATCAGAGATTTACTTTGCATCTGACCTGGGAGGGCTTGAGAATGACACTGGATAGCTGGAATGAAAGAACGTTTGAAGTTGCAGCACTAACCTTGAATGGAACTGAAGTAAAAATAAACACCCAATAAATCTATATCCAAAACTATAAATCTTGTATTGGCATCATTATACATAGAACAAGTGCACTGAATAAGAGAGGGGAATCAGTGGGGGTAAAAAAGCTGAGGGGGGAGGGTTAAAACCGCTGGGCAGGGTTGACAGATGGAATTGAATATCAGCAATTGTGACGTTATTCATTTCAGACTGAAAAAGTATAGCTCAGGGAATTTATTAGAAGGCACAAAGTTAAATACAATGGATGACCAATGAGATTTTGGGGGTTCAGATGCTTAACTGTACAATGCCACGATTAGATGCAGAAAGTAGTCAAGAAGGTAATGGAATGCTGTCCTTCATATTTGGAGGTCTGGAGCTGATATAATGCTGCAGTTATATGAAAGGATGTTTTCGCCCTGAAGGGTGTCCAAGGTAGATTTACACGTAATGATACCTGGTTCAGGGGTTAATTTGAGTAGACATGAGATAAATTATTTATTCTGTAGAATTTAGAAGGTTAAAGGGTTGATCTAATTGAGATCTTCGGGATATTAGCAGGGTAAAGATAAACTATTTCCACTGGCTGAAGATACTGAACCAGTTGGCACAAAGAGTCAAAGAATTGGAAAGTTGTTAGAAAGCATTTCTATAATGGAAACAGCAGTAGAGGTTTGCAGTTCTTCCTCAAACAGCGATAGATGCTAATTTGCTTGTTAAATTTAAATCTGAGAAAAGGCAAGTTTTAAACCAAAGGCTGATAGACCCAAAGCGGGCCTAAGGAACTTTGCCACAGGTCAGCCATGATCTTACTGAGAAGCTCCCACTTCCCTGTCAGACACCCGGCGTCGCTCGTGGTGGGCGGGCAGAATGATGTCACTGCCAGGGCACGCGGTGCGAAGACGTCAGGCGCAGGCCCCGCCTCTATTCCGACGCTGGCGGATGCGCGTGCAGGCGCTGCGGTTGTTGTGGGAGAAGCGGCTCCGCTTCATTCAAACAGGCGGAGGGAGCGCCGGCCTGAAAGGTGAGGTGAATGATAAACACGCCGTGCGGGTTAATAATAGCTGGGCAGGATTCAGTAGATCTGGCCTGCATAGTAGGGCATGTGCGATTAATGATATTTGATGATCGGTGCTTCTCTTTCTTTTCCCTACCCACCCATCTACCACCTCTCTCTCCCACCCCCCCATCACAGTTGTGGGAATTTTGGGTGGGGGCGGGGGGTGGAAAGTGACGCGAAAGCTTTGCGGTTGCTAGGGAGGGAGGTACGTTAGTCTGAGATTTACACTCCCTCCTGCAGACAAAATGAGAGAAAATAAACCTTGTTCCCCTCTGTGAAGATGCAATTTAAAAAAAACGTTGGAAACTTTTTCTTCCATTATCCCTCTTCCTGTTTGAGTGCAGTCTTATTTTGTTTGGTGCGTGTCATTTATTTTTTGAGCAAGTTTCGAAGCATCTCGGCAACAAAAAAACGACAAAAAATGTGAGGGGTTCACGTAGGAGTCACTCATTTGATGTATTTTGCGATACTTTGGAGCATACTGGTGGTTTGTTTTTCTGGTTCATGATTCGAACCTGCCGGGAAGCACGTAATTGATGTATTTACTCATACCACATTTCACACACTCTTATTTAAGTTGGATAGGCGAAAAATCTCATTTCGGGGGGTTCTATTCGATGTGCGAATTTGGAAATCAGTAGTTAAGTTCTGAAACATCTCATTTTAATCAGGTACGTTAACTAGTGAGTGGGTTGTATTGTCTTCATATTTTGTGCGTGTAATTTTTAAAATCCTATTTTTTTTTAAATGGATGGAGGCTTATAAGTATTCCTTCCACAATTACAGTGGGTGTTGGGTAGTGATTTCCAGAAAGCGTGGATAAACCGCCGTTCTGGATACGAACTTGGATTTCTAACTCTTTCAAACCGCCCCCCCCTCCCCCAGATGCCGATGCGTATTTTGTCATTTTCCTTTCCTTTTTAATTTAGGAGTTAATTTGTCCCTCTCTTTGTATGAGAAATCCGACGTCTTTCCTGTTATTCGTTGCAAGGTCTGATTTTAAGCGTGCTGGTGTTGTAGGGAGGAAGGTGTTGACATTTATAGCGACAAGGTTTTCCTCTTTGTCTGCACTGTCTATGCCACATTGCTGTCAGCATCAGAAGAAGGCTGGAATTTGTCTTACGGTTTGAATGACATAACCACAAGCCGCTTCGTTAAACGGTTATTTCTAAGAACGAGATACTTCGACGAAGTTTTGGTTTTCAACTAAAATTAATAGCATCTGAGATTTAGAATTACTAGTGTGTGTGAGTAAAAATGCTGATGAACAAAGTATATTGAATTCAACTTTAAAATTAGCGATTAAAATCAATTTTCACATTGAGTAAATAACACTGCTGTGCAATTACGTCAAGCTTTATTTGGATTATCAGAATTAATGGCTCAACAACTATGATGAGAGAATGGCACATTTCATTCTCTGTTGTATTGGTCTGCGTACAAAAGTGATCAATCAGTGGTGCTATATAGCAAAATGTCTTGCATGCAATTTCAGAAATATTGTTTTAGAATACATGGTAGTGAGTTTAAGTGGTCATGCATTCATAGATATTAATGCAAGGATTAGTGCAGTAAACTTTCTGTCATTAATGCAAAGCTTATCAAAAATGTTACAAATTAAGAATGCTAAAAAGTAGTGTGAATTGGCTGAAAGTTCTTACTTTTACATGATCAATGGCCTTAAAAGCAGATTTGAAATCTGCAACCCCACAAGGGAAATCCCAGAAGTTAAAATTGGTGTACCATTTATGGGTTCACTCTAGGGGTCTCTGCAGTATTTATAATGCTTTCAAATTCTACTGTTTACAGAGTGTGTTGAAGTGCTAGAGTGAGGATGCTGCAGGCTTTGCAATTTGGGTATGCGTGGAAAAGATCAGAGGCTTTCTGGGAACTGTGAAAAGGTATCTGCTTGCACTTTGCTGTGAAACCTTTGAGTACGTTATCCATTTTATATGTAGGTACCTGTTATTGAAAAGTAATTTGGGTGGGTCTAAGATAAATCTTCATTTCAACAGTCATAAGCACTCAGAACTCCCAGGTTGATTGAGTGAATTATTAGTTATAGAAAAGAGAACTGATCATTCCTGAAAAGTATACAAGTCCTAATGGAAATTGGTAAATGCTGGTTAAGACCTGGAATCATTGAAGCTGTGAAATATTCTCTGCAGTCAGTCAGCCAGCCAGGACTCCTTATGTTGAATATTAGGATGGTGATAGCATAGTGGTGTTATTGCTACGTTGTTGATCCAGAGACCCAGGTAATGTTCTGGGGACTCAGGTTTGAATCCTGCCATAGTGGATGGTGGAATTTCAATTCAATTTTTAAAAATATCTGGAATTAAGGTGATGACCATGAAACCATTGTCAATTGTCAGGAAAAACACAACCGGTTCACTCATGTCCTTTTAAGGAAGGAAACTGCCATCCTTACCTGGTCTGGCCTACTAGTGACTCCAAACCCACAGCAAGTGGTTGACTCTTAACTGTTCTCTGGGGTGTTAGGGTTGAGCAATAATTGCTGGTCTAGCCAGTGACGCCCTCATCCTGTGAATGAATTAAAAAAAAGGTAGGGAAACTCTGTCCATGTTTCCATGGAATGGTGTTAGGGATCAATACCTATAGATGGATGGGAAAATTGGAAGGAAAACAGTGGAAGTTAGAAAAACTGCCAAATATTTTTTCCAATGTTGATTGTGATAAGCCAAATGCACTTGGCTGCTGTATTGCAAATATTCGAGGTCAGTAATTAGATCATGCAGTTTAATTCTTTTAGCATCTGAGTTGGTGGTTGAATAGAACATTTGACTCTAAGTTGGCCTTAAACCCATATTTTATTGAATGTCAAGGCAGGACACTCCAGGTTTTTAATATTGCCTGCCTTCATTTCATGCTATTGCCCCTTTCATTTCAGCATAACTTTGCCTTAACCAATACCTGCACTTTTGACATGACATTGTGAAGGATTATTCAACTTCATGGCCACACTCTATACTACTCTAAGTTTCATTAACTTATCACCATCCTTTTCATTTGATTCTGAGTTTCCTAAATGTAGAACGTTTGAAATCCTTGTCCCTTTTCCATTCTTTTCCTAGGCTCTTAACCCATCTGATATCAACTACCTCTTTTCACATATAGTTCTCTGACTTTTGGGTTCTGCCACAGTTTAATTTCCATTCTGTGTAAGTTATAAAGTTAATATCTTCACCATACCTTAGGTATTTCCTCCGTAGACTTCTCCAACATGCTGTTTTTCACCCTGCCATGGTGACAGAATGTGCTGTAGCTAACCAAAATCCCTCTTTCTTTCAGTTATGTTTTATTAGATTGTTGTTTCCATTTTCACCTAAGTCCAACAACAACAAACTAATTGTTGTGTCCTCTGTATAGATAAGATTACTTCACTCAGTACATACCAGGGGTTAAATTTAGTTTCTCTTCTTTCTTAAATAAATCATGAAGGATAAACATCGTGCACCCGTAATGCAGTTTTCTTTTAAGTACTTAGCAACCAAATGATCTACCCATCCAACATGATCTTCAAAAAAGAGGTCTGTCATTGCCTCTCTGTAATTAGTTGTATTAATTCCCATTTCCCCGCTTCTGTCCATGGAGATATCTTGCAACCTTCAGGGGTAAAAATGGATGATTAAAAACATTAGTTTGCATTTAATGTTATATACTTGATAGGAATAATGAGGAGATATAATAAAACATGAAATGATGCAATCCTAAAAGGGGTGCAGGAGAAGAGAGGTCTGTAGGTAAACGTGCACAAGTTGTTGAAGATGGCAAGGCTGGTTGAGGAAGGCTACTAAGGCATTTGGGATCCTGGGCTTTATAAAAGCTGATTACAAAAGCAAGGAAGGTTTGGAGGACTTTTCTAAAACACTTTCAGTCTCAATTTGGAGTATTGTGACCAATTCTGGGTACCACTCTTTAGGAAGCACATGAGTAAGAAGAAATGTGATAGACGTGCTCAATCATGAATCAGATAGAGTAGTTTGGGAGAAACTGCTCACTTTGAAGGAATAGACTTAAATTTAAGGTAAATGGCAGGAGTTGTCGAAGGGATTAAAGGATGATTTTTTTTTATTCGGAGGGTTGCAGATATCTGGAACTCTTTGCGTGAAAGAATGGTAGATGTGGTGACCATCACAACTTTGAAGAACTGTTTACATCATTTGAGGTGCCATCGCATACAGGTAGACAGGATTGTTAAGGAGGCGTTTTGCATGCTTGCCTTCATTATTGAGACCATTGAGCATTGGAGTTGGGATGTCAATTTGAGGTTATACAGGATGTTGGTGAAGCCTCTTCTGAAATGCTGTGCGTGGTTCTAGTCACCCTGTGTTAGGAAGGATATTATTAAACTGGAGAAAGTTCAGAAAAGACTTCCTAGGATGTTGCTGGGAATGGAGGGTTTGAGTTATAAAAATTGGCTAGATAGGCTGGGACGTTTCTCTTTGGAGCATAGGAGGTTGAGGGGTGACTTGAATGATGTTTATAAAGTCATGAGGGGCATAGATAAGGTGAAGAGCAAAGATCTTTTTTCTAAGGTGGGTGAGTTCAAATCTAGGAAGTATATTTTCAAGATGAGAGGGGAAAAGTTTAAAAGTGACCTGAGGGGCAACTTCTTCATGCACGGGGCGGTTTGTATGTGGACTGAATTGCTAGAGGAAGTGGTGGATGCAGGTAGAGTCACAACATTTAAAAGACAAGTGGATAAGTGCTTGCCTTGTTTCTGACTGTAGGGGACTTGTATTCATCTTCATTAATCTTTTTATCTTTGAATGCCAATGGATGCTTTTGTATGTTCCCAGAAAAATACTCTTGAGTAGGTAGGTGCTTGATAATCGTTGCAGACATGATGTACTGAAAGACTTCTTTCTGTGCTGCAAAACGCTGATTCTAATAACTGGCAATTATGTAATTACTGGATACCAATGGCACTGCTCTGATTAACTATCTTATCAGTTTTGATGGTGAACATTTGTTTACGCTTCATCATGTGCACCAATACTGAATCCACTTGTAGCCACATCCAATATTCAAATTTGTATTCTTCCATCTGGAATCTGGAGTAAAAAATTTAGTCTGTTTATCCCATTACTAAAACTGTGGTTCTGGGATTAATTGGCAGCACCTCACTGATACTCCAGCTGAGATTAGCAAATTCAGTACAGTTTGAAAATCAAACATGGGTCCTTTGAGATCTGTACAGCCCAGCTGATCACTGCTTTATTTCGTTGAACCATTATCAGTGCAGTGTGGCTTAGTTTGCATAGTTATTTGTTTAGCTTTGGGAGCATCTCAGTTGCAATAAAGAAAAATTTGATGTGTTCTTGAGATCTGGATATCTATCATTGTGTACAATACCTGTACTGTTTTGTCTCTTGCAGGATTCCAAGGATTGTAGCATTAATTAACTGCACCACAAACTAATCCAGAACATCAGTGCTTTGAGAGTGTTGACCATATGCAGTTCAGTAATGTTGTAATAACGCTTGAACTGTTTAAACTGCATCATCAGTTTCTAAAATTAGAACAGAATAAAACAGCCCTTTAAATTGCCTCAATTCAGAGGATACAAAAGACAAAGAAATACTGTAAACACCACACATCTCTCATTGTGGCTAAATTGAGCAACTGTCATTGAAGCCGGGGTCAGTGATTATCAACTCTTCAAACCAAAGGAAAACTGAAAACATCATCCATCTCCCATTGAGATTCAATTAAACATCCCATTGTTTCAATCAGGGGTAGTGGCTATTCAAAATTTCACACCAAAGAAAAGCTTCTGTGAGGGTGATTTTGAAGAAAAAAAGACAGTGAATTTTGACGTTGTGTTTGGGCTGCTTATCAAGCCTGTGGTGGAGTGACAAACAGGCCATTATTAAACCATCACCAAGGAAACCACAGCTGTGCAACATTACGCAGAGAGAACGCAGGAGGCATCCTGAGAATATTTCATTTCAAGAACTAACTCAAGCTCACCATTAATATTTCTGACTTGTTTAAAGTTTGAAGAAATCAAAGCTTCAATATATTCTTCCAAAATCCAATTTCTCATGTGTTAAGTTGAAGCAATGGGGAAGTCCAACAGCAAGCTGAAACCAGACGTTGTGGAGGAGCTGACAAGGAAAACCTACTGTAAGTATTTAAATAAATGTAAATTATGAAGGCATGCTTAATTTCCAACTTCAATTTTTCTTTATCTTCCCTTATGCAATGCACAATTCTTCAGGTTGTAGGTAGATTCGGTATACTGGCCCAACTAACATAATTTGAGAACAAGCCATTAGGGTATGCACTGTGGCAACTAAGATGGCATATTTTTAAAGAAGGACTTCTGTTGGTGAAGAATTCTTTAAGACTTCCCTGCTGTTCTCCCCATATAATCTGCTGAATAAAGTTTTAACCAATATTTTTCTGCAGAGTGGTTGGATACAAGTTCAAGATAAAATTGTGTAGGTTTGTTGGCTTTTTTTGCTATTGAGAAATGTTCTGATGAGACTTTAAACACTGTAGACTTTAACCGTAGTTCCTTATGCTGTTGATGGTTTAGCCTCAATATTTTTTAGAGCCCGTCATGCAATAGTAGTCATATAAACAAACTTTTCAGCCATTTCAGTTTTGTACAATTGTATGACAAATGTAATGTTGTGCAGTAAATTTGTAATTGTTTTGCACCATTTCCCTCGAGTAACAATGAGCTGTTAATTGTCATTAATCATTCAACACTTGTGTGTTGAACTTGTGGTAAATCTTACACATTTGTTGAGAAAAAAACTTTGCATTTATTCCTTGATATTGTTATACTCAGAATTTCAGCTAGACTCCTCAATTTGTCTACATCAATGTTTACGTTTTCTCCATTTCTACTGTTGGACAGGAACACAGATGGCCACATCAGAAAAGCCTCCATATCCCTATATTTGCAATGCAGTAAAACTAAAATATTCAATGACCGTCAGAACTATGCCAATGATTCCAAATCAGACTTTTTAATAACAAAAATTCAGTTGTTACGAATAACTCATATCAGATATGTAGTGATTGGAGCCCGGTGGATCTTGTTGACAATAAGACCCTAGCTTGGAGTTGTTAACCTGGGCCAATCAGTAAGCCCTGGAAGACCCAAATAAATGGGAGATTTAGAATATCCTCAGTTCAAGGGACTGACTCTGAGCTGGTCAGTGTACTGTGCACAAGTAAATGAAGGGTGACTTGGTGACAGGATACCGGCCTCTGTGCAGTTATTTCAGATACCAAGTTTATAGCTTAAACAAAAGAATTAACAATTTATTAATAACACAGCTTCAGCAGGGTTTTTAAAACAAAAAGGTTATCTTATTGTCTGTAATTTAATTCCAATTTTCTTTGATTCTTGCCCCCACTTTCACAAAAAAGACAAACACACAGTTCAGGATTAATTAGAAAGATAAATGAGATGTAACTGGCCAGTTCACTGAAGCAGACGGCACAACCTGTAACCTCACAGGCACATGGGATTGCATATTGCATGGATTCTGAAGAGACTGGTCAATGCAAACAGCTTCCAGTGAGATTGAGGAATACTTGCTTTATACCTCGAGCTCAGATTTTATTCTCCAAACTTTCAAACAATTGATATAGTACGGATAACCAGGGAGCAATCGAACCTCTGTTTTGTAGCGTTGACACCCATAATACTTCTGGTAAAAATGCACAGTTCAAATTTTAGTTTCTCTTTTTGTTTTTTTTTCCAACATTCCCTTGGCACCATCCTCGCTATGAGGCCTTTGTTAACATTCAAACATCTGCCATCTGTTTGAACATACTGCTTCTCTAGGATCAAATGTCTATAAAGAGTACTTTGAACAGCAATCAACCTTGAATTTAACTTCCAAGCCCGGCTTCGTATACAAATATCAATTTGTTTCCTTGTTCTATACAAAGAAAAGTTGTTGCTCATGGTTATAGAGTCATAAATTCATAAAGCACAGTAACAGACCCTTTGGTCCAACTGGTCCATGCCGACCAATTTCCCAAACAAAACTAGTCCAACTTGCCTGCGTTTGGCCCATATCTCTGTGAACCTTTCCTATTACTGTACTTGTCCAATTGTCTTTTAAATGTTGCAACTGTACCTGCATCTATCACTTCCTCTGGCAGTTCATTTTACACATTGAATTGTGAAAAAGTTGCCCCTCAGGTCCCTTGTAAATCATTCTTCCTTATCTTGAAAGGTATGCCTCCTAGTTTTGAATTCACTCACCTTAGAAAAAAGATCTTTGCTATCCACCTTATCTATGCCGGTTATGATTCTATAAATTGCAAAAAGATCACTTCTCAAACTCCTATCCTCCAGTGGAAAAAAGTCCCAGTTCAAAAGTTACCCTCATCTCTTAGCTCACAGGTCAACCAAAAATAATGAAGATCTGAACACTCAGCAATTGTACCTTGGTACTTCTATTACTAACTATATTGATGGAACCTGACATTTAATGCAAGCCTAGTGTGGCAATATTATATTCATTATGGGTTTTGCTGTCTAGGACAGCAATTAGTATCTAACCCTAATTGCCCTTGAACTGAGTGGCCTTTAGCGGGTAGTTAAGAGTCATTTACATTGCTGAGAGTCTGGAGTTACACGTTGGCTAGTTCAGGTGAGAATGACAGATGATGAACTAGATGAATTTTTACGACAAGTGTTGCATATTGCCATGATACATTCTAATTCCAGAAATTTTATGGAATAAAGAAAATTCCATAACATCCAGTGGGAGACTGCTTTGCTGTGACAAGACAATAGCACATTTGGGTGTCATGTTTCAGCATCAGCAGAATTTTATGCAATCTATCCATGTTCCCTGGCCCAGGATCACTAAGCCAGGAAACTATCTTCTTCCATTCAGATTTGGAAGCGCTGAACCAACCAGACATGAGAATGAATTTTAAAAATTCTCAAAAATACTATAAATTGATAACCGCATGCTAAACAAAAAGTACAGGCTCTAGATCAAGCTAAACATTTCTAAAATCTACTGTATAAAGTAAAACATGTCCCTTTCTGTTTTCAATGGAGAATGGTATTTGACTTGGGAATCAAGCAAATTAATGTGAAATGGGGTTAAAGCTGTTGTAATCTTGACTCAAGTGTCAGTTGAATGATCCTACTTCCTCTTGAGCTCTCCATCATCATAGGTATTAGTTTAGTTCACACCACATGATATTAAAAAATATTGGATTAAGTGCAGTTGACGCAATAATAGCTCTGGAGCTTGACAACGTGTTGGCTGTTCTACTAAAATCCTGTTAGCAAGAATAGCTAGTTCCCTAGGCAAATTGCGCCTTGGCATTCACCTGACTTTTGCAGAGACATATTTTATCTACAGAAACAACAATTTACCCAACTTGTTCACTCCCTTCATTGATCAGTGAAATCATGGAAGAATTGCCTTTGATAATTCACCTATGACCAATGTGTTGGATATATTGGATGGATACATAGCTCAAAAGATGGTGTTGGGGGAGGTTTTGAGCTTCCTGGGGCATTGGGACCTGCTCTGAGGGAGGTGGGACCTGCATGAATTGGACAGATTGTACCTGGGCAGGATTGGGACTGATATTCTAGGGAGGGGTGTTTGCTAAAGCAGTAGGGGAGAGTTGAACCTAATATGCCAGGGAGCTGGAACCTATGTAAGGAATCAGAAGGAAGGAACGAGGACAAAACAAAAGGTAAAAAAGGGAATACGAAAAGTGATAGGTAGAGAAACCAAAGACAAAATTCAAACAGGGCTTTTGAGAAAAATAAGAGTGAGACAAACAGTGTTAAAAAGACAAACTTAAAGGCCTTGTGCCTAAATGTGCAGAGCATTTGCATTAAAGTGGAAGAACTAATTACACAGATAGTTGGGGATTACGGAGACATGGCCACAGGGTGACGAGGGATGGGAACTGGGTATTCAATATTTAGAATGGACGGGCAATGAGGAAAAGATGGCGGGTGGCATTGCTAGTTAAAGTGGAAATTAACACAATAGTGAGAAAGGATATTAGCTCTGACAATGTGGAGTCTGATTGGGTAGCAGAGTTGAGAAATACCAAAGGACAAAAGACATTACTGGGTCTCATACAGAGATTCTCAACTACACTATTGATGTTAGGAATTGCATTAAACAGGAAATTAGAGATGCATGTGATATGGGAATGTTGGTGATCATGGGTGATTTTAATCTGTACATAGATTGGCCAAATCAAATTAGCCACAATGCTATAGAGGAGGAATTTCCACAGTGGACACAGGATAGTTTTTTTTTTGACCAATAACCAACTAGAGAGCAGGCCATCTTAGACTGGGTGCTATGTCGGGAAGGGAATAATTGCCAATCTAGCTGTGCAAGACTCGTTGGGGAAGAGCGAGCGTAACAATTTAGAATTTTTTATCAAGATGGAGAGTGAAGTATTTGATTTGGAGATTAGGGTGCTGAATCTTAAAGGAAACTATAAAGATATGAAGTATGATCGGACCTTGATAGATTGGGGAAGAGTTACTTAAAGGGATGACAGTGGATAGGCAATTGCAAATATTCAAGGAACGCATGAGGGAATTGCAACTGTTTATTCCCGGCTGTGGCAAAAGCAAAATGGGTAGGAGAGCTAATCCATGATTTACAAAGGAAATTAGAGTATCCAATTCAGTACAAGCAAGAAGCATACAGATTGGCCAAGAA
Organism: Stegostoma tigrinum; assembly: GCF_030684315.1. Lineage (NCBI taxonomy): Eukaryota > Metazoa > Chordata > Chondrichthyes > Orectolobiformes > Stegostomatidae > Stegostoma > Stegostoma tigrinum. Next base: position 34,902,386 of record NC_081382.1, read on the forward strand.
AAATAATATGTCCGAGGATTGGCAGCAGTTTAGAATTCAGCAAAGAAGGACCAAGGGATTAATTAAGAAGGGGAAAATACAGTACAAAAGTAACCTTGCAGGAAACATAAAGACTGACACTAAGAGTTTATAAGTATGTGAAGAGAAAGAGATTGGTGAAGACAAATATACGTCCCCTATAGACAGAAATGGGGGAATGTATGATAGGGGACAAAGCAATGGCTGAGCAACTGAACACATACTTTGGTTCTGTCTTCAAAATAGGATACTAATCAGAACCAGAAATGTTGGAGAATGCAAGATTTAGAAGGAAGAATTTAAAGAGATCAATATTAGTAGAGAAATGGTGTTGGGAAAATTGATAGGGTTGAAAGTGAATAAATATCCAGGGCCTGATAATCTACATCCTAGGATATTTAAGGAAGTAGCTCTTGAAATAGTGGATGTATTAGTGGTCATCTTCCATGATTCTATAGACTGTGGAACAGTCCCTGTAGTTTGGGGGGTAGCTATTGTCACTTCAATATTCAAAAAGGGAGAAAACAGGGAATTATAGACCAGTAAGCCTAACATTGGTAGTGGAGAAAATTCTCGAACCCAAGATCAAGGACTCTATAACAGAGCATTTAGAAAGCAGGATCAAACAGTCAGCGTAGATTAATGAAGGGGAAATCATGCTTGACAAATCTGTTGGAATTCTATGAAGACATAACTAATAGAATTGACAAGAGGCTGCCAGTCAGTGTGATACATTTGGACTTTAAGAAAGCATTTGACAAAGTCCTGGATAAGAGATTATTTTGCAAGATTGAAGTGCATTGGGGGAAATGTATTGAGATGGATAGAGAACTAACTGGCAGACAGGAAACAAAGAGTAGGAATTAATGGGTCCTTTTCAAATTGACAGACAGTAACTAGTGGGGTGCCGTAGGGATCAGTGCTGGGACCTCAACTATTCACAATATATATTAATGATTTGGATGAGGGAACAAAATGTAATGTCTCCAAGATTGCAAATGATACCAGGTTGGGTGGGAGGGTGAACTGTGATGAGGATGCAGAGATCCTTTAGCATGATCTTGACAGGTTGGATGAGTTGGCAAATCAGTGTTAGATGCAGTATAGTGTGAGGTTATTCACTTTGGAAGCAAAATCAAGAAGGCAGATTAATACCTGATTGGCTGTAAATTGGGAGAGGGAAGTGTGCTGTGAGACCTGGGTGTACTTGTGCACCAGTTGCTGAAGGGGTGCATGCTGGTGCAGCAGGGGTAAAGAAGCAAATGATATGATGGCCTTCATTGCGAGAGGTTTCGAATACAGGAGCAGCAATGTGTTGTAGCAGTTATAGAGGCGAGACCACACCTGGAATATTGTGAGTAGTTTTGGTCTCCTTTTCGGAGGAAGGATGCTCTTGCTATGGAGGGAGTGCAGCAAAGGTTTACCAGGCTGATCATGGGGATGGCAGGACTGACGTACGAGGACAGATTGACGAGGTTAGGATTGTTTTCACTGGAGTTTAGATGAATGAGGGGGGATCTCATAGAGACTTATAAATTCCTAACAGGACCAGGCAGGGTAGATGCAGGGAGCATGTGTCCAGAACCAGGGGTCACAGTCTGAGGATTCAGGGTGGACCATTTAGGATGGAGATGAGACATTTCTTCACCCAAAGCGTGGTGAGCCTATGAAATTCATTACCACAGGCAGTAGTTGATACCAAAACACTGAATATATTCAAGAGGTGGCTTGATATAGCACCTGGGGTGAATGAGATTGAAGATGACAGGGAGAAGGCAGAATTTGGCTATTGAGTTGGATGATCAGCCATGATCATGATAAATCGTGGAGCTGGCTCGAAGGGCCGAAAGGCCTCTTGCTCCTATCTTCTGTGTTTCTATACTTAACCAGGTCTCATTACAGCCTGAATGTAGACATAGGCATTAGTTGGATACTAGAGGTGAGAAAAAGTAGTTGCCTTTGATGTCACTGGCAGTATCCAATCCAAGTTAATACACCACAGAGCCACAACAAAACTGGTCACAGTGGTTCAAAAGGAGAACTTTCATTTACCTTGAGTAATGCTTTACATTCAGTTTGGTCTGATATGTAGCAATTCATATTTATGCCATGTAAGTGCCAGTTGATGCCACCTTGAAAAAGAAAAAGGTGAGCTATGTCCTCCTACACTTTTGAGACAACACTATTGCTGAGTTTACATCCACAAATTACATAGTTGACCAGAGTTTGAGCTGGAATAGCCATTTCAATACTGCAATCACAATACCTGCCAGAGGCTGGTGCATTCACGAGAGTGGCTCATTGACCGCTCAAAGCCTATCCATAACCAAGTGTTAAGCCAGCACTGTGATGTTACCAAAGTGGTTAAGAAAAGTAACTTCATTGATAAATGTGTCAGAAAAATTGATGTTCAGTACTGATGCTTCACTGATAGCCTGAGGGTGTACTAATTATCTATGAAACCGAATGACCAGGAAAAAAATGTCTACAATCATTGTGTATGTTTTTTTTTCTTTTGTTTCAACTTCCTCTTTTTATTTAAAATGTAGCTTTTATTGTTAAGTGAGTTACAATGGAATTCAAGCAAATGTCTGAGCAAGCTTATCCCTAATTCCTGATTTATGAATTATTAGCCATTTATTCTGCTTCCCTTTGAGGTAAGGACTTTTCCAACCATTGGAGCCTGAGTGGAAATTAATTAATGTTCTGTGTTTCAAGGCATAGAGTATTGACTAGTGGCTGCAGCATAAATAATTTCAGATGCTCCTGCAATGTGAGCAGCTTTCTTAGTTGTCAATTACAGAATAATTTCTGCTCCATCATAAAAATCAATACAGTGAGTCTGCAGTTTTCTGAAAATGTTTTATTTATGTTGTTATCACTGTTCGTCATTGTTACTATATTCCTTTTTATTATTATTTTTTTCAGATTTGTTTGCAGCTATATTTAACAAAAATGCAGCCTTTAACAGCCAGTTCAGAAACAGAGGGGAACAATAGTTTCAAAATATCCTCGAGCTTTATTTCTAGATTGGATTGGGAGATATGTTATACATTACAACATTGAAACAGTGATAAATTGCATTATTTAAAAGTGAATTTAGATATATCATCTTTTGTGGTGATTATGGTTCATCCTGTGAAAATAAAGGTTCAAGAATGCTGGATGTAGTGAATGCATCCGAAGTGAAAGCATTTGAAAGTCTGGATAAGTAACCTTGAAACAAAAGGGGCAGCACGATGGTTCAGTGGTTAGCACTGCTGACTTACCGCACCAGGTACCCAGGTTCAATTCCACCCTCGGGTGACTGTGTCTGTCTGGAGCATAGAGCATAGAACAGGATAGCCCTTCAGCCCCGATGTTGTGCTGAACTTTTACCGTAAATCTAAGGTCTGTCTAACCTCCAATCCTACCTTATACTATCATCCGTATACCCATCTAATAGCCGCTTAAATGCCCCTAATGAGGCCGATCTACTATCCTCTCTGGCAATGCATTCCATGCCCTTATCACTCTGACTAAAGAACCTACCTCTGATGTCTCCCCTATACCTACTTTCATTCGCTTCAAAACTATGCCCTGTCGTAATAGCTACCTCCACCCTAGGAAAAAATCTCTGGCTGTCCATTCTATCTGTACTTCTGATCATTTTGTACACTCCTATCAAGTCACCTCTCATCCTTCATCATTCTAAAGAGGAAAGGCCTAGCTCTCTCAACCTTTCCTCGTAAGACCTTCCTTCCATTGCAGGCAATATCCTGGTAAATCTCTTCTGCACCTTTTCCAACACTTCCAAATCTCTCCTGTAATGAGGCGACCGTAACTGGACACAATACTCCAGATGTGGCCGAACCAGGGTTTTGTATAGCTGGACCATAAGTTCATGGCTCTTGAACTTGATCCCTCTATTAACGAAAGCAAACACACCATACGCCTTCTTAACAACTCCATCCACCTGGATGGCAGCTTTCAGGGAACTGCGGACATGAACCCCAAGATCCCTCTGCTCCTCCACACTGCCAAGAATCTTTCCGTTAACCATGTATTCTTCCAAGTTGTCCTTCCAAAATGAATCTCAGCGCACTTTTCAGGGTTAAACTCCATCTGCCACTTCTCTGCCCAGCTCTGCATCCTATCAGTGTCCCTCTGTAACCTAGAACAGCCTCTCTGCACTATCCACAATCGACCCACCTTCAAATCATCTGTGAACTCACTAATGCATCCTTCCACTCCTTCATCCAAATAATTTACAAAAATCACAAATAGAAGAGGACCCAGAACAGATCTTTGTGGTACACCACTTGTAACTGAGCATCATGTTGAATATTTTCCATCCACTACCACCCTTTGTCTTCTAAGGGTCAGCCAATTCTGAATCCAGTCTGCCAGATTTCCCCCATCCCATGCCTCCTTATCTTCTGCGTGAGCCTGCCACGGGGATCCTTATCAAACGCCTTACTTAAATCCATGTATACCACATCCACTGCTCCACCTTCATCTACGTGTTTGGCCACCTCTTCAAAGAATAAGGTGTGTGAGACATGATCTACCCCTCACAAATCCATGCCGACTATCACGAATCAAACTGCCCCTTTCCAAGTGATCATAAATCCTATATCTCAGAGCCCTTTCCAATACTTTGCCTACCACTGATGTAAGACTAACTGGCCTGTAATTTCCGGGGTTATCCCTATTCCCTTTTTTTGAAGAAGGGAATGATGTTTGCCACTTTCCAATCTTCCAGCACTATACCCCTGGACAATGAGGATGAAAAGATCATTGCCAAAGGCTCTGCGATCTCTTCCCTCACTTCCCATAGAATCCTTGGATAAATCCCGTCAGGCCCGGGGGACTTATCTACCTTCAAGTTCCTCAGAATTCCTAGCACATCTTCTTTACTAACATTGACCTCCTCTAGCCTATCAGCCTGTTTCACACTGTTCTCCTCTATAGCTAGGTCCCTCTCAGTTGTGAATACCGAAGAAAAGTATTCATTAAGGACCTCTCCTATCTCTTTAGGCCCTGTGCACAAATTCCCTTTACAATCCTTGATTGGCCCTACCCTTTCCCTGGTCATTCTCTTATTGCTCACGTACATGTAAAAAGCCTTGGTCCTTGACGCTATCTGCCAATGTTTTCTTATGCTCCCTTATAGCTTTCTTAAGCCCTTTCTTCAGCTCCTTTCTGGATAACTTGGATCCCTCTAGAGCCTTTTCCGTTCCTTGTTTCCTAAACCGTACGTAAGCATCCTTCTTCTCCAATCGTTCGACCTCTCTTGAAAACCAAGGCTCCCTCATTTGACCGCATCTTCCCTGCCTGCTAGGGACATATATATCAAGCACATGCAGTATGCGTTCCTTAAACAATCTCCACATTTCAACAGTGCTCTTTCCTGACAGCATCTGTTCCGATTTTATGATACTCAGTCCTTGCCTATAAGCGGGAGTTTGCACATTCTCCCAGTGTCTGCGTGGGTTTCCTCTGGGTGCTCTGGTTTCCTATCACAATCCAAAGATGTGCAGGCTGAGTGGATTGGCCATGCTAAATTGCCCATAGTGTCCAGGGATGTGTAGAGTAGATAGGTTATGGGGGATGGGTCTGGGGGGAATGTTCTGAAAGTCGGTATGTACTTGTTGGGCTGAAGGGCCTGTTTCCACGCTGTAGGGAGTCTGTTAAATCCATCTTGTGGGCAAGATATTCAGGAATTTCAATGTAAATTATTTTTGCTAGTAATTTTTTTTCCCCAGAAGATGTTTCCCATTTGATTAAAAAGAAACACTTGCACTTGTATAGAGCTTTCCATCATCACTGGATATCTCAATGTGCTTTATTGATAATTAAGTACTTTAAAATGTATTTAAAATTGAAATTGAAATGTATGAAACAAGGCAGACATTATTGCAGCTAGCTGTCTATATATGTCAACACGAAAATGGCAATACTTTGACTTCCAATGATGTTGATTGAGGATAAAGATTGGCCAGGTTATTGGGAAACCTGGGATAATTCCCCTACTCTTGGAAATAGTTCCACAAGATCTTTCCATCTATCTGAGCAGAGACATGGGGACTGTGTTTATCATTTCATCCAAAAGGGTGTACCTGTAACTGCATATCACATTCTCAGTACCCCACTGGGATGTCAGCCTTGACTTGGTATTCGAGTGGGAGTAGAACTTGATCTTTGTGATTTAGATGTGTGCTTGGTACCAAGTGTGCCACTCTTTTAGAGTGCACTATCTGTAGAATGTATGATGATCTTGGCTGATATTGATACTGGACAAGTCAGATCCCAGTATGAAATCTGGCATGATAAATCATACGTTAATTTTTGTCTTTGGTTACCTTGATGGTTTGTCACTGAATCATGTTCATATGGAGTCTGCAGATGTTCTTTAGAAATAGAACCTAAGTTTATTATCCAAAAGAGGGAAAATAAAGAAACAAGTGAAGTCCTGTCTTTCTACAGCTAGAAAGACGTTGACACAAATAGCAAATCAAAGTTTCAGCTTGGTTTTCAATCCTGTCCTTTACAGATACTCAGTTTCACGGAAATGTGTCTCCTGTGTCAGCTTAATAAATCTTTACTCATCCAAATCTTTATCAATTTATTTTCCTTGAATGGCTTAGACAATCATTTTTAATGATTGATTTTTGATTCTGCTGGCATGAAACTTTCTTTCATAATTCTGAAGGTCTAATCTTTGAGTTCTAATAATTTGATCCCTAACCAGACTCTCTCAACTTGGAAATTACATAGACTATAAACTACTTTTGTTTAGATGACTGTTTCCCCTCAACTAGATACTTGAATCTCCTGCTTGGAGGAACTGAACTGGAGTTCTGGTTCAACTGAACTGGAGTCCTGTGTCCTCTTGAACTTTCAGTTCTGAAATAAAAAATCTAAAGTAATGGTCTCAACAGCATAAGCATTTTATCAATAAACACCACAGTGGTTCTTCCAGACACTTGATTGCAATTACATGTTTTCTTGGAATTGATACTGTTCGTGTCAGGTTCGTTTTCGGAGACCCTCGTGGACTTGATGCAATAACAAGACACTGACCTGTTAACCCGGCACAGAGTGCAGAGTCTCGTAAGTAATTCTCCCCGAGCAGCAGACAGTCCCCACTTTTTATACGTTACTAAGTACATAATACATAAAACAATTTCACATCTCACAATGACATGATACATGAAACAATTATTACAACAAAGACAGGATACCAATTATTACATCAAGAACATAAAAGACCAGGATATAGTATCAGAGATAATGGGAACTGCAGATGCTGGAGAATCCAAGATAACAAAGTGTGAAGCTGGATGAATACAGCAGGCCAAGCAGCATCTTAGGAGCACAAAAGCTGACGTTTTGGGCCTAGACCCTTCATCGGAGAGGGTTCTGGACTAAATAGGGAGAGAGGGGGAGGCGGACCGGAGAGAAAAGAAGATAGGTTGAGAGGAGAGTAGGGAAGTAGTGAGGGGATAGCTCAGTCCAGGGAAGACGGACAGGTCAAGGAGGCGGGGTGAAGTTAGTAGGTGGGAAATGAAGGTGCGGCTTGAGGTGGGAGGATGAGATAGGTGAGAGGAAGAACAGGTTTGGGAGGCGGAGACAAGCTGGGCTGGCTTAGGGATGCAGTGGGGGAAGGGAAGATTTTGAAGCTTGTGAAGTCCACATTGATACCATTGGGCTGCAGGGTTCCCAAGTGCAATATGAGTTGCTGTTCCTGCAACCTTCGGGTGGCATCATTGTGGCAGCGCAGGAGGCCCATAATGGACATGTCGTCTGAGGAATGGGAGGGGGAGTTAAAATGGTTTGTGACTGGGAGGTACAGTTATTTATTGCGAACCGAGCGGAGGTGTTCTGCAAAGCGGTCCCCAAGCCTCTGCTTGGTTTCCTTGTTCTTGGAGTGGCTGCGAATGGCAGGAGGCGATTTCAAGTTGTGATTTCTAGTTGCCAGTGTGTCTGGCTAGAACAAAGTCAGTGCCCTGCCCGCTTTGTCAGCGACAGAAGTTGCATGTTTCAGAAGTCTCACACCTTTACAAATGCTTCTCACTTAACCTTATTTGAGATAGTTTAATTCTGATTTTCTTCAGTCAGGAAGCTTAAGACAGTGTCTGCATACTGATGTGTGGGAAGATAAGGAGTTACAAAGTCTTACACTGAATTCCTAGCTGCGCAGGAAGCTTCAGGGCAGTGCCTGCATACCTATGTGTAGGCAGATAAAAGACATTGATTTCTATACTTCTATAAATTAATGGGATGCTATCCCAATAACGTCTCATTAGGACACTGTTTCACATGAATTTCTGACCTCTTTTTAAACAATTCTCCACAGAACTGACCGACATCTATTTACCTCACTCTCAAAATTCAAATCCCAAAATTCAACGTCAATATACAATGTACGTTTCATCATTTTAGTGCTTCTTTGCAGTACGATAGCCTGAAACACATCAAAGACAATAGGGTTCAAATTCTACCAGTAAGGGAGTCATGGAGTTGTATAGCATGGAAGCAGACCTTTCAGTCCAACTCGTCCATGCTGACCAGATATCTTAAATTAATCATCCCCATTTGCGAGCATTTGGCCCTTATCCCTCTAAACCCTTCTTATTCGTATCCCCATCCGGATGCCTTTTAAATGTTGTAATTGTGGCAGCCTCCTCCACTTCCTCTGGCAGCTCATTCCATATACGTATCACCCTCTGTATGAAAATGTTGGCCCTTCTGTCTCCTTTTAAATCATCTCTTCTCACCTTAAATAAATGCCTTCTACTTTTGGACTCCGCCACCCCAGGGAAAAGACCTTTGCTATTTACCTTAGTTGTGCCCCTTATGATTTTTATAAACCTCGAAAAGGTCACCTCTCAGCCTCCGACTCTCCAGGGAAAATAGCCCCAACCTATTCGGCTTCTCCCTATAGTTTAAACCCTCCATTCCTGGTAACATACTTGTAAATCTTTTCTGAACCCTTTCAAGTTTCACAATATCCTTCCTATAGTATGGAGACCAGAATTGCACGCAATATTCCAAAAGTGACCTAACCAATGACCTGTACAGCCATAACATGACCTCCTAACTTCTATATTCAAAGCACTGACCAATAAAGGCAAACATACCAAACGCCTTCTTCACTATTCTGTCTACCTGGGATTCCACTTTCAAGGAGCTATGAATCTGCACTCCAAAGTCTCTTTGTTCAGCAGTATTTCCCAGGACGTTGCCATTAAGTGTTTAGGTCCTGCCCTGATTTGCCTTTATAAAATGTAGCACCTCACATTTATTTAAATTAAATTCCATTTGCCACTCCTTGGCCCTTTGGCTCATCTGATCAAGGCCCTGTTGTACTCAGAGGTAACCTCCTTTGCTGTCCACTACACTTCCAATTTCGGTGTCATCTGAAAACTTACTAATCATACCTCCTCTGTTAACATTCAAATCATATGTGTAAAAGACAAAAAGCAGTGGACCCAGCACTGATCCTTGTGGCACACCACTGGTCACAGGTCTCCGGTCTGAAAAGCAACCTTCCATGACCACCACCCTGTTCGAACCAGTTCTGCATCCAAATAGCTAGTTCTCCCTGTATTTCGTGATCTAACCTTGCTAACCAGTCTAGTACACAGAACCTTGTTGAATGCCATACTGAGGCCCATAAAGATCAGGTCCACCTCTCTGCCCTCATCAATCCTCTTCGTTACTTCTTCAAAAAAACTCAATCAAGTTAGTAAGACACAATTTCCCAGGTACAAAGCCATGATGACTACCCCTAATCAGTCCGTGCCTGATGCAAATCCTATCACTCAGGATTCCCAACAACAACATGCCCACCACTGATGTCGGGCTCACTGTCTGTAGTTCCCTGGCTTTTCCTTACTACCTTTCTTAAATAGTAGCCCTTAGAGATAATAGATATCTGAGCAATGGGCCCAGAAATCACTTCCCTAGTTTCCCACAGAGTTCTAGGGTACACCTAATCAGGTGCCAGGGATTTACTCACCTTTTATATGTTTTAAAACATCCAGCACCACCACCTCTGTCACGTGGACATTTTTCAAGATTTCGCTCTTTATTTCCCCACGTTCTCGTTCCATATCCTTGCCCACAGTAAACACTGATGCAAAATACTCAATTAGTATTTTCCCCCATCTCCTGCAGCTCCACATATAGGCAGCCTTGCTGATCTTTAAGGGGCCTTATTCTCTCCCTAGTTACCCTCTTGTCCTTAATGTATTTGTAGAATCCCTTTGGATTATCCTTAACCATATTTGCCAAAGCTATCTCTTGTCCCCTTTATGCCCTCCTGATTTCCTTCTTAGGTATACTTCTACTGCTTTTATACTCTTCTAGGGATTCACTGGATCCCTGCTGTTTATTCCTGGCGCATGCTTCCGGCTTTTTCCTGACCAAAACCTTAATTTCTCTAGCATTCCCTACACCTGCCAGCTTTGCCCTTAACCCTAACAGGAGAGCCTCTGGACTCTCGTTATCTCATTTTTGAAGGCTTCCCATTTTCTAGCTGTCCTTTACCTGTGAACATCCTGCCCCAGTCTAAGTTTTAATGTTCTTCCCTAATACTGTCCAAATTGGCCTTCCTCCAATGTAGAACTTTAACTTTTAGATCCAGTCTATCCTTTTTCATCACTATTTTAAAACCAGTAGAATTATGGTTACTGGCTTCAAAGTGCTCCCCCACTGACACCTCGAACATCTGCCCTGCCTTATTTCCCAAGAGTAAATCAAGTTTTGCATCTTCTCTAGTGGGTACATCTACGTATTGAATCAGAAATTTTTTTTTTTGTACACACTTAACTAATTCTTCTCCATCCAAATCTTTAACACTATTGGCAGTCCCAATCTATGTTTGGAAAGTTAAAATCCCCTACCATAACCACCTTTATTATTCTTACAGATTACTGAAATCTCTGTACAAACTTACTTTTCAATTTTCTGCTGACTATCGGAACATCTATAGTACAATCTCAATAAGGTGATCATCCCTTTCTTATTTATCATTGAATTTTCACAACTTGGTTAGTAAACCCATTAAAATAAATGAACCAATTAAACCTGTATTTTCATTTATTCTCTTTTCTATATCATTGTGCAGTCTAATATGCACATACCAAACCAGAAATAATCAGAACCAAGAATCTCATGATGGTGACAAACTTAAAATAATCAATATTAGTGAAGAAGAATTTACTCAGAGCTGACAAGTTCTTCAAACCTGATGGCATACATTCTAAGTTCCAGAAGAAGTGGCTGTAGAAATAGCCACTTCTTAAGTTTTTAGAACAATTCTATTGGTTTGGAAGATAACAAATGTCTCATTGCTATTCAAAAAAGGGGGAGAGAAAATAAGAATGACTTGCCAGTTAACCTGACATCAGTCATCAAGAAAATGCTAGAATCTGTTATAAAGGGCTTGGTGACGGTAGATACTTAGAAAATCATAATTTTATGAATTGACGAATTTATAGATAGAATGTAAATGAATACCCTTGTACTTTTTTGAAACATTTTACCAAAGTTATTATGTAGGATAAGGGCTGTGTCTAAACTCTTAATCTGAAAAGGGGGTTGGTGAAAAGACAGAAGAAAGGACAAGAGTAGGAATAAACTGGTCATTTCAGGCTGTCTGACCATTACTAATGGGCTACCACAATAATTGGTTCTGGAACTTCAACTATTGACAATTTATATTAATGTCTTCGATGAAGACAGAGTGTACATTTTCCAAGTCTTTTTTAATAGTCCTAAGCTTAGTGGTAAGGTAAACTGCTGAGAACTTGGGGACTGTAAAGACAAGTTAAGTGAGCAGACAAGAAGATGGTAGATGGACTACAGTTGGGGAAAGTGTCAGTTTATCATCTGGGAGAAGAATAGAAACTCAAGTTGTTCGAAATCGTGGGAAACTATTAGATGCTGGTGTTGAGGGGATTTACATGTCCTAGTACATTGAATACAAAATTAACATGCATGTTACACAATTAGGAAGGCAAACACAGCAATCACCCTGGTATTTGACCTGCACTGAGAATAGGGGGTGCTGGTTAGCTGAATTTGCCTGTTGCATGAAAAATACTAGTGGCAGCTGGAAGAACTCAACTTATTGCTGCCACGAGATGAATATGTGTTTTAAATGCAAATGGCCAGAGTGGCTCACAAATACTTGTATACCTGGTTGTGACACGTATTCTGTCTTTATCAATAAAGTAAGTCATGAACCTTTAGTAAAGAAGCCTTTAATAAAGCATCTGACCCATTTTTGCCCTCCAATAGCTATACCAGTAAAGTCCATGTTATCTGGACCCAAGTGTCTAGTTCCCTTTAGAATTTCACTTGCCAGTATATGGGAATTCTGGATGCTTGCTATCTGGACAACACAATGTTTACTGTGGTATTTTGGCCTTTATTGATATGTCATGGAAGTATAATTGCACAGGGCTTTGATGAGATGCCCCCTGAAGTTCTGTGTATGGATTTGGTCTCTTTAGTTGAAAAATATACTGGCCTTATAACGGGGGTGGCAACAAATGTACACCAGATTGATTCCTAGGATGTGAGAATTGGCCAATGCGGAAAGATTGGTAGAATAGGCCTTCCACTTTGAAGTTTGGAAGAATGAGAGGTGAAACATACACGATTTTGAGAATATTTGCTAGTGTCCACGCTGAATGTCTATCTCCGTAGGCTGGAAAATTTAGATCAAGGGGTAACAGAACATAGAATAGCTCAGTATAGGAACCGGCCTTTATATGCTGAAAATGATGCCAAATTAAACTTGTCCCATCTGCCTGAGCTTAATCCATATCCCTCCGTTCCTTGCATATCCATGTGCTTATCTGAAAGTCCCTTAAATGCTCCTATTGTCTGCCTCCACCACCACTCTAGCAGCGCATTCCAGACTCCTACCATCTTGCCCATCTCCTTTGAACTTTCCTCTCTCGCCTTAAATACATGCCCCTTAGTATAAGACATTTCAGCTGTTGCGGGATAAAAAGATTCTGACTGTCAACCCTATCTATGCATCTCATAATTTTATAGACTTCTATCAAATCTCCCCTCAATCTCTGCCGCTCCAGAGAAAACAGCTTGAGGTTTTCTAGCCTCCCCTTACAGCTCAAGCCCTCTAATCCAGACAGCATTCTGGTAAAGCTTTTCTGAAGACGGGTCTAGCCGAAACCTCAGCTTTCCTGCTCCTCTGATGCTGCTTGGCATGCTGTGTTCATCCAACGTTACACCTTGTCATTCTCAGCATTCTGGTAAATCTCTTCTGCACCCTCTACAAAGCCTCCACATCTGTCCTGTAGTGTGGTGACCAGAATTGAACATTGTATTCTAAGTATGTCCTACCCAAAGTCGTATAAAGCTGCAACGTGACATCTTGACTCTTGTACTCGATTCCCCAACCGATAAAGGCAAGCATGCCATATGCCTTCTTTACCACCCTATCTACTTGCGTGGCCACTTTCAGGGAGTGATGAACTTGAACCCCAAGATCCCTCTTCAATGCTCTGCCATTAACTGTATACTTTTACTTAACATTTGACCTCCCAAAGTTCAGTATCTCTCACTTACTTGGATTAAACTCACTCTGCCATTTCTTCGCCCCTATCTGCAACTCACCAGTGTCCCATTGTATACTTTGACAACCTTCTATGCTATCCACAACTTCTCCGATTTTTGTATCATCTCTGAAATTACTAACCCACCAATCTACATTTTCTTCCAAGCCATTTATATATATCACAAACAGTAGAAGTCCCACTTCGGATCCCTGCAGGACACCATGGGCCTTCTGCCAGAAATCCACACTTCCGCCACAACCTTCTGCCTTCTATATGCAAGCCATTTCTGAATCCACGTAGCCAAGTCACCGTGGATCTGATGCATTTTGATCTTGTGGTTGAGCCTCCCACGAGGGATCTTGTCAAAACCCATAAAGACAACATCCACAGCTCTATCCTAATTGTTACCACCTGGAAAAATTCAATCAATTTAGTAAGACATGACCTGCCTTGCACAAAGCCATGCTGACTGTCCCTAATTAGGCCATGCTTTTCCAAATGCAAGTAAATCCTGTCTCTTAAGAATCCTTTCCAATAGTTCCCCAATGTGAAACTCACCAGTCTATAGTTTCCTGGATTATTCCTATTTCCTTTTTGAACAGAAGAACAACATTAGCTACTCACCAGTCCTCCAATACCTCTTCAGTGGCTAGCCATGATATAAAGATCTTGGGTCAAGGCTCCAGCAATTTCTTGTCGCTCTTGATAAGTGCTGTTGAGTATTAGTTGCTGTCTATGGGGTCTGTCATTTAGAACTTAGATGAGAAATTTCTATGCTCAGGGGATTGTGAGGCATTGCAATTCTCTACTGTACACAGCTGTGATTGATTGGTCATCGAGTCTTTTCAGGATAGATGTAATATACACTTGATTACTTGGGCTTAGTAAGTCAAGGAATATGAATGGACTTAGGTTAGGGTGGTTGTCGGCCATGATCTTTTGGTATGGTGGAGCAGACTTGAGGGGGCCTCCAGTTTACTTGTTCTTTTATTTCCTATGTTCTTATTGTCACAACATCAATCAGAGTTTCTGCAATATTTTGTTTGGGTTGGAGATGTGACAACTCCTTACCCTTTAATAGGATTAAATGTTACATGAAACTTGGACCATAATAATTCTGTAAACTGCTTACGTAAGAATTATCAAATCGCATTTAATTTTTGAGATTGCTCATACAAGTTTGCTATTGCGCATTAATTAATGGTGTTCTTCCTCCTCAGATTTTTTCAGAAAAAAACCTACATATGTAATTACTGAGGCAGTTCAGATATAAATTTCTGAGTGGAGTGCTTTGAGTGTTATTCCTTTATTCATTCACGGGATAACGGCATGGCTGGCTGGCAGCATTTATTGCCTATCCCTAATTGTCCAGGGCAGTCAAGAGTCAATTTATTGTAGGTCTGGAGTCACGTGTCGGCCAGACCAGTTAAGAATGGCAGTTTCGATTTTTAAAAGGACATGAGTGAACCAGATTGTCAATTGTTGGGAAAAAAACCAATGAATTCACCGTCATTGTTGGATTCTTAATTCCAGATATTTATTAGGTTCAAATTCCACCATCTGTCTTGGTGGAATTCAAACCCAGATCCCCAGAACGTTATTTGGGTCTCTGGATTAACAGCCCAGCGATGATACTGCTAGGCCATCGCTTCCCCTTTCAGTTGCAAAATTGATATTGCAGGACGGTATCTACATTACATAGTTTAACTTGCAAGATAATTGGTTGCTTACAGAGAAGGTTCATGTGAACGATAGATCGAAAAATCAATTTATTAGCTTCAATGTATGTGCTAATTGAAGGGACCCACTTTTTCTTTTAGTTATATATTTAGAGTGGCCATGTCTTCTAATAAGATTTTAGCCACTATTTTAATACAACTTGTGTCCAGCTTTGGTTGTAGAATTGACTTTTTTAATTGTTCATCTAACCTCTGATAAGTGATAAACTCTGTTTGCTATTGCTACATTCTTTTACTCCATGCGTCATTCATGGGGCCTTATCTGCTTATTCATTGGATATTTTTCTAAGACTTCTGAGCTGTTTCTTTGCCCTTTCACAGTTGTCCTTGCCTGCTTAGCTTGGCTCTGAGCAACTTCAGACAGAATGGTGAGAAGTTAAGGTGAGAGAAAATCTTATGAGGAACAAGAAGGAGCAGAAAAGGGAAGTGAACTAATTATGAAGGGAGGAAGAGAGGAGCAGAAAATGGCAACAGGCACAGCAACAGCTTGTGTTTATGTAACATTTTTAATGCCGAATAATCTTTAAAGATGCTTCAGTGTTATGAAACTAAATTTGCTCCTGAACCAAGAGGGATTAGGATAGATGACGAAAAGACTGCTGAAAGTCTTCAATGAGTTAGTGTGCATATCCCAGATCTTACCATCTTGCCAGTGGAAGCTCTGTCACCAGCTGTACAGCATTTTTCAAAAAAGGACTTCTGAAAATACACAATCAGTAAGCTTTGCATGAACAGTTGGAAGGAAACACACCCTGAATGAGACATCACCTGAGATGGTATGTGTTTCTGGGAATTTGGAGCATCTGTGGGAATTCAGTGGTAGGAGATTCAGTTGTAAGAAAAAACAGACAAGCATTTCTGGAGCCACAAAAGAGACATCTGGATGATCCATTGCCTCTAAGGTACCAGAGCCATGCATCTCACTGAACAGCAGCCAGACATTCTTAATGCAGAGGGCAAACAGACAGAGACAGTGATACATATTTGTGCCAGTGATGTAGGTAGAAAAAGGGACAAGGTCCTGCAAGTAGAATTTGGAGAGCTAGTAAGTAGATTAAAGAACAGGACTGAAAAGACAGTAATCTCTGAATTACCGCTGGTGCCATGTACCAGTGAGTATAGCAATGGAAGATTAGTCCAGAAAAATGTGTGGCTGGCAAGGTGGTGCGGAGGGAAGGCTTTAGATTTCTGGGAGATTAGTCTGTTTTTGGAATTGTGAGACCTGTACAAAGTGGATGGGATGCATCTGAAACAGAATAGGACCAGCATTCCTGCTGGAGGGTTGCTTGATTTGTTGGGAGGGTTTAAACTAACTTGATGTGGTTTGGGATCCAAAAAGAAGGTTCTTCAAGGGGATATGAACAGCCAAAGTTAGAAAAGACAGCAAGGGAGTAAAGAATGCATGAAACTTAGAGGTCAGTTAAGGCACAAGGGAGTTTGTCGTGGTCGGATGGTATTTATTTTAATGCAAGGAGTCTAATGAACAAGGCTGATGAGTTGAAGGCATAAATTAAAGCAAAGAAGATATGATGTAATGGCTATCACTGAGAAGTGGTTGAGAGAGGGGCAAGATTGACAGCTCAAAATCCTAGGGTAAAGGCTCTTCTGGTGGGACAGGGAAGGTGGTGAAAGGGAAAGGGGTGTCACTGTATTGATCAAGAAATCATTTACAACAGCAAGGAGGGATGAGTTGAATGAAGCCAAATGGGTGGAATTGAAAAACCAAAAAGGAGCAGTCACATTGCTAGGAGTGTATGATAACGGAGTGCCCCCGAACAGTTGAAGAAAAATAAAAGAGCAGATATGCAGGCAAATTTGAGACAAGTGTAAAAGTAATAGGGTAGTTACAGTAGGGAATTTCAACTTGCCCAACATTAACTGCATTTGGAGGAGGTGAAATTCTTAAAATGTATCCAGACAAGCTTGATAATCAGTACATGGAAGGCCCTGCAAGAGAGGGAGTGGCTGTGATCTTGAATTAAGATAATGAAGCCAGGCAAGAAATTGAAGAATCAGTGAAAAAGCATTTTGCCAAACCATATGGGCCAGATCAAACCCCCACAGAATACATTATTAAGATAGTCTAGACCCTACCTTTCTCTTATTTTAAAAGTAAGTGTAATGTGTTGCATTCCAGATGCAATTTGATTGGTCAAGCTACTCAACGCTAAGCAAAACACACATTATTAATATACTATCGTTAAAATACAACAAAAGAAGAAATACATTAGAATAACTTAACTCTGTTGGAAAACTTAACAGAATAATAGATTATTTAACTACCAAACAGTAACTGTTCCAATATAGTAACATCCCATAAACACACTTATGACAAAGGCACTTTAATAAAATAGGTTATCTCATATGCAGAGGTAGTAGGAACTGCCAATGCTGGAGAATCTGAGATAACAAGGTGTAGAGCTGGATGAAAGCAGCAGGCCAAGCAGCATCAAAGGAGCAGGAAAACTGACATTTCAGAAGAATTATCTCATATGCAATTTTCTTGTCTTGGAGGAAAAAATATCAAGAGAGAAGTGTGTGTGTGTGTGTGTGTGTGTGTGTGTGTGAGAGAGTGTGTGTGTGAGTGTTACAGGGAGAGATGTACTGCAGCTCCCAAACTTAGCCTCAAGAACCCAGCAACTGTGACTGAAAAAAACTAAAACTAAAAATCCTGGCTCTGTGAGAGATTGACCCCACCCATTCAGGCTGCTTCTATTGTTCCAAACCACAAAAAAAATCCCTGGACGTCACAGGCTGTTTACCTTATGGGCTTTGAAGCAGACTGAGTGATATCTCTGGATCTCAAAATCTTTCTTTATAAACAAAGACTAGGACAGAATATCTTGAAATGTCATAGTGTTGTCACAATTCTATTCAGTTCAAGATTTGTTGTGGAAAATGACTAGGATGGGCCTAAACTGGGGGAAGGCTGACTTTGATAAGATCCATGATGTGGAGGTGCCAGTGTTGGACTGGGGTGGACAACATCAGAAATCACACAACACCAGGTTATAGTCCAACAGTTTTATTTGAAAACACAAGCTTTTGGGGCGTAGTCCTTTCATCAGGTGAAATGAGAAAGAAGCATACAGAACACAATTTATAAGTAAAAGATGAAAGGGTCACATAAGTAATGAAGACATGCTTTTAAAAAAATGTTAAATCTTTAACCAGTTAGAAGGTTTTAATTGATTAATCTGTATATGTAAATCCCCACATTTCCCCTGAGAGAACTAAAGGTTTTATCAGTGTAAAGAAGAGGTGACACTTTAGGTGGATGTTAGGTGTAATAAGATGATGCATCATTTGGCCAGAGGAGATGAGTGTAATACTTTTAGGTAAATCTATTTCAGAGCATTTAAGAATGAAATAGAGAGGGTACAGGGCCTGTGTGTTCCACTAATGACGAACGGCTCAACAAATCCTGTGATTCCTCTGCATCAGTGGATATACAGCATTTGACAACGAGAAAAAGGGAAGCTTCTGGCAGGATAAAAACTGAAGGAACTGTGGATGCAGTAAATCAGAAACAGAAACAAAAACAAATTTGTTGGAAAAGCTCAGCAGGTCTGGCAAAATCTGTGGAGAAAAATCAGAGTTAACATTTAGGGTCGAGTGACCCTTCTTCAGAAGTTAGTATCTGGCAGATGCAGACTGCTGAAAACAGCAGTAGACCTAGGGGAAATACAGAATATGTATATAAAGGAAATTAGGGGATCAAAAAAGCAGCATGAAATAATAATGGCAGGTAAACTAAAGGAAAATCCCACGTTAATTTACAAAATACATTAAGGATAAGAGGATAACTAGGGAAAGCGTAGGGCCTATCGAGGAACACATTTGGTGATTTGTGCGTGGAACCAGAGTATGTAGTTAAAGTTATAAATGAATATTTTGTGTCAGTTTTCATCAGTGAGAGGGATGATGTAGATATAGGAATCAGGGAGAAGGACTGTGTTATACTTAAAAACAATTAGTATAGAGGGAACAGGTTCTGATTGGTCTGGCAAACTTTAATGTAGATAAATATCCAGGGCCAAATGAAATATGTTCCAGGCTGTTGAGTGAGGCACAGGAGGAAATAGGCATGCTCGCAATAATTTTAAATTCCCCTCTGGATACAGGAAAGCTGCCAGAAAACTGAAGGACAGCCAATGTAGTACCAAAAGGAGCAAGGGATAAACCAGGAAACAATAGGCCAGCTACCCTAATAGTTAGAAAAAGAAATCCACTCATCCAGCATTAAATGTCCATCAAGCAGTTTGATAAATCAGAGATCATGGAGTGGCATGTTGTACGAGGGATAGTCAACATATATGTGTTGAATCTGATCTGTGCTATTTGATGAGGTTGTGAAGGGCATCATGTGGCTGAGAAATAGAAGTGGGCTAAGCATAAATTCTCGGGGTTTCCAGAGGTATTAGTGCAGGAACAGAAGGTGAAGCCATTGAAAGTGATTCCCTGTATACAACTCTATAATTAAGATGGAATCAGGCAAGTGTAGTTCCCCACTGCTACCAGCCAATGGAGGAGTTGCATTGGAGAAGGATACTGCAGTTAAATGTGTAAAATTCGACAGGTAGGTTGGAAAAATGAAGCTGTAGTTCACAAAGCAAATCATTTGTAACATTGAGGGCAGTTTTAATACTGCTGAACAAAAACCTGACGAGGGGTTCAAATATGGAATTACTGAAAAAGTAAGCATGGATTTGAAAGTTGACAACGCATTCAGACTTTGGAGCATTAAGGGAATTTGAGATGGGGCAGTCATTTAGGACAAAGGGTTCAAGAGTTAATATTCTGAGGAAATTGGTGATGGTGGCAAATTTGAAGGGCAAGGGGACATTATCCATTTTAATTTCCCCTCCCACTTCCTTGATGCTGTACCTATCCATTGCTGCTTCCACTTTCAGTGAGGCCAAATGTAAACTGGAGGGACCACACCTGATATTTTGCCTTGGAAGCTTAAAGGCCAATGGCCTTAACATTAACCTCACCAGCTTCAAAATCCCTCTAGCCTGAACCTTATCCCATGTCCAGCTCTCCCCTCCTGACCTGACCAGACCTAATCTGTCCATCTTCCTATTCACCAATCTGCTCCACCCTTCCCACGAACCAATCACAATAACCCCCACCTGCATTTACCTATCACCATTCTACCTCTGCAGCCCCGCAGCCCCACCATCTCCCTCTATTTATTTCTGGGCTCTTCCGCCCCCCACCCTGACAAAAGACTTTGACCTAATATGTTGACTTTCCTGCTCCTCTGGTGCTGTTTGACCTGTTGTGCTTTTCCAGCAATTTTTCTGCAATGGTCTCCAATGAACATCGTATTTAGGTAGATCAAGGTATTGATTTAGTTTAAAAATACATTGAAATCATCCAAGAGATAGTAGGAACTGCCAATGCTGGAAAATCTAAGATAACACGATGTGAAGCTGGATGAACACAGCGGACCGAGCAGGAAAACTTGACGTTTCGGGCCTGAAGAAGGGTCCCGACCCAAAACGTCAAGTTTTCCTGCTCCTCTGATGCTGCTTGGCCTGCTGTGTTCATCCAGCTTCACACCGTGTTATCTTGAAATCACCCAATTTCCTTTTTTATGACAACAACTGTTTTCAGCTCCTCAAAAATAAATTGAATAATTTTTGTAGACTTCAGTGTGAGAGATTACTTTGTCACTTTAATCATTTATGTTATGGTACTGATAACAATGGAATAAAGCTGTTTATGCAGCACAGTTAGAACAGGTTCTACTTCCTGCTTCTCAACTGCTATAATCTAATATGGTCTGAAGGAATTCCTGAGGCCTAACGGAGTGAGGGAACAGGTGATAAATACTAATGGTGTTAATTGCATTTTAAGTGGTTGCAAAAATTTTGGAGAACTCGTAAGTTTTTTTGTGCGCGACTGTCTGAAATGAAGCCCTTAGATAAATGTATAGGCTTGATTTCTGTTTACGTACAGTTATCTTTTGGAGTGTAAAATTGATAGCAGAGAATGGTTAAATCAAATTTTAAAGTTTTGATGTTGCAGTGATTGTAACGAGATCAGCCAGGTGGACCTCCATAGAATTGTATCAGAGATAATGGGAACTGCAGATGCTGGAGAATCCAAGATAACAAAGTGTGAAGCTGGATGAACACAGCAGGCCAAGCAGCATCTCAGGAGCACAAAAGCTGACGTTTCAGGCCTAGACCCTCCATCAGAGAGGGGGATGGGGAGAGGGTTCTGAAATAAATAGGGAGAGAAAAGAAGATAGGTGGGGAGGGGACAGGTCAGTCCAGGGAAGACGGACAGGTCAAGGAGGCGGGGTGCGGTTAGTAGGTAGGAAATGGAGGTGCGGCTTGAGGTGGGAGGAAGGGATGGGTGAGAGGAAGAGCAGGTTAGGGAAACGGAGACAGGCTGGGCTGGTTTTGGGATGCAGTGGGGGGAGGGGACGAACTGGGCTGGTTTTGGGATGCGGTGGGGGAAAGGGGAGAGTTTGAAGCTGGTGAAGTCCACATTGATACCATTGGGCTGCAGGGTTCCCAAGTGGAATATGAGTTGCTGTTCCTGCAACCTTCGGGTGGCATCATTGTGGCACTGCAGGAGGCCCATGATGGACATGTTGTCTAAAGAATGGGAGAGGGAGTTAAAATGATTCGTGACTGGGAGGTGCAGTTGTTTATTGCGAACCGAGCGGAGGTGTTCTGCAAAGCGGTCCCCAAGCCTCCGCTTGGTTTCCCCAATGTAGAGGAAGCCACATTGGGTACAGTGGATACAGTATACCACATTGGCAGATGTGCAGGTGAACATCTGCTTAATATGGAAAGTCATCTTGGGTCCTGGGATGGTGGTGAGGGAGGAGGTGTGGGGGCAAGTGTAGCACTTCCTGCGGTTGCAGGGGAAGGTGCTGGGTGTGGTAGGGTTGGAGGGGAGTGTGGAGCGAACAAGAGAGTCACGGAGAGAGTGGTCTCTCCGAAAGGCAGACAAGGGTGGGGATGGAAAAATGTCTTGGGTGGTCGGGTCGGATTCTAGATGGCGGAAGTGTCGGAAGATGATGCGTTGTATCCAGAGGTTGGTGGGGTGGTGTGTCAGAATGAGGGGGATCCTCTTGGGGCGGTTGTGGTGGGGGCGGGGTGTAAGGGATGTGTTGCGGGAAATGCAGGAGACATGGTCAAGGGCATTGTTGACCACTGGGGGGGGGAAAGTTGTGGTCCTTGAAGAACTGGGACATCTGGGATGTGCGGGAGTGGAATGCCTCATCCTGGGGGCGGAGGCGGAGGAATTGGGAATAGGTGATGGAATTCTTCCTCTCACCCATCCCTTCCTCCCACCTCAAGCTGCACCCCCATTTCCTACCTACTAACCTCATCCCCCCTCCTTGACCTGTCCGTCTTTCCAGACCTGACCTATCCCCTCCCTACCTCCCCACCTGTACTCTCCTCTCCACGTATCTTCTTTTCTCTCCATCTTCCATCCGCCTCCCTCTCTCTTCTCTATTTATTCCAGAACCCTCTCCCCAGCCCCCTCTCTGATGAAGGGTCTAGGCCTGAAACGTCAGCTCTTGTGCTCCTGAGATGCTGCTTGGCCTGCTGTGTTCATCCAGCTTCACACTTTGTTATTTTGGACCTCATAGAATATCGGTTCCCTGATTGAGGCTGTTAATCTGGTCCAATCAGGCAGCCGTGGCTGAAGATTTCAACAGGAGTGCAAGAGGCTGTGTTCACAGAGCTGGCTCTGAGGAAGCTGCATCAGTGTCAAGGACTTCCGACGTGTAAATAATGGTGACTTGGAGGCGGCTTACCAGCCTCTGTCAAGTCATTTCAATGGTGTTGTTATCCACCCTTGTTTTCTGAAAATAATGTTTATGACCAGAGGAAGAATGAAGTTACAATGTAGACTAGGGTTACTACTTTACCTAAGAGGAAGCAAGGTATGAAAACAAGGGCAGCAGATTCTTGAGAACACCACAACCTGCAAGTTCCTCCTACATGCCACTCACCAACCTGGCTTGGAAGTATCTCGCTATGCTTTCATTGTCTCTGGGTTGAAATCCTGGATTTCCCTCCCTCACAGCATTGTGGATATACCTGTAACATGTGAACTTAAGCCATTGAAGAAAGCAGCTCGCCACCACCTTAAAAAGGGGAATTAATGACGGGTAAAATATGCTGGCCAGAAAGTGATGCCGGTGTCCCATGAATGAACAAAAAAAAGTTCAATTTCATCTCTGCATTCTTCATTGGTTTACTTCATAATGGCAATATTTCAATCAATAATACATTATGCTAATAAAATTATGTATTCCAGCTATTTTACATGAAATTGCCACTCTTTTCATGGATGTGTGTTATCATCACCAAGTCATCCTGACTTGGAGGTGTGTTGCTGGGTCAGGATCCTAGAATTCCCTCCCTAGATCTGTGGGGCTCTGCCTGCAACACATTGACCATGGCAGCCTAAGAGGGTGGCTCATTATTGCCTTCACAAGGGCAGATGGCAACGGGCAATAAAAAAAAGTGCTGGCAAACCAACAAAGTTCATGTCCCATAATGAATAGTTAAAAAAATCTGGAATGGATGGAACTCTAAAATTCACATGTGCAGCCACTCCAAAGGTCCGCATGTGGCGGGCAATGTGCTGACGCCATCTGTAGAATCGACTTACAATTTCAGAAGTTACTGCCATGCGTGAACTTTGAAGGGCCATACAGAAGAAAAATCATTCATGAGAATGCTGTACACTTTGACTGCCCGATACTACTCAATTGAAATATTCTGCTACTAATACAAACATCACTGAGTTGAAACTTCTTGTGAGCAATACGATGCCCCTGCTTTGATGTGTATCTCCATCTTATTATCCAAATCCTCCGTATCATGTTTGGTTTGGAATACGTTATTGTAGCATTTGGTACAGTTCATGGCATAGTGGGGCTTTAAATTACATCTGAATCATTGATTTACTGTGCATTTCTGGGGTGCACTCACCTGTGGAAAAACCCAAATTTTCTTCACTTGTCAAAGTTATCAATAGCATTGCCATCCTCATTTATAACAGTTACAATTCTCCCTTTGTACTGTCACCTGCAACATGTATCTAGACAACATACAATATAATGGGGCGGCACGGTGGTTCAGTGGTTAGCACTGCAGCCTCACAGCGCCAGGGACCGGGGTTCGATTCCAGCCTTGGGTAACTGTCTGTGTGGAGTTTGCACGTTCTCCCCGTGTCTGCGTGGGTTTCCTCCGGGTGCTCCGGTTTCCTCCCACAGTCCAAAGATGTGCAAGCTAGGTGGATTGGCCATGATGATCAAGGTTGTCTGGGTTATAGGGGGATGTGTCTGGGTGGGATGCTCCAAGAGGCGGTGTGGACTTTTTGGGCTGAAGGGCCTGTTTCCACACTGTAGGGAATCTAATCAATATCTCACTAACTTATTAACATGGCAACTGCAACCCTGAAACAAAATAAGAACTGATGTCTTCAAAACACTTCCTTCTTAACAATTCTTTAATCATTCATGAATTTTCACTGAAGCTGTGAAAACCCTTGGAGGTAAAGGTAAATGAAAGTAACTATGAAGCGGCTCCTATATTCATTCTGGTCAGTAAAGTTAAAGTGGGTTTATCTTAAATCATACTCAACCCAGTAATTATTAGCAAAGTCCAGGAAAAATTAACTCAGTTCAGTAGTAACATTTTTGCCTTGTATGTAAGTTATACAGGGTAATAGAATGCAGTTTGCTAATCTCTTAGGAATTTCATGAGCTACTAGATGAAATGAGGATCTTCTCTATAAAGAGAAAAAATAAATTTCTACTCACACCCGTAACTAATTGCATCACTGAAAAACCCTTGGATGGATGGAACACCGTGGTTGGAGGAACTTTAATTATTGATAATGATCTTGTGACCGTACATTTGTTTTGCTGAAGTTATAGAAGGAACCTAGACATTGCCTGCTATTTCTTCATTGTGGTTGCTCCTTTGTTTTGAATTGGTATTGAATTTTGTCCCTGATTGAAACTGAAAATTCAGAGTAATAACACTGTTCCTTAAAGGACAAGTAAGATTATGTTAGGTTTAAAATAGTGATGGTAAAGTATAGATTGGGTCTAAAAGTTAACTTTATAAATTGGAGGAAGGCCAATTTTGATGGTATGAGGCAAGAATTTCCAGAAGTTGATTGCAGCTAGATATTTGCAGTCATGGGGTGGCTGGAAAATGGGAAGCTTTCAAAAATGAGATAAACCAGATTCTAGAAACAGTATGCTCCAGTTACGGTGAAGGACGTAACCAGTAGGTGTAGGGAATGCCCAATGACTAGAGAAATTGAGGTCTTAGTAGAGAAAAAGAAGGAAGCCTATGTCTGGTATAGACAGCAGGGATTGAGTGAATCCCTAGAAGCATATAAAGGCAGTAGAAGCACACTTAAAAGGAAAATCAGGAGGCCAAAAATGGGACATGAGATTGTTTTGGCAAATAGGGTTAAGGAAAATCCAAAGGGATTCTACAAGTGCATTAAGGCCAAATGAGTAACTAGGGAGAGAATGATGCCCCTTAAAGATCAGCAAGCCACCAATATGTGGAGCTACAGGTGGGGCAGGTACTACGCGCGTATTTTACATCCGTGTTTATTGTAGAGAAGGATGTGGAAGCTAGAGAACATGGGGAAATAAATAGCGACATCTTGAAAAACTTCTGTATTACAGAGGAGTAGGGTGCTGTCTGTCTTAAAATGCATAAAGGTGGATAAATCCCTGGCACCTGATCAGGAGTAGCCTAGAACTTTGCGGGAAGCTGGGGAAGTGATTCCTGGGCCTATTACTGAGATATTTGTATCATTGATAGCCAAAGGTGAGGTACTAGAAGACTGAAGGTTGGCGAATGTGGTGCCACTATTTTAAAAAAAAGATGGTAAGGAAAAGCTAGGGAACTATAGACCAGTGAACCTAACATCAGTGGAGGGCAAGTTGTTGGAAGGAATCCTGGGGGACAGGATTTACATGTATTTGGAAAGGCAAAGACTGATTAGGGATAGTCAACATGGGAAATCATGTCTCACTAACTTGAGTGAGTAATTTGAAGACGTAATGAAAAGGATTGATGAAGGCAGAGTGGTGGACCTGATATTTATGGATTTTAGTAAGGCATTTGACAAGGCTCTGTATGGTATAATGGTTAGCAAGATTAGATCACATGGAATAGAGGCAGAACTAGCCCTTTGGATACAGAACTGGCTCGAAGGTAGGAGACAAGGTGGTGGTGGTTTGCTTTTCAGACTGAAGGCCTGTGACCAGTGGTTGGCCACAAGGATCGGTGCTGGGTCCACTGCCTTTTGTCATTTATATAAATGATTTGGATGTAAACATAAGGGGGTATGGTTAGTACGTTTGCAGATGACACCAAAACTGGAGATGTAGTGCACAGTTAGAAGGTTACCTCGGAGCTCAACAGGACCTTGATCAGATCAGCCGAGGAGTGGCAAATGCACATAAAAGCCCACTGATAAGACTTTGAATATAAAACAGTCTTGTTTCTCCTCTGTTAATTAATGATAGCTGGAACAATATGTCCGCAGATGATATCCATTTGTTAGGGAAGGGAAAATAGCCAGTAGTTCCTGAACTAAATTAGTAACTATGATGCCTGTTGAGATTGTGTTTTTTTGTGTGGAGACTTCTGGTGAGGATAGATTCAAGCTAAGTTTGTGATGGCAGCTTATTTTTTTGACAACCAGTATTTCAATTAGTCTGCTCATTGATGAGCTATAGTCTAGATTCCATTGTAAATCCCTTGTATCTGTAAATGTGTGTGTATATATTTAAATGAATGTGTGTGTTATATAAATGTATAAATTTGTCTGTTGATGTTTTATCTTGAGCTGCTTCCATAAGTGATAGATTGCCATTGTCTTCAGCTGTCAGAGCACAGTAAGAAATCAGGCCCCAAGTCTACCCGAGCTAGAACGGGAACTCAGCCCATGCTCTGATGTCATTGTGAATCATGTGCTATCATTTAGTAAAGTTAGCTAAATGACCATTAAGTATAAGATCCTTTAGAAAAAAATTTGAAATGCTTAATACGGGACATCTATTGAAACTTACAGAATGCTGAAAAGCCTGGATAGAATGGATGTTGGGAAGATATTTCCATTAGCAGGAGAGACTAGGACCCGAGGGCACAGCCTTAGAATAAAGGGAAGACCCTTTAGAACGAAGATGAGGAGCAACCTCTTAAGCCAGAGGGTGGTGAATCAATCGATTTCATTTCCCCAGAAGGCTACAGAGGCCTGGTCATTCTGTATATTTAAAACAGAGATAGATAGACTCTTGTCTGTTAAGCAGATCAAAGGTTACCAGGAGAAGGCAGGACAATGTAGTTAAGGAACTTATCAGCCATGACTGAATGGTGGAGCAAGACTCCCTGGGCTGAATAGCCTAACTTCTCTAACTTCTCCTCCTATGTCTTATGATCTAATGGTCAAACAAGGCAATAGCTCCATTCAACAAGTGTATGTATGGAAAACATCTCTCTGAAAGGCTGTTTCCCTGATTGCAATTTGAGTCAAGTATTTATCCATCGCTCTGTCTCACTGGTTACCTAGGCTTCTTGAGCACCATGGGGTTACAGGATAGGTGCAATGATTCCAGAATTTCACATCTGGAACACAAGCCTGTAGTTGGTTCACTGTAAGCTGAACACTCCTACCTCACTGTGCATTCTTCAGTACTGGGTCCCTATGTTCCGGTAATGGAGTTCGTGCCAGTGTATATTTCATAGCGCGGCATTTTTGGTGTTCCAGACAGATCCTCACACCACCCAGCCAAGGCAAACACCCCATCCCTAGGTTAAACAATCCTTTTGACTCTACAATAACAATGGGGTCCCTTTTCTTATTGTGTCACAAAGAAATTTCCTCTGACCTGTTTATCACCTAGCCTTTCACTACATTATGATGGGCCCTAGCATTTGCAGGTATTTCAATCATGATGTTCCTTTTTGTATTAGCATGATTACCTTTTTTCTTATTCTGTTTACTGTTACTAATTTGGCTCCAGTGTTAACTGTTTCAATTGCAATGTAAATATTCTTCCTGCTTCAACAGCATTCAAGTAGTCCTGTGCTGTACCTGCACCACATTGACACTTCAATTTTAAGTATGTCCACTTTTGCTCTGGTATGCCCTCCTGCACCCTTCACTGAGTCAGGATTTATCTCCTTGCCTGAAAGTAATGATAGAGTTAGGGAAATGCCAGACTATGAAGTTACAGAAACTCTGCAGATCTGGCAGTATCTGTAGAGAGAGAAATAGAGTTAATTTTTCGAGTGCAGTGATCCTTTGAAGGAAACGGATTTTCTCCAGCATCTTATGCTCTTGTTTCAAGTTCAAGATTGTGGTTGAATACAGTTCTTGTGTTGCTAAAGGCCCACAGCACCTCATGGTTGCTCAGTTTTGAGTTGTTAGATCTGTTCAGTTTGTTCCATTTTAGCATGGTTTTACCAATCAACAAGATGTGAAAGCAGACCTTTGTCTCCACAGCAACTCTATGGTAATCACGCCTACTGATATTGTCATGGACAGATCCATCTGCAAGAGGTAAATTGGTGAAGATGTGGTCAAGTAAGGATTTCCTTCTAATATAAGTCCAAAATGTGAAATTTAACTCAGCACTACTTTTCAGTCTCAAGCTACTTTCAATCTACTACTAATAAACCAAGCTGATATGTATGACGCATTAAGTGCTGAGTGCTACAAGTCATCTCAATAACTTGTTTAATCTCAGTTCGGTCACTTGATATCTCCCATACACCTGTTTGTCTTTCTCCTCATAATTATTTTCAGATTTTAAAAGTGTTCCTCTGATCGTATGTTGAGACCAGGCAGATAAAATGTTCAAAAATAAATCTGTGTTTAGAAACTCTGCTGACATGTGCCTATGGGCATGAGAGATCTGATCATCTGAGTTACTGGAATTGGGTGTGTGTGGAGCTTGCATGTTCTCCCTGTGTCAGGTTGGGTTTCTGCTGGGGCCTCTGGTTTCCTTCCATAGTCCAAAGATGTGCAGGATAGATGGATTGGCCATGCTGAATTTCCCCATAGTGTCCAAAGATTTATAGGCTAGGCGGATTAGCTATGGTAAATGCAGGGTTACCAGGATGAGGTGAAGGGAGGATCTGGGTGGGCTGATGCAGACTTGATGGGCCAAATGGCCTCAATCTGCACTGTAGGGATTCTTTGATTCTATAACTTTGGTACAAAAAGTGACCTGAACACTTCTGGCACACGTGCTCCTGACAGATTTTGTAAACAAACAATAAATGCGCCTACTTTATATGGTTCTCCTTATTTAGAATATTGCATTGTGTTCTTACTTTTGATCTCCAGAGTATTTGAATACGTTGCTTTCTTACAGTTTCACCATTTGAAGACAGAAATTCATAATGCCTCTTTAGGATTATTTCCTTCTGTGACAACAAAAACCAAGGAGTGAATTAATTACTGGTTCTGTGGTGCCATATGCTAACCTTAAAATTTGAATGCAACTTCAAACTGTATATAGCCAAATAGTTAATTTGCCAGTTTTAGCCATGTTAATGTCAGGAACCATTCTGATGAGGCACTGTGCTTCCCTAGAGACAAAATGAAAATTGTACTTTTCTCCAACAGATGATTAGGGCTGATGCTTCATCTAACTATATCATTGTAAGTTGCAGCGAATTGCACTTCTGAGAGTCAAAACCACCCCCTATCCTTGGATTGCTCTTAACAATAAAAGTAACCATTGGTTCATTTTCTCCAATGCCAAACATCTATCTTGCACCTTCGCTCCCACCTCTTCAAACTCTAGGCTTCTACCTTTTCCTGCTCAAAGGTAAGAAAACCTGATCTTTATTATGCTCTTTTCCTAGTCCTTCCCATGTTAATGGTATGCCATATACCAAGAGTGAACCTCATTTGAACATTATATAAATAAGTGTAGGTCTTTCCTGTACTATGCGATGAGAGAAAACCTGATTTAATTGAATTTATAAAGTATTTTTCAACTATGAAGTTTGATGCCCTTCGCTCTAAATGCGATGATTGCTGGCAACTGAAGCAAACTAAACCCTCCGTCATCCCCAACTGTACTGATATTGCTGGGGGAAAAAAGAATATTGCTTTTGTTGTTCATTTTTCTTGCCCTTCACAGATTCTCAATTGGTCATACACTTGAATCAGAGAAACACTTTAACAGCTCTTTACACCTTAAGCTTTTATTCTCTGTAAAATCCTTAGATGTGCCATTTTATCAAATGCTTTCTGAACATATAAGTACAACACATCCACTGATCCTCCTTTATCTACATCACTCTCTCAAAGAACACCAATAGATTTGTTAAACATGGTATTCCTTTCAAAAAAATTATGTTGACCCTGCTTGATTACCTAGAAATTACCGAAGTACTTAGTGATAACTTCTTCAATAATAGCATTGAACATTTTCCCCGTGACCGATGTGAAGCTAACTGATCTGCAGTTTCCTGCTTTCTGTTACACTCTGTTTTTGAATAGAAGAGTCTTTATTTTCCCCTCAAATGCGTGCATCCCTGAATCAAGGGAATCTTGGAAAATTACAACTAATGCATCAACTATCTTGCTAACCACATCTTCTAAGATCATAGGTTGAAGTCTGTTCCGTCCATGGCAATTGTCCGCCTGTAGCTTGAACAATTTAAACAGTACCACTTCACTGATTTTCCTGAGGTATTCTCTCTCTTCCATTTCCTGATTTATTGCGACTTTTCACATATTGTCTCCTCTGTCATGAAGACTGATGCAAAAGAACTATTTAGTTCATCTGCCATTTTCTGTTCTTTCATTACTAACTCTCCAGTCTCATTATTTATTGGACATATACTCACTTTGTTAGCTCTTTTTAAAACAGTTATCAAAACTCTTGCCATCTGTTTTACAGTGCATTCCTTACACTACTTGGTGAGTGAAAAAGCTTTTCCTCAGATCTCTTTTGCAGTCACTTTAAATCTAACCCTTACGTCCTCATTCCTCTTTACATGAGGAAAAAGTTTCACCTTTTCTGTTCTATCCCCTCATGATCTTGAACAGCTGTATCCGATCTCCAGTTAAGTGCCTCCACTCCAGGGTGTACAGTCCCACGTTGTTCAATCTTTTGTCATCCTTGGAACCATTCTTACAAATTGCTTCTGCATACACCTATGTATAGGGCTATTACAGAATTCTCAGACTGGCACATATGTGCTCACGTTTAAGATGGAAAGTTCAAGCCCAAACAAACTGACTTCAACTAACAACCCTAAATGAACAATATTTCCTGGTTTGTCATTTGACTTTTCTCTTTTGCAGTTAAAAATGATAGTATGACTGATATACCTGATGAACAATATAATTTAAATGCTACTTGGCTGCTTTGCTCTCAGATTCTATATGCACACATAAAGTATGGGCTGTTTGGTAAACCTGTTAACTGTTTTGTTTTTCTTTTTCAGTTACTGAAAAAGAAGTCCAACAGTGGTAAGTCCAGTGTTCCTATATTTTTAAAAGGGGAAAAATGTTTTCTATCAAATACCATCTAATTGAATGATAGAGTATTTCAACGGACTCAATGGTTTACTCCTGTTTCTATGTATAAATCCAATCAGAATGCCTCCTTGGTAAGCTACACCACATTAGGAAGATCTCAGGTTTTATAACTTGATTGGCTCAGGCTACTTAGCATAGCACAGTGTGATGGTAGGAATACTTTAAATGGCAACACAGGAAAAATCAGCCAGTGTTTCTTCTGAATACTGTCAGCTGCTGAAATGTAATAATCCAAAATGTCATTTAGGTTGCTACCTAGCAGTTCCTTCACTCTGAGATGTTAATTAATTCAGTCTATTTGGCATGATGGTACAGTGGTTCACACTTTTACCTCACAGCTGGGTACTCTGGGTTCCTCCCACAGTGTCAACATGTGTAGGTTAGGTGGATTAGCCATGTTAAACTGCTCGGTAGTGTCCAGGTAGATGAGCTGTTGACAAATGCGGGGTCTGGAATTTTTGGGAGGTGTGGAGGATGTTGATTTGGATGGGGTACACTTCAGAGGGTCGGTGCAGGCTCCATGGGCTGAATGGCCTGTATCTGCACTGAAAAATTTCTATGATTCTATCTCATTGCACAATGCCAGGACTTTTATAACCTGCGTCCTGGTTCCAGAACATGCTGCTAGCAGGAACTAGGGGGGGAAGGGGAACATGTTAGTGTTTAGTTGCAAAGGAGCTAAGTTGAATATTGTTCTAACAGCATCTGGCTGATATTAATTTAATCTAAAATGGATATTGTAATGATGTACCAGGAAATATCTCACATTTTGACTGTCTCAAATCTGTTTCCAGTGAGCCTGGGTCTACTCCATGACATTTTGTTGCCCCATGTTTGAGAAAAGTTGTCAATTTCATCATTGATAGAAAAGAAATGACATTTATAAAGGAAGGATGTTGTTCTTCAGTTGAGTTCCAGCATTTTTCAGCAAGTGTGCTGCATCTGGTTTCACTGGGACCTTTCCAGAGAATAAAAGTCCAAAGTTAACATTTTTTGCCATTGATGATCACAAAAATAAATTAGAACTTCATACAGAGCTTTTCATACCTGTTTCGATGTAACATGTTTTGATACAACTCTTGGTAAGAACAGATTCAGAAAACTAACTTAAGATAACTATTTAGTTTTTATAATATTTATTTTCCAAGGTTAAGCCTTAGAACATTAGTAGTATGTTATCTTTGATAGGATATCCAAATTACGAATGGTGCCATTTGAACTAGTGAGTAATTGGATGTAATATTTATTCAGACTGGTAAATACAGTTGGTCTGTTCTCATCTGATGCAAATACTTCATATTCTAGGCATCCAGTTAATGCTGTGGCGAATGAACAGCTTCAGGAGCTTTACATGTTATAGACTTGAGATGGAAGTTGTTGGGAAATCGATGAGGGAAAAAAATGCAGGGCAAGCACAGGGAAGGATTTAAAGAGAAATGTCTAGATTGGCCATTGCTGCTCTAAGAAACAACCATGTTTGTATATGATTACTATTTGAGAGAGCAATGGAGCTTATGTTTCCTTTAACTTGCTCATTTTGCTAAGTTCTACTGATGAAGAAAAATATTTTTGCACGTCAGACCATGATGAAGTGAAGGCATCAACTGATCGATGTGGATGAGGACATTTAGGTTAATATTTTAGAAGATTAATGCAGGGATAATCATATTTAATTCGCTCTGCCATCATTTGACATTTAATTTCAAACTGTTCACGCATTACATTTGTTATTGTTTGGTGCACAGGCACAAGTGTTCTTGGTGACTTCTAAGTATTGCGATGGCATTTTCATCTTCTGACTAAAATTTAGAAAAGTTGTATTTTTTAATTTAGAAAAAAGTCTCAGTTCAGTTCATTTATCAGAATTTATAAATCTTTGCTAAGTTTTCCTGCTTTTCTATGCCCTTATTTTGATTTTATAGCAGAGTATTTTGGCAGTCAGTTTTTTTTGGACAAAACTTTTGATTGGTTCATGTTTTCTTGTCAGAATAGTGTGTCCATTGGTGCTTCCAACATTCATAATAAAATGCTAGACATGGGTTTAAAATTCTTCACATTCAGTTGGATGTAACCGGTAAAGGAGTAGAATTACTTGCAGCAGTTTTCCCAAATGGGTTGATTGGTTTAGTCAAGCAAATAGCTTCAGCTGTGCAAGTTAAGATACTCTGGAGCCACTATCTCTACTGGATAGATTTTTAAAAATTCAACTTGATTAGATTCCCTACAGTGTGGAAACAGGCCCTTCGGCCCAACAAGTCCACACCGCCCCTTGATGCATCCCAACCAGGCCCATCCCCATATAACCCACACACCCCTGAACACTACGGGCAATTTAGCCTGGCCGATCCACCTAGCCTGCACATCTTTGGACTGTGAGAGGAAACCGGAGTACCTGGAGGAAACCCACGCAGACACGGGGAGAATGTGCAAACTCCACACAGACAGTTGCCCAAGGCTGGAATTGAACCCAGGTCCCTGGTGCTGTGAGGCTGCAGTGCTAACCACTGAGCCACTGTGCCGCCCAGCTTGTGCAGAGGTGTTATTATACACGTCTGCAACAGGCAGGACTTGAACCTGGGTCTCTGGCTCAGAATTAGGGACACCACATTGTCACAAGTTGATAAGCTGATCCAAGATGGTATGGTGCTAGGAGAAAGTTGTTTTGGTGGCGAAGAATATCAGCCAAGGTTTCTGTAACTGCTTTTTAAAAAAATCTGGTATCCTATGCTTGGAGTTGAAAGTATGTGGAAATTGGTGGCTATGACACCCTTTATGAATTAACATAATATTTGTATTCTGAATACTTAAAAATAAAGTAGGATAGCCTTGAATTTTAAAAACAAACAGAAAGAACTGTAATGCTGTAAATCAGGAATAAAATCAGAAGTTGCTGGAAAAGCTTAGCAGGCCTGGCAGCATCTGTGAAGGAGAAAATCAGAGTCAATGTTTTGAGTTTGGTAATCTTTCCTCTGATTTAACTCTCTGAAACTTTCTTCACAGATGTTGCCAGACCTGCAGCACTTCTGTTTTTGTTTGTCTTGAATTGTGTTGTTTTTGTAGAATGGAGTCCTTTTAGTAATGTGCTGTTGTGTCATTATAATTTGTGGTCTGATCATCTTGCCTGTAGAAATAAACTGAAGTACATTAAAGATTTTTGCAGCCAATACAAAATGTTAACTGGCATAACTGATGCAAACTTGAAAAACATTGGTTTATTGTAGGGATGTGCTCAGTAGTTTGTGTTGCATAAGTGATACTTGCCAAAGTATTTATTAAGAAGTACAACAGACAGAAAACAAATGACCTGAATAATGTTTTCCTATGTTTCATTTAATTTGCAGTTGAGTATTTTGAGGTGTTGAAATGAAAGTCGGATACTCGTCACTACTGTTTAGTGGTACTGAGGAATACAAAATTAAACATGATGTTGTTGAAACAATTTAGTTATTTTTGCTTACGAAGAAGTTTGTTTCCCCTGAACTGCTGGCAACGTTTTGGGAAGAAAGGCATATTTTATTGTAACTTCAGACAGCAACAGCCTAATCTTAATCCTGTGACAGAAATTGCGAACAGAACCTTTTTCTAAATACTTGTAACTCTCAGTCAGAGGTTGCAGTCAGATTTTAGGAGACCAAAATGTTTAAAAAATGGTCTTAATGT
Source organism: Stegostoma tigrinum (assembly GCF_030684315.1). NCBI lineage: Eukaryota > Metazoa > Chordata > Chondrichthyes > Orectolobiformes > Stegostomatidae > Stegostoma > Stegostoma tigrinum. The sequence goes on from NC_081382.1 coordinate 34,937,970, forward strand.
ATTTCTTCTGTAGAGTCACTCCAGATTCAGAGATAAGAACAATGTTATTATGGTTCACAAAGCTCTTCAACAGAATGCTGAATCATGTACTGTTTAAAAAAAGATTTTGTTGCCTAACTTTCAAACCAGATTTGTGGTTAAGAATTTCCAGCAACTTCTAGCCTCTTTCAATCTACGAATCTTCAGTTTTCTATTGACCGAAATAAAGACATTTCAGCAAATTTTACACATGGGTATTTGCTCCCAATCATTTTCAGTTTTAAATTTGTATAGCTGTATTTAAAAAGTAAACTACCTTGTATTGACATCCTTCTCCCTATGCTCATCACTTCCATTGGTTGAAGGATAGAATTAAAGCATAAAACGTTTGTGCAAGCAAGTTTCATCTTAAACATTGATGTAGGATTTTTATAAAAATAAAGACAGGGAATCTGTTATTATAAAATGGGATAAATTTGCAGAAAGGGGTAAGGGGTCAGGGGGTGTGCAGTTGAGGGTAGTCAGTTTAGTAGTTACCCAGGAGTTAGACTAGATTTTTAATTTTTCCTGGGTAACTTTTGGCTCAAATTCTCAAACTCTTATGCATCTTTTGGAGGTTTTGATAGTGAATAGGGCAATCCCCACCAGGTATGCTGGTTCCAGAATTAATGAGATTATGATATGTACTCCAGTCTGTGCTGTTCCAATACCAATTTCTACTTTCAAAGCTATGCCTTTCTGCCTCGGCTGAAACTCTTATCCATGCTTTGTTATCTCTGGATGTGACCATTCTACTCTTCAGTAAACTGAGGTTGTAGTAATTGTGACAAGGTCAGCCAGGTGGACCTTGCAGAATATGAGTTCCCTGATTGGAGGTGTTAATCTGGTCCAATCAGGGGTCCTTGGCCAACAGATATAAACAGGAGTGTCAGAGGTCCTGTTCACTCTGACAGCTGGCTCTGAGGAAGCTGGATCAGTGTCAAGGACATTCCATATGTAAACAAAGGGTTACTTGGTGATGGAATATCAGCCTCTTTGAAGTTATTTCACTGGCAGTGAAAGAAAAGCACGATCCTGAAGAAATTTACTCTCAGTGGTCATTTTTGAGTTGGAGTCAGCATTTCTGGCATCATGTCTTTATTTGGGAAGCTTGACTTATTCACTTAAGGAATATTATGACCCCCAAGCCTCTTCTAATTCTGAAACATTATCAGTTATACTTGGCGATTGGAGAACCAGGAAAATGTGTATCAGGATTTTTGACTAGGTTAAGATGACTAGCAGAGGCATGTGACTTTGGTTTAACCCTTAACAAGATGTTGAGAGACTGTTTGGTATGAGGGATTAATGAGCTAACCATGCCAAAGCGCCAACAAACTGAAGCCCAGCTGGACTTGAAAATAGGCACTATAAAATGACTTTATCATTGGAAAATGTAGCAAGTGGACCATATGAGTTGCAGGCTATTCTGACGTAAGTAGATTCCTTGCAGTCCAACTAAACTTGGGGAAATACTACATGAGTGAAGGCAATTGCATAGCCACACTCTGGACATACCCTGAAAGGAAGAACTCTAGATCAGCCCACAGCAAAACCCTAAAAGAAAATCAAGCCTGCCATTTTAGTTGTTACTAGTCTGTGAACTTGAGACAGCAAAAGAGACCTAAATTGAATAAGAGAACTCGTAGGCTGGTATCTAGGAGAGTGTACACCCTGGAAAGTCCACCAGGTTGGAACAGTTAAATTGCTTAGCAACATGCAAATCAGAACCGGTTGAAAAAGAAGTCTGGTTAAATGGTTACCTGGTTGTAAGGGAGGTCAATAATAGTGAGGCTGTTTCAGTGGCCACAGAACCAGTCTTTAACAAAATTCACTTAGGACTCCAACCCTTAAGTTTGTGCAAGACTTTGGCTAAACTGAGATCCTTCACACATTAAGGGTACAACTTCAGCTCTGGCCTCTTATGAGAAGCAGCTGGTTCAGTTACCACTGATTGGAGTAAAAGACTTGGGTCCAAGCTTGAAGAGCGAAATTGGTTGAGAAAGATTCACTTAGATTGACTCAACATTTTTCAATTAGAAAATGGCTGCCTGAATGAAGTCCTAATTTAATACCCGGAGGTTTTTCAGGAAGGTCTACAGACTATGAAAAAGGCCACGGCCATCTTACATGTTGACCAGGAAGCAATTCCACAATTCAGCAAGGCCTGCCTTATGGGCAAAAATCAGAAGGCCTGAGAGCGAAGGAATCATCAAACCAATCGGCTGAATGGACATCACTGATCTTATGGATTGAGAGGCCCAGCAGGTTGGTTTGCCTTTGTGAGGATTTTAAACAAAAGGTAAACTGCTTTTTTCAGCTGGATAAATACCGAATTCCTCACTTAGAGGATGTATATGCACAGCTGGCGAGGGGCTGTCCTTCACGAAGCTGGATATGAACTCTGTGTACTTGCAGTTGTGCTTTGACGAGGATTTCCAGAAATATGCTACAGTCCTTAAGTGTTTGTACTAACGTACGAGACTGCCATTTTGACTATTACCAGCCTATGCAATTTTTCAGCTGAAGGTGGAGAATATTTTACAAGGTTTACCCAAGGACGCCATTTATCTAAATGACCTGCTATAACAGGGAAATGAGTAAGGAGCACTTAGAAAACTTGGACATGGGCCATAGATGTTTTTCCCAGGCAGGCGTATAACTTAAAAGGGAAAAATGTGTGTTCCAGGCACCCCAAGTGACCGACTTGGCTACAGAGTCAACAAGACTGGGTTATACCCATTGGAAATGAAGTGAGGGCGATCAAAGCAGCTCTGGCGCCCACGTCAGTACTGGAGCTTATGTCTTTCTGTGGCCTGATGAACTATTACGGAAGGTTTGTATATAACCTGACCTCCATCCTGGCACCTTTGGATCAACTCTTAAGAGGGTCACTCTTGGAAATGGTCGCTTAGCCAAGCCATAGCCTTTAGGGAAGTGAAGAAACTGCTGTCATCCTCTTAAGATGTTGGCACTGAATGTTCCCAAGCGATATTGACACTTGATGCCGTCCTGTATTGCATCGGGGTAGTATTGGCTCATGGGTGGCCCAATAGAGAGGAACGCCCACTAGCATATACATCCAGGAGATGGGCTAATGCAGAGCTTAAGTACATCCAGATAGAGAAGGAATGTTTGGTGGTCATATCTGGAGTCAGGAAGTTCTACCAAGAACTTTTGTGGACGTAAATTTGTAATAGTAATGGACTGCAAACCCCTGGTAGGTTTACTTAGAGGACAAGGCTTTAGGCTTTAGGCCATGTTCAGCTGTGGGCTCTAATACTAAGTGCATATAATTAAAATTTGGAACACTGTCAGGAGGCCAAGTAGCAAACTTGGGTGCATTGAGTAGCCTGTTGCTGGCAGGTACACCACCAGTGGTACTGTTACAGGAACACTCTGTGATAGTTTTAAATTTTATGGATGCACTTCCAGTCACAGCTGACACTATCAGACTTTGGATGCAAAAAGGTCCTCTTCTGACACAACTTAAGCAGTTGGTGCTAGTGGGGGAAACCAAAGGGCCATCACAGCCAGAGCTGAAATCTTCTTGGACCCAGAGAGACTAGATCACAGTAGAGAATGGAATGATATTGCGGGAAGCAAGAGTGATTGTTTTGGGCAAAGGTCACCGCCAGCTACTGGCTGAACTCCACCAGGGTCATCTGAGGGTTTCCAAAATGAAGATGCTGGCGAGAGTTTATGTCTGGTGATGAGGACTGGTTGCAGGCCTGGCTGCATTGTTGGGGCAGTGCCAAAAAGGACAAAAGTTGCTGCCAGCAGCTTCCCCACATTTGTGGGAATGGTCGGGTAAACCTGAATTCAGTTATATGTCGTCTGTGCAGGTTCTTGAATGGGCTCACTGCTCTTAGTCATTGTGGATGCCGACTCAAAGTGGCTGGATGTGCATAGACTTCATTCATTAAACATGGGGACAATGATAGAAAAGCTGCGAGCATCTTTTGCAATACATGGACTCCTGGAAGTATTGGTCATGGATAATGAGCCATCTTTTACCAACAGGGAATTTGAATACTTCTTAAAATCGAATGGTATTTGCCATATAAGGACAGCTCCATACTAACCATCAAATGGTCTGTCAGAAAGAATGATTCACACTTTGAAAGCAGTTTTAAACAAACAGCCTACAGCTTCAGTAGATATCGAACTGTCCCAGTTCCTGTTTGATTACAAGAGCATCTCCCATACAACTACTGGGATAGCTCCTGCAGAGTCGCTGATGGGGAGAAGACTCTGCACCAAGTTAAGTCTGATCTTCCTGGAGCTGGGGTGGGAGATGTGAAATTATATTAGGCATGTAAGAATCTGCTAAGGGAGAGAGATACTTTACTTCAGAGGACGGAGTTTGGTGTAGGAACCATGGGAATGGCACTGCATGGGTAAAAGGCACAGCTGATGTGAGATCAGGTCAAGTGACATATATATTCCAGATAGGTGCAATGGTCTGGAACTGACATGTGAACTGTATGAAAGCTGCTAATTCGCGGGTGAAAAATTGCCCAGCTCCTCTGCTAATTTTCCGACTGTTCCGGAACCTGTGGGTTCTCTCTTTCCATCAAGCATTGAAAATAATTCGGAATCTGGGATGGCTATGGCAGATGGTCACAGCCTCAATAGCTTTGCTGTTTGAAGAGGAGAGTGAATTTCTTCTGAGATGCTCCAGGCGCAAGAGGTGAGCTACTGTGTGTTACACACCACCTATATCAGAGGCAGAGTTGGAAGAACTTGTGCTAGTGCTGAAATGGCCCAGGAGGAGCAAAAAGATAGAATCAGCCTATGTCTTTGGACTCTGGGTGGTGGTGGTGGTGGTGGTGGTGGTGGTGGGGTTGGGGGTGGGGGTGGGGGGTGTTGCAGCGCGGGGGTGCGGGGTGGTAGAGAGAAGGGATATAGTAATTGTAATGACGTCAGCCGGGTGGTCCCCATAGAATATGGGTTCCCTGATTGGGCCAGGTTAACAGCCCCAGTCAGCGAGCCTTGGCTGACTATTATAAACAGGAGTGTCAGAGGTTCTGTTCACTGAGAGCTGGCTTTGAGGAAGTGTCAAGGACTTTGCATGTATAAATGAAGGGTGACTTGGTGACTGGAAATTGGTGTCTTCAGAGGTTAACCAAAACTACCTTGCTCTAACTCTCTCAATATCTTGTTCGCTAATTAGCCCAGTTATCTCTGACCTCTGTTGGCTCCAGCACTGGTTACCGTGCTTCAACTGCCAAGGCTCTAAACTGTGAAATTCCTTCCATAATCCTTTCACTTCTGTACCTTTCTTTCCCTCTTAAACCATACCTTTTTGCCCAAGCTTAAGTAGCTCAGTATAAAATTTTGCTTTGTGGTGCCCCTATGATGCTAGAAGGTGCATTTTATTATGTTAACAATACTGTATAAGTACAAGGTGTAGTAGTACAGATGAATTTCAGTATCGACAAGCATAAGGTGGTATGTTTGCACTTCAGTAGGAAGAGTAAGGAGAACACATACCCTTTAGAAATTGTGTTATTTAGGTAGAAGATCAGAGGGATTGGGAGTTGCAGATAAAGAAATGGATAAAATTTGTGATGCAAGTTAATAAAGTCAGGAAAAGAAACAAAATATTGGTATTAAATTCTAGAGGGATAGAATTTAAAGACATGTTATGTTAAATAGATTCGTGGTTAGGCCACACTTCGAGCACTGAATGGCTCTTGTCTCCCTGTTAAGAACAGGGTGTAGAGAAAGTGTAAATAAGATTTACTAGAAGAATACCAGAACTGAAAGCTTTTCTATCTGTCAGGAAAGATTGATAAGGCTGGGCCTCTTTCTTCTAGAAGAGAGAAGATTAAGGTACCTGTTAGAGATATTCAAGAGTCTCGAAGAGTTTTCACATGGGCAAAGGCCAGGACTAGAGGCTGTATATATTGGATAGCCATGAAAACATCAAACAGGGAATTAAGGAGAAACTTCTCTTAGACCAACAGTGAGAATGTGGAACATGCAACCACAGGGAGTGGTTGAAGTGAAGGGTATAGCTGGATTTAAGGGCAGTTGGAGAAACACGTGAGTGAGAAGACAAAAGGCTATTTTAATGGAGTTAGATGAAGAATTGTAAGAGGAGGCTTAGGTGAAGCATAAAGACTACCCTGCAACTGTAAGCCTGAATGCTCAATTGTTTTCTGCTGAATTCTGTGTAATTATGCAAAAGATAGGCGACATAAAAGATGAGAGATGGAGAATAAAAATATTGGGGTGAAACACCAATGCTATTTTTATTTAAAAATAAAAAGCCTCTTAATTTGGATGGCGTTAAACAGGGTGATTATTTTGTAGGGATGCGCTAGTCTAAAAGTTGATTTTTCCCTTGTACGTTTCACTGGAACAAGCTAATTGAACGACCGGTTATTCCCACCTTATTAAGGTGGACAGCTGCTGTGTGGTTGGTGGGAAAGTGAAATCGATAGATGGAAATTATGCTGTTGTTCCTCCCTAACCTGCTGATGTCTTTCAGCCTACCCCCATTGCTGCATTAATCAAATTGGATCTTTCAGCTGATTGAAATTCTCGTGGGCTGAGGACCGCATAATTAAAGAACTTAGAATGAATTGATTTCCACCAAGTTATCCTGATTAAATGGTTGCCACTTTTTACATTTTTAACAGGTACAAACTAAGATATTACCTTATGTTTGGCAGTGTCTATAGTTCCTGTGACCAGATCAAATAAGTCTATCATCTGGAAACTTGTTGTTGCCCAGAATCTAGCTAAGTGATGACGTGATTCGGGCTTTATGATAGGGATCCATGTGTCATGTGTATCCACCTTTTATTCGCAGAAGACAAAATGAAAGTATTCTTGTGGCATACCGTTATAAACCACCAATGGTGTAACTTGATTCATGAATCAAAATACAGATTCCATTGAGATTCATCTGCTTCTGATTGTTCATTGTACCACAAAATAATAACAACAAAAATTAAGCAATAGTCTAAATTAAACTTAACTTCTCAAATTAACTATCCTAAGCCCACTTCCTTTGTTAGACAATGTATTGATCTAAGGTTGGAAGACATCAGTATTTCTGACTCAAATATTTTGTTTATCCTGTGATAGTGTCTGATCCCTCTGCTGCTTCAGTGTTGAGGTTTGGCCTGCCAAATTATCAATAAAGTTAGTACCTTTAATAAAATCCCAAAAACTTGATATGGGAACTGATGCCATTTATTCAACTGACCTGGGCATATTCAATGAACATGCTCTGAAGATGCCTCATTCTTAATATTTTTGAGAATTTGTGTTAAAAGATTTTGGACAGTGGTATATTTGGCAACTTGAATCTGATTTTTTTTCAAACAGGTCATGAAAAGATCAGTAGGATTTTTTTCCAAAAACCAGTACAAAGTTTATTATTAGAAATAAACATATTAATAATATGTCGTTATTAGAAAAGACATGGTTCAGTGAACCAGCCAAGTTTGTGGTATTGCTGTCTTTATTTCAGATACCTATGGAACTTGTTCGAAATCCACCTGCCTGGAATTTTTGTCATTGCTTTACATTATTATTTGGAAGTCACTTGAATCTGCTGAGAAAGAAGCTACCTAGTTCATTCTCTGCCTATGAGAAACTCTTGTTGTGAATTTGGTTTGAGAATCGAAATCCTGTTTCGATCTGTTCTGTAAAGCATCGGAAAGTTAAAATGTAAACATACTGTTTACATTTTAACTGTTTTACTCTGTTTACTGTTTTAGTCAACTCTTGGCTTAACTCTTCCCACCAAACAGAATTTTATTTAGGATATTAACCTTATGTAGCCTCCAGTTCACACTGTACAATACTTTCAGTCTTCTGCTCTACACAATAATTTGTTAAAACCCGTTCTGACTAAAAGAGACATCTTGTCGCCACTTTCTTAAATTCCTTTCTGCTGCTCCGTTGACATTGGTCATGTGTACACGCTGCTCCAGTATGATTTTTAGGAACTTGTAAATCAAGGTTTAAATGTTAAAACTTTGTAAATTATTTGTGGTTTGTCTATAAACTGATATATTTATAGTTGCAGGCATTGGACACTTGGTGGCACTGTGGTACTGGTTTCTGAATTCTTCATCCCACTTTGGCCACCATCAATATTTTGTCAATGTTTAATAGTCATTTAATTTTCTTTCTTCTTCAAACATCCTTTTTAAGATTCATTTGCTGCAATGCTCTATTTTTTTTTCAAAAAAATGCTGCGTTCCTGGCAGTTTTATTTTGATGTTCTCCTGTTTCATTTGATACTTCTATACTGGTTTGTAGCTCAGTCTAAAAATCACTGCTCCAGTTCCTGGGGTTTTGATCTGTAGCAAAATGCCCTTTCTTCCTGATCACTGGAAGAGGCAAAGACATCTAGGACAACAGATGAAAGAGAAACATGTTAGTTTAAGGAGCAGGGGTTCACTTTGCCTTTTGTGCCGCCCCTGCCAATTCAGTGAGATTGTGGCTGATATTCAAGGTGCTACACTTTACTGAACTACTACCACATTTCTTGTTTGCCAAAGTGTTCAAATATCTGTTGATGTCTACTTGTCCACAATGTCCTAGAGTAGGGAATTCCAAAAATTTCTCGTCTCAGTCCCACATGGCTGATCCCATGTTCTGACACAGAATTTCATGGGGTTTTTTTTTGCTTAAACTTTAAGAAATATTAGTATGTAGACTCTTTAATCTTTCCAGACAATCTGCTCAAGCCAGAAATCAATCTCATGAACTTTCATCACATCCTCTCCAGAGTATATCCTTAGGTGAGAAGATTAAAACTGTAGGCAGAATTACAGGTAAATGGTCACACTAAAGCTTTGTACTTTTCCATTAAGGCAGACAGGTACGTGAAATTTAGGCCTTGATCAGATCAACCATAATCTCATTCAATTTCAGAGTAAGTTTGATTGATTGAATGTCCTACATCTGATCCTTTTCCTTAGGCTTTCTAAGTATTGTGGTTACAAAAGCCAGTCAGAGGCTGGGAATTTTATGGTGAGCAACTCATCCTCTCGCTTTTCTCCAAAACTTGTCATCCATCTACAAGGCCTAAGTCATTTGTATGATGGAATACTTTCTATTTGCTTAGACAAGTGCAACTTGAACAATATTCAACAAAGTCAACATCATTCAGGACAAAGAAGCCCACTTGATCAGTAAGCCATCCACCACTAAAACATATTCACTCCCTGTATGATTGGTGCAGTTGTGTGTACCGATTTACAAGGTGCATTGTAACAACTTTTGATAGTACTTTCCAAAACTGTGATCTCTACCACCTCAAAAGACAAGGACAGCATGGGAACACAATCATCTGCAGGTTCTCCTCCGAGATACATACAGTCATAACTGTACGGAACTATATTACCATTCCTTTATTGTCACTAGGTCAAATCTCTTCTGGAACTCTCTACCTAACAGCACTGCTGTTGCAACTGTCCCCTTTGTACTGCACAGTTTAAGAAAACGCTTCCTTCTCAAGGGTAATTGGGGAAGGCAACTTCACATTTAAGTAACTACGTAGAAATAAAATAGATATTTGGAGAAATTTACTGCACAGTGGTGGAGCAAAATATAACATTTAGGGATGAGAAAGTTCAGGTATAAAATAGCTAAAAATCCTTGAAGGGAAGAAATAACGGATTGAAAGCTCTTGTCCCCAGTTGAGAAAATGAATAAAAGTTTGAAATTAAACAGGAAAAGTAGGGATGTGACAAATGTCAGGAGACAGATTTAGTTAATGACCACACAGATTGAATTAAATACAGATGCAATTAGAAAAAGTTAATATCGAAGCAAACAGATGTTTACAAGAAAATATTAGGATACAACATTGAATTGATCCCTAAACCAGTTTTTGATTTCAAGTATTCATGATCAGCAAAGAAAGCATTGGATCTATTAAAGCTCCAAAGGAAAATCTATGCAATGAGTAAATTGCTGAATAAGTATTTTATATCTGTCATCTCAAAGCAAGTACATAACATGACGTGTATTAATTAGGAGAGAGAAATTATGAACAAGATACTTTGAAGATATACGAAAAAGATGAACATTATTTAAAATTGGTAAGTCACCTGATCCTAATGAAATGCATATGATATTACTGTAAGAAGCTAATATAGCTGTAGCAGAGGCAATGGCCACCTTCTTTGATTTTTATTGGTATAGGAATATTGCCAGAGGACTAGACCAGTGATTCTAAAACTGGGGTGCATAGAAAATTTCTGGGGGTCCATGAAGAAATGAGTGGGTGGCCAGAGACAGACATGATGTCATCTGAGAGGCCAATCAATGTGTGACCCCTGCCCCTTGGTCAGTGATCTCGTTTCGTTTGGGAGAAATGTGTGTTGAGGAATGCTAGGAGTGCATTTGGGTCTGTAAATCTGACTGTAAATATCTGTAGGTATATAGCTGTTTTCTTAAAAGTGGTATCAAAACACCTTTAGCATGCAGTACACATTAGATTTGGTGTCCACGAATAAAATTGATTGGAAAAAGGGACCCTTTGATCATAGAACTTTGAGAACCACTGGACACATGATGTTATGTTCCGATTCAGGAAAAGGGAGAGGGACAAACCAAAAAGCTACAGGACTATCAACTTACTTTGGCGGCAACAAAATTATTGGAAATCATTACTATGAAGTGATAAACTTTAATTTGCAAAGGAGATCCAGCATAGAGTTATTAATGACAAATCACATTGGATTAACAAATTGATTTTCTTGGTTAAGTCTTCAAATAATTCACTCAGTGAAATACAAGACATTTTGTATTAGATAAACTTTGAAAAGGTATTTGATAAAATGCCACATGGGAAGCTAATCAGGAAGTTGAAAACACATCGAATTGAGGGGGGGGTGGGAACTAGCCAAACTGATGCAAAATTGGTTAAATGACAGGAAACAAATGGTGGAGGTGAATAAACTTTGTTTTTATTTGTTAGCTTTGTCAGAGTGGTGTTCGCGAAACGTAGTTTTGGGTCTGGTGCTCTTTTGAGCTTCTATCAATTATTTATCCTGGATCTAGATGGTAGTGTTATAATGCTTGTAGATGATACAAAATCTGGTAAAGAATTTATGATGGTAAGGATAATTATAGCTTTCAGGATGACTGACTGGATGATGGAATGAACAGAAGTATTAAAGATGAAGTTCAAATGGAGAATTGTGAAATTATCCCCTTTTGGGTGATCTTGATGACTGTACACCCAAATCCTTATCAGTGATGCAACATGTTGATAAGTTATTTTTAAAGGAAAGATTACTTTGGTTTATAAATAGAGGAATAGAATATAAAGTAGGAGATCAAGCCAGAATTTTATAAATTTTGTTTGGGCCACATTGGGTATATTGTGGGCAATTCATGACACCACACTTTAGGAAAGAAATAAAAGCATAAGAAAGAGAATAGAGGAGGTTTACCAGAATGTTACTGGGGCTGATGAACTTGAGTTAAGAGGTAAAATTGGAAAGGTTAATAAACTTTTTCTTTGGGAAAAGCGTAGGTTAGGGGGTGATCTTGTAGAAGTTTTCAAGATGATGGGAGGATTTGATAGTGTAGATAGAGAAAAACCTGTTCCTCCTGATCAGTAAGCCAGTAATCAGAGATGATGGTTTCAAAGTCATCAGCCAAACATTTGGAGTGGTTAAGAGGAAATAATTAAATTTTTGAGGATCTGGAACCTTGGGTACCTGAGCGATAGCAGAAACTGAGATAGCCATGTTAACAGGGAGTTATGCAGGTAATGGAGAATGTTAGTATTGCAGGTTTATGGACAAGAGCATAGCTGTGGCTGACACAGACTCAATAGTCTGAATATGGTTTGTTCTCTGCTCTACATTTCTTTGATACCAAGTGAACAGTTGCAAAGACTTTCAGATGACATGACCTTAAGGCAATGTAGCCAGATTAATCACAGCTGCCTGCTTATTCTGATGCTAGTGAAGGGAAAGCTTGCAGATAAGATTTTTGACAAAATTGTGAAATTCAGCTTGAATATTGTTGTTGATGTGAATTGTATTTCATAGCATGTGTAAATGCCACTTGAAAATGGATTTTACTTTTGCTCTCTGTTTAAGTGGGTAAATGTACTGTCATACAACATTAAATCAATTTGGGAACAGTGGTCTCAAGTTTGATTCCTGTCACGTTTTGGGACAGTTGATTTCACTTGAATTGTTGGTGGGGAATGGTACAATTGTGCTTTGCATGCCATGGCAATAAAGAAGGGAAATGTTAGTGACGCTTCCTGCCCCGTCTCTATCCAGTGACCCGTAGTGGTATACATGGGTGTTTAATATCTGAGAATGCTAAAGTTTGCCGCATCGGATGTGTCCCATGAGAAAAAGATGAGTTACAACCAAGATAGTCAAGAATGAAACACAATTCTACATTCTAACTGGAAGCATTACAGCTTGGTGTAGCACCTGCACTGTCCAAGACCATAAGAGCTGTGAATGCAGCCCAGTCAATCATGTAAACCAGCCTTCCTTCCACTGACTCTGTCTACACTTCCCACTGCCTCAGGAGAGCAGCCACCATAATCAAAGACTCGCCTCACCCCGGTTATACTCTCTTCCACCCTTTTATGCCATTGGGCAGAAAATACAAATTTTTGAAAACACAGACCAACAAATTAAGAACACCACCTTCTCTGCTATCAGACTTATGAATGGACATCTCATCTATTAGTGTTGCTGCTTCTCTGCACCTTCTCTGTAGCTGTAACACGATATTCTGCATTCTGTTCCATTACCATGATGTACTTATGTAAGGTATGATTTGTCTGGTTACCACACAAAACAATACTTTTTGCTGTATCTTGGTACATGTGACAATAATAAATGAAATCACATCCAATCAAATCAAAAGGGGGTCAATGAAGGCTGCCAAAAGGTATTTTTTCAGAATTTTGACCTAAAGCCAAGTACGGTTGATGCTGTAAACAGCTAACCGTGTTGGAGTGTGATGGTGCACTCATAATTTACTTTATATGACTCCAAGCTTTGAGTCTTATTGATTTCTGGTTTTAATTGGATAAAAAGGGTTTAGCAAGCATAGCTGATACATTTATTTGTGAATTATTCCATTTTAATTGTTTAGTGATTTTCAAAATTTTTTTAAACAAATCTACTAATGTGTTGAGAAATTAATACACAATGTCACATTAGTGATGCTTTGATTTTGCTGAACTGCTGAGTTGCTGTTATTGGTGGTGCTGTATGGGGTGATTCTTGTGTTTTGCTGAGCAAGTATTGTAGGAAGACTAATTCCTTGCAATATTTTGCACACTGTACTTGGTAGAGCTAATTTGATAGAGGCATAAGAGCATATGTCCACAATTATGGGGAATGGTAGCATTGTGATTATGTGTCTGGACTAGTAATTCAAAAACTAATCCAGACTAATAATCAGAAAGCATAAGTTCAAATCCCACTAAAGCAGCTGGAGAATTTGTATGTGAATGATTAAATAAATTAAGAGTAAAGTTACTTTTGGTAATTGTGAAGATGTAATTGCCATATTATTATAAAAACCCATATGGTTCACTAATTTTTCATTCTTACCTGGTTTGGCCTGTGAATAATTCTACTTGCAGAGCAATCTGAAATGGCTTTACATGTCACTCAGTGCACTGGAAAGCTATGCCAAACTACAATTTAAAAAAAAACTGGATGGGACACTTGATCAACCTCGGCATGGGCTGTAGATATGACATAAGTGCAACCAGCCCAGTTGATCCTTCGACATTCTATTTGCTGAGCGGACATCCGCCTCCCCCTCTCTCCCTATTTATTTCAGAACCCTCTCCCCATCCCCCTCTCTGATGAAGGGTCTAGGCCCGAAACGTCAGCTTTTGTGCTCCTGAGATGCTGCTTGGCCTGCTGTGTTCATCCAGCTTCACACTTTGTTATCTAGCAATGCAGTATGATTGTGATTACAGAGACTGAGGTGTTACCAAGACTACTAACTGAGCATCTAAGGGTATTCAGTCTTTAGGAAGATCAGGTACAAAAGAAGGTGGATTGGCATTCTTAGTAAAAGATTAAATCAGTTCAAAAATAGTGAGAAATGATATCGGCACAGGAAAGCTAGATGTGAAATTAGTCTGGGTGGAGCTAAGAAGCAGCAAGCAGTGGAGTTGTTTGTGGACATAAAAACAGAAGTGGTGAGCCCAGAAATGGCATTAAAGAAGAAATTAAAAACACATGCAACAAAGGTGCTTCTGTAATCATGGGTGACTTATTTCTACACTAAAGACTAGACTACTACATTAGCAAAAATGTTATGACAGTTGAACTTCCGGAATGTGTGCAATGGTTTTGTAGACCTGCACACGAGGAGCTTAGTGGGGATTAGTCTACCCTGCGTTTTGTTTTGTACAAATGAGAAGGGTGTTAATTAATAATCTTCATATACGAGGCCCTTTTGAACAAAATAACCAGAACATGATAGAATCATTCACTGAAAGTGAAGTACCAGGGCAGAAATGGCTAACACGAGGGATCATAGTTTTAAGCTGGTTGGAGGAAAGTATAGAGGGGATGTCAGAGGCAGGTTCTTTACACAGAGAGTTGTGAGAGCATGGAATGCCTGGGTCCCTGGAATGTTATATGGATCCCTGGGCCATCGCCTCTCCTTGTAGCTGAGCTACTTGCTGCAGTATTCCTAGCATCTTATCTGCATTCATAGCAACGTTTTGTGTGGCAAGTCCAATTGAGCTTCTGGTCAATAGTAACCCCCAGGATATTGATTGTAAGGATTCGGGGACGGTGATTAGATTGTGTTATATTGGGATGTTCAGTGCTCAGCATTATATGGTGCAAATGTTACTTGCCAGCCCAAGCCCGTGTCTTATCCAGATCTTGTGTTTGAACATGGACTGCTTCAGTATCTGAGGCGTCACAGATCGTGCTGAACATTGTGCAATCATTGGTGAACATCCCCAATTTCAGACCTTATGATGGAGGGAAGTATATCAAAAGAAAAAGATTAATGAAGACAAAATTGGGCCACTTACAATCTGAAACAAGTCTTACTGCAGCTGTATAGGACCTTAGTGAGACCATGTCTGGAGTATTGACTGCCATTTTGGTCCTGTCAAAGAGGGAATGCAGTGAAGGCTCCTGGGGTGGCAAGTTTTTTTTGTGTAAGGAGAGATTGGGTCAACTGGGCTTGTATTAACTGGATTTTAGAAGAGTGAGAAAGGATCTATTGATGCATGTAATGGGGTTGGGTAGACTGGATATTTCTCCTGGTAAGTGAACCCATAAAATAGGTTATGGTCTTAATATGCAGTAGATCAATTCAGTCTGAGATGAGAAAGTTCTTCACTCAGATTGTCAGCCTGTAGAATTCTTTACCACAGAAGGTTGTGGAGGCCAAGTTACTGAAATCCTGATTTCTGGAGACTAAAGGTGTGCAGAGGTATGGGGAGTGAGTGGGAGCATAGTGTTGAGGCAGAGGATCAACCATGATAATGTTGAATGGTAGAGTGAGATCAATGAACTGAATCTATCAACTTCCAAGGAAAACAACCTTAGCTTCTCTGATCTATCCATATGTATGTGGGACTTCATTCTCATAAATCTATTTCTGGAATTTCTTTAAAAGTTTCACCTTAAATGGCAGATAAATGGCAGATGGAGTTCAATCCGGGCAAATGCGAGGTGATGCATTTTGGAAGATCAAATTCAAAGGCGAAGTATACAGTAAATGGAAAAGTCCTAGGGAAAATTGATGAACAGAGAGATCTGGGTGTTCAGGTCCATTGTTCCCTGAAGGTGAAAACGCAGGTCAATAGGGTGGTCAAGAAGGCATATGGCATACTTTCCTTCGTTGGATCGGGTATTCATTACAAGAGTTGGCAGGTCATGTTGCAGTTGTATAGGACTTTGGTTCGGCCACATTTGGAGTACTGTGTACTGTTCTGGTCGCCACATTACCAAAAGGATGTGGATGCTTTGGAGAGGGTGCAGAGGAGGCTCACCAGGATGTTGCCTGGTACGGAGGGTGCTAGCTATGAAGAGAGGTTGAGTACATTAGGATTATTTTCATTAGAAAGACGGAGATTGAGGGGGGACCTGATTGAGGTCTACAAAATCATGAGGGCTATAGACAGGGTGGATAGCAAGAAGCTTTTTCCCAGAGTGGGGGACTCAATTACGAGGGATCATGAGTTCAAAGTGAGAGGAGAAATGTTTAAGGGAGATATGCGTGGAAAGTTCTTTACACAGAGGGCGGTGGGTGCCTGGAACGCTTTGCCAGCGGAGGTGGTAGATGCAGACCCGTTAGCGTCTTTTAAGATATATTTGGACAGGTACATGGATGGGCAGGGAGCAAATGGACACAGACTGTTAAAAAATAGATGACAGGTTAGACAGAGGATCTCGATCGGCGCAGGCTTGGAGGGCCGAAGGGCCTGTTCCTGTGCTGTAATTTTCTTTGTTCTTTGTTCTTAAAGTCACCAAAATTAGACATTTTTTACATTTTTTGTTGTATATTGCCTCCTGTTATTCCTTCTAACAAAATGTATCAATAAAAGCTTTGTGTTAGATTTCACCTATCTATCCATTCCATCAGCTTACATGCGTCCTTTAGAAGGTTAAAAACTGCCCTCTTCCATGATATTTCCAGTTTTTATGTCAATTGCAAGTTTTGAAATTGTGTCCTGAACACCCAAATGTAGATCATTAATATAGATCGATAAAATAAGTAATTCCAGTACCTACCCCAGAAACCCACTCCAGTACAGAAAACAACCATTCACTATTACTAAAATGTGAGGCTGGATGAACACAGCAGGCCCAGCAGCATCTCAGGAGCACAAAAGCTGACGTTTTGGGCCTAGATCCTTCATCAGAGAGGGGGATGGGGTGAGGGTTCTGGAATAAATAGAGAGAGAGGGGGAGGCGGACCGAAGGTGGAGAGGAGAGTATAGGTGGGGAGGGGATAGGTCAGTCCAGGGAAGAAGGACAGGTCAAGGAGGTGGGATGAGGTAGGAGATGGAGGTGCGGCTTGGGGTGGGAGGATGGGGTGGGTGAGAGGAAGAACAGGTTAGGGAGGCAGAGACAGGTTGGACTGGTTTTGGGATGCAGTGGGGGGAGGGGACGAGCTGGGCTGGTTGTGTGGTGCAGTGGGGGGAGGGGACGAACTGGGCTGGTTTTGGGATGCGGTGGGGGAAGGGGAGATTTTTAAGCTGGTGAAGTCCACATTGATACCATTGGGTTGCAGGGTTCCCAAGCGGAATATGTGTTGCTGTTCCTGCAACCTTCGGGTGGCATCATTGTGGCACTGCAGGAGGCCCATGACGGACATGTCATTCTCAAGAATGGGAGGGGGAGTGGAAATGGTTTGCGACTGGGAGGTGCAGTTGTTTATTGCGAACCGAGCGGAGGTGTTCTGCAAAGCGGTCCCCCAGCCTCCACTTGGTTTCCCCAATGTAGAGGGAAACCAAGCGGAGGCTTGGGACCGCTTTGCAGAGCACCTCTGCTCGGTTCGCAATAAACAACTGCACCTCCCAGTCGCAAACCATTTCCACTCTCCCTCCCATTCTTTCGATGACATGTCCGTCATGGGCCTCTTGCAGTGCCACAATGATGCCACCCGAAGGCTCATATTCCGCTTGGGAACCCTGCAACCCAATGGTATCAATGTGGACTTCACCAGCTTCAAAATCTCCCCTTCCCCCACCGCATCCCAAAACCAGCCCAGTGCGTCCCCTCCCCCCACTGCACCACACAACCAGCCCAGCTCTTCCCCTCCCCCCACTGCATCCCAAAACCAGTCCAACTTGTCTCTGCCTCCCTAACCTGTTCTTCCTCTCACCAATCCCTTCCTCCCACCCCAAGCCGCACCTCCACCTCCTATCTACTAACCTCATCCCACCTCCTTGACCTGTCCGTCTTCCCTGGACTGACCTATCCCCTCCCTACTTCCCACCTATACTCTCCTCTCCCCCTATCATCTTTTCTCTCCATCTTCGGTCCGCCTCCCCCTCTCTCTCTATTTATTCCAAAACCCTCACCCCATCCCCCTCTCTGATGGGTCTAGGCCCGAAACGTCGGCTTTTGTGCTCCTGAGATGCTGCTGGGCCTGCTGTGTTCATCCAGCCTCACATTTTATTATCTTGGATTCTCCAGCATCTGCAGTTCCCATTATCACTCATTCACTATTACTCTTGCTTTTGTCATTCAGCCTGTTTCATATCCTTGTTGTCTCTTTTCCACATTTAATTTATGCGCTGCAGCTTCATGTAGTAATTCAATAAATTTATTTCATGAACATCACGTCATCTACATTCCCCTCCGTCAATTCATTACCCTCATCAGCTTTCTTCATTACTGCATTATAAAGCAGTTAAAATGATTTGCCCTTAACAAATCTGTGCTAACCTCCATTAATTAATCCGTGTTAGTCCCAAATTTATTATTGGAATAAGCTTTTCCATTCCTAATGTTAATGTGACTGTCCAGTAGTCGCTGGACTTATTCCTGGTATATAATTATTGTAAATTTTACAATTCTCCAGACTATATTTAAAAATACTTGTAAAATTATGTACCTATTATTGAAAGACCTATTATTTACATTGCATTTTACATATCCTCAACACATCACAAAGCATTTCACAGCTGATAAATTATTTTTGAAGTGTAAACGTTGTTATGTAGCCAAGTGTAATTAGATAGTTTATTATCATGTACAGCAAATAAGTAAATGGCTGTTTTCTCTTTTGGTTGCAGAATACACTTGGGCCAAAGATCAGAGTAACTCTTCTGTGAACAGTGCCGTAGGAACGTCTATGCCCAACTGAATAAACAATTAGAATCAGTGTTTAAGAATTTCATCTCAAAGCTGACATCTTCGATGCAGCATTCCTTCAGTACTAAATTCAACCTAAATTGTGCTAAGTGCTATAGTGAACCTTCGGGTTTTCTGATTGAGGCAAGAGTGTTACTAATGAACCAGCTGACTTCTGTAAACCTGATTAAACAGTTATGTCTTGACAGGTGTTTTGCCAACAATTAAGATTCAGTATCCTATTTGATGAAGGAGTGAGCTTGTCGTAAGGTAAATATGAGATGGCAGTGATATGGTCTTAGATGCAAAACAGATTTGCTGTAAATGTTATTAGCAGGGATGTAGGACTGGATAACTTTATTTAAATTACAGAACCATGTAGAATTGACAGTTGCTGAAACATTGGTACAGAATTATTTGTGCATGGAAATAAAAAATGAAATGTTGACCATAGGATGAATTGTGCACGGATGTGCCATGTTCATTTATAATTTTGTCAGTTGACATGATTTGATGTATAAATTTTGACCTTTCAGATTGGAGGTGTTATGTGTTGCCTCTGTGTAAAGATAGTTTAGAAATGATGCTCCCTTTTGTATCAATGTCTTAATTTGATTGTGAGTATATTCTGTTAAAACTGCCTCTGTGAATCATTAGCTTAATGGCTGAATAAAGAAGCTATGCCTATTTTTACATTTACTGTTGCAGCTAGTTGTCTTGCGAGTTCGTGAAGCCTGTCATTCTGTGCTTGTAGAAAGTTGTAGAATGTTTAGTTTTCTTTTAGAACCATAAATCTTCCTGATTAGAAACAACAACACCAGGGAATGCATAGGAATTTCTAAAACCAGGCAATTTTAATATTTTTGTTACTACTTTTGGCCATTGTTTTGGTTTGGGTTATAGAGTAAGTATTTGGATTTCTTCTTTTTCTCTACAACTTTGGTTTAATTGTCAGTGAGCTTCTTTGTTCTCAGCCGGCTTCATGCATAAATGTACGTCAGTGTGGATGGATTGTTGAAAAATTCTTTGTGATGTTTTCAGCTAGTGTCAATATTATGTTCTGTTAGAATACTTGAGTTGTTATAAATAAAATCTATCCTGACAGAATGGGCATATAGATCAGGTGGTGATAGGATCAGTCCCTGATCTGTGCAAAATTTGGCGATCTTATCCCAAGTAAAATGTACAGTTAACAGTAGTGACACCACATTTCAAATGGAAAGTTATTTGTCAACATTCCAGTTACAGGTCTATTCAGTGACTCATTTCAGGTAATGTAACATCAAACAAGGAAAAATTTAAACTCTGGTTTGAGGTCCACTGTTAAATAGTAACTTTCACAATTTATAAGCTGTCTTAGGAAAGAATATTAATTGGAGCAAGAATCTCGAGGGTTGTGAATACCTGCAGATTCGTTGCGAATAACAAGTCGTGTACTTCAGAGAAATGTAGTGGGAGCAATGCTCCTTCAGCTATAACATACCAGACCTACAAAAATCTGGAAGGTTGACAAGCCAGCCAATAAAATAAGCAATTGGGGGATAAGGAAGTTGCATACAACTTGAGAAGCAGCTTTGAAAGGAGGTCTATAACCAAAAACACACAAAGCTGTTGGCTATTTTTTCAGGATTCATATTAATGCTTAGGGTCACATTTCACAGTTCAGTAGGAAAAGCCTCATGCCAAAGAGGGAGAAATAAACAGAAGTGAAACTCGTTTGCAAAGACGTAGTTGAATATGGACTTGAGACTTGAGCTGTAGGTATATCTAAAAGCAGGATGTGCAAGCTTTGGCCCGTTGCAATGTGAGATCCAGAATACCTTTGATTGTGACATATAAATTGACCTGGTATAAACAGCCCCACTTTTTTTGGTGCTGAAGATTATGCTTAGGCTGATATTTTGTATAGGTGTTGGTTGCACCCCACCCTGCCCTTTTCCTGCTAAGAAATGTTATATTCATAGCAGGAGTATCAAGTTCAGACCCCTCAAATGAATATTTTTACTCATCTTACATATGTTGACATATGGGATCATGCAAGCAATGTGGGCTATGTTATCAAGAAGCCACGCCCACACAGTGGAGTCTGTAAATGGTTACCAATGAACTGCATGAAGTATAAAACTGGTTTCAAGCAAAAATTTGTACCATTTGTGACATGTCAAAAAACTGCTGCAGTGAAGGAATTCTGTGTCAGAAAAAAAAACCTGGTCTGAGAATGGAAGAAGAAGGAACCTAACTTGAAGAAGATGGCCAGGACCAAATGGCCATGAGAAAAGGTGCAGGCCACTGGTTTGAAGTTGAGAAGCTTGTTTTGGAGTACAACCTGCATATGTGCTTAGGCGGGCCAAATTCAGCCCCAAGTTTAGCAGCGTCCAGAGTAACAGCTGGTTGATGTAACAGCTCTTGGAATGAAAATGTCTAGTGTTGTGACAGGAGACAAAGATCCTCAGACTTCCGGAAGACTTATGTACCAGTTCCCAGTGACTTATCATCGGACAGCGGCCAAAACGTGGATGCCCATTATGTCACATTGGCAACATGAATAAAATGCCCATGAAGTTCTTATGGCCCACCAGCCTAACGGTGGAGTGGAAAAGATCAAAAACCTTCCCAGGATAAACCACAGTACATGAGAAAAGTGTTATAGACAAAGGAGAAAAATAAATTGAATTATTTTTCTCCTCTTCTGTTTATTTTCCCTTTGGAAATGTGTGATACCTTCCCAAAACTTTGTGAAGTCCAATTATTAAAAATGACCATGGCAAGCACTTCAGATTAAAGCAAAATATTGTAACTCACGTTATTGAACTCCAGGAATGACTGTTGATAAGCATATAGGGAAGAAAGCTAAAAAAGGAAAGGAAAAGTTACAATTTAAGAATAACTTTTAAAGATGATGTGGGCATTTAATTCCCATGATTTTTGTCTGAATCCATAAAATTCATGTCCAGTGGATGTCCTTTTCTTCAAGATCATGGGTGCAGTTGACTAATGGCAAGATTAAGGATGCAAGAAGTAGGATCAGGTAGAGACCACTAGTCTCCTCAAGCCTTTTTGGCCAACCAACAGATCATGGCTGATCTGATATTTCTCAACTTCAATTTCTTGCCTTCCTCCAGAACTCTTAATTCCCAAACTGATCAAGAAACAATCTACCTCAATGTTAAATATGTATTAGGTCTCTGTGGCAAGGGGTTCCAAAGACACTCAACCCATCAAAGAGAAGTTCCTTCTCAGTCTTAAATTGGCACCCCTTTATTCTGAGACTATGCCCTCTGGTCCTAGACTCTTCATGAGGGGAAACATCCTCTCAGCACTTACTCTGTCAAACTCCTTAAGAATCTTGCGTGTTTCACTAACATCACCTCTCATTATACTGAAGTCCAGTGAGTAGCGTCCTAACCTGTTAAACCTTTGCTTGTGAGACATTCCCTCTATACTGGGGATCATCCTAGTAAGTATTCTCTGAACTGCCACCAGTAAAATCATACCTTTCCTTAAATATGGGGACCAAAACTGCTCACAGTACTCCAAATGTGGTCTCACCATCACCTTGTACAGTTGCAGCAACATTTCTTTAACTCTTATACTCCCAACCTCCTTGAAATAAGGGCCAACCTTCTGTTAGCATTTTTGATTACCTGCTGCACCTGTGTGCTAGCTTTGTGTTTCATCCACAAGTCCCTTTGTGTTGCACCTTTCTGCAGTTTTTCTCCACTTAAATAGCACTCAGTTCTTTTGCTGTTCTTTCCAAACTAAACAACTTCACATTTTCCTACAATGTATTCCATTTGCCAATTTTTTTCCTTAACTTAACTTTCCTTTTACTTAGCCTATCAGTATCCCTCTGTAAACTGTTTATATCCTACTCGGAACTTGTCTTTTCGCCTATTTTTGTGTGTTCTGCAAACTTAGGTACTGTACATTTGCTTCCTTCCTGCAAGTCATTAATGTATATAGTAAACTGTTACCCTCCCAACACTGATCCTTATGAAACCCCACTGATTACAGATTGGTGACCTGTAAAAGAGTTTATCACCACTTGCTATTGTCTTCTCATAAGAAAATTCTGTATCCATGCCAATACACTAACTCTAACACCATGAGCTCTTATCTTATGTCTTAATGTTTTGTGAGGTACTTGTCTTCTGGATGACCGTACAGAATTCCGTGAAACTGTTAAGGGTGTAGTAGCATAACATTGATGTCCACCTTTAAGCAGACAGAATTTCTTCTTAAACTGTGTTTTGAAGGGACAGAGACTTGATACTTTGCTAATCATAGAGTCTGGCTGTGATTTTAGCAGACCATATATTCTAAACGAACTGATGTTTACAGTAACTGAAACCTTACCACCTGCATTAATGTTGTCCAGTGTCGACAGTTGACCTCCTCAGAGACTGGCATTTTGTTCACGTGACCCACCTGTAAGGATTCAGTTTCAGTTCAACAGTTGGTTTCTAACTCACTAGCCAGGGGTCCAGTAATCACCTTAGGAGTGACATGTGACTGTTAATATCTCCCCTGCTATAACAAGGTAAATCTTCTGTGCTCCTGGACAATCTATTGCTTATTAATATGAAATAAATGGTGAGCCATTAGTGCCACTTCAGATATAAGAAGTTTCAATAACTCCCCTTCATTCAGAATTGCCTGGGGAGATTGGGGACTGCAATGCCACTCAGTGCAAGGGTGTGACATTCCAGGAGGATGATTGGGTAAGTTCTGTCCTGATAACTATTGTGACGAGAGTTGTGTAACATGTAAAAGATCACTTTTGGATTTTGAGTTGCTTTAAGAAGAAGGGCAGATGGATTTTTGTTAGTTCTTTGGAGGCTTTGTTTTAAAAGTGTTGGACAATCATTCTGGTACTGTGATTCACTGTACTAGGTGACTGCCAAAGTTTAGGCCATCAGACACTGAGGGCAATCATAAAATTGTTTTGAAGCTAAAGGAGTCAGTTAGAGTTAATTTCTCTGAATTTGAGTCTTTGCAACGGAAGTAGGTTGAAAGTTTATTTTGTTAAGGTCTTTCTGACTAATATAATTAGGATTATTTGTTTTATTTTCTGTGATAAATGTATATCTGTTATGGAAGAACCTCTGCAGCCCCATGTAAATATGTTTTAGTGACAAACCGCCATGCTAACTAAGAAAGTGAAAAAAAACCCATTTGGTCTGTTAAGTCTCATAATGAGATCTGACTTCTCCAGGTATACAGTCAGCTGGGATCATAATGCCATCGATTGGAATCCTTCCAAAAATTGTCGTCAGTTTGCATCAGGTAATTAGTGACAAGTGTAATTTAGTGCAGCAAAGTTCATTTTGAAATGTAATGGGGGAATTGTGGCTTTTAAAGCAATCAATGATTTCTGTTCATGTTTTGTAGTCAGGACAAAAGATTCGCAGTGGTATGAAACTGCATGGCCAATGGAACAAAATGGAAAGCTATGGTAATTTTGCTGAAATCAAGTTTATGGCAGGGGAGTTTGTGTATGTATGTGACGGTGGTTGCACAGTTGATAATGTTATGATGTTGTGGATCGATTGTGTGTGGAGTATGAACCTACTGACCTATGCAAAAAACACAGCCCATTAGAGTTGTACATATTTAGATCCCATATAAGAGGTACAGAGGTACTGATGCAGAAAAAAAGTACTCAAGTTGAAGTTATTACCAGGAGGCTGAAAATCTATTGTTCAACCTTTGAACTTTTTAAAAAAAATTCAGGTTATAAGATGCTTTTGATGCACGAACTGTCATCAGATTGTTCACAAATGCAGAATATCCCTGAGGGTGGGGAGGATGATGCACATGAGGGAGGGATGATTCTGAAACTGAAGGTGCCAAATCTAATTCAGGGTTGCCAAGTCTAAAGTGATCGTAAGTGAATTTGATGAACACTCTGCGTCAGATTCTGAACAAAAATCCTTTGACAGTTTTCAAAAAGATTTTGCTTCAGGATATTTTTGTAGAATTAATGCATTCAATAAAAATGTAATGCTGATTTTATAAGTTTTTTTCACATTTCAAAATGGCAACCGTCAATAGCAGTGATTCACATTTTATGCTAGAGTTCAATCTCTGTTTCTCAAAGGATTTGAGAGGGTTCAGAAGTTGACTCATATGCCATGATATATTATACTCAGACAGAAACAGAAGAGCAGACATGGTGAACCAAATGGTAAACTGAAGTTAGAATGATTGAGATATTATTTGAAGGTAGGAGATGAAGGGTGTGATGTATTGCCTGCCTTTCTGTGGCATGTAAGACATTTTAGCACATGCACATAAGAGCTTTTATGTGGTGTATTACAGGACACAAGTTTCATTTTGCAATTTTTCCTGTTTGGTGTGAGCAGTGTGTACCATCTACACAAAATGCAGGGCAGTGGAACTTGTTTTGATATTTCCAAATTTAGGTTCACAGATATTCCATTTGCCACAGGATGGAGAGGTTCCATTCTGCAACTGATTACTTAAAAGTGTGTTGAGTACAGACCAGTGGTTGACAATGACTAATTCTTGGTTAAAGATAGTGGATTAGAGTTTAGGATGGATCATTTGCTGATCTTTGGACCACAGTTTTTAATTATTAACTTAAGTAACTGCATACCAAAGTATTGGCCAATTGGAAAATAATTGAAGCTATCTTTCTTGTCTTGAGGATTTTATTTGTAAAGGAGCACTTGTTTTCTTTCTTCAAATCGATTTTAAGGATTCACACTCCTAATTAATTTTTGAAATATTAGGGTAATATTTAATGTTGTGAAATTGTATCTTTGAAAAAAAATTCAAAATTAAATAATAAGGATAACTGTGCCAATGTAGAGTACTTGTTAAAATTAATATTGAAATCTCAAATAATATTATGTTGAATTTATTCTATTTTTAGAAACTGTTTTGATCTAAGCTGAAGGTATTGCTGCACAAATCAGATTCCAGAGTGAAACCTGGCTTGGTAGATTGTGGGCTGAATATTCCCAGCCACTGAACGATGTGGGCCATAGTGAGAAAGTTGGGCAAGTTATTTATCCTCATTTTTACATCATCTCAGTTCATTGACACACAGTTTCTAAATGTCCCAGTTGCCAGATAGAACCTAGAGGGTGTTGGTTCCTGACACGAAACTAAGAATGATAACCAGACAACTCCAATTTCCTATTTACTCATGTGCCCTTCTGACTTGGACACCAGGCACCATCTCGGGGTACATTCCATTGGCAAAGATTGCTCACCGGAACCTGGACATCTTGTCACATGGGTTTCATGCGAAGTGGAGGGCCAATTTATGACCATGCTGTTTGGGACAACTGTTAGTAATTGTGTAAGGCAGTTGCAGATTCCCGTTGGTTGACTGAGACCAGGCCTGAATCACAAAGCTGGTGCCAGCACCAAGAATCTTGTGAGGTACTGGCAGTGGAAGAATATGATATGTGGGATGCTGTTGATGTATGGTGTGTAGCTAATGAGGTGAATTTGGGAAGATTGCATGAGAAAATATGTCAGACCTCACCTATAGGAGTCTTGCCAAAACTGAAATGTGGCAATTTCTGGTAAAATTCAGCCCGGTTTGTTTAATTTTTGTAAAATTTGTAACATGGTGGTTTGATACTGAATCAGAATTACATTATAGAAAATGTGTTTATTACACGACAGTCAGAAACCAAACCATATTTATATACATATTATTTTATATGTACACACTCACAAGTAAGACTGTCAGATCATAACATAAGATTTAAAGTTAGAACACAATCTGTTACAGGTACTCCAGTCCAGAGAAATTATACCCCTGTCTCTATTCCTTAAATTTCACTTAGCTGACTCATTTTAGTTTACCTACCTTGAATTGTAGAGAGAATTTTATGATTCTTCTTTGAATCTGATGGTTTTTCTGATTTCTTTTTTGTTATAATTGTAACTTCATAAGATGGGGATATTTTGCATTGTGTTCCCTAAATGACAGCCTGCGTGTTTTGCATGTCATTGTACGTATCATTGTACTGGTTTGTTAGGTGCATTTTATTTGATGCTGGACCACTGACTCAACTGTTGGGCCCATGAATTAAAAATTTTGTCACCTCAATCCAGAGTTGTGCAGGTCCTTTGGGAGTTTTAGAACCAACAACTTGACTAGACTAGTCTTGAACAAAATGTGATTAGGCATTCTCTTCATCCCCTATTCCCAATTCCTCCGCCTCCACCGCATCTGCTCCCACGATAAGACATTCCACTCCCGCACATCCCAGATGTCCACGTTCTTCAAGGACTGCAACTTCCCCCCACAGTGATCGAGAACGCCCTTGACCGCGTCTCCCATATTTCCCGCAACACATCCCTCACACCCCGCCCCCGCCCCCGCCACAACCGCCCTAAGAGGATCCCCCTCGTTCTCACACACCACCCTACCAACCTCCGGATACAACGCATCATCCTCCGACACTTCCGCCATTTACAATCCGACTCCACCACCCAAGACAATTTTCCATCCCCACCCCTGTCTGCTTTCCGGAGAGACCACTCTCTCCGTGACTCCCTTGTTCGCTCCACACTGCCCTCCAACCCCACCACACCCGGCACCTTCCCCTGCAACCGCAGGAAATGCTACACTTGCCCCCACACCTCCTCCCTCACCCCTATCCCAGGCCCCAAGATGACATTCCACATTAAGCAGAGGTTCACCTGCACATCTGCCAATGTGGTATACTGCATCCACTGTACTCGGTGTGGCTTCCTGTACATTGGGGAAACCAAGCGGAGGCTTGGAGACCGCTTTGCAGAACACCTCCGCTCAGTTCGCAACAAACAACTGCACCTCCCAGTCGCAAACCATTTCCACTCCCCCTCACATTCTTTAGATGACATGTCCATCATGGGCCTCCTGCAGTGCCACAATGATGCCACCCGAAGGTTGCAGGAACAGCAACTCATATTCCGCCTGGGAACCCTGCAGCCTAATGGTATCAATGTGGACTTCACCAGTTTCAAAATCTCCCCTTCCCCAACTGCATCCCTAAACCAGCCCAGTTCGCCCCCTCCACCCACTGCACCACACAACCAGCCCAGCTCTTCCCCCCACCCACTGCATCCCAAAACCAGTCCAACCTGTCTCTGCTTCCCTAACCGGTTCTTCCTCTCACCCATCCCTTCCTCCCACCCCTGCACTTGAGCCATAACCCTTCAAACATTTCTTAGTCATATACTTATCCAAATGTATTTTTGAATGTTGTAACTACCTGCATCTACCATTTACCCTGAAAGTTCATTACACACACAAACCACCTCTTTATGTAAAAACAAATCGCCCCTCGTATCTTTGTTAAATCTTTCTCCTCAAATTAAAAATAGGCCCCCTAGTCTTGAAGTACTCCACCCTAGCGAAAAGACATCTGCCATTCACCTTATCTATACCTCTCATGATTTCATAAACTTCCGAAAGGTCACCCCTCAACCTTCTACGTTCTAGTGAAAAATGTCCCAACCTGAAAAGCCTCTCCTTATAACCCAAACTCTCTATTCCCAGCAAGATCCTGGTAAATCTTTTCTCTCCAGCTTAATAATATCCTTCCTATAACAAGTCACAGAACTGGTCACAATACTCAACAATGTTCTGTACAACCTCAACATAATGTCCCAACTCTTATACTCAGAGGTTAAGACTTTTATTATAACAAACAACTAAATGTACAGCTCAGCAATCACTAGCTTATACTTTAAGCTGGAAACATCAACGTACTTTTTTAGTAATCTATAATGTTTCCTGGAATGTACTTTTTTTTTGTCAAGATAAGGTTTTATTTCCCTAATTCTCTATTTTAGATTCTCCAGTATCACTCTTAGTTTCTTCACTGAGGAGACTTTGACATTGTTCTTCATTCACATTTGCAGCACTTTGCATGCATTAGAAAAGTGCACTGAACAAAACTTGCACTAAAATAAATACTCAATTGTGCTTTGTATCGGAGATAATGGGAACTGCAGATGTTGGAGAATCCGAGATATAAAAGTGTGGAGCTGGATGAACACAGCAGGCCAAGCATTATCTTAGGAGCACAAAAGCTGTGGTTTCGGGCTGAGATCATTCATCAGAAAAGGGGGAGGGGGAGAGGATTCTGAAATCAATTGGGAGAGGGTGGAGGCAGATCGAAGATGGATAGAGGAGAAGATAGGTGGAGAGAAGGCAGACAAGTTAAAGGGGGGGGGATGTAGGTGGGGAGGTAGGAAGAAACTGATATCCATTTCAAGCCCCCCGACTCCCACAGCTACCTAGAATACACCTCCTCCCACCCACCTTCCTGCAATAATTTCATCCCCTATTTCCAATTCTTTTGCCTCCGCTGCATCTGCTTCCAGGATTAGGCATTCCACTCCCGTACATCCCAGGTTTCCCCGTTCTTCAGAGACCGCACGCCCCCCCCCCCCCCCCCCCCCCCCCACCCCCACCCCCACCCCCCCACCCCAGGCAGTGGTCCAGAACGCCCTCGACCGTGTCTCCCACATTTGCCGCAACTCATGCCTCACACCCCGTCCCTGAAATAACTGCCAAAAGAGAATTCCCCTCGTCCTCACATACTTCCCCACCAACCTCCAGATCCAACGCATCATCCTCCAACACTTCCACCATCTGCAATCCAACCACACCACCAGAGACCATTTTTCCATCCCCACCCTTGTCTGCTTTCTGGAGGGACCACTCTCTCCGTGACTCCCTTGTCCACTCCACACTCCCCTCCAACCCCACCACACCCAGCACTTTCCCCTGCAACCGCAGGAAGTGCTACACTTGCCCCCATACCTCCTCCTTCACCCCCATCCCAGGCCCCAAGGAGACTGCACATCAAGCAGATGTTTACTTGCACATCTGCCAATGTGGTATACTGCATCTGCTGCACCCGTTGTGGCCTCCTCTACATCGCAGAAACCAAGCGGAGGCTTGGGGACCGCTTTGCAGAACACCTCAGCTCGGTTCGCAATAAACAACTGCACGAGTCACGAACCATTTCGACTCTCCCCTCCCATTCCTTAGATGACATGTCCAACCTGGCCCTGCTGCAGTGCCACAATGATGCCACCCAATGGTTGCAGGAACAGCAACTCATATTCTGCTCGGGAACCCTGCAGCCCAATGGTATCAATGTGGATTTCACAAGCTTCAAAATCTCCCCTCCCCCCACTGCATCCCAAAACCAGCCCAGCTTGTCCCCACCTCCTAACCTGTTCTTCCTCTCAACTATCCCCTCCTCCCACCCCAAGCTGCACCTCCATTTCCGACCTACTAAACTCATCCAGCCCCCTTGACCTGTCCATCCTCCCTGGACTGACCTATCCCCTCCCTACTTCCCCACCTCCCCACCTACACTCACCTCTACTGGCTCCGTCCCTGCCCCTTTAACTTGTCAGTCCACCTATCTTAGCCTCCATCCATCTTCAATCCGCCACCTCTCTCCCCCCCCCCCCCCCAAACTAATTTATTTCAAACCCTCTTTCCCCCTCCCCCTTGTTTGATGAACGGTCAAGGCCTTTTGTGCTCCTAAGATGCTGCTTGGCCTGTTGTGTTCATCCAGCTCCACACTTAGTTATCTCAATTTTGCTTTGTTCAGTAAAGTCAGTAAAGACGTTTGGATGGCTAGCGATGAAATTAGTATCAAGCAACAGTTAATAGCAATCTGGATTGGCAACCAGAAATTATGCATTAAGTGGTGTATTTATTGGTAATGCTTCGATTAGCTTTTCTCTAACCCAGTGTTTTGTGCTTGTTAGTGTATTATTTTGTGAAGATGAACATGGCACCATGAACATTTTTTGAATATTTCCAAAATTTGGAAGAAATATCACAAAATGGATTTTTTTAGATGTTATAGTGTGCGTATAGGTGATGATGTTCATTTATTCCACAATGAAATAACCTAAAATTTCTCTTCTAGATCCACATCATAGCAACAAGATACTTTTAAATCTGCTTCTGATGGGTTTAGCTAGCTAGCTGCTATCTAACATTGATTATTCTGCACTCCTGCTCTGATGCTTCTCCACTAATAAAGTAACCATTGCTTCTTAATCCTTGGCCTGTTTCTTAATTCACATTTATTCCTCAAAAAGATAATCCATTAGTGTCCTCTTCTGTGATATTACTGCCACTTCCCATATAAAACATCAACAGACTGTAATTTAAAAGTAGTGTATTGGATGGGATGTGCACATGAATATTTTGAGGATGTAACGGCAACATGCAGATATAATTTCTTTCTGCTTTCTGCTAAACCTCATAAATTCAGTAGATCAGACTCAGTCAGAATCCAGATTGACTATTTGCATGAATATTAAATCATTTTGGAGTCAAGTTTACTCCAGATAATTCAGCTTCTCACATCAAGTGAGTGAGGTAATTATTAGCCAATCAGTTTTCTCATCTTTCTTCAAATTAGCTATCAATCTAGTGGAATCTCCACAACAAAATTGTATTCCTTACCTGTAATAGCCAACAATAAAAAGACAGCCTTTGTGGTGTCCCAACCTCTAAGTAGAAGGCCTAAGTTCAAGTTCTACCCACTCCAGAGATATGCACTAACATCTCTGAACAGGTTGATTATGAAAATAGAATAAAAAGTTCATCCTTAAAGTTTGTTTACTTTGATTTCTGCTAGCCTTCCAAACTTCTTTACCGAGTTTGTTGAAATTATTAAATTGCTTAGATCATCACTACTTATGGACAGCAACTTGAAATCAAGAAAATTTCTCAAAAGATACATTTCATACACTGTAATGTTTTAAGTGATTTGGCAATTTGATGTGAAATGGATTTACATCTAATGCATAACTTTTGAACAATGTTTGTAAGACATTAATGTTTTCAAGCGTATTTTACTGCAGCTGTTTTCTGAAAGTGTGTGTGAGGAAGTTATTTTGTTCGAATTTAAACAAAATCTTCTTGGTCTTGAGATTGCAAAGGTTGCCACCCAAACTCGGAAAACATGCAATATTTACTCGATGAACACCACTAAATACATATTTATGCTTCAGCACGCAAGAACAGGCCTGTGTTCTAGTGACCGAAATTCCATTGCAGCGCAGTATGAATTAGAGTTTACGCCTACCTCAGAGTGTAGAGACTGATGCTGTAATACACCCAAAGTCTTGCCAAAGTCAAAAAAGTAATAACAATTAAAGTTACAGGATATGAAAGGGAAAATGAGAGGAGGACAAGGAGTCTGCAAATGTACTTATATGAATTGCCCCCACATGGCCTATTCCATTACAATAATTCCTGTACCTTTAATAAATTCTGTTATGCTGCAGATCAATCAAATTTGCCCTACCCCCACCCTCACGGATTTGAAATACATGCAACCTTGAGATCCTGAGCAAAAATGTGATTCATTTTAGCATTGGTTTCATAGCTATGAGGAGAAGCAGGAAATGTCTGCTTTTCCAGACACAGCAGCCTCAGATCTTTACCTATGCGTGGACTCAGTTTTCACTAATTACTTCTGCATTACTCATGTCCAATATACCAGCCACATCCATGAGGAGCAATCAAAAAGGTCAGTTTGTGATGGTTTGCATGTGGGATTTGGGTATTCTTTGGGATTAAAGAGATTTGGCATTTTGAAATTCCTTGACAGATTGTGTTTTTAAGAGTTCTTGTTGTGGAGTCTGTGATAGTCTTTCACTTTTCATTGTGAAAATGCTCCAATGAATTCTGTAGTAAGCTTTATATATATATTTTATATATATATATATACATATATATGTATATATATATGAGATTTCAAACAGGTTCACATGTCTTTGAAATACTCCATATTACCTTTCTTCTGGAGACCAGTTACTGGTGGTGTACCGCAAGGGTCGGCGTTGGGTCTACTGCTGTTCGTCATTTTTATAAATGACCTGGATGAGGGCGTAGAAGGATGGGTTAGTAAATTTGCAGACGACACTAAGGTCGGTGGAGTTGTGGATAGTGACGAAGGATGTTGTTGGTTACAGGGAGACATAGATAAGCTGCAAGGCTGGGCTGAGAGGTGGCAAATGGAGTTTAATGCAGAAAAGTGTGAGGTGATGCATTTTGGTAGGAGTAACCGGAATGTAAAGTACTGGGCTAATGGTAAGATTCTTAGTAGTGTAGGTGATCAGAGAGATCTCGGTGTCCATGTACACAGATTCTTGAAAGTTGCCACCCAGGTTGACAGGACTGTTAAGAAGGCATACCGTGTTTTAGTTTTTATTAATAGAGGGATCGAGTTCTGGAACCAAGAGGTTATGCTGCAGCTGTACAAAACTCTGGTGCGGCCACACTTGGAGTATTGTGTACAGTTCTGAAGGATGTGGAAGCTTTGGAAAGGGTGCAGAGGAGATTTACTAGGATGTTGCCTGGTATGGAGGGAAGGTCTTACGAGGAAAGGCTGAGGGACTTGAGGCTGTTTTCGTTAGAGAGACGAAGGTTGAGAGGTGACTTAATTGAGATATATAATCAGAGGGTTAGATAAGGTGGATAGGGAGAGCCTTTTTCCTAGGATGGTGACGGTGAGCACGAGGGGGCATAGCTTTAAATTGAGGGGTGAAAGATATAGGACAGATGTCAGAGGTAGTTTCTTTACTCAGAGAGTAGTCAGGGAATGAAACGCTTTGCCTGCAACGGTAGTAGATTCGCCAACTTTAAGTACACTTAAGTCGTCATTGGACGAGCATATGGACGTACATGGAATAGTGTAGGTTAGATGGGCTTCACGTTGGTATGACAAGTCGGCACAACATTGAAGGCCGAAGGGCCTGTACTGTGCTGTAATGTTCTATGTTCATCATCAGTAAAGAGTCATAATTGATCACTGTAACCAGCAAATGCATAATTGGAGTGGAGAATTTGACAGGTATGTTGTTTCTGTGGGGTGGTATCTGCAAATATTTGCTAAGATTTTAGTCATTCTAAGGCAAACAACAAAAGTTTGTAACACGCAGTGGTGTGATGACTCTATGGCTTTGTGAATGTTGATACTTTAGATTTTTTCATTATTAGAACTGGCAGTGGAATAAAGCTGGAGTGAATGTATAACACTGAAATAGATGATTTGTCACCTGGTGTCCACGTGAGCTAATCTTACCAGGTAGAATCTGGTTTTATTCTTAAACCTAATTATCTGATTTGTAGCTGGGCTGCTGAAAAGGATTTGGAACTTTGCACTCGTTACTTGGTTACTTGTTATTACCATTTGAAGAGGTAACTTGTTTTACTCTTTTTTCACTCCTAGTTTGACTGCAACAGGATTTCGAATTTGAATTGTATTGCAATTCATCATGTACCTGGCTGTGGGCTGTTTCTAAGAATTAAGGCAGACAGGCATTCTTGGGCTAAACCGTTTTATTGTGCTAAAACCCAACCGCCTAGAAAATATTTAAAGTACTAAAATGTAGAAATATGTCCTATCCCACTGACGTGCGAACACATACTCGGAGCCGAAGAGTACAGAAAAGTACGACTGCAGAATGTCGGAAGTTAAACTTGGCCATGTTTAAAATGCAGGTTTTAAAGAAAAGTTGTTGGTTGAGATTCACTGATTGCAGCTATAGGCAGTGTGTCCATGGCTAAAATAGTTGGTTTGAAGTTGTGACTGCTATCTCAGCTTTGATCTGGAACTCTGGTGGCTTTCAGAAAAAGGTCCTGTACTGAGAAGCCTCTTCCAGGATGCCTAACCTGAAGAAGTCCTCCCTGCGGACCAACCTCAGGGGATCTCTCTCCCACTGCTTTGGTCCACCTCCCCCTCTCTCCCTATTTATTTCAGAATCGCCTCCCCATCCCCCTTTTCTGATGAAGAGTCTAGGCCTGAAACATCAGCTTTTGTGCTCCTAAGATGCTGCTTGGCCTGCTGTGTTCATCCAGCTCCACACTTTGTTATCCTGTCTGCCACTGATAGGTTCCAGTGTTAGATGGCATACAGGAAAGAAATGTTCACTCTGTCAGCTTGAGTTCTCTGCTTTAATACAAATTCAAACATTCACATGACCTCTTCCATGTTGATTGTATATTGTAAAGAAATATACAGACTAGCACATAGCTGTCTCAGCATTCCTCTGGCCCACTGTTCCATTTCCAAAGTAATTTTTTTTAAATGCCTGGAAAGTTCATTCCTAAATAATCAGTTCTCTACCTTGATGAGATAAGAAAGAGCTGTATCTTGATGGAATGGAATGTGACTTCACAGATGCACATAAGCAGCTACATCAAGTCAATGCTCTCTGTTTCAGAAGTGCTTTTTAAAAAATGGTCTATATACCGTCAACTGATAAAATTACAAATTAATGTCCTGTGTAGCACATCTTCAAAACATTACAGATTCAGACTGTCATAAACGCCTTTGCTGTCTGGTTATGCATTGCTGTTGTTCCCTCCTAGCATCTTTACCATGGGAATGGATTTACACTACTCCATACTTGTACAATGCCATAACCCATGGATACAACTGTATTAATAAACTTGTAATTTGAACACAACAGCTTTTTACTTGTGTACAGTATCAGTCTCTTCTAAGGCAGATTGAGTAAACAGTTGATAAAATGGAATCAGAAACAAACTGATGATGAGGCGAATACAGTAAGCTGCGCTGTTTGTGGGAGTTATGCTCCTGAAAATCTTTCAAATAGTGAACATATTTTGTAATGGGAGAAGCACATAACCCACACAGTGAGCTTCCTTGTCTTCCCACCCACTGAGTAACCCAGTGACAGTGAAGAAATGGCAATAAGTCAGGATGGTGTATGCTTGAACAGTAATTTGCAGATGGTGGAATACTCATGCATCTGCTGCCCTTGGTGATAGACGTTATGTAGTTGAAAGGTGCTGTTGCAAGAAGTTTAACAACATTGCATTGCATTTTGTAGTTAGAACTTATTGCTAATATTACATTTTGGTGATGGAGGCAGTGAATGTCAGGGAAGTTGCTAGCCAAGAGGTTGTTTTGTCCTGGATGGTATTGAATTACTTGATTTTATTTGAGCTGCATTCGTCCAGACAAAGGGAGAATACTCCAAACATTGTTAACTTATACCTAAAGATGCATTTAGAGAGTGAGGAGCAAGTTACTCACTGCAGAATTCGCAGCCTCTGACTTGCTCTTGTAGTCGCTATATTTACATGGGCTGGTCCAGTTCAGCTTATGGTCAGTGTTAATCTTCAGAATGTTGCTATTGGGGATTCAGCCATGGAAATGGCATTGAAAGTCAAGGGGAGATGTTTAGACTCTGTCTTATTGGTGAAAGTCATTGCCTGCTGCTCGTGTGGTGTGTATATTACATGCCATGAACCAGCTTAAGTCTGACTGTTGTATCAGTGATAATGGGAACTGCAGATGCTGGAGAATCCAAGATAATAAAATGTGAGGCTGGATGAACACAGCAGGCCCAGCAGCATCTCAGGAGCACAAAAGCTGACGTTTCGGGCCTGGACCCTTCATCAGAGAGGGGGATGGGGTGATGGTTCTGGAATAAATAGGGAGAGAGGGGGAGGCGGACCGAAGATGGAGAGAAAAGAAGATAGGTGGAGAGGAGAGTATAGGTGAGGAGGTAGGGAGGGGATAGGTCAGCCCAGGGGAGATGGACAGGTCAAGGAGGTGGGATGAGGTTAGTAGGTAGGAGATGGAGGTGTGGCTTGGGGTGGGAGGAAGGGATGGGTGAGAGGAAGAACAGGTCAGGGAGGCAGAGACAGGTTGGACTGGTTTTGGGATGCAGTGGGTGGAGGGGAAGAGCTGGGCTGGTTGTGTGGTGCAGTGGGGAAAGGGGACGAACTGGGCTGGTTTTGGGATGCGGTGGGGGAAGGAAATTTTGCTAAAGATCCTTGATGCCACACTTGGTCAAATGCTGCTTTGATGCTAATTATCCTAACCTCGTCTCTTGAGGCTGTATTTGGACCAAGATCATGAGTCAAGTGACCAATTCAAACTGACCACAGGTGAGTGGGTTCTGGAAGAGCCCTTGGATAGCACTGTCAATGACGCCTTTCGTTACTTCACCAGTGTTTGAAAATAGATTATAGGGTAGTAGTTGATCAGGAGTTTGATTTGTCCAGCTTTTTTTTTGATGATTGCATAATTTTCCACATTATATTGTAAGCGCATGTTTTGTAAATGTAATGGAATAGCTTGGCTCTGCAACTATGTCTGAAGCATAATTATTACTACCAATAGAATATAGGCGTTCAAATCACACTCTGGAGACTTGAGCGTATAAGCTAGGCTGACACTTCAGTTCACCTGAGTGAGTGCCATCCTGTCTTTTGGATGGGATGTTAAACTGAGGATTGAACAGTTCTCTCTATTGGATATGAAAGATCCCATGAGGTTATTTGGCAAATTGAATAGTACTGGCCTGTATTTATCCCTCAACCAATGTTTCTAAAACATATTATCTGGTCTTTATGGCAGCCTGTTTGTTGGACTTTGCTTACTGGAACTGGTTGTTGTATTTCCTGACTACGGTTCAAATTAGTTCATTGGCTGTAAAATGTTTTGGTATAAATGCAAAAAAACTGCAGATGCTGGAAATATGAAATAAAAACAAAGTGCTGGAGAAACTCGGTAGGTCTGGCAGCACGTGTGGAGAGGAATCAGAGTTGACATTTCGACACCAATATGATTGTTCAACACTCTCAGATGTTGACAGACTGTTTTGGGATGCCCTGAGGTGGTGAAATGAGCTGTCAAAATGTGGGTTTTCTTCCCTTTATTTGTATGTCTGTCTGTGCATTCACAACGTTATTTTAAAACAAATGCAAGGACATTTTTGTTCTCAACCTTCAAAACTGGAAAGCGGACCATATGATGCTAATCTATTCTGAAATTGAATGCATCCAAACTGGATGACTTAATTGTATCAGTGTTCACCTAGCTCTACACTTTGTTATCTCTGGCAACATTGCTTTTTCTCTCTCAGCCCAATCTTCACTGAAATTAATTTGAACATTCTCAGTCCCCTTCCAGTCAAATCGTCCCATAATTTAGAGTTATTTATTAGTCTTGGTCAAACAGGTTACTCAGATGCCTGAGATGAAAATGTTGCACCTGTACAGAGGAGTTTCTGATTTGGAGGTTAAAAGCCCCTCATTTGGGCAGCATCAATGGGCCTTTTTTTCCTGTCTTATCTGTGCATTGGATAATCTTGATGCTGACAATGAGTGGAAAATTTTCTATTTGCAAGATTCTTCTGTTTTGCATTTTCCTGCAATCAGCTGTGATTATTCTTTTGTACCACTGCATTAACAACATTAGATTAGTTCATTCACTGATGCAAATGTTTTCATAAGTTAGTGATAATGAATATTTTGACAGTTGTCATTTTCAAATTGGCTGAAAACACAAAATTGGAATACCATATTGTGAACTGCTGTTGTGGTGCTATAGTGGCTCAGAGTTTTCTGGGAACATATTGGCTAGTTTCATGTATTATCATAAGATATAGATGCAGGTGTAAGATCGTAACTGATCTAATAATGGCCTTTTCTCCAGGTTTCTATCAGTCCCGTATCCTTGTTAATCTGTTTAATTCATCCTTGATTATATTCAATGACGCAACCTCCCCTTTTTTCTATGGAAGAGAATTCCAAAGACTAATGACTTCCAAGAGAAGAAATTCCTTATTGTCTTAAATTGTGCACATAAATTCGAGGTTTTCAACAAAAGGAAATACTCTCAGCATCTACCTCTTCAAGCTCCCGTACTAATAATGCCACTATTGTAGTCTAAACAATTTGCCAATTTGTGGCAACAAATTGATATATTCAAAGAGTCTATGAATTTCTACAATCTGCAGGGCAACTTGTACTCCTTCAACATTAGACTCAAGAAACTGGGATTTTCCTGATTGCTTCTCTGATTTTTAAGCAATGTTTTATTTACAGTAATTAAACTAATACAATTTGTTGCAGAAAGTTTCCCTGCAGTGCCATTGTATTGCTCCAGTCCAAAAGCAAACCAGTTGAAAACTGAAAGTTTTATTTGTTACAATAAATCATTCCTTTTCATGTTTCTTTTGGGCCGCACAGTGGCTCAGTGATCACTACTATTGCCTCAGTGTCAGGGAACCGGATGCGATTCCGGCCTTGGATGACTGTGTGGGGTTCGTGCATTCTCCCTGTGCGTGTGTGGGTTCCTCCGTGCTCTGCGGTTTCCTCCCACAGTCCAAAGATGCACAGGTTAGGCGGATTGGC
This sequence comes from Stegostoma tigrinum, assembly GCF_030684315.1. Lineage (NCBI taxonomy): Eukaryota > Metazoa > Chordata > Chondrichthyes > Orectolobiformes > Stegostomatidae > Stegostoma > Stegostoma tigrinum. The sequence continues at coordinate 34,977,000 of NC_081382.1, forward strand.
TGTACTAAATTGCTCCGTAGTGTTCGGGGTATGCAGGGTAGGTAGATTAGCCATGTTGATTGCTTACCAACAGCTGGTCTAGACTTGGTGGGATGCTGTATGTTTTAGCATTTTTACATCAACTATGATTCTTGAAGTTTTATAGCAAAATTACTTCCAATCTTTTAAATTAGTTAAATCACCTCTTTGTGTATGACAAGTTCCCATATGGACTATTTTGCAGTTCCCCCAAACGCCAGTTTGTCAATCACTGGCTTTTGATTTGAGCTCAACATGAATGTCCTGTCATCTCAACCTTGTCTCTTGTCTGAGGTGTGGCAGTGCTCAGATTAATTTCACCACTAGTCGTGTCTCTCTAATGAGACTACGGCCCTATGGTCCTTTGTTAGCATGGCGACTTAATATGCCTGGCTGCTATCCTTATTCCTATGCATTTCTTGCTGCTTTCTTTTGAAATGGTAGAACTTTAACATGCTCTAATGTCTGAGTCAGCACAATTTCTTGTCTATCTATTTAGAAATTCATTATTGCTAGTGCATTGAACAGGAACTTTTAGAAAAATAAGTTAACAATATTATCAAATTAAATTACAGCAAAATATTTTACTGTGTTGTATGCTGACAAATTGTTCTAAAATATTCACCTTACTGAATAAATATTTTGATATTGTTATCTTAGCTAATACTTAGGGTTTTCAAGATGGATTTTATTCTTTTAGAAGGGGAAGGAAAAGTTAAAATTGATTCTGTACTTATATTAACCTCATGAGTAATTTACAATTGTTGGTAATGCACGTGGGTGAAATTCTCAGGTGTTGAACTTAAATGCCTTTTCTGGAATTACAATGATAGAAATGCTTAGCAATTGGAAAGCTGTTTGTTACGAGTCTTCCAGTGCCTCTGGTGCCCCTGAGATATTGGGCAAGTGATTTCTTCTTTTTCCAAATTGTATTTTCAACAAATACTGAAAGTGATGATGTAATAGTGAAACATTTCAAGGCTGTTTCAAAAAGAACAAGTTAAAATATTGTTCTGTATGTTAACTGAATACCCACAAGTGGTCTGTGCTTAAGTAGCAGCCTTTTAGTTCTGATATTCATTAACATGTCTGTCAAAAATAATGCATTTGGTAACTTCTGATTCATAAGCAACAGATGATTTTTCTTGTTCTTTGAAATATTAACATAGATTAATAACTCATCTATAAACCTAATCATTGGCCCTGTCACCATCAGAATATTGTAGTTGTAGTCGGACCAGGGAGAGAAATCCTCGACCCTGGTGCTTCTCCTATTTCCAGGCCTCTAATCTCCCACCACCTCCCCCCCCACCCCCCCGCCCACCCAGACTGCCTGCCACCCCTCTCCCTAGCCCCTTTCCCTCCCTGTCCCTCTCCTCCTCTTACCCACACCGCTCCACTCCTTATCATTCTATCCTATCTTACCATTTTGCTGTCCAAATTAAGAACATGGTTTGTGGATTTGAACTTTTTTTAGGCAAAACTTATTAGATTAGATTGTATATTCCATGCCTGTATTTATAAAGCCCACAGAAGGCTCACATTTCAGTATGATATCTTTCCAGCCTGCCTTTTGATGGACAATTACACACAACTTGAATGCAGCCAGTTCCATTTATTTGAATCTGGTCCTGTGTGGTATCTAAACAGCCACATTTAAAAGACTTGTGCTTTGCTAACAGAAAAATTGCAGTCAGCATTGAATCATTTCTCATTTTAATTGAAACTACGTACATTTAGAAGTGCTCAGCATGGGGATATAATTGGAGAGCAAAATAGTACACATGCTAGAAATCTGAAATATAAACACAAAATACTGTGAAGAGCAAAACGGAATCAAAGTTTCAGACCCACAGCCTACATAGTTTTCGAGTCATGGAGTTTTTACAGCATGGAACAAGACCCTTAAGCAGATGGTATCTATACCAGTTATCAGACATCCATCCATTCTAATCACATTTTCCAGCACTTGACTTGTGGCCTTATATGTTACCGAGTTTCAAATGTTCATCTAAATAATTCTCAAATGTTTGGAGGATTACCACCACTACCACCTTTTTGGGCAGCGAACTTCAGATTCCCAGAGTGTTCTGAGTGAAAATTTTTTTCTTTAAATCCTCTCCAAATCTCCTGCTTCTTCCCTTAAAATCGCATCCCCATGGTCATTGGCCCCTGTACTGGAGAAAACGCTTCTTTCTAATTACTCTGCCACTCAAAACTGTGCACACCTCAATCCGATCCCCCTTGTTTTCTCTGCTCTAAGGAAAATATCCCCCACCCATCTAGTTCCCTTCAAAGCTGAATCACTTCAGACCAGGCAATATCCTGGTGAACTACTTCTGCACCCTCCCTAGTATAACGATATTCTTTCTGTAGTGCTATGCACAGCACTCCACCCGTAGCCTAATTAAAGTTATATGCAGCTCCATTATGATCTAGTTGCTCTTTTATTCAGTTAGAATCATAGAATTTGTTTGGGAATGTTTCTTTGAATCACCTTGTGATTGTTCCCTAACTAATAAAAGTAAGTATCCCATATGAATTTTGATCCACCTTATTTATTTGCCCTGCCTTCAAATATTTATAAACATACACACCAAAGTTCCGCTGTTCCTCTGTACTTCCTAGGGTCCTGCCATTTCACATTTATTCCCTTATCTTGTTAGTCCTTCCAAAATGCATCACCTCACAATTTTCAGCATTAAAGTCCATTTATCACCATTCAGCCCTCTGACCAGCCTGATTTTATCATCCTGTGGTCTAATGTTTTCTTGCTTGCTATTTACCACACCGTCAGTTTTATATCATCTGTGAATTTACCAATCATAGCTCCTACATTCAGGTCTAGATCATTTAATGTACACCATATACAGAAAGACACCCAGCACAAAATCGTGTGTTACGCCGCTGGACCTAGGCTTCCAATCACAGAAACACTTCTGAACATCATTCTCTGCTTCCTGCCACTAAGCCAAATTTGAAGTCATTTTGCCCAATTTCCCTGATTCCCATGGGCTCTTAGCTTTTTGATCAGTCTGTCATTCAGGACCTTGTCAAAAGCCTTACCAAAGTCCATGTAAACTACATCTAGCCATCACCTCAAAAAATTCAGCCAAATTTCACCATCTGCAATAGTCAGATTTGAACCCATGTCCAGATCAATAGCCTGCAGTTCTGGATTACTCATACCGTGATATTTCAACTACTCCACCTCCCATCTTTCTTATCCTAATGGAGAAATTTGAAATTCCACAAATATAGCCATATTCATTCAGGGCCAGTGAGGCTGCTTAGTGCCAATAATGAATACTTTCTTTGTTTTTAATTTTTTTTAAAGGGATGTTGGCACCACTGTTGAGGCCATCATTTGTTGCCCATCTCTAATTACTCTTTAACTGAGTGGCTTAATAAGCCATTTCAGAGGGCACTTGATAGTCAGCTACATTACTCTTGATCTGGCATTACATGTTGGCCACATCAGGCAAGGACAGAAGATTTCCTTCTCTAAAGACTTACACCGAATCAGATGAGATTATAATGACAATTAATTACAGTTTCATAGTTAATATCATTTAGACTTGCTTTCAAATCCAGATTTCATTTAATTTAAATTCTTTTACCTGCTGTGCTCAGATTTGAACCTGTGTCCCTCACACAAAATGTAACTTATTCAAAGGCTTTTACATAAAGACAAGCACTGTAATAGGGATAGTTCTTGTCAGTTCAATGATTTCTCAGTAATTCAAACACATTTAACAATTCTGAAGAGGAGTCACTCGATCTGAAACATTATCTCCGATTTCTCTCCACAGATGCTGCCAGACCTGTTGAGTTTCTCCAGCACTTACTGTTTGTGACATTAAACAGTGCATTCTTTTGAAGAAGCAGAAAATCCGTGAAAACTTATTGATTTCTGCATTTAACTGTGGCCTACTGAAATTGTTTTAATCACTATTACTTTTCTAAAACAGATTTTTTTCTAGTAATGACAACAAAACTATTACCTAAAAGTGCATATTTTACATATACGCATTAGAATATTTAAAGTTTTAATAGCAACAATAGAATTGCTTTCCTTCAGCATAATTTTAGGAAGTTCTAATTAAATGAAATGTGAGAGATCGGACATATTTTGCTTGTATCATATCTACAAAATGAGAGGAAATAACATCAAAATCATCCTGACTATCATATTTCTTTTCAATTGTTGAAAACAATATCCACATATTGGTTACCTACTGCAATGTTTTTACTTCACCTGAGGTCCAATTAATGTATAGCTTGGATCATGCTGACCAACGTGTCATGCCAAGGATGGCCATAAATATAACAAACAATTGATACCGGAGCTTCAGCTGCAGAAGCTGCTATTTGCTATGTAGCAGTCAGCCAGTATTTGAAATAGACATCACTGCAGTTTGAAGGTTGCGTGGGGTCTTATATCTGTGTTGCTGCGCTCATGATCAGCAAGTAAAAACAGAAAAGAATAAGAACAGATAGATGGCCCGTTGAGCCTGCACCACTTTTCATTAAGTTCACATTTGAATTTCTACATCAAATCTCACTGATCTCAAATCAAATTTCACTGATATGGGAACGTGACAGTACAGGCAATGAGGCTGTTTCCCACAGCTGGTAAGCCAAGAAATAGGGGTCATCATTTCAAGTAAGGGATCATTTAAGATTGCTGAGTGGAGAAATCACTCCATTCAAGGGCATTGTAAATGTTCGGAATTCTCCACAAAAGAGAGCTTTGGATGCTCATCAGGATGCCATTTGCAGACGGCACTAAAGTTGTTGGAGTTGTGGATAGTGATGAAGGATGCTGTAGGTTGCAGAGAGACATAGATAAGCTGCAGAGCTGGGCTGAGAGGTGGCAAATGGAGTTTAATGCAGAAAAGTGTGAGGTGATGCACTTTGGTAGGAGTAACCAGAAGGCAAAGCACAGGGCTAATGGTAAGATTCTTAGCAGTGTAGATGAGCAGAGAGATCTCGGTGTCCATGTACACAGATCCTTGAAAGTTGCCACCCAGGTTGACAGGACTGTTAAGAAGGCATACAGTGTCTTAGCTTTTATTAATAGAGGGATCGAGTTCCGGAATCAAGAGGTTATGGTGAAGCTGTACAAAACTCTGGTGCAGCCGCACTTGGAGTATTGTGTACAGTTCTGGTCACCGCATTATAAGAAGGATGTGGAAGCTTTGGAAAGGGTGCAGAGGAGATTTACTAGGATGTTGCCTGGTATGGAGGGAAGGTCTTACGAGGAAAGGCTGAGGGACTTGAGGCTGTTTTCGTTAGAGAGAAGAAGGTTGAGAGGTGACTTAATTGAAACATATAAAATAATCAGAGGGTTAGATAGGGTGGATAGGGAGACCCTTTTTCCTAGGATGGTGACGGCGAGCACGAGGGGGCATAGCTTTAAATTGAGGGGTGAAAGATAATAGGACAGATGTCAGAGGTAGTTTCTTTACTCAGAGAGTAGTCAGGGAATGGAACGCTTTGCCTGCAATGGTAGTAGATTCGCCAACTTTAGGTACATTTAAGTCGTCATTGGATAAGCATATGGACGTACATGGAATAGTGTAGGTTAGATGGGCTTGAGATTGGTATGACAGGTCGGCACAACATCGAGGGCCGAAGGGCCTTTACTGTGCTGTTATTTTCTATGTCTGGTTCCACATACTGAGTGGGAATTTCCCACTTAAGATGGCAGCGGAGTCAGGCTCCCTACCAGAGCTTGTCTGCTCTGACGAATTTTCTTCCTTTTTCTTCTTCTTTCTTTTTCTTTCACCTTTTCTTCTCCTTTCTTTTAGACCTTTAGTCTTTAGAGCTTGATCATGGAGGCAGTGATGGCAGCGGGGCTGGGTGACTTTGATTGGTCACGTGGCTGGTCACAGTTGGCTGTGTTGTGGCTTCATCGAAGCTCAGAGCAATACCAGAGGGGTCTCTGCAATGAAGCAACTAATGCAGCAATAGAGTGTGGCAGTGTCCAGGGCCTAGAGTGAGTCTGGTTGGTGGCACTGACAAAAAATGGAGGCAACTGGTTGCAAAAGATGATAGCAGCAGCAGTTGGGGCTGAAGCCTTGCAAGAGGCAGCAAAGCCTGGCATGCCTAGTAGAGATCAGTGACAGCAAAGCTGGCTGATGACCACAGGCAGGTCTTAGGCCAGTGCAGGAAAGCATGCCCAGCACAGGGGAGAGTGAGCCCAATTGGGAAAGCCCATCTTGGAGCTTCTGCAAGCTATGGCTTAAAAAAGGACAATCTTGCTTGACATTTTAACTTTTTTTCACTTTTGTACTAAGAAGGCTGAGGTGCTGAACTTTCTAAATTATATCTTTATTTTTCTACTTCTGTAACTAAGATTTTGTACCTAAGATTACAATGTCGCCAGACGACACAATATACTTTTCACTGTACACTTATACCCTATACTTAAATACATGTGACAATAAAACATAAATCTAAATCTAAAACTAACAAATTTACTGATTGACAGTGAGACACCAGACACCTCAAGTTGCTGAGCACTTCCAACAATGCTACCTGTGCAAGATCGTGTGAATTAGCTGGGAAGACAGATGCGCCAACATCCCGAGCATTGCGGCACTGACCATCTTTGATTGGCTGCGATGTGCTGGGCATGTCATCTGCATGACTGACACGAGACTCCTCAAGCAGGCGCTCTACTCCCACCTCCAAAACAGCAGGCAAGCCCTAGGCGGCAGTGGAAACACTTCAGAGATGTCATCAAGATCTCACTGGCGACATGCGGGATTCCCAGTGAAACCTGAGAATCATTGGCCCAAGACCATCCGAAGTGGAAAATCTGGGAAGGTGTTAAGCACCTCGAGACTTGTCATTGGGAAAAAGCGGAGGCCAGGCGAAACACATAAGGCGTGCGCTGCCACACCAATGCCTTTCCACAACCACCACCTGCCCCAAGCGTAGTAGAGTCAGCAGAAGCCACATTGAATTGTTCTCACAGATTCAACCTGAGAGTGGAAGAGAGTCATTCTCCTCTTTGAGGGACCACCGATGATGATAATGGGCAGTTGAACAGGTGGTGACTAAAAACCTCATGTGATTTGGCTGCGTAGTGTCATTGACCACATTGAATCTCAGTAACTGCCATAGTTGGGCCAATAACTGTTGAAAGCTGAATTGCTTCAGTTAAGCAATGGAAGGCCCATTAAAAATAACCCATTTTTAGGGATGGTATGGCATGGGTTCCTCACCTTGGTCTGCATGAAAGTAGCCCAAGCAGTAGACAACAAGATCCAAAATTTAATTCTTCCACGTCCCTCCTTGGGTCTGCTGCCTTTAGGAGACAATAGGACATAAGTGCTTGCAGCTCCAGGCTGAGATGCACTGCCTTTGTATGGGTCACAATGTTGGTAGTACGGAGTGTTACTCATCTATCTTTGTAGCACAAGCTGGAATTCTAATGTCCTAGGCCTTAAAGCCACCGGTTGAGTGCATGTCCAATATGTGTTCTTTCGAAGGTATTATTACTATTTGAATTTATTTCACAGTTGTCGCAAAATTCCTACAGATCCCCACATTTTATGCTTGAATGGTGAAATAGAAGTCTTGCATTATTAATAATGCTCCTTTCTTCCTTTGGACTACCTTTAGAAGGAAGTGCCTCCCTGTGTAATACATGGGAAATGTGAGAACAAGTGCATAAATATAGTTCCCCTTTGGGCATAATGAATGGTATTTTGGGCAGGGTGAATGAATGCATCGTAGTAAGTGTCTGAGCTGTTTGTTGTGAATGTGATCCCTTGCTCATGATCTGGAATTTCATCTAGGGTGATTTATGATTTTGTGTTATGTCATTTCTATTTCCTGCATGTCCATGTAATCAATCCTGTGCTTCTGACATAGGGCCACTGTCCCCTGTTTTTAGGCCTATGCTGCCAGATTTGCTGATTATTTCCAATGCTTCAATAAAAACCAGAAGTAATCCCTTTTACCACATCTCAAAAACAACTAGACTTCTTCTGAGCCTGTCATTCCCCTTCAAGAAATCTAGCGCAGCTGCCTGACATCTGTTTTGGCACAACATTAAACATGAATGACCAAAGTAAATTACAGTATGAAGAAAACATAAACACCTATCTCTGCAAAAAAAGTTTAAAAAAAGCAATAAATTAAAACATATTAAAATGACCATTAAATAGTGTCAAAGAGTACGGCTAGCAAATACAATGTATTTTCTTTTTACTCGAGAAGCACGGCTAGAGAGGTAATGGAATAGGCTCCAAATCCAGATCACCAGCAAAGAGGAGGTGTCCATGTCCATGTAAAAGAGTTGTGTTTAACCTGCATTTGCTTCCACTACAGCACGCTCCGAGCTGGCTTTGTCTAGAATTCATTCAGAAGGTGTGTGTGTGTGTGTGTGTGTGTGTGAGAGTGAGTGAGTGAGTGAGTGGGAGACTCCCAGCCTCTGACATTATTGTCTCCCTCCCAAACACCACCAAGAGGGAGCAGGATGGAACTATTAGTCATGGGCACCGTCAATTAGACAGAAGGGAAGGGAGGAGATAGTGACATTGGATTAGAATGTTTAGCTAATGCCAGGGCTACCACAGCATCAACAACAGGAAATCAAGGAGGGCCTTCTAGCCTATAGATGATGCAGTCTATGAGCCACTAGTTAATATTAGAAGAGAGGACCATGGAATCTGGCTCCTCCTCCTGGGCTAATTGTTGTTCAGAAGAAATGCAATTATTGGCCAACTAGCCCCTCAGTTAGGATTGTCTGCATGCCAGATTGGCTACTTTGGACGCTGACCATGCCAGTTGACAGGCGACTTAGTCAATGGCCTGGTTCCACAATAAGGACAGGACCCATAGTACCATCTGCACCACCTCTCCCAGGCCCAGAATTGCAGCCTTTTATTGTTTGACTATTAAGATTCTGTGACAGTTCTACAATTGTTCCAGTGACAGTAAAAGCCTAGAGCCATTACCAAAAAGTTACATACCATGACTGCGCAGGTCATGCATGATCCTGACTTGGGACAAAATATCATTTCTTTGTCATCCCTGGAACTTCTTGAACTACAAAAATCTGCGATACCTGTGGATTTCAAGAAGGAGTCCCTCTACCATCTTCTCAAGAGTGATGGCAGATCGTCAGTAAGTGTTTTGCTTATGTTGTGTGGATGATAAAAGCTTTGTTTACAGTTAAAACTAATGACCTGTTGCACTCGTTTGTTTGTACGACCGTGGTCTCGCCCAAGGAAAAAAATTATTTGAATTTAATAGTTTTTAGGGAATAATTCAATACTTTCAATACCAGAAATCTGGCAGCCTCCAGACACTACGTTGTCAGCAAGAGAATCAATTTTTGTCAAATGTGCAAGACAATTCACCTTATCAGAATGGGAAAGTCCATGGCCAGTTTTGTTTAAAGACACTCAGTATCTGATTGCGGAACCTGTCAAAGGAAATGGGATGCCCACTGAGAACCGGCACCTACATTTAGTACCAACTGCATATATAATATCCTGCCCGAAGCTCTCAGCTCACGAAACCCCTTCTGCCATTATGTACCTCAGGCTTGAGTTATTCCATGATGCTGGGCCATCTGGTGGGTGTGTTTCCAGCCAATACCTCTCTTTGACACTGCTGAACAAAACATCTCCTGACGTCTGGCATACAACTCTCAGTAGGTGTGAACTTCAACCCAGCTCCTGATCCAAGGGAAGGAGGCCAGTGGGTTGTCAACTCCCTGACTGGCACATGCTTTGACAGGCTCTCTCCAAAGGTGGCAACATGGTTTCACTGCAGCCAGCTGGTGAGATCCCATCACCTTCACAAGATTCCACACTGTGTGTCAGTAATGCAAACTGCACAGTATTGAAATCAGAATTGTTCTGTGAAAACCTCTGGTCTAGATCTTCTAGGAAAAAAATATCTTTTACAGCATTTGTATTTGTGTTTTACTCTCATTGGGTAGCAAATCTACTCAAATATTTAAAAAAACAGCATACAGAATAAGAGCAGTAGAAAATTTAGCTCTTCAATTCTGCTCTGCTGTATATTTGTGACTCATCTGTTTGTGTTTTGCATTTGCTATTCCTACCTGTCCCTGATAATCTTTGATTCCCTTGCCTAACAAGAGTCTCGCTACCTCTGTCTTAAAAATAATTAATGATCCCATTCCTATCACACTTGAAGGCAGAGAGCTAAAAGCTCTCCAAAAACCCACAACCCTCTGAGAGAATATTTTATCCTCATTCTGATTGAAAGGGTAACAACGTGTTCTAAAACAATTCCCCCTCATTCTGGACTGACCTGTTGAGAAAACAGCTTTCTTATCAAGATCATTCAGGATCTTATACACTTCAAACAAATCATCCCTCATACTTCTAAACGTCAGTGGACGTATGAATATTTTATGGAAAAATAGTGCATTAAGGTTTTTATATAGTAGTGTATTGGTGACCAAAGTGACTTTTACCAGGCAGACATTGTAACTTGCTCCAATGCTTGGGATGTGAGGTAAAAACAGAGCATTGAGCCTTCATGCCTATTATTGATCAAATTTCAAGCAGAAATAACTGCAAATGCTGGAAATCGGAAACAAAAACAGAAATTACTGAAAAGTCTCGGCAGGTCTGGCAGCATCTGTTCTTCGTTGATCTTCAAAACTGTTCTGAAGAAAGGTCACTCGACCTGAAACGTTAACTCTGATTTCTCTCCACAGATGCTGCCAGACCTGTTGAGGGTGATTAAACTTCAAGTGCCCCTGAAGCTGGGAAATATCTGTACACTGGTAGAGGTAAAATTGTTTTGTGCGACCAAGAACCTGGATGATGAATGGACCAACAATATCCTGTCACACATCCTATATACTTAGTTCCACAGTGCTTCTGCTTATATTACTGGTCAGTTTGACAGCCACTCTGGTTTTAAATTAAAAATTACAATATTTTTCAGCTCATCGTAAATTCCCAAGTAACAAAAAAGGGGTCACACTTTATATGTATGTTGCTAGTAATTGTATGCAGTGATGCATTTTGCATGAAGTGTTCTTGTGTTCTTGGTTAGGCTGCTCAAGGGAGTGGGCATATTCAGTCTGTTGGGTCTGTCTGGAGAAGTTGAGAAAGGGGTAATGTGGCTAATGTGGAAAAGAGGTGTGATAAACTATTCATGAAGGCTGTGGAAAAGGAAGATGACATTGTGAAGGAGGATTGCTGTATTTGTAAAGGTAAGATATGGTAAAGTATGGGAATGAAGTAATGTGGGAAGGAGAATGTCCCATGTTCAGGAGCATGCTGGCTTTGAGAAGAGGGGGAACAGTGTATCACCACATTTGGAATGGTCACCTCATGTCAAAGCCTGTCGCTAGGTCAAAATCCTGGAATTTCCTCCCTGATGACATTGAGAGTCAACCCACAGTAGGTGGACTGCGGCGGTTCAAGAAGGCCACTCACCACCACCTTCTCGAGCAGCTAGAGATGGGCAATGCTGGCCAGCCAGCGACGTCCACATCCCACAAAGTAATAGATTTTTAAAAATCCCACATATACCTTGTTCATCTTGCTTCCACATGCTGCAACAGGCTTTCAACATAAACATTGGTCAGTCCTATATGGACGTGATGGTAGGCACCATGGCACCACCCTGTCTCTTTATGTGGAAGGGGAATCTGGAACGTGTGCCCTGTTTCCTGTCCATTGCTGTGCCTTTGGGCCTGAGGACTAATGATGGGACCAATGGAGTGCAGGTGTATGCATCTTTCCAGCAGACCCTGAGGGTGCTGGACCTGGTTCTATCTGGAGGCAGAAGATCACATGCTAGGGGAATCTGGATCCCCAGAGAGTAACTGCACTGTTGCAGCCTCTGACTTGTGAGTGTCGTTGCTTTCCACATTGCTCTTGCTCCACACTGTGCATGTGGATGAGTCCTTGATTGCCGACACCACTGGGGACTTCCCTATTTGGTGCTGAGTAGGTGCCTAGTTTCAGAGGGTGCTCCAAGTGCCAACAGCCTGAAATTTTCTTTGACAAGCCACAGAGGTGTCGCAGTGACTAAATTGTACTCCCAAGCTTTTTGAGCATGACGTGCCTGACAAGGTATTAACTTCTGAGTTGGTGGGATTGCAAAATGCAGCCTTGCCAATGTTTTCTCTATGGTCTCTTCCCCAGAGATTGAGGAGGTGGCTCGTCATTGTGCAGCCCATTTCGTTGTTGGAGCCATGTTATCCCATAGGTAGCTGCATGACAGAAGGGAGAGAATATGTTGTGGCCAGTATTTGGAAATGGTGTGCAATGAATGGCACTGACAGTGGGGGTTAGTGTAAGAGCTACAACAGAAAGAAGAATGATACGTATTTGGTTGGTGGGATGTGGATGTTTTGGCATGTCCTTAGGAGCAGTCCTAGTCTTTTCCTGCGAGAATAGGATTCTCCTCACTCTACCCTGTTGTGGGCTATCTTTTCCTAGAATGAGAGAACATAAGCGATTGAGTGAGATGAAAACAGATGGCACCAGCTAGAGCTAGTACGTGTAATGAAAAGGTGAGTTGGGGCATGTAGGGTTAGTGGCCTGGAAGGCTGGGGGAAATGAATAAATGAGGAAAGATATTGCAGGCCATTGTGAAAGTGATCAAAGTCTTGGTCTTGGTGGAACGTGGGTGCAGTGGCAGAGAAACAGTGAGTGAGCTCTTAAATGCCAGTGCTCATTTAATGCACAGCAGCATTTTAAATATGGTACAGACACCAGGGATGCTGGTCTTTCAGCGAATATCCAGTGAACAGTGAGTTCTTGCGGGAATAATGTGTAGTAAGATGGGGCTAAAAGCAGTTGAAGATGGACCACAAGGACAGGGTACGTGATTAATGAGCAGAGTCTTGTAAGCTATGATGAGAAATCTTGCTAAGCTTTGTGACGAGAAACTCTCCAAAAGATTTGACACAGCCCAAAAGAATAGATTTAGCCATGACTATTTGAATTTGTGCAGGGCATAATTGGGCTACTGTGAATGATGGTGTAGTTTGGGGTCAATTAGCTCAGTTGGCTGGGCAGCAGCTTTGCAATGTAGTGTGATAACTGCAGTGCAGGTTTAATTCTTGCACCAGCTGGGGTTACCATTAAGGCCCTACCTTCTCAATCTGGCCTCTTGCTTAAGGCGTGGCGACCCTCGGGTTAAACTCAACATCAGTCCAATGAGAGCGCAGCCCTATTGCTGTCTGGGACTATGGCAACTTAACTTTTACTTAGTGCCACACACAATATAGCAATAGCACTGAGTATAGAACAAGCAACACAATCAACGGGCTGTTGAATTACATAGCCAAAACAGGTCAGAAGAAATAATGATCAGAATGCACAATGCTCTGATCAGATTGCAGCATGAGTACCCTGTCTGATTCTGATTACTGAGGCACCAAGGAGATATTGAAATGCTGCAGGCAGCAGGGAGAAGAGCAGCAACGCTGATCCCAAATGTCAAGTCTCAGCGTTATGGCGAAAGTTATGAGATCTGTATTTTTCAGCCTGTAAAGATAGAAGCAGACAAAGGCTATTCATCTGCTTGAACCTGTTCCACCATTCAGTTGGATCATGCTCATCTGAACCTCAGTTCTGTTTATATTTTTAACATTTATCAAGCAAATATGTACTGATTAGAAACTTGAAATAAGCACAAACAAGACCCAAGGCTTTTTGCTGGAAGAGAATTTCAGTTTACTATCAACTGTGATATGACTTTTGTTCCTATATAGTCTGGTTCTAATTTTAATATGCCCTTCATTTGCACTCTACCACCAAAGCAAATAGTTTCTCTGCATCTGCTTCATTGACAACTTAATTAGGACATCAGCCAACCTTGAAAACTCTGATAAACATACACTAAGTTTTTGTAATCAGTTCTCCTGGTTTAATTCCTTGAATTCTATCTTACACATTTTTCTTGAGCCACAGTGTCCAGTGCTGAACACAGTACTCCAAATGGAACCTGACTAGCTCTGTACAACTGATGTATTGCTTCCTCACTTTTTAAGTTCCAAATCTTTTGACAGAAGGCCAATGTTGTGTAACCTTTTTTATTAGTTTAGAATTCTGACAATTGATGTTTGAGGTAAATGGGAGATTAGAAAAGGTTAATGTGGAGTATTATTTAAAACGTGAAAGGAAGACAAGAAAGACCACAGGCTCAAGCGAGTAAGCACAATATAAAGCATTTGTATTAGCACTTTTTAAACAAAATGAATGATCATTGCATGATAGAGCAATGGATGCAAGAATATCAGAATCATTTGAAAAGCTAATTAGGTACTGTTTATCTTAAAGGCTTTCCTTGTGTTTGAATTTTATTTTATATGCAGTGTTCTTACTCAGTGTACTGCTGAAATCAGCTACTGTTTTTATATGTACAGAGGAGCATGTTCAGTCAGCAATGCTAGCCTGCTGCCAAATGGCAAAGCTAAGTACAGTTCAGAGTTGACAAGTATTCTACAGTTAGGGCTCTGTGCTCTGCTGTGCTCATTATCACAGATGTCAGTGCACTAATTGTGCAAATCACAAAAAGTACATTACCTATCACAGCCATAGGACATAGGTTCTGTCAAGGATGTAGTGAACATTCATTCTCATTTATTAATTAAAAGGATCCATTGTTCAGCAGGGTGTGTATTGATATTCTGAAGTGGCTCAGCTCATCCAATGTAAGAATGAAATATTTCTACTTCCATCCAGTCATAGTCATACAAGGTCATTGGTAACAATGTTCTGAGTATTGAATATTTATGCAGAAAGTATATTATTGCATAAACAATTGCTTGAATACAGATCAGATTTGCTGAAGAAAAATGTAATGAAATTAACATGTAGTAATTGAACAATTGCTGATTAGTTTATACATCTACTGATGGGCTCCCAGGAGAATGATTTTTTTTGGTGCACATTATTTGAAGATCTATTAACAATACTGCTTAAGTCTGCAGGTTATTTTCAGAGATGTGTACAGAAACTTTTAAGCTCAGCATAACTGGTTTCTGTCACAAACTTTTAATAAGCTACGACATATTTCCCCTTTGTGGCTTAAAATGCATGTGTAGTTATAAGTCCCAGTTGCCTTATTAGTAATTTTTAGGTAGTGATGCTCCGAAAGCCCTGAAACAAGATGATCTGTGCCATTTCAGTTTCCAAAGCATGGATAACCTTGTTAATGCTTATGAAGAATATTTTATGGATCCACAAATGTTCGCAATGCTGTACTTTATGGAATAGTATTGTGCAGTTATTTTTGATTAAACAAATCTCTCGATCCCCAAAACAATGAGTTTTTAATGTTTTGGGGAAAAAAAGCCAATAGGAGTGGGTCCTACACAAGTGTGAACCCATTTTCATAGTGCTAAATTGTAACAGTTAGCATCCTCGTCGTGCCTTGATCAACTAGATTTATTAATTTCCAAAGTAGCGCATGCTCCTGGCTGTATTTACGCCAGCCTAGTACTTAGCAGATGAAAATTGGAAGCACTGAGTACTGATATTCTCATCCAGGTTGGTGAGTGTATCCATCAAAGCCATGTTCCTCTGCTACCAAACTATTAGAGGTATCAGACTGTGTGCTGAGACAAAAGATTGCAGTTGTTCCATAGAGATTTCACAAAATCTAGGCAGACATTTCAGTGTAGTACTGAGAGAATATTGCAGTGTCAGTGGTCCTTTCTTAATGGGATTTTTAAATGTAGCTCCAGCTATTTGGTTGGACTTCATGTTCTACAGCAATATTATGAAGAGCAGGAACACTTGCCCCAGTCTCCTGATTAATTTATAGCTTAACCAACACTACTGAAGCAGAGATAACAAGGTGTAGAGCTGGAAGAACACAGCAGACCAAGCAACATCCAAGGAGCAGGAGCTTTCCTGCTCCTCTCATGCTGCTTGGCCTGCTGTGTTCATCCAGCTCTACACTTTGTTGTCTCAGATTCTCCAGCATTGGCAGTTCCTGCTACGACTGAAACAGATTGTTTTGTCATTATTTCATTGTTATTTGCAAAGGCGTAAGGCCGTAATGGCACAGTATAAATTTTATCAGATTTGTTCTAAACTCAGCTGAATACCAAAATTGTGCCAACATTTCAGTTAGTCAATAGACAACAGGTGCTGGAGTAGGCCATTCAGCCCTTCGATCATGGCTGATCATCCACAATCAGTATCCTGTTCCTGCCTTATCCCCATAACCCTTGATTCCACTATCTTTAAAGAGCTCTATCCATCTCTTTCTTGAAAGTATCCAGAGACTTGGCCTCCACTGCCTTCTGGGACCGAGCATTCCATATATTCACCACTCTCTGGGTGAAGAAGTTTTCCCTCAACTCTGTTCTAAAGTAAAGTGAACAGGAAATAGACTGCCCCAGCACTTGAACTCAGATCCCAGCAGTCAGAAACCCGCGTGCTCACCATTACGCCACGGCAACCACAGCAGGTTTAAAAAACAGGATTAAAAAATGTCAGCCAAAGTACTCTCTCCTGATAGCTATCCAAAGAGTTTGAGGTATGCATGGTTATGGGAAGGTTGAGATTTTATTATTGAATGGCTTTCCAGGATTATTTTAGTGTGTTTGGATGTATGTGAAGGATGTGCAAACTAGGCATGCAGTTGTGGAATTGGACTCTAGTGAAAATTAATTCTTTTAGGAGGAGATTTATTTTTAACTTACTTTTAAAATGAGACCTGCATCTGTGAAAAGAGCAATAAGTGTTGACGCATGAAGCTCTAGCCACACACTCTTGTTAAAAGTGGGAGCTGGGATTACAACTGGATTAAGCTTCAATGTCTATTTCTATAGATTCAATGCCAGAGGCAGTACCAAACTAGTAATGTAATTGTAGTTGTGCCAAATTGCTCAAATTTGAGACAAAGACTTAAAATTACAATGTTTTTGGAGGAAATTTGAACCAAGATGTGTTCACATTACTAATTTAACAAGAAATATGCTTCTCTTGTATCTCAGTTTTTTATATGATAAAATATCAGAACTTCTTATGCCTGGGTTTAGTACATAATTAGTCAGAAGGTTTTCACTAAAATCTTTTCTTTTCAGTCTTATTAGCAGTTTACCATTACCATTAATTGAGAATGGAAACAGTCAATTCTTCTTGACAATGGAGCCAGTTCTGGATGTGAGTCTGGATGGGAGCCAGTAAACTTCAGCTCTTGGTTTAAATGGCCAATTCATCCACAAACTATCACAGTCCAATCTCAGTTTGCCTGTTTCAAATACTATTGAAAGGAATATCTGCTACGATGTGGATTGTTATGCTTTCTCTCTAATTTCTGATTAATCTTTTGTGTTTTGTTCTCTTTTGCACTCTCTTTCACTTTCTTGTCTCTCTGTCTTGGATGTTAGTTAGAAGTTTGGGGAGTGGGGTTGTAGTAGTTATTCCAAAAGACTGGACATAGTGGGAGGCATCTGCAAACTGGATAAGCTAACGTTTAGGTGATGGCTGAATGGAAGAATCTCTTGAAGCCACAAGTTGACATCAAAGAAAAGTGAAGAAGAATGGCACTTTTCTTGCTAGGTGCCTGCTGCTGGGAGAATATGGTATTGCTTGACATTAATCAGAAATTTAACAAGCAGTTACAACACACAATCAGGAAGACAAATGTTGTAATAGCTTTTGGTGTTAAGAGTTTGCTGCTTGAGAATGAGGTAGCTTTGCTGAATTTATGAAGAACTTTGCTGAGATTGCATTTTAAAGGAAAGGAACAAAAGATGTAGTGCATTTTGCGACTTTAGAATGGCAGAATGCATTTTGCAGCCAATTTAAATACATTTGAGGTGTAGTCACCATTGTAGTATAGGAAACACATTAATCCACTTCGTGCTTTGCAAGTTCCCACAGCCAACAATGTGATGCTGACTAGATTTGAAGGTCTATCCGGAAGTGGTCGTCTCCTTACATAATGGAAGGATAATATGCTTCCCTTTGATACAGAACATTGAAAGTTAACTGAACTGATTCCAGGGATGAAATGGTGAGGAGAGATTGTGTAGACTGGGCATTTGTCCTGTACAATTCAAAGAAACAAGAGGCCATTGTATTGAAAGGTATCAAACTCTTCAAGGACTTGATATGTTAAATGCTGAGTCTTTGTTTTACCATACTGTATAGTTGAACTGTCAGAACAAAGGATTGGGAATTTAGGGTTAAGATGAGGAGAAATTTCTTCACTCCGGGTTATGAATATTTATAATTGTCAGTGATTAAGTATATTCAAAACTAATGTTGACAGATCTTTGAGCACAAGGGGGCAAAAATGAATACAGTTAGTTCTGCTATTATGCAATAATTGTGTGCCTGCGCACCATTGCGTTATAGAAAGTTATGCTTTAGAAATAATAGGGCCCATGGAAAAGGTGGGGTTGGGGCAGACCACCAAAAAAAATCACTCAAAATTGCTCAAAAATCACTCAGAAGCCGACACACAGGATAGCACAGTTTGAATAAATGTTTAATTCATATCTAGTAATGAAATAAAAGTAAATTTTAACACGTTACCTTTGTAAAAAAAATGCCAAGATGACTTGATGGGGGGAGGAGGTTTTAAGGTTGCTAGGTTGTTAATGCAGGGGCTGAGGGTGGTTGTCTTCACCATCACCATCACCACCATCATCAAGTACAATTATGGTTGCAGGGTTAGGGTGAAAAATAGTTAATCCAGGAGTGGATAATTGTGGTTCCTTGTCTTCTAACTGTTTCCTGGGGGTTGGCTTAAAAAAAATCCAGTGTTTGCTGCTTTGCTGTTTTCCTTTCTTTCATAAAGAAGTTGTTCATAGGGTGCCAAGTAAGATCTTATTCCACAAACTGTTACTTTGCTATGTACTGCTTTGTAAATGTTGTCCTGTCAGAGCTTCTCAATTTTCCTCAGGATAGAAGACAAAACAGAAGTGGAACCTCCAGTTCCACACTGTATTGACTCTGACTCCAGCATCTGAGTTCCCAGAAATGGAAAGCTCTCATGGTGCTGCATCCTGGACTTAATCCTCTTCATCTCTAGCTTCCACTCCCCCCTCCCCCTCAGTGACAAGTTGTTGTAGATCAGCTGTAGAGAGGTCTTCACAGTGGGACTCAAGCAGCTCTTCAACATCTCACTCTCCACTTCTTCAATGCAACTTGCTTTGCAAGATCAACACCATGTTTTTTTGATTCTTGACAGCCTCTGATGGATCAAAGCCTTTAAAATCTTGAAAAAAATCTGGGAGAAATTTCCACCAAACTGCATGTAAGTGGTCCTAGCTGATATCACTGCAGGCCTCCATAATAATGTTAATTGCATTCTTGATGTTAAAGCTCTTCCAAAATTGAAGAACACTGTCCTTATCCCCCTCAGTGGCTGCAGTCAGCCTCTTCAATGTGCACCTTAAATAATAAGCTTTATAAGCTGCAGTTGCACCCTGGTCAGTGAGTTGAAAGAGAGAGGTTGTGATTTGAATTGAAATAGCACTTTGATGTTTCAGAAAGCTCACCAATGGTGGGAGGATGGTTTGGTGCATTATTCAGGATGAGGATAATCTTGAAATCTAAATTTTTTTTCCTGCAATATTTTCTAAAAATATCTTCCAAAACATCAACACTAAGGTAGGAACATGTTTGCCCCACCATCCAACCTCCTTTGGTTGACCTAACGTGAACGCCTTGAGTAGACTTAAGGTAACTTTTCAAGGCCCATGGGATGGCAGAGTGGAACACCACTATAGGATTAAGCTTTTAAGTCTCTACTGGCATTGGCACCCAGCAGCGCAGTCACGATCCTTTGTTACCTTAAAGCATTTGTTTCATTCATAGAAATGTATGTTCTTGTTGGCATTCGCTTCCAGCATAAGTCTGTCTTGTCCAAAATTGAAAATTTAACCTAAGTTGTAGCCGCCTTCGTCAATTAATTCTTTTTACTATGGGGGGGAAGTGCTGCTGTATGCTCCTCATCTACAGTAGCAGCTTTGCCACATAACTTTAGGTTATGAAAACCATAGTGGTTCTTAAAATCAAAGGGTCTAGGCCTGAAACATCAGCTTTTGTGCTCCTAAGATCCGCTTGGCCTGCTGTGTTCATCCAGCTCCACACTTTATCAAACCATCATGTGATACTGGTGCGAAGACTCCTTCGGTGCTAACATTGCACATGCTCCGGACTAAGCCTGCGAAATAATAGTGGCGTTGACACGTTCTCCTCTGTGCGTTGATGGAATTGCATTATAGCCAACACAAGTTTGTTAGAAATAGCATTCCCTTATTCATCAGTGATGTTATAGCCAATTCCCATTGTTGGAGCACGAGTTATATCAGAACCGACTATATGCATTTTGTTTAGGAGAGCGGAGTTGTTTTATATCAACTACAACTTTACTGAAATTTGGAGAAGGTTTCTATCGAGTTACTGTATGGCCAGCAGTTTGAATTTATTTTCTTAAAAGAAGTCAAGTCTAGAGTAGCAGGTGACAAACTTGAATAAACTTTAAACAAAACTCATGTTTAAACAGTTGAAATAAAACTTAAATGCTGGGAGCACAGCATGACAAAGAATAATTAGAAAATTTATTTCTAAGACTCTCAAAAAGAATTGAACTGGTAGTTGTAGCTAAAAGAGGCAGCAACGCCATATGCTGTTGAAATGCTGAAAGTTGAGTAAATTGTGTTTATGGTGTTTATAGGACAAAGAAAATCAAGTGGGGATTATAGTGTTGTTTGTGGATGTAAGTTTGCTCGCTGAGCTGGAAGGTTAGTTTTCAGACGTTTCATCACCATTCTAGGTAACATCATCAGTGAGCCTCCAGTGAAGCGCTGGTGTTATGTCCCGCTTTCTATTTGTGTGTTTAGGTTTCCTTGGATTGGTGATGTCATTTCCTGTTCTTTTTCTCAAAGGGTGGTAGATGGGCTCCACATCAGTGTGTTTGTTGATGGAGTTCCGGTTGGAATGCCATGCTTCTAGGAATTCTCGTGCATGACTCTGTTTGGCTTGTCCTAGGATGGATGTGTTGTCCCAATCAAAGTGGTGTCCTTCCTCATCTGTATGTAAGGATACGAGTGATAGTGGGTCATGTCTTTTCGTGGCCAGTTGATGTTCATGTATCCTGGTGGCTAGCTTTCTGCCTGTTTGTCCAATGTAGTGTTTGTCACAGTTCTTGCAAGGTATTTTGTAAATGACGTTCGTTTTGCTTGTATAGGGTCTTTTAAGTTCATTAGCTGCTGTTTTAGTGTGTTGGTGGGTTTGTGGGCTACCCTGATGCCAAGAGGTCTGAGTAGTCTGGCAGTCATTTCTGATCCATCAAGTGTTGCTTGATTTGAATCACACCAGTTTAACATCTCTGACAATTAATATTTATTGCAATATGTTATTGGCTATCACTCAGGTCATGAGATGGCCGATTAGGGTCAATTTGGAATCTCTCAATCTTTACCGTGTCTCAGTTTCATTGTCACGTCTGGACGTGTATCTTTATTTCGAGTCATGATTTGTGCTTCTTGTTGCTTTCATTTTTCTTCTTTGACTTGCTATTATTGAGTCTTAAGATGGTGGAAACGTTCCCACATACCTATCCTCATCTGCTTCTGACCAGGGCAATGGTCTTTCAGGATGTCAATGTGTATTTTTTATATTGGCATTTGACATGTCCCATGAAGTGTTTGTTTTGTCCTTATGGGGTGCGTCTTCCTTGTCTGAACTGTAAAGAGACAACTTTCTTGGGAGCCTGGGATCTGACATCCAAACTATATGACCAGCTTAATGAAACTGAAGATGAATGATCACAACCTCAATTTTTGCAGTGCCTGCTTGTGAGACGACAGTGATATTGGTAGCTGGTGGTTTTTTATGAGTGCAGTGTAAGATTGTTGTAAGGTGAAAGTCAGGTTCCAAGAAGTGTAACTGCATTATAGCGGAAATGTGGGTAAACATTGGAGGGTGATACAGTTGAAACAGATATATGCCAAAGCCAGCCCTTCGCACATGATAATCCCAGTTCCTTTCTCACATGCTGTGCCATTTAAAAACAGCTTTATGTGCTATTATATTAACAATATTGGTAGTTGTCATGCAGTAGAAGTTCATTAAATAATAAACAACTTTGTGATAGATGGATATTGCTCAAAGAAATAATAGTTGGAAAATTGGCTGCATTATTACCTAGATCATTGTCATTCTCAGTGTACATTCTGACATTGGAAAAAAGTAAATGTGAAAAAATTAAGGAGAGAAAATAAGTAAGTAAAATGGATCAATGGAGGGTATTGGGCCAGGATGGGGATTGTTGGTGAGCGTGATACTCAGGGCTGGGGATTCAGGCCAGCCATTATATTATCTTATTTTCTATATTTTATTTCTGTCTGAACATTTTAATGGAAGCCTGCATCTATGTTCCTATCTCTCAGTTCTGTCTTTGGTGTATATGTTTTGTGTTAACAGTTTTTTTTTTCTATATTTCCATGACTGCAATGTCTGTGTGTACAGACAGTGCAGAGCTATTCCCCAGTCACTGGTCTGTGTTTTTTCACTGAGCGAAGGTCTTTGCTTTTTGGTTCAGCTGCTGACACATCACAGTGGTGTTAATGAGCTCAAAAGGAAAGCTCCATTTATCATTCTGAAAAAAGCAAATTCATTACAAAGCCATTTTTAGTTGATAGGTAATTTGAATATATTTTTGAAATACAAAGTGCATTTAAATGCCTTTGATTTTTCTGAATGCAATAATATTACTTTAGATATTTTTAGGTTGTCCCTTGTCACAATTTTCAAACTACAATCTACATTTATCTTGTATTGCTTACTTTAATTATTGTAATATTGTCTGGTTAATGCTCACTAGGTCATTTGGTTTGTGGTACAGACTAAGCAAGTGAAATAGTCAAAAGAAGAATGAGTGAATAAGTATTGCTTTGCATTGTAAAGTACGTCCCTGTCTAGTACAATTATTTGATCTTAAAGAACTGCAGTTCAAATCAGAAATTGTGGTCAAGTGCCTTGTTAAGTTTACCAAGCCAAACCCATCATGCACTGTTGGGCTTGTTATTCAATCCATGATGAGTTAGCCAACTTTAGTAGCACAGCTATTGGGCAGTTAGAATTTCTCTTAACACCTTTGACTCTGGATAGAAACATTCTGCCAGGTTGCTGCATCTGATACTAGTACTCGTATCAGACTGCCTTGTTCGCTCCACACTGCCCGCCAACCCCACCACACCCAGCACCTTCCCCTGCAACCGCAGGAAGTGCTACACTTGCCCCCACACGACCTCCCTCACCCTTATCCCAGGCCCCAAGATGTCTTTCCATATTAAGCAGAGGTTCACCTGCACATCTGCCAATGTGGCATACTGTATCCATTGTACCTGGTGTGGCTTCCTCTACATTGGGGAAACCAAGCGGAGGCTTGGGGACAGCTTTGCAGAACACCTCCGCTCGGTTCGCAATAAACAACTACACCTCCCAGTCACGAACCATTTCAACTCCCCCTCCCATTCTTTAGATGACATGTCCATCATGGGCCTCCTGCAGTGCCACAACAATGCCACCCAAAGGTTGCAGGAACAGCAACTCATATTCTGCTTGGGAGCCCTGCAGCCCAATGGTATCAATATGGACTTCACCAGCTTCAAAATCTCCCCTTCCCCCACCGCATCCCAAAACCAGCCCAGTTCGTCCCCTCCCCCCACTGCATCCCAAAACCAGCCCAGCCTGTCTCTGCCTTCCTAACCTGTTCTTCCTCTCACCCATCCCTTCCTCCCACCCACCTCCATTTCCTACCTACTAACCTCATCCCACCTCCTTGACCTGTCCGTCTTCCCCAGACTGACCTATCTCCTCCCTACCTCCCCACCTATACTCTCCTCTCCACCTACCTTCTTTTCTCTCCATCTTCGGTCCGCCTCCCCCTCTCTCCCTATTTATTCCAGAACCCTCACCCCATCCCCCCCTCTGATGAAGGGTCTAGGCCCGAAACGTCAGCTTTTGTGCTCCTGAGATGCTGCTTGGCTTGCTGTGTTCATCCAGCTTCACACTTTATTATCTCGTATCAGTACTGTCCTATTTCTTACATCTTTTGAGACCAGCATGGCCAAAGCAGACCCACCAACCATCTGGAGAGAGAGGAAACAGTTTCACAGTCCCACAGAGACACAGAGAGAGCAGCTTCATAAATCTATAAGAGACTCAGGAAGTATTGTAAGCTTAAGGGACCAAATAAGATTGGAGATAGTATTGTTTAGTATTAAAAGCTATTGTAACTTGTTTCCTAATAAAGTTGGGACTGTTTTGCATTGGTACCAATTTGTGCTCGTAGTGATTTGATTGCTTGGATATTGTGGCACACGTGAGTGAATTCGTTTAAAAAATTCCAGTTGGAGTTGTCAAACTTGTTTAAGCTGGAGCTTGACAATAGGCTGGGGTATGGAAATCCCTACAGTGCAGAAGGAGGCCATTCAGCCCATCAAGTCTTCACCACTTCCCAAAAAGCATCCCACCCAGACTCTGTGGCCTGCATTTCCCATGGCCATTCCACCAAACCCACACATCTTTGGACTGTGGGGGAAACCAGAGCACCCGGATGAAACACATGCAGACATGGGGAGAATGTGCAAACTCCACACAGGGAATCACCCAAGAATGGAATTATTAACACGTGTCCCTGGCACTGTGAGGTAGCAGTACTAATCACGGTGTCACCGTGCTGCCCCCAGTCGTTGCCATTGTTAACAAAACTGTAGAGGCTTGACCCCTGCAGTCAGAATCTCTGGGTTCAAGCCCCACCTCACGACTTGATGGTCACAGAAGGTTGGCTTATAACGAGGTCAAACCTATTGATCTGTAAATCCTTGCTGTAAAACTTGAGTGGGTGCAGAAAATATTTACAAGAATGTTGCCAGGACTGGAGAGTTTCAGCTATGGGGAGAGTTTGAATCGGCTGGAGCGTTGGTCACCCATCAGCCTCCGTAGGTTTGTAAAATCATAAGGGGCATGGGTACCTAAGATCTTTTTGCCAGTGCAGGGGAGTCCAAAACTAGAGGGCATCAGTTTAAGGTGAGAGGGGAAAGATTTAAAAAGAACCTGAGAGGCAACTTTTTAATGCAGAGGATGGTATGTGTATGGAACAAGCTGCCAGATGAAGTGGTGGAGGTGGATACAATTGCAACATTTAAAATGTATCTGGATGGGTACATGAATAGGAAGGGTTTAGGGAGATGTGGGCCAGATGCTGGCAAATGGGACTAGGTCAGATCAGGATGTCTGGTCAGTGTGGCAGAGTTAGAGCGAAGGGTCTGTTGCTGTGCTGTACATCTCTGACTCTATTGGAACATTCTCATGTGATGCTAAGTGAGAAGAGTCAGGGTTCCGCTATTATGTCTGTAGGTTTAGATATCAAGTTGAATAGTGCCTAAAGCCAATGTTTTGAGTAGACGAAGCAAGACCATTTGGGAAAATTGATTAAGATTGATATTTAAAGTACGATGCTAGTTTTAGAATAGACAAATGTAGTTATGAGTATTTTCTTGAAGCATGATGGGCAATGTTGCCAACATTGTAGGAATGATAATATATGTTTCCCTCTGCAGGTTGTCATAATTATCCAGTTGCCATAGGAAGCAGCAGCCTTAAGGTTGAGATTGTTACAAGAATTGAGTTGAGAATTACAAACTTTGCTGAAACTTTTGTACTTCGGGGAAAGCTATCTTGGACAACAAGAAGAAAGTTGTTCCCAGCATATGCTTAAATAAATCTTTGCTTACTGAACCTAGGACTTGAAGTGCCCGATTTAAACCAGATCAGTAGAAAATGGGGAAAATGTTTGAATGAGGGTATTATTTTGAAAATAAAGACTTATCCTTCTATAGTTAAGAATTTACAAATTTTATCCAAATGATGATACTGCAGCTGAGTGGAAGGGAAAGAGAGACTCGTTTCCAAAAAAGTGGACGCAAATGTGAAGGCATTGGAAGAACTCAAAGCCATGGGGACAGGACCCTTGACTTGAGGTTGGTTGACTTGCTGAGCTGGTTTGTTGTTCTGCAGACGTTTTGTTACCGTGCTTGGTAACATCCTCAGTGCAGCCTCTGATGAAGCGTCCGTGTGTTTTCCCGCCTGGCTTTTAAACTCTGGGGTTCATCGCGATGGATTGCCTCTCTTCCGGGTTTCCTCCGTAGTGGAATGTACATGGGGTCGAGTTCAATGTGCTTATTAATAGCCTGCTTCATAACAACAAGAGTACATGAACACCAGCTGGCTACAAAAAGGCACGACCAATACTCAGTCATCTCAATCCACATGGGCAAGAAGAGCCACGACTTTGACTGGGACAACACCAAGATCCTGGGACAGGCTAGACAGAGACAAGCACGAGAATTCTGGGAAGCATGGCACTCCATGAAGCATACTATTAATAAACACATTGAACTCGACCCCATATACATTCCACTGCGGAGGAAACCCAGAACTGAGGCAATCCATTGCAACACACTGACGCTTCAGCAGAGGCTGCACTGAGGATGTTACCAAGCATTGTAAAGAAACGTCTGCGGAACAACAAACCAGCTCGGTGAGCCAACCAACCTCAACACCCACAACCTGAGCTACAGATCTACTCGAGAACCTTAGGACTCTTGACTATTTTCAAACCATTTCCTTAATTTCTGCTCTTACCTTTCCCCCTAGCATGAACACTCATTTTCCATCCCATCTGTCTCCACAAATAAAGAATCATACTGTGCTTTTTGTCCAGCTCTAGCATGATGACTCTACCAAACACATCTTCCCTGCCCTGTCAACATTTCAAAGGGACTGTTCTTCTGTGACATCCTGCTCCTTCCTCAATCACCCTAGCATCTTATCTTCCCTATGACACTATCCCATGAAATCATAGAAGATGAAGCGTCTGTTTTGTTACATGCACACTTCTTTCCATCTCAGTAGAGGATGCCACTTGTGTGTTTACTGCAGTGTGAGAGAACTAACTAGCTTCACCAATTTACTAGTATATTGTTAAAAAGCTGAAGTGATGACATTGAGATTGAAATGCATGAGAAAGCAGCCTTAGAGAGAAAGCAACTATTCATAAAACATGGAAAGAAGGCTGGACTATAATTGGTATAGAGATGCAGCAGGATCTCTCAACTACCTTAGTTAACTGATTAAATTGAAAGATTAGGGCACTGCTGTAGGGATGCAGCAAGAATTGGTTGTCTCCATAGCCTTTTACTCAGTGAAAAAGGTACAATGTATGGCCATATTCTCTTTGCATGCAAAGTGTAGGGTCCTGTGTGTGAACAAATGTAGCTACTAGCAAGGGCAATTTATTCACTCTG
The DNA here is from genome assembly GCF_030684315.1 of Stegostoma tigrinum. NCBI lineage: Eukaryota > Metazoa > Chordata > Chondrichthyes > Orectolobiformes > Stegostomatidae > Stegostoma > Stegostoma tigrinum. The sequence continues at coordinate 35,004,331 of NC_081382.1, forward strand.
AGCTGAACGCATAATCTTAAATTGATTTTCAGTGTAATTCTAAATGTGGTCAAGGTTATATTGCACTTATTGTCGAATAGCAAAACCACATCTAATGTTGGGAGCAACATTGAATGTTGTCAGGGGAGGGTAAACATTGTTGGCATGCATCCTGCTGCAGACAGTTGAAAGAGTAGTTGTTCCAGTCTGCCAGTCATTGGAATGACTGGCCAACGCCAGCACTGAAATTCATAGAAAAGCAAAATATTAAGAATGCTGGAAATCTGAACTGAAATTCATATGGTTTGACAGTAGCATCCTCTTAGTGGAGCACGCTGCTTGTGTGTTTACTGCAAAGCAGCAGTGTGAGAGGGCTTACTAATTCACCAACTGCTCAAAATTTTGAGATACCTTCCCTTTTCTTGGGTGACTTGGCACCTTTCAGGCCAAAAGCAGCTTTTAGGTTCTTCTAGAGTTAGTGCAACATATGGTAAGTGATCCTTGCTCACCGTATGCAGTAAAGTCGTACTGTTCCAATTCCTGAACTTCATGAATTCATGCATAGGACACTTACTGGGTATCCCTTTGACCACTGTGACTCTGATGTTCGTTCATCTGCAGTTTTCCAAGAATAAATGTGCACACCATGCATGCTTTGGCCGACTGCACATGTACAATTCACAATTTTACCGTTAAAAGCCAGCAATTGTGATATTCACTGGGAATGCATCCCCTGTGAACATCAGGACTTTATCTTATTGTACAAACTCATGGAAGAGCCTAAGACTGCATCTTTTGGCCCTGAAACATGCCCAGTTAACCTCAGATTATCTTGATGGGTGACTAGTAAATCAATTAAAGGCAACATGAGAAATAGCTTTATAATGCAGCATGTGGTTGGGCGTTTTGAATGTACTGCCTGAGAGTGTGGTGGAACCTGATTTAATTGTGGTTTGTGAAGGGCAATTCCATTATCATCTGATAAGTAAGCATTGCAGGCCTACAAGTAAAAATGAAGGAGAGAGACTGTTGAGTAGCTCTTATAGAGAGAGCTGGTGCAGACATGGTGGGCCAAATGTGTGGCCCTCCCTCTGTGCTGTAACCATTCCTTGATTAAATTACTTATGAAGCTATTTTCACACATCACTGGTCGTTAATTATAGAATTTAATTTTTATTTTGTGTGTTGTTTTAATTTGTATATTTATTGGTAAAATCTTCATTAATACTTTGTCTGACAGGTACAAAGGTTTCATTAAAGACTGCCCCAGTGGACAGCTTGATGCAGCAGGCTTTCAGAAAATCTACAAACAATTCTTTCCCTGTGGAGATCCAACCAAGTTTGCTACATTTGTCTTCAATGTCTTTGATGAAAATAAAGTGAGTACCTTATTCTCTAGATTCTGCCATTGAAGAAGATAAATTTTACCTCTTTTGTGAAAGGCCAGAGAGGGAGATTGAACTTGTAATAATGTGCACACTTCAAGCTTAGCTGAAATGCACATCCTTAAAATTAACAAGCTACTTGCAGGATTTCAGATCAATATGAGGTGGCATATCTCCGCAAACTAATGGATACATGGGACAAACTGTCAACTAAAGCAGTTAGTGTGCCAGTTGACATATTTAGAAGTGCACCAGATGAATGTCTATTTAGAATTGACAGCTAGTTTACATTATTAAGTGCAGATTGCGACTGAATGCTGTTTGAAGAGTACTTTTCAAGCAGACAACTAGTCAGGCTGAATAGTATATGTGAAAGTTGCTCGATTAGGTTTGGCTACAGCAACATTTGTATTGTTTAAAATCCAAAAGGATGGCACATCAATTTAACATCTCATTCAAAAGACAGTACCGCAACAAAGCAACATTCACAAATAAGTGCAGTGAAGTGCCCACCTATATATTGAATGCTGAATACACAGAGAATGGTTTGTGTGGTGTGGAATGAATGACCAGAGAAAGTGGTGGGTGCAGGTGTAGTTACAGCTTTTAAAAGACATTCGGATAAGTACATGAATAGGAAAGGTTTGGAGAGATATGGGCCAAATGCAGGCAAGTGGGACTGATTTAGTTCGGAAGCATGGTCATGTGCACTGGTTGGATCGAAGTGTCTGTTTCCATACTGTATGACTCAATGACTCTATAAATCCTGGCATAGGATTTGAACCCAAAATATTGTGAATCAGTGGCAAAAGCATTACAACTGAGATAAAGTTGAAAATCGAAATAACTCACAAATGAATTGACAAAGGTGCCTTTTTAACTGGATTTCAGGATGGAAAAATTGAGTTCTCTGAATTTATCCAAGCACTGTCAGTAACTTCAAGAGGGACTCTGGATGAGAAACTACGATGTAAGTAACTCGCTTGACCCAAATCTTCAGTCCATCTTGTTTAGTCTCCGTTTTGGCAATATTTCATCTTCAATTCTCAGTGCCCAATATACACAAATGAACAATTGTGGAGTTTTTATGCTTTTTGCAAGAAAACTTTAGTGCTGCAATTTGTGAAAACTGTTCTACTTTCTAAAGCCACTGTCTCTCAATTTAAAAACTAATATTCTTAGCATTAACTGCCTATTCCTAGTTGTTCTGAGAGCAGCTTAATCTAACTGAGTGCTTACTAGGCCACTTGGTAGGGCAATTAAGAGTCATCCATGTTGGTGCAGGACTGGAGTGATGTATTAGTCAGAGAGTGAAGACAGCAGATTTCCTTCGCTAAAGGACCTTAATATATCAGTTGTATTTTTATGACATTCTTAACAGGTTTGTGGTCATTTCTTTTTCTTGTTTATTAGCCAAGATCTCTGGATCATTAGTCTAATCATCAACTGTCTCAGTTCCAGGACAGCACTGCAAACGTTCCCTGGGGTACAGTACTTAACCTAATCAACTTCAGCTAATTTGTCCTTGCATCATAAAGTCAGAAATGGTAATATTCTCTGATGGTTGCCCAATATTCAGCACCATGTGGAAATCCTCAGTTATCTAAAATTGTCCAAAAGCAGCAAGACCTGGACAGTATTCAGGATCATGCTGATAAATGGCAAGTAATATGAGGTAATCTCCAACAAGACAAGTTACCCATTTTTCCTGTACATTTAAGGCTACTACCTTTGCTGAATCCCCCACAATCAACATCCTGGGAGTTACAGAAACTTAACTGAACCCCAGTCCTATAAATATTATGGCTATAAAAGTATGCCAGAGGCTAGGAATTCTGCAGCAAGTAACTCACTTCCTAACTTCCCCAAAGTCATTCTGCTATCTACAAGACATAAGCAACGAGTGTGATGGAAAATTCTTCATTGTCTGAATGAGTATACTCAAGAAGTTTACCATTGGCGTTCCATGCACCACCTTCATTGATTCCCTTTGTTACAAACATGCTGTGGCATAATGTACAAGATGTAAGTCAGCAAGGCATCTTTGCCAGCACCTTGCACCTAGAAAGGCAAGGGCAGCAGATCCATGGGAACCTCCAAGTTCCCCTCTAAATTTCATACCATCCTGACTTGGATCTGTATCACCATTCTGTAACTGTTGATGTGTCAGAATCCTGGGACTCCATTCCTTAATAGCACTGTGGGTTTATCTACACCTATGGACTGCAGCACTTCAAAAATGCAGCTAGTCACCACCTTCTCAATGACAACCTGAGTTGGGCAATAAGTGTTGACCTAGCCTGCATTTCATCCTGCGAATGAATAAATTGCAAAACCATTACATTACTGTACTCAGATAATTACAGATCACGACAACTCAAGATAATCACAGACCTTCTAACCATTTGTACTTAATTTTGTCATTTAAAATGCTGTCCACACACAACCTAAATTTAAAAGCAAATAATCTGTAGGCTTCGTTCAGCGTCATTTCACAGTAAGTGGACCTAACATAAACATTTGACATTTTTCATTGTGATACTAAAATCCTAATTATAACCTCTGGTGTTTCTTCTTCTACATGTGTTCTTGTCTAATAGTCCCTCGCAGGATAATTGTTGTAGAGTGAATGTCAGCTTTGGTTAGATTATAATTGAAATATTAACATGAGCATGATTTTTGAAGACCAGGTTTTTGGTAGTCTGCCTGGGAGCATTAATTTTGAATATGCAGTAATGTTTGACATGTCATTTCAGGGGCTTTTAAGTTGTATGACCTAGATAATGACGGCTACATCACCAGGAATGAGATGCTGGATATTGTGGATGCTATTTATCAGATGGTGGTAAGTAAATTTATGAATACCAACATAAATTGTACTTTGTCTTCCAATTTTGTAAATAAACCAAATTTTCTCTCTTTTGAGATAGTCTATTTCTTGATATTAAATGAACATTTTCTCTTAATTCTTAAAAAGAATTCCAGAATTAGGCTTAAATTTTATTACGCCAAAAGTTGAGAAGTTTTATTTTTAAATATTGGCAGTTTCCTTGTAAATAAGGATGTAAACTTCCAAGGCAGTGTGTATCTTAACTCTTGGGAATCTAATTTGGTAAGTCTTGAGCGCTGAATATATGTGGCATCCGTGGGATTTACAGGCACAAGTAAGATACTGTTGTAGAGATTGTTCGTAGCATTCAGCTTAGAATGAGAATTGATTCTTTGAATTGCACCAAGCTGATTTGAAATCCCAATAAGACAAGGTGAGAGTGACAATCCTTGACGTCCAGGTGGCATCAAGGAGCCCTAGCAAAACTGGAATCAGTGGAAATTGGAGGAATATTGACTGCTGGATGGAGTCACACTTGGCGCAAAGGAAGATGGTTGTGGTTGTTGGATGTCAGTCATCTCAGGTCCAGGACATCTCTGCAGGAGTTCCTCAGAGTAGTGTCCTATGCCCAACCATGTTTGATCAACGACCTTCTCTCCATCATAAGATCAGAAGTGTGGATATTCACCAATGATCACATAATATTCAGCACCATTTGTGACTCCTCAGATGTTCAAATAAACAAGACCTGGACAATATTCAAGCTTGGGCTGAATAGTGGCAAGTGACATTTGCGCCATACAAATGACAGGCGATGACTGTCTCTGATTAGAGACCATCTATCTAATGCTCTTCGACATTCAATGGTGTGCCATCACTGAATCCACCACTATCAACATTCTGGGGCTTGCCATTGACCAGAAACTCAACTGGACTCAATGTATAAATACAGTGGCTACAAGAGCAGGACAGAGGCTAGGAAGGCTACAGTTATCTCCTGACTTTCCAACGCCTGTCCATGATTTACAGTACACAAGTCAGGAGTGTGATGGAATGTTCCTCACTTGCCTGGATGAGTGCAGTTCTGACAGCTCTCAAGAAGTTTGACACCATTCAGGACAAAGCATCGCATGAACAAAAATCTATACCATCCACCATCAATGTTTCATACTGCAGTGTGTAGTATCTACAAGATACACTGCTTAAATTCACTAAAGATCTTAACACCTTCCAAACCCACAACTATTCCTAAAAATGTTTTAAACCTTATAAGTAAACCTCAATCAAGAGAAATTATTGCAAACCCTTGTCAAAGTAAAACATAAAATTATTAACAACAAAACAATCAGAATAAGGCTTAGAAGAGAATTCAGTTTGCAATTTCTGTTGAATAAAAGAGGTTGTCCTTAAGTTTCAGTCAGTAACGATTATAATGATTTCAGCAGCAGTTATTGAGACTGGTTTTAATAAAATTACTGGAAGCTAAAGTAAAGGTAATTGTAGCCAGGTTAATTGGCAAATATGGCAGAGTGTGCAAAGTTAACTGCAAGAGGGTGATTAAAAAGTTCACCTACTTCCTCATTCAGTTGAAATTAGAAGTGAACATTAGAGAATGGACAAAATCAAAAGCTTTTATTTGTTTAAAGTTATAGATTGATGAAATAGTCCAGAATGCAAGTTGGGAACCATGTCTGTAAAATTAAAGCAAATTAACAGGCAACCTTCCCACCTGTTGTGCATCTTTTAATTAGAGGGAGATATCCAGACCCCTGAATATGGAGAGAATGTCTCTGCTTGAACTATGGTCCACACCAAATTAAATTATCTTTCTTCTGCAGTAATGTCATAAAGGTATACGGGAAATTGTGCAAGAAAATGGCGTTGAGGTAAATTTAGGCCACAGTATAGAAAGTGGGCAGGCATGAGGCTCTGAGATAATGGGAACTGCAGATGCTGGAGAATCCAAGATAACAAAATGTGAGGCTGGATGAACACAGCAGGCCAAGCAGCATCTCAGGAGCACAAAAGCTGACGTTTTGGGCCTAGACCCTTCATCAGAGAGGGGGATGGGGAGAGGGAACTGGAATAACTAGGGAGAGAGGGGGAGGCGGACCGAAGATGGATAGAGGAGAAGATAGATGGAGAGGAGAGTGTAGGTGGGGAGGTGATAGGTCAATCCGGGGAGGACGGACAGGTCAAGGAGGCGGGATAAGGTTAGTAGGTAGGAAATGGAGGTGCGGCTTGAGGTGGGAGGAGGGGATAGGTGAGAGGAAGACCAGGATAGGGAGGCGGGGACGAGCTGGGCTGGTTTTGGGATGCAGTGGGGGAAGAGGAGATTTTGAAGCTTGTGAAGTCCACATTGATACCATTGGGCTGCAGGGTTCCCAAGCAGAATATGAGTTGCTGTTCCTGCAACCTTCGGGTGGCATCATTGTGGCACTGCAGGAGGGCCATGATGGACATGTCTAAGGAATGTGCAACCCATGTGCCCCTGAGACGCTGCCCGGCCCGCCGCGCTCATCCAGCCCCACACCCTATCATCTTGGATTCTCCAGCTTCCGCAGGTCCCATTAGCTCTAGTCCCAATTGTATTGAATTTGGCCCATCTCCCTTTCCTATCCACAAATCTGTCCAAATGTCTTTTAAATGTTGTAATTGTACTCGCGTCTACCACTCACTGTGGTAGTTCGTTTCATATATGCACCACCCTCTGTGTAAACAAATTGCCCCTCAGGTTCCTTAGACAACATGTCCATCATGGCCCTCCTGCAGTGCCACAATGATGCCACCCGAAGGTTGCAGGAACAGCAACTCATATTCTGCTTGGGAACCCTGCAGCCCAATGGTATCAATGTGGACTTCACCAAGCTTCAAAATCTCCTCTTCCCCACTGCATCCCAAAACCAGCCCAGCTCGTCCCCGCCTCCCTATCCTGGTCTTCCTCTCACCTATCCCCTCCTCCCACCTCAAGCCGCACCTCCATTTCCTACCTACTAACCTCATCCCGCCTCCTTGACCTGTCCGTCCTCCCCGGATTGACCTATCCCCTCCCCACCTACACTCTCCTCTCCAACTATCTTCTCCTCTATCCATCTTCGGTCCGCCTCCCCCTCTCTCCCTATTTATTCCAGTTCCCTCTCCCCATCCCCCTCTCTGATGAAGGGTCTAGGCCCGAAACGTCAGCTTTTGTGCTCCTGAGATGCTGCTGGGCCTGCTGTGTTCATCCAGCCTCACATTTTGTTATCAGGCATGAGGTTCTGAATGGCCTACTTTAACACCTACGTTCCGCCTCCCTCATACACAGAACTGTTTTCTTCCTTCGTGCAGTCGAGACTATGAGTCTTTGCCTCATTCTTCTTTACCATTGTTGATTTGTTCTATTGCCCTAAATTTTCGAGTGGCTAGATAGTTGTACATAGGGACACTGCAAAATTCCTGTTGTAGTAGACCTCAAACGAATTATCTAGGAAATCAAAGATTCTGCTCGACGATTCTCCTACACTTGAAATCCTCTGAATGTATTCATTTAAACAGTTAGTCATGGAAAGTTAAACTATTAAATAGCTAGTATAATCCCTGAGTAACTGTTCGGCCACCTGTTCTCCCCTCTCAAAAAATCTAACACCACCCTGAAAGCTATACCTTCTCCAGACCCTTTACACATCCATGACATGACAGCCCCTCTCCTCTCCAGAACCCAACCTGCCCACCTACTGGCAAACTTGACCCTCACTTCCTTCACCAGGTTAGGTCCCTTCACCCACTACCAGACTCAACCATACTCATTAACATTGAACAGCATATTACAATGACAGCCACCCAAGGACATCATGGCTCCTGGTCCACTTAGAGTTGCATATATGCCTATGCTTAGGTCAGATTATATAAAATGTTGATTTTTGTTAAAGTTTGTGCCATTCTTAGTTTTTAGATGTAATGTTTTGGGTCTTTAGGGTAATACAGTGGAACTCCCTGAAGAGGAGAACACACCAGAGAAACGGGTGGATAGGATTTTTGCCATGATGGACAAGGTAATGAATTTTGTGTTGTTTCAGTTTTATTTCAAATTATAACTGAATTTAAAAATTGACAGTAATTCTCAAATCAGAGCGTGGGTTGTAGCCATTGCCCATTCCAGAGCCTGCTCAATTGGCATTCTGTTGAATGGCACGACAATTGGAAGGTTCCTTGCCATGTGATCCATTCTGCCATGTCACTGCCAAGGTGGAACAGTTGAAACTGAGTCCCACAGTGTCTTTGCCAATTGAAACTTAAACTTGTATTTCCACTTATCAGGTAGTTTTGGGGAGCTTTACATCTGTTCCCTGCATTTATGGCAGTTTACTAATTCTGGCAACATCTGTGGAGAGGGAGGGAGAGAGAGAGAGAGAGAGAGAGTTAATGTTTTTAGTCTGATGTGACTCTTCTTTCTGTAGCGTTTTATTTCTATTTCAAATCTCCAGCATCCATAGTATTTTGTTTTTATTTCAGTAATTTTGATTACCTGTATTACAGAATGCTGATGGGAAATTGACACTACAGGAGTTTCAAGAGGGATCAAAAGCAGACCCATCCATCGTCCAAGCGCTTTCTCTATATGATGGTCTAGTATAGTTCCTGTTATCTCCCTTGTGCCATGGTAGGTTTCAATAGCGACAGCTTTGGTTCTTCAAATTACAGATATACATGTCTTCTGCTGTAAAGGATCCATACAGTGTAATTTTATGAATGTAAAATAATATTTCCAAATACCATTATTAGGAGTCCTCCTTGGATAACTCCAGCTATAATAGTGATGGGAGTGACAGGAAATCAGGATTTTTTTTATTCATTCATTCATTCATTGCTGGCTAGATCAGCATTTATTGCCCATCCCTAATTGCCAGTGAGCTGATAAGAGTAAACTACATTGCAGTAAGTTTGGGGTCACATGGGCCAAACGCGGCACGTTAAGTGTCTCCAAGGCAGAGATCGATAAATTCTTGATCTCACAAGGAATCAAGGGCTACGGGGAGAGAGCAGGGAAGTGGAGTTGAAATGTCCACCAGCCATGATTAAATGGCAGAGTGTACTTGATGGGCCGAATGGCCTTACTTCCACTCCTATGTCTTATGGTCTTATGGCCAGTTTCTTTGTCTAAAAGGTATTAGTGAACCAGATGGGTTTTTCTGACAATTGACAATAACTTCATGATCATCATTAATTTTTAATTCCAGATTTTTACTGAATTCAGACTTCACCATCTGCCTAGATAACATTCAAACCCAAGTCCCCAGAATAAAACCTAGGTCTCTGGATTAATGCCCTAGAATTAAGCCAATGCCTCCACATCATGGTGCTGGCTATGGGAGAGACTGGTCAGTGGTGAGTTAGGTGTTCTGTTGAAGTTACCCATGAACCAGTCTAGGTTTTTAATTCAGTAACATTTCCTGGGTAACTATTAAGCTATTAAATGAATCAGAACCCTCAAAGTCTGTGACTTCAAGGGACTTTTTTTTAGAGCGTTACAGATGCAGCAGAATTATCCATTAAATCTTTCAATACCCCAGTTAATTCCCATATAATTTGCATTAGGGATACAGCGGTGTCTCAGCATATAACTTCAGTCTACGCTGCAGCATCAACTGTCTGGCCATCAGAATATCTGTGTCATGATCTTAGTGCATGGATGGAAGTAAGAGGTTTTATACTTTATGATCCTCAGCTGTTCAAATGTGCATTCATTCCAAAAGGGGTCACTGGATAACAGTCAAAGCAGAAAGTCCAATTGATTTGTTTCTTATCCCTAACTCAAAGGCTCACTGTCTTCTTTGCAAGATCACTTAACTGAATACAGACTGGGTATGCACCTTGGATCTGTGAAAACAGCAGACAGGATAGGAAATAAGAAAAGTGAAAGTAAGCTGGCCCCAATTATCCTAGCAGTGACTACCCATAGACTCTGCTATTGGTGGTTCTATCCACTGACCATTTATCCCTTTCCTTGCCAGATGTCCAGGGATGAACCATTTTGGTGCCATTTTAACGGTTCTGTGCAGAAACTCGATGGTCCAGCAGTCGCTCACCTTCACCCAGATGTGAACAGGAGTGCACGGGTGTGTGCAAGCTGAGCTCTTTTGCTTGTCTCCATTTGCCAATCTCAGCTTAAGAACCCAAAATGTTGTTTTTACACTTGAGAACTCTGCAGTAGACACACACCTTGTTTTTTTGGAAAGACTTGATTGAAAGGAGCATTGATATTTGCCTTTTTGTACAATTTTAGACTGAATTAAATTGCTCTATCTGTAAGTTATTTTTGTTTGGCTGCACTGGCTGCCTCAATTAATGTTTTAAATGAACAAAAAAGAAATTGCTGGCCTTGTATTGTCAGAAAATGATAGCAGCGGAGTACTGCAAAGTGACAGTTTTATGTGTGTTTTGTGCTTTAAGTGAAATGTGTTTTATCATGTTTATTATTTATTTAATTGTGAAATTGCATTGTATTCTTGTGTTATCTTTTATTTTGTTGCAAAGAGGTTAGTTTTCAAACCTGTACTTGTACCTATCACCAATTAAATCAAAATTGTAGGAATTGTGAATATCAAACTGTTGTATCATAACTGAGCTAATGTCCTGTCATTACAAATGTTTGAGTTATGAAAGTTCCTTTATTTAATATCTTCTCAAACACCGTTTAACTGAAGACAATGTACAATTTTGAATGCATTATAGGCCAATAATACAACAAAAGATTCTGGTGCGCACACAAATCCAGGATAAAGGCTGTTGTCTAACCTTGAGCCCTTGGAATACACACATGTCTGTTTTTTCTTTAATCTGCTCTATACAGTTTAGGTCCTCATCAGTTGTAATATTTTAGATTATGAAATTGTAAATTAATGTTTCTTTTGATCAGCCGGGAAATGACTTGAAATGGGTTGACCATGGTTCAATACTGATGGCACGTAACATAATCATGGTTATTTTTACTGGAAGGAGATTGTAGTTTGGTCTGAACTGCATTGATTTTGTGGTTTTATTTCCTCAGTTTCAGAATTAATTTGAGTTGGTATCTTAATGAGTGGCACAGTACATGCACACAGTGTTATTTGCACGTCAGGACTTGTCAGTCACAGCCATGGCTAAACTCCTTTGGCCATAATGTGTTTTTGCTCGTTCTTAAATTTAGAAGGAAATATATTTTTCCCTAGTTTGTGAACTAATGGAAGTCTTCTGGATATCAATGGGTTGGACAGTAAGGAAATACTATGTACTGACAATGTGTGCAGTTTACAAGAATCTAGTTTTTTAAAAAAAGGGAGTAACAACTTACGGTGCGCATTAAAAGTCCTGAGTTGGATATAACTGATCTGTATTAAATATGTGAAGTGCATATCAGGATAGATTTATTGGTCCTTTCAAAATTCTGAGTTTTCTAAAACTGACACTTGTATTGTAAGCCCTTCAGGGTACATCGTTTTGTTTTGAAATTGTTTTGTTACCCTTTGGTTTTCTTTATTACATTTAATGTTTGTTTTAAAATTAAGAAATATAAATGAGATTATAACTGCTGCACGAAGTGATATTTTGTAGTTTTCAATGCAGTGTTGTTATATTTTTGATATTTTTAAATTGCTTTGCTTAACGATACATTGTTTGATTCCATGCTGCGATGCTAATTATTCACTCAACGCACAATTGCAAATAGCTATACTCCAGATAACTCAAGTTCTAAAATGCAACTAACAGTCACCACCATATGTCATGCACACTAAAGTTTGGCAGGCCCAGAGGAAACATTTCAGAAGTGGTTTAGTGACATCTCTTGCTGGACACCCTCTTCCCTGTCCTCCCCTCCTTGCTACTTTCCCAACACTAGCCACTGAGCACTTTTTGCCATAGTTTTTCCAGTTCTATCTCAATTACTCCCATTTTAATTTTAATTTTTCAAATGATCTATTTTCGTATTTTTGTTGCTCCTTTTCTTTGTCATTTTGAAGGGTTTACTTGAATTTTGTTTTTTTTCTAGAGATCATGTTTTCAAAATTAGCCATTGTTATTCCCATTTTCTATGGCACACATCTGTGTCTTGTCTGAACCTTCTCAATAACTTTCTGCTTTATTACTTGCTATATAAAATTGCTCTGCATGTTCAACAAATGCTGCATGTGTCGAAGAAATTGTAATTCAAAGCAACGCATGCAAATACAATACTACAAACTCATTTCAGTTTGAAGTGGCAAAGGCTGTCGGTATATCTCTTCATGGGGATCCACTGAGTTTGTCTTGATTTTGCTGTGATCAGTTGTGATGTCTTGTTTAGTTGGAATCGTATTTAAACTACCAAGGTAACTGGGATCATTATTCAGTAGCTTCATCAAAATGAAACCACTCTGAGCAGTGCTGACATTTGTTTCCTTGGTGTGTATATTTTCATAAAATCAAAGAACATTTGTGGCCCAGAAGGAAGTCATTTAACCCATCATGGGTCTATTGTGTTTGTCATTTATACAAACAATTTGAATGAGTATATGGGAAGCATGGGTTGGTAAGTTTCGGGATGACACCAAAATTGGTGCAGTAGATAGTGATAAAGGTTATCTAGGTTACAAAGGGATCTTAATCAATTGGGCCACGCTGTGGCAGCTGAAGTTTAATTTAGATGATTGTGAAGTGTTGCATTGTGATAAGATGAACAAGAGTAGGATTTACACAGTTAATGATAGAGCCATGCAGAATCGTAAAACAGAGACACCTAGGGGTTCAGGCACCTACTTCATTGAAACTTGCATCACAGGTTGAAGGTAAAGAAGGCATTTGCCACACTTACCCTCATTGCACAGATCATTTGAGCATAGGTGAGAAAAGAAAGAATTAAAAGGGACATGAGGGGCAACTTTTTTTTCACCCGGAGGGTGGTTCATATGTGGAAAGAACTGTCAGAGGAAGTGGTAGATGTAGATACATTTAAAAGACATTTGTATAATGTCATATAGCATTTGTATGGGATATTGGTGGGGCCACTTTCAGAGTGCTGTGTCCTGCTAATAGGAAGGATATTATTAAATTGGACAGGGCGCAGAAAAGATTTACAAGGATGGTAATGGGATGTTATCTTAAAATTCATATAATTTTAAGGTAAGTGGAGAAAGATTGAAAAGGGACCTGAGGAACACCTTTTTCACACAGAGGGTGGTTCATATGTGAAATGAACTGCGAAGGAAGTGGTAGATACAAGTACAGTTAGAACATTTAAAAGGCATTTGAACAGTCATGTAAATAGGAAAGGTTAAAGGGATATGGGCTAAATGCAGCAAATGATATTAATTTAGTTTGGGAAACTTGGTCGGGTGTATGAATTGGACTGAAAGGTCTGTTTCCATGCTGTATGACTCCATGTCTGCATTGGATGAGAAACAAGCTGCAGCATTTCGTCCATCGTGCTAAGGGTTACAGCACTTGAGGTGCATATCCAGATACTTTTCCATCAGATGCGCACTATGCTAATTTATTAACAAGTTATTTGTATATATGAAAAGTGCATTCATCTCAAGGTACGTTTAGAAGCTGTTCGGCAAATCACTGAATATGGTCATGGGTTCCACTGTACCTGCTTGCATCTTTATGACACTTCTTAAACAACCTTTTAACCTGCTTTAGTTCTCCCATTAAGAAAAGTTTAAGGGATTCTCCAGAATTGTTATAAAGTCATAGTCATACAGCACAGAAACAGACCCTTCAGTCCAACTCATCCATGCCAACCATGAATCACAAACTAAACTAGTTTCACTTGCCTGTGTTTCACCCATGACCCCCTAAACCTTTCCTATTCATGTACCTATCTAAGTATCTTTTAAATGTCGTAACTGTGCCTGCAGCTAGCACTTCCTCTGGCATTTCATTCCTTTGTGGAAAAAGATGCCCCTCAGGTCCCTTTTAAATCTTCTCCTCTCACCTATAAATTTGCCCCCTAGTTTTGAACTCCCCCACCCTAGAGAAAAGGCCTTTGCTATTCATCTTGTGTCTGCCGTTCATGATTTTATTAACCTCCTACGCTCTAGTGAAAAAAGTCCCAGCCTATCCAGCCTCTCCTTATAACTGAAACCCTCCAGTCCCAGCAACATCTGGCAAATCTTTTCTGAACACTCTCCAGTTTAATAATATCCTTCCTGCAGGGCGACCCCAACTGTAAAAGTACTCCAGAAATGACCTCACCAAGATCCTCTGAAACCTCAAAATAATGTCCCAAATCCTGTACACAATAGTCTGAGCAATGTAGGCAAGTGCTAAATGCCAACGTAACTATCTTTGAACTGTAAAGTGAGTTTGAATCACTTGTTTGTCCCAAAGTCAATTTTCATTCATAAACTAGTTTTCACCTTGCTTTTCTGACTTACAGCAAAGCAGACTGCAATCAGATAGTAGCAGTTAAGAATAATATTTACATGAATAGTTTCCATTATGGATACTAGGGCTGTTTTGGTCTTCTCATTTAATGACAAATCTCAAGAGTTCCAATTATTACGCAGTTTCAAGTGCATTACTGAGTTTGAGCATGTAAATTGGCTTTTGGTGCACGATGTAAGGGAATCTACCTGATTTTTTTTCAGTTGTTAAAAGGCGTAGAGAACAGGTTGAGCTCCTTTTTCAGAGAACTATTCCTTCCAGCTAATGCACCAATGTCTACTGCACCTGACCAATCTAATCTATCCTAGCACAGTGGCAAAATCTCCCATCTGATTTCCTAATTTTTTAAATAAAATTAAAATACATGTGTATGTGATTATCACATGTTTAGATAATGTAGACAAAGTAAAGATAATGGTACAAGACAAAGGACATAGGTTTCAAATATTATATCAGGGGCACATGGGAAATGTGAAGAAATATTTTAAGCAGTAAATGGTAATAACCTGAAACTTCCTGTTTGAGGCAGTAGAAGTGGGAATAATCTGTGATTTCAGAAAAAAACTGGATGAGTACCTAATGGAAATAAACATGCAATGCAACTGAGATAAGTAGATGGGACTGATAGGCTGCTAAGTAGAGAGCTGGCACGAATTTGAGCTGCTGCTCTAACTTGGTGACAGTCATCAAGATAAATCTTCATTCAGCAGTAAGCAAACAGATGCGTTTAGATCAGAGAAAATTTGAGATTGATCCATGCAGTTAGTGATTGAAGCAGCTGACCAATTTTTGCTCAAACCAATATTTTGGTTATATACAGCTTTTTGTACTTTGTAATCTTCCGCTCATACACTGCATGATGACAATTAATAAGACGAGCTGTTATGTTGATGTTCAAAATCAAAGTCAGAGAGGTTGGAGGCTCAAAATCAAAGTCAGAGAAAGAATACTTTTGCTGTGGTGATTTTCTCAGCAGAGACTTTAACATGAGGACATTTGGCATGAATAATTGATAAACTGCTGTCACTTGCAAGTCTTTTTGTGCTTTTCCCCCATTACCATGAGTTAGTTGTCCAGTACGTTCCAAACTCCCTGGCTTTTAGTGTCTATTGCTGCTTATTGAACTGCATTTTGAGAGTTGATAAGTACACTTGGGCTTGATTTCTGAAATCTCCTTCCATGTAATTCTGCCATATTTTGTTTTACTTTTCTTGTGTGCACCGCCAGTTGTGGCAGCAGCAAAAGAACAGTAAGTTTAACTTTTTCTTTTACCAGCTACACGTATGTTTAGTATGTGTGTGTTTAAAGAAACCTCCTTTAAATTCTGAAATAAGAAGTGAAAATGCTGGAGAACACCATCTTCACAGATGCTGCCAAACCTGCTGAGTTGCTCCAGCATTTTCTATTTTAATTTCAGATTTCCAGCATCTGCAGCATTTAGCTCTTGCCATTAAAACTCTGGATTTACAGTATTTAGATAGCATCGAGTTAAATTTTTCAACTTGGATGTAAATTTAACTGGCAGGACCTCATCTTGAATACTGATGTGTGACACTGACAGATTAACTAAGCACGTTGTATGGGGTACACTACTTCTTCATTTGTTAACTGGATAATTGTCAAATATCAGCTGTGCTACCATTTATCTCCTGTTCCAGCCTTTGCGTACATAACCTTTTTGTTACAGTATGGTTAGAGCTTAAGGATATGTGTAGAATTTTCCTATTTACTTTCAGAAGAAAAATATCTATTGATTTGCAACAGCTTCTTCTCTGGCAGCTGAACTGGGTAGTCTCACTTGATTAGAATACATTGATCTTACGTACATGCTAATAACATTGTTAATTATTAATTGCAATAAACCTGGAAGACACTAAATAAATGGAAGGTCACATTTATTAACAGTTAAATGGTTTGTTGTGGTGTAGTATTAAGCCACTCAGACTAAAAATCCCAGATTTGATCTTGTTTTGTGCTCAAATGGCATTTTTGAAATGGGCCTGCATTTTAGGTTACATGAGCCCAGAAGGGATTTTACTCTTTATTGTATTCAGTCTGCTTATGGAGAGGTTGTCCCTTGGATGATGTCTGTGATTGAACGACTCATTGGCAGTTATGAAGAGTGACTATTTAACCATGATCATAGAAGGCAAATAATACTTGGTGAGCTCTACCGCACTTAAGAGTTCGTTTATTAAAAAGGAGTGCAAAAAATGCTTCAAAAATTGTACGTAAGTGTGCGTTCACATTTCTTTGAAAAACACTTTTGCCCTGTTTTGTCCTAGGAAGACATCTACGTACACTTGTACATTTCTGCTTCTTGGTCACGTCGTGAGCCAAACCAATTGAGAGTGTGGTGCCACAGACTAAATGCAACCCAGAATCTATCAACATTAACATTGCCTGGTTCTATTTGTCTGATTTGATTGCATGTCCCACTTATGTCTTACATGTTTCAGCTCTGAATTTCTGTGAGCAATGTATTGCATGTGATATGTGAAGCACTGAATATGCAGCAATATTTGATCAGAATAAGGTCAATAAAATCTTGGAGGAGTGATCATTAATATCTGGTGGCTTCATTTTGATTACAGAATTTTTGCAGAATTACTTTTTTTGTGAATATTCACTGTTAATACAGGTGTTTTGTTGCTGTACAATGGCTGGTTACAGTTGTATAAATCAATGTGCTAGAAATGGTGAAATGGAGTTGTAGCTCCTGTGAACCGGAGGAAAATGTCAATCTACATCTGGATAGCCCAAAGGAAATATGTTTGGATTATTCAGTCCTTGATTATCATTGGAAGCACTCAGGAACACTAACAATTTGCATTTTATTGAGCCTCATAGGAGCATATTCAGACAAATATTGCCATCAAAGCAGAGGAAACAGCAAATGAAAATTTGAATTAAATGAACTGGAATTTGAACATGTTTTTGAATGTAAATTCAAATGGGCGAACGGTATAGTCGTTATTTCATTTTATTGATGAAAACATTCAATGTGTTTTATTTTGTGAATCAGCCCAGTGATTGGCATTGTTAGTTTGCAAATTAATCATTAAAAATTAATTCAGCCATTGGTTATTGGTATCAATAAGCTACCAGTGCACCTCATGGAAGATGCAAGTCGTGCTGCATCGTCATTAATCACTCTGGTTTTTATGTTTCCCTCCCAAATTTAAATCTGCTGTTGTTGCAGTTTGAAGTTATATTTTGACTTTCTCTCCAACTCCCAACTTTTAATATCTTTGCTGCTTTTCTTTAGTCTCTTAGTCCTAAAATCCACACTAACTATGAACATTGAAGTCTTGATTATTAAGTGAGCTGTGGGTGCTTTCCACCAAGTCCTTTTTATTCATGGGGTAGGGAGTCGGGAAGCGGAATTTTTGCGGATAACAAAAAGTACAAATTTGGTTCTAATGTTACTCTCCTACGTACCTCATGTTAAGACCGGATGAGGCAATGAGAGGAAAAAAATGGGGTCTGCGGCTGACCTTGCGACGACATGGATCTGCAAGTAGCAAATTAATGGGTAGCAAGAGGTGAGTGTACTTTGAGAGTTCATACCTGTAGTTCTGCAAATGACAACTGCCCAATATCAGCTTGGATCAAGCAGAAGGAAACCTTCCTTATTAGCAGAGAAATGAAGATAGGCCACTAGTCTTTTTTCTGCACTGAGATTTGGTGCAAGTGTAATAATCATTTAGGAGCAGAAATTTGGAGCAGAAGTAGGCCATTTGGCCAAACAAATCCCACCTCTCCATTCAACATGATCATGTCTGAATCTCTATCTCAATGCCATAATCCCACTCCCCCTCATTCCCCTTGATGTCTTTAGCTCCTAGAAATCTATTTCTTTTGTCGATGTATTTCCTGATTTGTCGTCCATTAGCACTCTGTGGTCAAGAATTGCAAGCAATGTCTGAATGTAGAAATTTCTCACTTCAGTCCAAAATGGCCTGCAGTGTATCCTGAGACTCTGGCCCCTAACTTTGGAATCCCCAGGTTAGGGGAAAACATTCCTGTATCCACTCTGTCCAGGCTTGTCAGAATTTTGCATGCTTCAGTGAGATCCCCTTTCATTCTCATAAACTCCAGTACAGACAGGTACAGTTAAGATATTTTATAATCAAACTGCTCAGCAATGTTATTACCTCTGGAGCAAATGAGACTTGAACATTTATCTCCTGGCTGAGAGGTAGGTACCACTGTGCATAAGTCCAGTTAAACTATTGTCAGTTCATTTGACAATTCTGCCATTTCAGAAAACAGTCTGGTGGATCTTTGCTGCATTGTCTACGGTTGACTTTTTATTCCGTGAAAAGATGAAATATTGACCGAGTACTCTAGGTGTGGTTTTACCAAGGCCCTGTCAGCTGCAGTAAAACCTTCTTATTCCTGTACCAAACACTTTTGCAACAAAAGCTAACATTCCAATTGCCTTCCTAACTGCTGGCTACACTTGCAGCTTGCTTTAAATGACCAGTGTATAGGATGATCGTGTACCTTTGTAAAAGACCCTTTCCCAGTCTATCACCATTGTGACGAGACTGCCTTTGAGAAGGGTTCTGTGCTGTTTCTCTTGCAGAGGAACATTATCACAGCATAACAGATGCGGTATAATGTGAATAAATGTGAGGTTATCCGCTTAGCAAAAACAGGAATGTGAATATTTGAAAAGCTATAAATTAAGAGAGGGGAATCTGAATGAGACCTGGGTATCTTTGTACACCAGTCATCGAAGCTAAGCATAATGGTGCAGCAGGCTGTAAAGAAGATGTGTTCCTGAGATGCTGCTGGGCCTGCTGTGTTCATCCAGCCTCACGTTTTATTATCTCGGATTCTCCAGCATCTGCAGTTCCCATTACCACTAAATGGTATATTGGGCTTCATTGCAAAAGGATTTGAGTACAGGAGCAGGAATCTCTTGCTATAATTATGTAGGGCCTTGGTGGGACCACACCTGAAATATTGTGTGCAATTTAGGTCTCCTTATCTGAGGGAAAAAATGTTCTTGCTGCATAGGGAATGCAGCAAAGGTTTACCAGACTGATTTCTGAGATGGCAGGGCTGAAGTAAAAGGAGAGATTGACTTTTTAAAATATATTTATTCATGGGATGAGGGCATCACTGGCTAGGCCAGCATTTATTGCCCATTCCCGTTTGCCCATAGGACAGTTAAGAGTCAATTGCATTGCTGAGGGTCAGGAATCACATGTAGGTCAAACAAGATAAAGGATGATAATTCCTTTCCCGAAAAGACATCAGTGAACAAGATAAGTTTTTCCACCAATTGACAATAGATTTATTGTCATCATTAGAATCTTAATTTCAGATTTTTTCATTGAATTCAAATTCCACCATCTGCTGTGGCAGGATTTGAGCCCGAGTCCTCAGAACACTACCAGTCCAGCACTAATACCACTAGGTCATCATGCTTCTCTGGACAGAATAGCTTAGGGTTCTGTTCACTAGAGTTTAGAAGAATTAGGGGTATTGCACAGAAACCCATTACATTATAACAGCTCGAGACAGGGTGGATGCAGGAAGGTTCTTCCCAAAGACCAAGGAGTTTACAACCCTAGGTTATGGTCTCAGGATATGTGGTGCACTTAAGATTGTGATTAAGAGAACTTTTTTTTCTCTGAGTAAATGGTGAACTTGTGCAGTTCACTACCACAGAAAGCAGTCAAGGCCAAAATGTTGTATGATTTCAAGGAGTTGTAATCCACGGGGCTAAAGGGATCAAAGGATAAGCGGGGAAGGTGGGAACAGGCTATTGAGTTGGATATCAACCTTGAACGTAATGAATGGCAGAGCATGCTCAAAGGGCCAAATGGTCTACTCCTTTTTTCTGTGTTTCTATTAAAGTTACTGATGATTACTGTGGCACTTCTGTCACGCATCTCTAATTTCCTGTTCAAGGCCATTCCAACACTCACTACTACATTTTTGAATGACAACTCCCACCAATGTTTTCCACCTTTGTTGTTTCTTACTCCAACCTGATTGATTACTCATGTATATACAACTGTTCGCGCAGTTAATTTGTCTGTTACTGAGTGCTCTGTGCATTCAGATACACCACTTTGCCCATTGATATTTTTACTCATTCTTTGTACTCCAGCCCTATTTGCTGCTATCCCTCATTTTTTCTGCTTTCTATTTTTATCTATTTATGCGTGTGATGTACTTTGGATGACTTTAATATTATAACATTATTTGTATAAAGGTTATTTCAACTGTTCCACTGCGTGTCAAAACAATGGATAAAAATTAAAACAAAATCACCAATATCCCTTGTTAGACAAAGGAGCAGAAGTAGGTCATTCAACTCGGTCAGTTTGCTCGCCATTCAATGAGATCATGACTAAACTGATAATCCTCATTCTCTCAAATGTTAATTCTCATCTCTCTCTCTCTCTCTCTCTCTCTCTATCTCTCTCTGCACCTTCTGTGTGGCTGTAATGCTGTATTTTGCACACCCTTCAGCTACCCTGAAACACTTTGTATGGCACAATCTGCATGTATAGATCACAAAACAATACTGTTCACTGTCTCTCATTTATAAAATCATGAGGGGCATGGACAGAAAAAGTGGTCAAAGTCTTTTCCCCAGGGCAGGGGACTCCAAAACTAGAGGGTCTGAGATGACAAGGTGTACAGCTGGATGATCACAACAGCCAAGCAGCATCATAAGAGCAGGAAAGCTGATGTTTCAGGCCTATACCCTTCTAGGCCCGAAACGTCAGCTTTCCTGCTCCTATGATGTTGTTTAGCCTGCTGTGTTCATCCAGCCCTATACCTTGTTATCTCAGATTCTCCAGCATCTGCAGTTCCTACTATCTCCAAAACTAAAGGTCATAGGTTTATAGTGAGAGGGGAAAGGTATAAAAGGGACCTAAGGGACAAGCTTTTTCATGCAGAGAGTGGTGTGTGTATGGAATGAGCAGCCAGTGGAAGTGGCGGACGTTGATACAATTACAGCATTTAAAAAGCTTGTAAATGAGTATATGAACAGGAAACGTTTAGAAAGCTATAGGTTCAATGCTGGAAAACAGAACTAGATTAGTTTAGGATATCTGGTCAGCATGGACGAGTTGGACCAAAGGGTCTCTTTCCGTGTACGTCTCTACGCCTACGTGAGAACAAAAAATCAATGAATAATTCTCTGATTCAAATATTGCATAATTTTGCTATAAGTTATCACTGATATTTTGGTTTTGAAAATGGCAGTCATTCACTCAGACTTGTGGATGTACACGGTTGGAAAATTGGTGAAAAAAAAATCACTATTAAGACTGTGGTGTGGTTTGTCAATAAAAGGGGTGAGCTGTAAAGTCAACAATGACCACCAGATGGCAGAGTGCCTCTGCAAAATTTCTGAACATTCTCTTAGGGTGTAATTGTGTTGGTATTTCCATCATTTTTGGATCATCGTGTTTGCTGCTGTCTTCAGGTCACCATCAGTGCAGAACATTTGTTCCTCAATCATTCAATCCCAGAACTGTGTCTTGGTATGTCTGTAATTTTTGGGATACCTTGGATGTAATCAATTTCTACTAATCCGAGTTCTAAGGAAGGGTCACCAGACCCGAAATGTTAACTCTGTTTTCTCCTTCACAGATTCTGCCAGACCTGCTGAGCTTTTCCAGCAACTTTGTTTTAGTTCCACTAATTTGGTTGCCTGTCCATTTGGACAATTTTAACAACACGCTCTTGTCTGAGAACTCTGAAATATAGTTTAGGCAGAGATTTAACTCGTGTTTTTTTCCATCAAGGGCTACCAATGTTTTGCTATAATTGGCATTGTAACACACTATTACTTCACCTGAAATTCGTTAAGTTGGAGGTAGCCCTAAATTGCCCTGTAGTGTCCACTGATATGCAGGCTAGATAGACTAGCCATGGGAAATGCAGGATTACAGGGCCAGGGTAGGGTGGATGTTATTAAGGGTCAGTGTGGACTCAATGGGCTGAATGGCCTGCCGCCACACTATTGGGATTCTATGTGAGAGTCCAGGCAGTGTGTGATCACAAGAAATGGAGGGGTTTGCACCACTCCATCCCCAAACCTAATAGTGCCTTCACTCAGTATCTGAACTTAACGGCCAGTGATGAAGTGGAAGATCTCCAACTGTTATCTCTTCTAAGACATGCTAATGCCTTCTTGACCGCCTTATTCACCTACTTTGCCACTTTCAATGTTCAGGAGACCTGTACAACCAGATCTCTCTGTATGTCAATGCTCCTAAACATTCTACCATTTATTGCATAAATCGCACCTGATTTTGATCTTCCAAAATGCATTAACACACATTTGTCTGGATTGAACTCCATCTACTATTTCTCTGCCCAGATCTAAGCCAATGATCTGAAGTAAAAACTCTGTTTTCTCTCTCCCTTCTTCCTTTCTGTGGTTTTGTGTCTCTGAATCAATAAATCTTCCCTGACCCTCACTTCAGCATCATTTGTTTTTTGTTCACAACACTGAACCTCCTGCTTGTCACTCAGTATGCATGTGAACCCTTCCCTGATGTGGCCATCTGCATCATTGAATGCTCACACCTAGATCATTTATATCCAAATACAAAAGCTGAGACTCTTCCACTATTTTCTTGATGAGAGTTTGGAGACTATACTGGAATAAATTCCTGATCCGCTTAGGTGAATACTGTTGGGTTTGGTTCTCCTCAAAATCAAAAGTATCCCAAATCTCAAGCGCAAGTTCTTCTTTCCTTGTATTCCAATTTCCATTTGAAGACTGCAAAGCATCGCAATATAATGTATTCACAAGTTTGAAGATAATCCAAAAGAAAATTGTGCATAATTCAGTAAGAAGACAAAAATTAAGCAACAAAAAAATTTGAGTTCAATCCTAAACAGGACTTCAGCTATTGGCTATACTGGAGAAGCTAGGACTGCTCCCCTGAGAGAAGGGAAGGTTGAGATGAGATTTAATGAGCATTGCTCAAAACAATGAGGTGTCCAAATCATAGTAGAATCACAGAACAATCACAACACAGGTCATTTGGCCCATCATATTTGTACTGGATTTCTGCAACAGCAGTTTGGCATATACCATTTGCTTGGCTTCCCCTTGTTGTCTTAAGTAGATAGAAACTGTTCTTTTTGCTGGATGGGTTGAGAACCAGAAGTCACAGTTTTATGTCAATTGGCAAAAGAACTATTGTAATGTGAAAACTTTTACGTAGCAAGTGGTTAGGGTTTGGAATATGCTGCCTGAGTATGTTGTGGAAGCAAATTTAATTGCGCCTTTTAAAAGAAAATTGAGTAAGCCCCTGAAGGTACACCAAACATGATTATGGGGTATAAATGGAGGAATTGGGATGAGCTGAATGGCTTTACCAAAATCTAGCAAGGACTTGATAAACCAAATGGCATCCTTCTGCGTGGTAACCATTGCTGATCTCTAAATCAAGAGAAAGGGATTGTGTAACACCAAGCTTTGTTTTTCTTTATTCATTCATGGAATGTGGATGTCACTGGTTGGGCCAACATTTATTGCCCATTCCCAGTTGCCCGTGAGAAGGTGGTGACTTGCCTTCTACAGCTACAGTCGTGTTTTAGGTGGACCTGCAATGCCATTAAAGAGGGTGTTCCAGGATTTTTTCCAGCAACACTGAAGTAATGCCAATATATGAAGATAAACTTGGAGAACTGGGTGTGGTTTTGGTCCTCTTACATCTGAAAGCATATATTGTTCTTGCCTTAGGGGATTGCAATGTACGTTTAATACATTGATTCCTAGGAATGAAGGGATTGCCATTTGAGTTTGAGATTGAGTAAATTAGGCCTCTATTTTCTGGAGGATGGCAGAATGGAAAGTTACCTCATTGAAACATATAATGCTTTTAAGAACTTGACACGATCTATGCTGGAAGGATGTTTCCTGGTTTAAAATGTAGGGGTCACAGTCTCAAAAAATGTTTGGTTATTCAGAACTGAAATTTTAAAAAAAATCTCCTGCACTTAGAGCATTATGCATATTTAGGGATATGAACTGTGGATGCTCAGTCCTTCAGTTTATTCAAGAAACAGGTAAAGAGTCTTTCAGACACGGAGGGAATTGAGAGGCATGGGATAGTTCAAGAATGGACGGTTAAAGCTGGGCTTCAACTTATTAAATGGCAGAGCAGCTAAAGGAGCTGAATGAACTTTACCCTTATGATAAAGAGGAAAGTAAGAATTTCTGTGGTTTTTGAGGTTGAGAGAAGTAAATAAGATAGAGTCAGATATAGAGTAGGCCATTTAGAACTCCTGTTCCCATATAATATATTTCTATAGCACTAGGAGGGAGAACACATTAGACCAATAGGCACTGATATATGGAGCCAAATATTGGGGGAGGAGAGGAAAGATAAAGTTTTAGTGTTGTTACATAAATAAGATAAAAGGAAACCTAAATTTTCTTTGGAACACTTTCATTGACAATCTGAGTTGTGGTTTTAAACAAACTAATTTTTCAATGAAGATAATTATAATAAAACATGATGACACAATAAGAAAATTACTAAATGTTGATCTTTTCTAAATTAAAATAATTTAAACTACAAAATAAATTGCTGTATGTTTGGTTGGAGAGATTTCAAATATACATATGTGATCTGTTTCCACTTTAACTGTTTCTCACAGTTTGCAGGCAGGTCTACTTGGTGTTTTCTAATGTATCAAGTTAACATAAAATGTTCCCCTAATACCAAGCAATCGTTAACAATACTATTAAACAGATCATGGCATAGCTCATAGTAAGTGACTTAACATTAACTTTCTAGTACATGAGGTGAGAGGAACTACAGAAATCTAGTGCGTGGAGCCTGTGCTTCCATTATGACAATGAGCATAAAATGAATGAAATGTTGTCACAGGAATTTATTATGGTAAATGTTGATATAGATATTCTAGACATTCAATGTATATAATGACCAATTCCTGTAAATTCAGAGGCCAGCTTGTCATTGTGCCAAGGTATCTCCTTCTGTCTCATGGGAGCTCCATTAACATTGAAAGAGAAACCCAGATATAACACCAAATGGACAAATAAATAGCAGGACTGCAAGAATGATATTGGATTTGGCAGTTTTGTAGCATAAATGAGGATGTGTCTACACAAAACTGCACTCAGTAAATATGATTAGTATCGTAGCAGAAGAGGAAATATTTGAGATAATTTCTAATCAACCTGTTCTGAGATGTTATTAGACCACATCTGGATCAGGTGGGGCTTGAACCTGGGTCTCCTTGCTCAGAGCTAGGAACACTACTACTTGCCACAAGAGCCATCAAGGAAACATATGAAAGGTGGCCTTAATCATTTTCCAATTGACTGCAGCTCCTGAACAATTAAGTCACTTGCCTGAGACCACTTGGTTCCTTCTTTTCTATTATTGAGAATCTCAAGACAAACATGGATCTCACAAGTTAGACGAGAGAGAAGTTCATAATTGAGTAAAAGTCACACACCACCCAGAATGTTTCACTGAAATTCTTTCTTTAAATGTTTTTTTAAGACCAGAGAAATTCATCATCAAAAATTTGCAGGGTAACCTCTGAATGATTTAATAAATGTAGGAATTGAATGTTCCTACATGGAAGGGGTCTGACAATGGCAGGCGATCCTTTTCACATATGTACTTCCACTTTGTGAGCTTTATTTACAGATATATACATTACAAACATACATGCCCTAAACCAACCACCACAGTTTGAGTCTGATCCTTTTTGTACTTCTTTTGGAGACCAATTCTTTCCCCATTTGGAAGGAGTACTACTCACCTACTGGAACAAGAACAAACCAAAACTTCAAAGGGAGCTCAAAACTTGAATTAAAATGTCTCCCTTTCCAAACAATTATAATTGATCTAATACAGTCTTCAAAAAACAGTGATCCAAACTGAGTGCCCCTTCAACCTAAAGTGTCTAAATGAAACAGTGTAACACCAACTCTACTTAACTAGAAGAATGCAGTGAAAGTAACAGGGTCTTATTGTGTCAGAGATAGTAGGAACTGCAGATGCTGGAGAATCTGAGATAACACAGTGTAGAGCTGGATGAACACAGCAGGCCAAGCAGCATCAGAGGAGCAGGAAAGCTGACATTTCGGGCCTAGGCCCTTCTTCAGAAATGGTCTAGGCCTGAAATGTCAACTTTCCTGCTCCTCTGATGCTGCTTGGCCTGCTGTGTTCATCCAGCTCTACAAGATCTCAGGATCTTGTTGTGCCACCAATTATCTAATGATTAAAAGAATCAGAAAACATAAAAAATATTCAAGTTCTTTGTGCAGAGTCTCAGCTCTTGTGACTTTTCCTTCCATAATTCAGAGAATTATCAGTGTGCTATCTTGAACAGTGTGCCAGTCAGTCAAAGAGAATGGAGTATGCCTGATGAACTTTGGAAATTCCATGAAGAATCAGGACCGACATGATCTCCTGCACTTCTTCAGAAGAATCACTGTACTCTAAATGTCTGCTTTCTCTCCACAGAAGCTTCCAGAACTGCTCAGCTTCTTTGGCAATTTCTACTTTAAGCAAAACAGAAACTTTTGTTTCAAGGAACCCCTGATATGCTAACTATTCAGAAGTATGATAATAATTACATATGCAACAAACTGTTAGCATAGAGAAATGGTAGTATGGGAATGTTAATTACTTCATTCATGAGTGAGCTATACATTGTTTAACAATTTTTAAGAATTAACATTTCTACATGTTTTTCTAAGACCAAAGAAATTCATCATCAAAAGTTTGCAGGGTAACCTCTGAATGATTTAATAAATGTAGGAATTGAATGTTCCTGCATGGAAGGGGTCTGACAATGGCAGGTGATCCTTTTCACATATGTAAACATTTAAAGAAAGAATTTCAGTGAAACATTCTGGGTGGTGTGTGACTTCTACTCAGTGGGACAGAATGCAGTCACAAAATTAACTGAAATTTGTTAGGGTAACTGACTTAGCTATCAAGTTCTAGAAAATAAATAATATCCATTATTACAATCAAAGGAATGATGAATTACCTTTGGCACTACAGGTTCTTTTAACTTAAAATGTAAATGTTATGATTGATCTTATCCAGACAGACTGAATTAAATGTAGTTTTCTTGTATTTGGGCTGAAATCTGAGGAATCCGTATCTGTGATCTGAAGTGGTGTCTTGGGTTTAACAGATCAAGAACCTTTCAACAATGGCTACATTTTCATACTGCTCTCTTCAGCTGAGTTAAGTATTTTCAGGGCAATGCTGCCAAGGGGTAAAACAGGAGACTTCTTGAGTGGTCCCATGAATGGTGCTGTTTTGTAATTGCCTCTTTCCTGTGTTACAATCTCAAAGAGTTTTGCACATGTTCAGGGTAGCCAGTCTGTCATTCAGTGACAATTCCATGCCTATCAAATCTGCAGCAGCAATACACAAGCAGTGTTTTACTCAACACATCAAATCAAATCTGACAGGCCTTTCAATATTGCTCCAGATTTTTTTTCCAGACTAGAACTTAACAATGAATGGAAGGGACTCATATGCTGACAATAATTTTCAATTAATCCCTAACCGATTATCTTTGTGATACAACG
This sequence comes from Stegostoma tigrinum, assembly GCF_030684315.1. Taxonomy (NCBI): domain Eukaryota; kingdom Metazoa; phylum Chordata; class Chondrichthyes; order Orectolobiformes; family Stegostomatidae; genus Stegostoma; species Stegostoma tigrinum. The sequence continues at coordinate 35,032,502 of NC_081382.1, forward strand.
AGACACTCTGGTAGTGGGTGGCTTAATTCCTATAGAACAAATTTAATTTGTTGTTTTTAACACAGATTTATATGTTTGTGCTTAAACACTAATGGAACATAAATAAATTAGAAAAGTATGCCAGATTCTTTGGAGTCAGATTTGACTCAGAATTGTTGGGTTCTCTTCACAAATGCTGCCAAATTGGTGAATATTTCCAGCACATTTTTAAAAGGCCCACCTGCAGGTGTTTGACTGGCTCGACTATAATGTTTCTCACATCACCCTATTGTCTCTGCTTGCTTTGCATTAACACTCGTAATAAGTTAACTTAGAAAAAACATGTCTTCATACAAAGAGTTGTGAAAACTGGAACTCACTCCCCACAAGTCTGTGGGTGTAGGGTCAACTGGAATTTTAAAAGATTGGTAAGATATCTGAATGTGAGTTTGCTCGCTGAGCTGCAGGGTTAGTTTTCAGACGTTTCGTCACCATTCTCAGAGAAAAGAACAGGAAATGACATCACCAACACAGTAAATGACATCACCAACCCAAGGAAACCTAACCAGATAAATAGAAAGCGGGACATAACACCAGCGCTTTGTTGGAGGTTCACTGATGATGTTACCTAGAATGGTGATGCAAGTCTGAAAACTAACCTTCCAGCTCAGTGAACCAGCTTACATCTGGAACAAAATAAAGACCCACTCTTTTGTGGACTGAGAGGAGGAGAGCGCTGTGTTGGAGGTGGAAGGAAGACGTTGGGTGGGCTGTGCACCCTTGCAACTGGTGGATCTTAATGCTGGCTTCGGCCTAACCCTGGTTCAGGGGAGCAGCCAACCTGCAACGATGGCTGCGGCGAGTTCTCGTGCCCCGGGTCAGGGGGTCCGGAACACCATCCGCATTTCCGTGAAGAAGGTGATGAAGGTGAACCTGTGGACTGCACCTTCTTCGTGAAGAGGGTCCTGTTGGACTGTTGTGGGTTCGCTGACATTTACTGCCTGCAGGATTTCCCTGGAGGAGGTTTTTACGACGTGACCTTCAGGAGTGCCAAGCTTTGCAAGCGCTTCCTGGAGGTTTTCAAGGAGAAAGGAGGTGAGGGCCCCCTCTCTGTATTGACCGCTGTCCCACTGTTTGTGATGCCAGCACAGAGGAGCCGTATGGTGACTGTACACATGTACAACCCGCATGTGCCAGCAGTTGATGTCCTGACCTTCCTCGGAAGGTATGTGAATGTGGAAGGGGACCTAACCAACAACATGGACCCCTTCGAGATCTGGACCAGTAAGAGGCAGGTCAGGGTGACGCTGAGGACGGGCGCGGAAGGGAACATCATACACCCACCGTCCAGCTTCGCGATCGGTGGGAGCAAGGGCTGCCTGACCTACGCAGGGCAACCTAAAGTCTGCCATGCCTGTGGTAGGTCAGGTCACGTGGCGGCCGACTGCAAAGCCACCATCTGCAGGAACTGCAGGGAGGAGGGACACCTTGCAAAAGATTGCCCAAAAGAAAAAAGCTGCAACATTTGCGGGGAAGCGGGCCACCTCTATAGGCCATGCCCGCAGCGGGGGACCACCTATGCCCAGGTCGCCGGCAGGGGCAATGCGGGGCAAGCCCCCCTGGAGGAGAGGAAGGCACCAGGGCCCTGCAAGGACCCCCATAATGTGCAGGAGGGCCAGGTCGTGCAGGAGGGCCCAGCCCCGCAGGATGGACCCGAGGCCAGCAAAGCGCCCCTGCAAGCTCTGCTCCCACAAACTCCCAACAACCCGGAGTCAATGGAGGAGGCGACAGGTGACCCAGGGGAGTAGACGACGGTCCGGAAAGCGAGGAGGAAGGCGTGCCGGCGGGCCCAGGCACCGCAACCATCAGGCGGGAAGTGGCAGCTACAGTGGGGCTATAAGAGCTCCTCTGACGAGGGGGATTTGGAGGAGGCACGTCCAAAGTAGAAGCTAAAGATCTCAAGGGAGAAGGAAAGCAGCACCCCGCTTCCAGGTGATGGGAGGCGCCCTGAGGCTCCCTCCGATACCTAGCCATGCGCCGCTGTGGCCCTGGAACTTTCAGGCGGGAAGGAGGAAACAGCGTGTCCCCAGCCTGACACAGAGCCGGACTCTCCTGCCTCCGTGCCCCCGCTGGGGGGATGCCACCCGGAAGGCAGCATGGATGGTTTCCTGAGCCCGGAGAGCGTCCAGCAGTTAGCCCGGGCAATGGGCATGAAGGGACAGATGAAGGGGCTGGACCTTGGACTTGGGGAGGGTACTGCAGTCACTGCCCACAATGGGGCTACGAGTTGCGAGCATTAATGTGCTCAGTGTCAAGCCCACCGCAAGATGTGTGTCCACGTTGGCCTACCTGACCACTGTCAAGGCAGACCTCCTGTTTCTGCAGGAGTGCGGGATACCGCACCTCAGCAGGTACGGGAAATGGTCGGGCACCTGGACCTGTGGGCCTTCGATCTGGTCGGGTGGTAATGACTGTCGCTCTCGGGCCTGGCTATTCTGCTGCGGGGGCGCAACTTCACCATCTCTCAAGTTCAGGAGGTGGTGGGGGGGGCGCCTCCTAGTGGCTGATGTCACTTACAGGAACGCTCCCCTGAGGCTGATCAATGTGTACGCCCCAGCGGTACGGAGTGAGCGGTTGGCCATCCTGAAGCGGCTTCCACACCTGCTGGCTACGTCCAGGCCAGTCATCCTAGGGGGAGACTTCAACTGCATCATCGCAGATGGAAGATCCGGCGTGGGGACAGTGGGTGGGGGTAGTCAACTGGACATCACGTCCAGATTCTTGATGGGCACTGTGAAGGACGCCAAGCTGCTCGACGTCTTCAGCACCCCTGCAGACGGAGCCCAGTGGAAATACACCTGGTCATGGCCAGATGGGTCTATCCGTTCAAGGATAGACTTCCTGTGTGTGTCACGGGCGTTCTCGGTCAGGTCCACCAGCGTCGAGCCGGTGTTCTTCTCTGACCACTGCCTCCTGTTGGCCGACTGTCACTTACAGGACGACCAGCAGGCTGGCAACGGGACGTGGAAGCTCAACACGACTCTGTTGACCCCAGAGAACGTCGAGGAGCTTAAGAGGGAGTACGCTGGTTGGAGAACCGTGAAACCCCTCTTTGAGTCTCCGGGCGACTGGTGGTAGATGGTGAAGGAGAACATCAAGAGGTTCTTTGTCCTCAAGGGTGTTCGGAAGGCGAGAGAGAGGTGGGGAAAGCTGTCGCGACTCCAGAAAAGGGTGCAGAACCTGCTCCTTCTGCAGTTGATGGGGGTTGATGTCACGGAGGACCTCCGCAAGGTGAGGGGCCAGCAAGCCTCGCTCTTTTCCGCGGAGGCCTCCAGGATAATCTTCCAGTCCAGGGTCCGGTCCGTGGAGCAGGACAAGACGTGCTCGCGTTTCTTCTTTCAGAAGGTGCACAAAGAGAGCTCTGTGCTTAGCCAGCTGAAGGAGGTCGACGGCTCGGTGACGTCGTCTCGGCCCGACATTTTGAGGATCAGCGGATCCTTCTATGCCGGACTGTATGACGTGAAGCCCACGGACAGCACAGCCTCCGAGTCATTCCTGTTGTCTATCACGGACGTCTTAGACGACGGCACGAGGGAGTGGCTGGACCGGCCGATATCCCTGGATGAGCTGGCCAGAGCCCTTAAGTCCTTGGAGAGGAATAAGACTCCCGGGAACGATGGCTTACTGGTCGAGCTGTATTCTGCTCTGTGGGACCTGGTCGGCCAGGACCTGCTGGAGGTGTACGATAGTGTGCTTTGGGCAAGGGAAATGTGCAAGTCCATGAGGAAGGGCATCATCACCCTCATTTACAAGAGGAAGGGGGAGAGGGAAGAAATTAAGAATTGGCGTCCCATTTCACTATTGAACGTGGACTACAAAATCCTGGCCAAGGTCATAGCCAACCGGGTCAGGTCTGTCCTGGAGTCAGTGATTCACCCTGACCAAACCTGTGCTGTGCCGGGCAGGAAGATCGCTGAGAGCCTCGTGCTCATCAGGGATACGATCGCCTACGTGCAGGACAGGCGGGTGGACACCTGCCTCGTCAGCCTGGACCAGGAGAAGGCCTTTGACAGGGTCTCTCATGCTTACATGAGGGACGTCCTCTCCAAATTGGGGTTCGGGATGGGCATCCGCAATTGGATCCAGCTGCTCTACACCAACATCGTTAGCGCAGTCTCGATCAACGGGTGGGAATCAGACAGTTTTCCCGTCAGATCTGGAGTCAGGCAGGGCTGCCCGCTCTCTCCTGCCTTGTTCGTGTGCTGTGTGGAGCCCTTCGCCGCATCCATCAGGAAGGACGTGAGCCTGAAGGGCGTGACTATTCCAGGCAGCGGAGGCCTTCAGGTCAAGACCTCCCTGTACATGGACGACGTCGCCGTCTTCTGCACCGATCGTCGGTTGGTGAGTAGGCTGTTGGACATCTGCGGCCAGTTTGAACTGGCCTCGGGTGCCAAAGTCAATAGGGGTAAGAGCGAGGCCATGTTCTTCAGGAACTGGGACGACTGCTCCTTCATTCTCTTCACCATCAGGACAGACTACCTGAAGGTGCTGGGTGTTTGGTTCAGTGGAGCTGGGGCGGGCACTAAGACTTGGGAGGAGTGTATCACCAAACTGAAGCAGAAGCTGGGCAGGTGGACGCTCCGGTCCCCCTCCATCGCGGGTCAGAACCTGGTTGTCAGGTGTGAGGGGCTTTCAGTACTGTTGTATGTGGCGCAGGCCTGGCCTATTCCCTGGACCTGTGCCGCTGTGGTCACCCGGGCCATCTTCCACTTCATTTTGGGGTCGAGGATGGACCGGGTCCGCAGGGACACCATGTACAAAGACCTGGAAAATGGGGGAAAGGGCGTACCGAATGCCACCCTCGCCCTGATGGCTACCTTTGTGTGTGGCTGCATCAAGCTGTGCATAGATCCTCAGTACGCAAACACCAAGTGTCACTACTTACTGAGGTTCTACCTGTCCCCGGTGTTGCAAAGGATGGGCCTGGCCTCGTTGCCGCGGAACACTCCGAGTAGTTGGACTGTCCCGTACCACCTGTCCTTCGTGGAGAAATTTTTGAAGGGAATCAGCTTTGACCACAAGGCCGTCAGGCAGTGGTCAGCACGTAGTATCCTCGAGACCTTTTGGGAAAAGGAGAGGGTGGATCCCGTCGTGTGGTTCCCCACGCAGACTGCCAAAGTCGTTTTACAGAATGCCTCATCGCCAGAACTTTCAAACAAGCACAAGGACATTGCTGGGCTGGCGGTGAGAGGGGCTCTGCCAGTGAGATCCTTTATGCATGCCCGGAATCTCTGCACCACCGCACGCTGCCCTCGAGGTGGCTGTGGGGGGGACGAGACTGTCGATCACCTCCTTCTGGAGTGTGCCTATGCGCAGGAGGTCTGGAGGGGGATGCGGTGGTATTTGTCGAGGTTTGTCCCGAGCAGTTCCATGACACGGGACTCTGTGCTCTACGGGCTGTTTCCCAGGATGCACACCGAGACCAACATCAACTGCGCGTGGAGGACCATCAATGCGGTGAAAGACGCTCTTTGGTCTGCCAGCTGAAAGAACTGACCCCGACCAAGTGTTGCAGGCTGGCGCACTCCAAGGTCCAGGACTACATGCTGAGGGACGCGCTACAGCTTCGGGCAGCTGCAGCCAAGGCGCGGTGGGGAAAGACCACCGTATGAAACCCCTCGTCCAGAATAGAAAAAAGGGCCCTATCTGGTAACTGGGCCCAGCTGGCACCTTCCCCAACTGGTCAGGGGGCCAACGGGGACTGTGTGGGGAGACGACTGCCGGAGTATTTTCTTTGCTTTGTTTTTTTTCTTCTTTGTTTTGTTTTTTTCCTTTAGTTGGTGTACGTACCCCCGGGTAACCCGGAGCGTCTTGCATGACTGGGTAGGTGTATAAATATGTTTTATTTTTTGTACATCTTATGAATAAAGTATATTTTTTCAAATAAAAAAATGTGGCGCAACGTCTGAAAACTAACCTTCCAGCTCAGCGAGCAAACTCACATCCAGAAACTCAACCTGAGCTACACATCTTCTCAAAACTCATTGGTAAGATATATTTTCAGTGAAGATCTTAAAGGAGATGGAAGAAAAGTGGGTAGAAAGAGTTAAAGTGCAGATCCCCAAGATTTATTGAATGGAAAAATGTCTTGAAAGGTGGAAATGGCTTCCTCTTGTATCTACTCCAATTTCACTCGAGCGTGTTGTTGTCACTTAATCTAATCATAATTAACTATTTAATGGCAAACAGGCACTGTTGGCAAGGCCAACATTTCTTTCCCATTCCTAACTGTCCTTGTGGATACAGCAGTCTCTTGAACCTCTTCAGTCCATCTAGTACAGATGCACCAACAATGCCCTTTGGATGGGAGCCCCAACATTTTGATCCAGCAATATTAATGGCATAGCAATATAGTCCCAGGTCAGGACTGTGCATGGCTTGTAGGGAAACTTGTATGTTGTGGTGCTTCCATGTATCTGCTTCCTTTGCCCTTTCTGGTTATAGAGATCATGGGTTTGATTGGTGCCATCAAAGGAGTATTGGTGAATTGCTGCATTTGGTTTTGTCAATATAAGGGAAATTGTATTGTGAGCAATCAATACAGTAGGACAGATATAAAGAAGTACAAGTAAAACACTGCTTTACCTGGAAGCTGTGTTTGGGTTTTTGGACACTGAGGAGGTGAATGGTCAGATGTTATAGAGATTTCATGGGAAGGTGCGGTGGGGGAAATGAAGGACTGTTAGGAGTGATGGATGAGTGGACAGGATAATGCAGAGGTAGCAGTCCCTATGGAATGGTGACGTTGGTAGAGAGGGGAAGATGTCTTTGCTGGTGGTATCCTGCTGGAGGAGATAGAAATGAAAGGGTGATCCTTTGAATGTGGAGACTGATATGGTAGAAAATGAGGATAAGCCAAGGGTAGAATCCTGAAGAGAGGAGGCATCAGTCCCTGACTTTCTGCTGCTTGCCTTCCTTGACACCGAAAACTAAGAGAAAAAATGTTACTTTTTAAGGCACTGAATGAGATAGAGAATGAAATAAAACTGAGATAGTAGGAACTGTAGATGCTGTAGAATCTGAGATAACATGGTGTAGAGCTGGATGAACACAGCAGGCCAAGCAGCATCAGAGGAGCAGGAAAGCTGACGTTTTGGGTCGAGACCCTTCTTCAGAAATGGGGGAGGGGGAGGAGGTTCTGAAAGAAATAGGGAGAGAGGGGAAGGCAGATAGAAGATGGACAGAGGAGAAGATGGGTGGAGAGGAGACAGACAGGTCAAAGAGGCGGGGATGGAGCCAGTAAAGGTGAATGTAGGTGGGAAGGTAGGGAGGGGTTAGATCAGTCCAGGGAAGATGGACAGGTCAAGGGGGTGGGATGAGGTTAGTAGGTAGGAGATGGGGGTGGGACTTGAGGTGGGAGGAGGGGATACCTGGAAGGACAAGTTAGGGAGGTGGGGACCAGCTGGGCTGGTTTTGGGATGCAGTAGGTGGAGGGGAGATTTTGAAGCTTGTGAAGTCCACATTAATACCATTGGGCTGCAGGGTTCCTAAGTGGAATATGAGTTGCTGCTCCTGCAACCTTTGGGTAGCATTGTTGTTGCATTGCAGGAGGCCCAGGATGGACGTGTCGTCTGCAGAGTGGGAGGGGGAGTTGAAATGGTTTGCAACTGGGAGGTGCAGTTGTTTAGTGTGAACTGAGCATTGGTGTTCTGCAAAGCGGTTCCCAAGCCTCCGCTTTGTTTCCCCGATCTAGTGGAGGCCACAACCGGAACAACAGATGCAGTATACCACATTAGCAGATGTGGACTGTCTTCTTGGGGCCTGAGATGGGGGTGGGGTGTAGGGGCAGGTGAAGCACTTCCTGCGGTTGCAGGGAAAAGTGCCGGGTGTAGTGACACTAGACGGGAGTGTGGAGCGGACAAGGGAGTCTTGGTGAGAGTGGTCCCTCCAGAAGGCAGATAGGGGTGGGGACAGAAAAATGTCTTTGGTGGTAGAGTCAGATTGCAGATGGCGGATGTGTCGGAGGATGATGCATTGATCCTACAGACAAAGCGGGTGGCCGTGGGTACCCGCATGGGCCCAGGCTATGCCTGCCTCTTTGTAGGTTATGTTGAACAATCCCTCTTCCATACCTACACTGGCCCTAAAACCCACCTCTTCCTCCATTACATTGACTGTATCGGTGCTGCCTCATGCTCCCATGAGGAGCTCGAACAGTTCATCCACTTCGCCACCACCTGCCACCCAACCTTAAGTTCACCTGGACCATCTCTAATACCTCTCTCCTTTCTGGACCTCTGTCTCCATCTCAGGCAACCACCTAGAAACCGATATCCGTTTCAAGCCCAGCGACTCCAACAGCTACCTAGAATACACCGCCTCCCGCACACCTTCCTGCAAAAATGCCATCCCCTATTCCCAATTCCTTCGCCTCCACCGCATCTGCTCCCAGGATGAGGCATTCCATTCCCGTACTTCTCAGATGTCCTCGTTTTTCACGGACTGCATCATTTCCCCCACCCTCAGTAATCGAGAATGCCCTCGACCGTGTCTCCTGCAACTCATCCCTCACACCCGCTCCCTGCAATAATAAAAAAAACCAAAACAGAATCCCCCTCATCCTCACATACCATCCCACCAACCTCCGGATCCAACTTTCGCCATCTACAATCTGACACCACCACCAAAGACATTTTTCCCTCCCCACCCTCATCTGCCTTCTGGAGAGACCACTCTCTCTGTGACTCCCTCGTCTGCTCCACACTCCCCTCTAGTGCCACCACACCCGGCACTTTTCCCTGCAACCACAGGAAGTGCTACACTTGTCCCCTACATCTCCCTCCTCACCCCCATCCCAGGCCCTAAGTTGACTTCCCACATCAAGGAGATGTTCACCTGCACACCTGCCAATGTGGTATATTGAATCCGTTGTTACTATTGTGGCCTCCTCTACATTGGGGAAACCAAGCAGAGGTTTGGGAACCTCTGCTGCTTGGCCTGCTGTGTTCATCCAGCTCCACACTTTGTTATCAGAGGTTTGGGAACAGGTCTGCAGAACACCTCCGCTCAATTCGCAATAAACAACTGCACCTCCCAGTCATGAACCATTTCAACTCCCCCTCCCACTCTGCAGATGACATGTCCATCATGGGCCTCCTGCAGTGTCACAATGATGCCACCCGAAGGTTGCAGGAACAGCAACTCATATTCCGCTTGGGAACCCTGCAGCCCAATGGTATCAATGTGGACTTCTCAAGCTTCAAAATCTCCCTTGCCCCACCCCATCCCAAAACCAGCCCAGCTGGTCCCGCCTGGGAGGTGCAGTTGCTTATTGCGAACAGAGGGTAGGTGTTCCGCAAAGCAGTCCCCAAGCCTCCGCTTGGTTTCCCTGATGTAGAGGAGGCCACAACGGGTACAGCGGATACAGAACCCTTTTCCCCCTCTATCATTTCTGATGAAGGGTCTAGGCCCGAAACATCAGCTTTTGTGCTCCTGAGATGCTGCTGGGCTTGCTGTGTTCATCCAGCTTCACACTTTTGTTATCTCGGATTCTCCAGTATCTCAGTTTAGGGATTGTTGGTCCCATGTAGGTACCATATAAAGGCAGGTTATTCCTTTTTCTCATTTCCTTTTGTCTTCTACCTTTTTTAAAATCTCATGTTTTCTGACCGATTCCTTTCATTTCCGTTTTTCTATCTGATCGATTCTAGATGAATCATTTCAGCGGCGACCCGACCGTTCATTCGCCAATCAGTCGGGTTCCTGAACTCGGTGGGCGTTAGGACCGCAGCGCAGTCGCTCCCGCAAATAAAGCTTGGAATTTTTTTTGCAATTTGAGCAAGATTTGAAGGAGCTGCAGCGTCTCCGAACGACGGGGCGGTGACACCTTGCAGTTAGTGAACAAGCCAGTGTGGACGAGGTTGCAATGAAAAGCGGGCTGAGGTGGTTCTAGCTCTGGCTCAACCTGGACTTTTGTCATGGCTCTCGCTCTGTGGCTCTTTTCTGTCTGCTCTCTCCCGGCATTGGCAGCTCATCCCAGGGGGCAGGGAACCTCTACCCTGACTTTCGTTTTCGATGTGACCGGCTCCATGTACGATGACCTGCTTCAGGTGATGGAGGGAGCAGCTAAAATCCTGGAGAGTACATTGGACAGAGCCAGCACTCCAGTATCTAACTTTGCACTGGTGCCTTTCCATGACCCAGGTGAGTGATCGAACTAGTGAAAAAGATGGAGTTTATGGAGACGTGGGAGGGAGAATAGGAGAGGGAAAAAAGTAAGCAAGCGAAGAAGGTAAGCATGAATGAGGGTGCGCAGGTCTTAGAGAGGGGCGAATGAAAAAGGAATGGGTTAATGCCCCATGGGGTTTTTCCTCTTGAGTTTCCTCCTCTCGTTTCTCTTCTCACCTCAATTCTCTCCTGACAGCATGGATTCATTCTGATGCAGGGTGAGCTCAGACTAGTTACAGTATGATTCGAGACAGATTTAAATCTGTGTTTCCCATTTCTTTGTAAACAGCAAAGGAAAACACATAAAAAGTGTCCACAATGAAATAATTTTGCAACACGAGAATAATTTATCTAACAGTAAAATATAAGATCAAAGACTGTAAACAATGTCTTTCTCCTTCCCCTTTGAAAGTGCTGCCTTCGGTTGGGATTTGCTTCCAGGGATTGTTGACCAATTTATTCTTGCCGTTGGTTCGGTTTTTACATTTAAATCGTAATAGAAATAGTAATTATATTGACTGAGATGGTCTTGGGGTGCCGAGGAAAGGAGAGGAGGTAATATTCTTATATAATCGATTCCAGCAACGGGTTTCTTGATAGTAATCGAGATCTGGAGTCGCGTTGAATACTCTCCCTTTCCTACCTCGCGGAGCTGCTGCCTGGCTGGGGATTATCAAACGAACTCAGCAGAAGACTGGAAATTGGAACCATCAGTAGGCAAGACTTTTCAGTCTGCCCATAAACCCCTTTGTGGGGGAGAACAAAGTAAAGATTTCCAAAAGTTGGTACTCCATTTATGGCAATAAAAAGTGTAGTAGCGAGGTACATGCGGAAAATTTGCAAGCATGCGATCTAAACGAGAGGAATCACGAAGATATTTTATAATTAGAGATAACGGAGTGGTGAGAACCTAAACAGGTCTTGTTACAGGAAAGCTGAATTCTTTTAAATTCAATTATATTTGATTAATTTAAAGAGAAATATGTAGCAGATGTTGGAATCTGGTTTTGTTTTTAATTCCTTCATTCATCGCCTGAGTGGGGAAAGATGGCTGGGGGATGGGGTGGAGAGCTGAGTTTAATACAGGGTTCCTGATGGAGGTGTGCCTGTCTCACCAGGGGATGGGGCGCTATCAGGGTGAAATTCAACTTGAACGTAAATGTTGCTTTGTACCTTAAGTAGCGTTAGAGCGGATGTGAAAGTGCTCTTTCCTGTATTGTTGCTAAGATTGGAATGGCAGTGAATATATTGGTATCCATTGGTCTTCCCTTTTTCTTACTTTTTACAACTGCGAGGAGTCGACGATCTACATACAGTAAGCGTGTCACCATCTGTATCTTCACGACTTAGTGTTTGCAATTAAATAGAAATTTAAAACTGTAGGACTCTTGACGTTGTTAATTCGGAAAACTTGTGTGGGATCTGCAAGCGAGAAAAATATGTGGGAATAAAAGTTTCTAAAAAGTGGTAAATCTATCAGCCTTGATATCACAAAGAATGCAGGATAAACTCAGCAGGTCTGACAGCACCTGTAGAGAAAGAAACAGCTGCTAGACTGGGTCTGCAGCCGTGTTGAGGGAACAAACAAGGGGGAACGATATACTTGATCTCATCCTTACCAATGAGCCAGCTGCAGATGCATCTGTCCATGACTGTATTGGTAAGAGCAACCACTACACAGTCCTTGTGCAGATATAGTCCCACCTTCACATTGAGAATAACCTCCATTGTGTTGTGTGGCACTGTCACCGTTCTAAATGGGGCAAACTTTGAACAGATCTACTAATGCAAGACTAGACATCCATGAGGTGCTGTGCACCAACAATAGCAGTTGAACTGTATTCCTGCACAATGTGCAACCACACAGCTGAATATATCCTCCACTGAACCACCACCATTAAGCCAGGGGAACAATCCTGGTTCAATGGAAAGTGCAGGAGAACATGCCAGGAGCAGCACCAGGCATATCTCTCAATTGTATTTCGTTTCTAATTATAAAATATCTTCGTGATTCCTCTCATTTAGATCTGAAGCTTGTGAAGTTGGGGAAACCAAGCAGAGGCTTGGGCACCGCTTTGTGGAACACCTGTGCTTGGTTCGCAACAAACAACTGCACCCCCCAATCGTGAACCACTTCAACTTGCCCCACCAATTCCTTAGACAACATGTCCATCCTGGGCCTCCTGCAGTGCCACAACGATGCCACCCGAAGGAACAGCAACCTCATATTTCGCTTGGGAACCCTGCAGCCCAAGGGTATCAATGTGGACTTCCCAAGCTTCAAAATCTCCCCTGCCCTAACCGCATCTCAAAACCAGCCCAGTTTGTCCCTGCCTCCCTAACCTGTCCTTCCTCCCACCTATCCCCTCCTCCTACATCAAGCTCCACCTCCATCTCCTACCTACTAGCCTCATCCCTTCACCTGTCCGTCCTCCCTGGACTGACCTATCCCCTCCTTAACTCCCCACCTTCACTGGCTCCACCCCCGCCTCTTTGACCTGTCAGTCTCCTCTCCACCTATCTTCTTCTTTATCCATCTTCTCCCTATTTCTTTCAGAATCATCTTCCCCTCCCCCATTTCTGAAGAAGGGTCTAGGCCCAAAATGTCAGCTTTTCTGCTCCTGTGATGCTGCTTGGCCTGCTTTGTTCATCCAGCTCTACACCTTGTTATCTCAGATTCTCCAGCATCGGCAGTTCTTACTATGTTAGAAAATAGCTTCTGTTTCATACTTTTGACAGCGGCAGCAGAGGAGCAAGAGAGCATACAATAAGAGACCCAATGCCAAAACACAAAGGGATTGTTAATAGTGGAGAAAGGGAAAAAATCATAATGGTGTAAATTAAGGTGTGAATGGAAGAGAACTGGGGTCCTAGCTACTAAGTGTGAATTAAGCAAGATATGACTGGAGTACAGGTGGAGGACAGAATGTAAGAAAAATGTAGAGAAGACATAAATTGATCAGTTTCTGAAGTTACTGAATTTAATGATGAGACCTTGAGGCCTAAACAACCTAAGGGTAAAATTAGGCATTGTTTCTCGAGTGCTCAGCATCCAGCATCCCTGGTGGACTTTGCAGAACACCGTAAGATTTATGATGTTGTGAAACGAGAAAGGGTTCAGTAAAGATTTATGAGAAAGTTCCCAGGGTTGGAGGTTTTGAACTACAGGGACAGGCTGAATAGGCTGTGGCTATTTTCACTGGTGTGTTGGAGGTTTATAAAATTATGGGGTGCATGGCTAAGGTAAATAGGCAAAGTCTTTTCCCCAGGGTGGGGGAGTCCAAAGCTAAGGGGCATAGGTTTAAGGTGAGAGGAGAATGATAGAAAAGTAACCGAAGGGGGACAATTTTCATACAGACAGTGTTGCGTATACGGAATGAGATGCCAGAGGAAGTGGTGGAGGCTGGTACGATTACAACATTTTTGAATTGTTTTACTCCACTATTAACAATCCCTTTGTGTTTTGCATTGGGACTCTATACTGTATGCTCTCTTGCTCCTCCACTGTCCCTATCAGAAGTATAAAACATAAGGATGGGTGTATGAATAAGAAAGGTTTCGAGGGATATGTGAAAAATGCCAGCAAATGGGGCTAGGTTTATATAGGATATCTGGTCGGCATGGATGAGTTGGACTGAAGGATCTGTTTCAGTGCTATATATCTCCATGACTCCATATTTGAGCAGAATTAGGCCATTAGGCCCATTGAGTCTGCTCCTCTATTTGTTCATGGCTGATATGTTTCTCACCCCCATTCTTCTGACTTTTTCCATTTGATCCCCTTACAAATCAAGAACATATGTATCTGTATCTTAAATATACTCAGTGACTTAGCCTCACAGCCTTCTGTGGCAATGAGTTCCCCAGATTCACAACCCTCTGACTGAAGAAATTCCTCCTCAACTCAGTTTGAAAGGGTCGTGCCTTTTGTTCCTCGTCTCTCCGACTTGTAGAAATATCTTCTCTGCATCCACTCTGTCCAAGCCTTTCAGTATTCTGTAAACTTCAATAAGATCTCTCCTCACCCTTCTTAGCTCCACAAGTGAAGAACCAGGGTCCTCACATGCTCCTCATATGACAAGCCCTTCATTCCCAATATCATTCTTGTAAACCACCTGTGAACCCCCTCCAAGGACAGCACATTCTTCTGTAGATATGGGATCAGAATCTGCTCACAGTATTCCAAATGTGGTCTGACCACAGCCTTATAGAGAATCAGCAGTATATCATTTCTTTTGTATTCCAGCCTTCTTGAAATGAATGCTAACATTCCATTTGCCTTCCTAACTGCCAAATGAACCTGCATGTTAACCTTAAGTGAACACTGAACTAGGACACCTAAGTACCTTTTGAGTTTCAGATATCCAAATCGTTTCCACATTTAGAAAATTGTCTATGCCTCTTTCTTTCCTACCAAAGTACATTATCTTACATTTTCCCACATTGTATTCCATCTCCCATATTTTCACCCACTCATCTCACCTGTCCAAGTCATTCTGAAGACTCCTCATCTCCTCAATACTACCTGTCCTTCCACCTATCTTTGTGTTATTTGCAAAGTTGGCAACAATGCTCTCGGTTTCTTTGTCCATATTGTTAATGTATAATGTGAATAGTTGTGGTCCATCACTGACGGCTGCAGAACTTCACTCGTCAACTACTACCATCCTGAAAAAGAACCCTCTATCCCCATTTACTGCCTTCTGCCAGTCAGCCATTCTCTAAGCATGCCATTAACTTGTCCCTAACACTTAGGGCTGCTATTTAGCAGCCTTCTGTGCTGCAGTTCCAAAACTGCTGGAGAAACTTGGCAGGTCTGGCAGTATCTTAGGGGAGTCGCCGAACTCAAAATTTAACTCCACTTTCTCCCCACAGATGAAGCCACACCTGTAATTTCTGTTTTATTTCAGACCTCCATGATGTTAGAAGGCATAATCCTGACCTCTTGCTCAGTTGCCATTTCAAAAAACTCCTTGCTCTCAAGCAAACATTTCTGTCCTAGGCCTGCTGTAATGCTCCAACATACCACAACCAAGGTCTCAACACTGAATTCAATAACTTCAGAAACCGAGCCCTTTACATCTGCTTTCCAATTTCCTTAGATTCTTCCTACCCTCCCCATTTGTCTCCACAGCATGTCATGTTTATAACTTGGTTATTTTGCACTTATTAGTCACAAGAATGAATTCTTTTCTTTCACACCTTATTTTACACATTATTCACACGTCTTTTTTTCTCCACTATTAACAACACCTTTGTGTTTTGCATTGGGCTTCTGTACTATCTGTTCTCTTGCTCCTCCTCTGCCTCTGTCAAAATTATACAAGTGAAGTTATTTTTCAACACCTTTCAGTTCTGAAGAAATTATACCAGGTTCAAAATGTTAAGTGTTTCTCTCTCCACAGATGCTGCCAGGATTCCTGCGCTTCTCCAGCATTCTTTGTGTTTGTTTCAGATTTCTAGCATTATTTCCCCTTTTATTAGCTGTGGTATCACCTCAGTTTAAAAAGAACATAGAATGAGATAAAGATTTATTGGTAAATCAGAGGACTGGGAAGGTTTTAAAAATCAATAAAAGATGACCAAAAGAAAAGGAGAACATAAACTCTGAGGGTAAACTTACAAGTAATATCGAAATAGACAGCATGAGCATCTTTTAAGATCATAAAAATGAAGAAAGAAGCCAAAGTAAATATAGGATCCTTAAAAATGAGATTCCAGAAACAGGCATGAGCCAGGAAATGGCAGACAAGTTGAATAAATACTTTGTGCTTCAGTCTTAACAGTAGAAGACAGTATTCATATTCTAAAAATTACTAAATATTCATGGAGCAGAAGGAGGAGTGGAAATAAATACAAAATTATCATTAGACAAAAGGTGCTCAGAAAGCTAATGGGGCTAAATACTGATAAGTCATCTGGACTCGGTGATTCTAGTGTATTAAAAGTAGCTATATAGATAGTGCATGTATTGGTAGTAATTTCCCAGGAATCCTCAGATTCTACAAAAATCCCAGAGGATTGGAAAACTGCCAATCTTTTTTTCATAAAATGAAGAAGACATAAAACAGGTGGCCAGTTAACTTAACACCTGTTGCAAAGGAGTTAATGATAAATGATTTAATAGCAAAGTATTTAGAGTTAAATACTATAATCAAGCAGAGTCAGAAACAAGCAGGATAGATAAGGGGGATGCAATGGATGTAATTTATTTGGATTTTCAGAAGGTGCCTGATAAGGTATCACTTATTGGGCTACTTAGTAAGATAAGCACCCATGATGTTGGAGAAAGTATTTATGTGCATTGATAGAGATCGGCCATTAATAGAGTTGGGATAAGGTGGACATTTTCAGGATGGCAAATTATAATTAGTAACCTAAGTGATGTGCCAAAGGGATCAATGCAGGGGCCACAGTTATTTACAATATATATTAATGATTTGGATGAGGTAATAGAACATACTATAGCCAAATATGCAGATGACATAAAAATGATTAGAAGGTTGTCGTGAAAATGACACAAAGAGACTGCAGAGGGATATAGTATCAGAGATAATGGGAACTGCAGATGCTGGAGATTCCAAGATAATAAAATGTGAGGCTGGATGAACACAGCAGGCCAAGCAGCATCTCAGGAGCACAAAAGCTGACGTTTCGGGCCTAGACCCTTCATCAGAGAGGGGGATGGGGGGAGGGAACTGGAATAAATAGGGAGAGACGGGGAGGCGGACCGAAGATGGAGAGTAAAGAAGATAGGTGGAGAGAGTGTAGGTGGGGAGGTAGGGAGGGGATAGGTCAGTCCAGGGAAGATGGACAGGTCAAGGAGGTGGGATGAGGTTAGTAGGTAGCTGGGGGTGCGGCTTGGGGTGGGAGGAAGGGATGGGTGAGAGGAAGAACCGGTTAGGGAGGCAGAGACAGGTTGGACTGGTTTTGGGATGCAGTGGGTGGGGGGGAAGAGCTGGGCTGGTTGTGTGGTGCAGTGGGGGGAGGGGATGAACTGGGCTGGTTTACGGATGCAGTAGGGGAAGGGGAGATTTTGAAACTGGTGAAGTCCACATTGATACCATATGGCTGCAGGGTTCCCAGGCGGAATATGAGTTGCTGTTCCTGCAACCTTCGGGTGGCATCATTGTGGCAGTGCAGGAGGCCCATGATGGACATGTCATCAAGAGAATGGGAGGGGGAGTGGAAATGGTTTGCGACTGGGGGGTGCAGTTGTATGTTGCGAACTGAGCGGAGGTGTTCTGCAAAGCGGTCCCCAAGCCTCCGCTTGGTTTCCCCAATGTAGAGGAAGCCGCACCGGGTACAGTGGATGCAGTATACCACATTGGCAGATGTGCAGGTGAACCTCTGCTTAATGTGGAATGTCATCTTGGGGCCTGGGATGGGGGTGAGGGAGGAGGTGTGGGGACAAGTGTAGCATTTCCTGCGGTTGCAGGGGAAGGTGGTGGGGTTGGAGGGCAGTGTGGAGCGAACAAGGGAGTCACGGAGAGAGTGGTCTCTCCGGAAAGCAGACAGGGGAGGGGATGGAAAAATGTCTTGGGTGGTGGGGTCGGATTGTAAATGGCGGAAGTGTCGGAGGATAATGCGTTGTATCCGGAGGTTGGTAGGGTGGTGTGTGAGAACGAGGGGGATCCTCTTGGGGCGGTTGTGGCGGGGGCGGGGTGTGAGGGATGTGTCGCGGGAAATGCGGGAGACGCGGTCAAGGGCGTTCTCGATCACCGTGGGGGGAAAGTCCACCCCAACCTTCAGTTCACCTGGGCCATCTCCAGCACATCCCTCACCTTCCTGGACCTCTCAGTCTCCATCTCAGGCACCCAGCTTGTAACTGATGTCCATTTCAAGCCCACCGACTCCCACAGCTACCTAGAATACACCTCCTCCCACCCACCCTCCTGCAAAAATTCCATCCCCTATTCCCAATTCCTCCGCCTCCGCCGCATCTGCTCCCACGATAAGACATTCCACTCCCGCACATCCCAGATGTCCAAGTTCTTTAAGGACCGCAACTTTCCCCCCACGGTGATCGAGAACGCCCTTGACCGCGTCTCCCGCATTTCCCGCGACACATCCCTCACACCCCGCCCCCGCCACAACCGCCCCAAGAGGATCCCCCTCGTTCTCACACACCACCCTACCAACCTCCGGATACAACGCATTATCCTCCGACACTTCCGCCATTTACAATCTGACCCCACCACCCAAGACATTTTTCCATCCCCTCCCCTGTCTGCTTTCCGGAGAGACCACTCTCTCCGTGACTCCCTTGTTCGCTCCACACTGCCCTCCAACCCCACCACACCCGGCACCTTCCCCTGCAACCGCAGGAAATGCTACACTTATCCCCACACCTCCTCCCTCACCCCCATCCCAGGCCCCAAGATGACATTCCACATTAAGCAGAGGTTCACCTGCACATCTGCCAATGTGGTATACTGCATCCACTGTACCCGGTGCGGCTTCCTCTACATTGGGGAAACCAAGCGGAGGCTTGGGGACCGCTTTGCAGAACACCTCCGCTCAGTTCGCAACAAACAACTGCACCTCCCAGTCGCAAACCATTTCCACTCCCCCTCCCATTCTCTTGATGACATGTCCATCATGGGCCTCCTGCACTGCCACAATGATGCCACCCGAAGGTTGCAGGAACAGCAACTCATATTCCGCCTGGGAACCCTGCAGCCATATGGTATCAATGTGGACTTCACCAGTTTCAAAATCTCCCCTTCCCCTACTGCATCCCTAAACCAGCCCAGTTCATCCCCTCCCCCCACTGCACCACACAACCAGCCCAGCTCTTCCCCCCCACCCACTGCATCCCAAAACCAGTCCAACCTGTCTCTGCCTCCCTAACCGGTTCTTCCTCTCACCCATCCCTTCCTCCCACCCCAAGCCGCACCCCCAGCTACCTACTAACCTCATCCCACCTCCTTGACCTGTCCGTCTTCCCTGGACTGACCTATCCCCTCCCTACCTCCCCACCTACACTCTCTCCACCTATCTTCTTTACTCTCCATCTTCGGTCCGCCTCCCCGTCTCTCCCTATTTATTCCAGTTCCCTCCCCCCATCCCCCTCTCTGATGAAGGGTCTAGGCCCGAAACGTCAGCTTTTGTGCTCCTGAGATGCTGCTTGGCCTGCTGTGTTCATCCAGCCTCACATTTTATTATCTTGCAGAGGGATATAGACAGGTTTAGTAAATGGGCAAAACTTGGCAGATGGAATACAATATGAGAAAATATGAAGTTATGTACCTTGGCAGGAAGAATTAAACAACTTAATATTATTTAAGTGGAGAGAAACTGCAGAAAGGTACAAGATAGAGAGATTTGAAGGTCCTGTCCATGAATCTCAAGAAGTTCATAGCAAAGTTCAGTGGGTAATAGGGAAGACCAATGGAATATTAACCCTTATTTCAAAGGGAGATTTTGCTAAAACTATAAAGGCACTAATCAGATATATAAAAATGATAGCTTGATTATTTATCTCACAACTGCTTGTGGAAGTTAGGTGTTCAGGAATTGGCAGCAAAACTCAAGCAACAGCACTCATGATATTTTGCACACTGCTGAGAAATCAGGAACATAATTTGAGCAATCTCTGGGAGGGTGATTTGTACGTGGCACAGTGAATGAATGTGCTGATAACTCAAATGGTCAAGAACATACCTACTGGTGGATGATGTACAGGAGCCACCTATGAATTTTTGTGTTAAAAATGTGGGTCTCAGTTTGCACTGAGGTCATGGTGATTGAATCCGGAAACAGTGCTATGATCTAAATTGCTTACAGATTTCCTCCCAATTTAACCGAAATAAAGGTTGGAGACTTTTGATTCACAATATAGAGTGGATCCTGAAAAGTGTTTAGTCCATTGTTGATTCATGAATAAAACCTAAAGTTTAAAATTGAGAAACAGATTACTTTGGTTGCTGAAAATTTAAAGTAAAAATGTGTGGTGACAATACTCAGCAGATTATCTGTCGAGAAGAAACAGTTGATGTTTCGGGTCAATTTTTTTTTCATCAGTTATAATGAAATGTCATGGACTTGAATAATTAACACTGCTTCTTTAGCGGTGGTGACATTGCAGTGTACAAGTACTTGGTCTGTCTCCCTACATCACAATAGTGACTCCACTTAAAATACTTTTTGCATTCCAAAGAAAAGTTGTTGGGATTCTTGCTACAGATGTCACCAAATTTGCTCAGTTTTTCCAACACTTCTTTATTTTAATTTGATTTCTAGCAGCTGTGGTGCTTTGCTTTTACTCAAAAATATTTAATTGATTGTAAAGGGCTTGCGGAAGTCTTGGTAGCATGAAAGACACAAAAGATCTACATGCCCCTTATTTTAAAGATGGCGTGATACTGGCAATATGTGCTGTCAGTGGGGCCTGGTGCTGTGCAGTATACTCAATGCTTTAAATACAAATGGCAAACTCAGCAATGCCAAGCTGATTTTTAGCTTCATGAATTAAATGTAAACTCTAGGATCCTTTCACCAAGGGAAAATCTACAGGCTTGAAGCACTTGACTGGTGACATCCTTTATTTCATTCACAGGATGAGGGTGTTGCTGGCTAGGTGGCATTTATTGC
Organism: Stegostoma tigrinum; assembly: GCF_030684315.1. Classification (NCBI taxonomy): domain Eukaryota; kingdom Metazoa; phylum Chordata; class Chondrichthyes; order Orectolobiformes; family Stegostomatidae; genus Stegostoma; species Stegostoma tigrinum. The sequence goes on from NC_081382.1 coordinate 35,053,304, forward strand.
CCATTCCCAACTGCCCAGAGTGCAGTTAGGAGTCAACCATATTGCTATGCGTCTGGACTCATCTATAGGATAGACCAGGTTTAGATAGCAGTTTCCTTTACTGAAGGACATTAGTGAACCAGATGGGTTTTTCCCCAACAATCAGCAATGGATTCATGATCATCATTAGGCTCTTAACTCAAAATTTTTTAAAACTGAATGCAAATTCCACCATTTGCTATGGCGGGATCTGAATCAGGTCCTCAGAGTGTTCTCTAGATTAACAGTCCAGTGATAATACCACTAGGCCATTGCCTCCTCTTACATGGAAGGTGAAAGGAGAAATAAAGATTTGTTCTCATATTGGACCATCAGTAAAATACAAAATAACATTCTTCAACATAAAGTTTTATTGCAGTGCACTTGTCATTGCTTTCTCAACAGACATGGCAACCATTTTTACTGCAAGATCCAAAAGACAGTGAAGAGATTAAAAAAAATCCCACAATCTGTATTTGGGATGAGGGATGAAAGATATTGAAAACTAAAGTAGTGGGAATTTGAAGTGGAACACATCAAATAAAAGGTATTTACCAGAGGCAGCAGAGAGTTGGCATGGATTGATGAGCTGGGCTCCTTTTGTACGGTAATGACTCTATTTCTTAGAGGAACCTTTCACTGGTGAGGACTCCGAGGTGGAATGCCTGATCTTTGGATAAAGTTGGATTTAATATCTTCTCCAAAGGATGATAGCTCCAAAAATGCAGAAATTCCTTAGCACTACAAAATGTTAGTCTAGATTATATGTTGATATCTTGCAGTAGTTCTTATTATTCCATTTTTGATGAAGATGTGAAAGCATTTCTCAACATGTGAAGGTTGTTATCATACAGTGATTGTCCCTCAATTTGAGGGTATCGCCTATTCAGAATGGTTTCAGCTTTGGGTTCTTTATGTAACTGGAATTGTTGGATTTTTGACCTGCAAATCTTTTGGGCATATGGGACATCAATGTCCCATGAGGCAGGGGGATCAGAATTCAGGATTTACTTCCTTTTATTTGCTCCTTTGCTACTTTGCCTCATCGTTAACATGTTTTGACTCAAAGCATGATGTAGCTTAATAGATAGGTTGTTGCCATTTTGAATGATTGGTAACAAACTCCTCTAATCATAAACATCTATGTTGTCATGCTTTAAGGAAACATTCAGAGTAGAATGCAATATTTTCTGTATGCACCCCTCAAATGTTGGTCTTTTGGAAGTTGAGAGAAATGCTTCTCAATCATGTGGATGCATTATCTAATCCATTTCAGTTGGATTTGTGGGACCTTCAAAAGGAAGCTCTGACACAGAAACAGGAATAGGCCACTCAGCCCATAGAATCTGCTCCACCATTTAATGTGATCATGGCTGATTGAACAGTAGCTTTTACCCATACTATCCCCAACACCATTTGTGCCATTAATAATTAATGATTTATCAACTTCTACTTTAAATGTAGTCAGAGACTGAATTTCTACACCCTACCAAGGTACAGAATTCCAAATATTTACCACCTTCTGAATTTAAAAAATCTAATCTCGATCCTCAATGACATCCACCATAATTTTAAACTATGGACCATGGTCATTGACTCCATAACCAGGAGTAGCATTTTACCTGCATCTACCCTATGTATCCCTTTAAGAATGTTGTGGATTTCAATAAGATCTTATCCTTTGAAACTCTTGAGACTACAGGATCAGTTTGTCCAATCTCTTTATTGTGCAGTCACGCCATCTCAGGAATAAATCTAGTAAACCTTCATTACACTCCCTCTATGGCAATAATATCTTTTCTATGAAAAGGAAACCTAAATTGCATAGCATACTCCAGATGTAGTCTAACCACCTCCTGCACAATTGATGCACAACTTCATTACTCCTGTATGAAAATCATCTTGCTACAAAAACTAACAGTCCATTAGCCTTCCTAATAGCTTGTTGCATCCGAGTATCAGCCGTCACCAACTTACTGGCAAAATTATCCATGTCCCTTTGTACATCTATAGTTTCCAACCTCTTACTATTTAAGAAATATTGTGCACATGTCTAAGTCCTACCAAAGATTCCATCTATCATGTTCTTGCCCATTACTAAGCCAGTCATATCATCCTGAAATGTTTTACAGCTTCCTTACAACACACATTCCTGCTTAGCTTTGTACCATATACAAATTTGGATGTATTACAGTTGGTCCACACATCATATCATTGGTATACATTGTGAACAGCAGTGGGCCAAGTACTGATTCTCGGGTTACTCCACTAGTCACAGCGAGTCAACCTGAGAATGTCTTATTTATCCCTACTCTCTGCTTTCTGCCTGTTAATGCTAAGACCATCCCAGTACATCATGTACTATGCACATTAACTTTAATAAATAAGCATGTGTGTGGGACCTTATCAAAAATCTTCTGAAAATCCAAATATACTATGTCCATCGACTCACTTTTATCAGTGTTGTTAGTAATAGCCTCAAAAAACTCCACGTTTGTCAAACATGATTTTCTATTCACAAATCCATTTTGACAATGCCTAACCAGATTATTTCACCCAAGTGTCCATTTATCTTGTCCTACATGACAGATTCAAGCATTTGTACTGCTGACAATTCTACAGTTGCTTGTTTTTGTCCTCGGTCCTTTCATAAAGGATGGTGTGACATGTGTAAGCTTCCAATCCGCCTAAATTATTCCAGAAGCTACAGAATTTTAGAAGATTACCAATGTTCTGACTATCTTTACAGCTACTTCCTCCAACACTCTGGATAGTGATGTAAACCATCAGATCCCAGGGACTTAGCAATTATCAACCCCACTTTTTCTCCACTATAACCTTCTGACCAATAACAATTTCCTTCAATAATTCATTCTCCCCAGTCACTTGAATCTCTACTTCTGGGAGAGTTCTTGTACGTTTCTCAGAGAAAACAGACACAAAGTAATCATTTAGCTTCTCTGACATTTCTCTAATTGCTGACATTTCTCTAATTATAAACTTTCCTGACTCTGCTTTTATTTGACTCATATTTGTCTGAGACAAAATATTTATTTTTTATATGCCTGTGGAAGCTTTTATCATCAATTATTACATCTTTTGGTTGGTTTGGATTTGTACTGTATTCTTCCTTTTCTCATTGATTTCTTGGTTCTTCCTTCTCTAACAGCTTCTCAATCCTCGTTTTGGGTGAGGGTTTCTGTCTATTTTATACATCTATCTTTTATTGATATTTAATTTTCTTTGGTTGACTGAACTCTTTTGAGTTTTTGCATCTCAAAACAATGTACAGTTACTGTAAGCCATGTACTATGCCTTTAAACACTGTACATTGTCTATGTACAGTCATGCCTTTTAATGTATTTTCCTAATCTAGTTCGGCCAAGTTAGCTTCTTGCTTTCATAATTTTCTTTATACAAATATAACAACCTTGGTTCAGATTGAACTATCTCACTGTCAAACATAACGTAACATTCTAACATAGTGTGGTCACACATCTCTGAAGGTTCTTTTACAACAAGGGTACTGATTAGCCCTTTCTCATTACATTACACTAGATTCAAAACACCCTGTCATCTAGTCTGCTTTTCAACATGGTGGCCTAGAAAACCATCCCATACACAATCCAAAAGTTAGTGCTCCACAGCTTTAGTTGTCAATTTATTTACCCAGTCCATATGCAAACTAAAGTCACAGTCTTTGTCATCAGGCAAATCAAAGGAAAATGTTAACACCAATGCCTTCACTGTTTTCATCGACCTGCCACAAAAGTTGATTCACTAAATCATGACACTGTATGGATTGTTCTACAGTGATACGGATGTCCAAGAAATGTCTTCACAGTACTGCAACTGCTTCATAAAAGGGACATCTGAATCAGACACTTGTAAAAATCTGGACTGGTGTCAAAAGCTGTGTGATAGCTCTCATGCTTTTTATAAGCTACCTGACAGTGGTTATTCATGTCAAAGATCAACTGCCTCGGGTATAGGTATTAATTACCTCCTAAATGAAACACATTGTGCCAGTCATCTCCATGCTAAAACTAAACTGAGCACCATAAGTGAGCAAAGGTGACACAGTGAAACATGAAATTGCAAAATCCCATTTATGTTATTGTTCACTTTACATCATTTATAAGGATTGGTCCTCTTCACTACACTACACTACACCCCCTCCCTCACTGTCTTTTTACATCTGACTGAAAAGAAAGTGATTTGACTTTGCCTAAATTTTTTTCAACTCCAGCTGGTTAAATCTATCGCTGATATTTCCTCCAGGTACAGCGCCACAGTAGTTTAATGAGATATTTGATCCTCCTCTTGTTGCTTTGACTTGCCTCCTTTTCATCGTCAAATATCTACCCAGTCCTTTCTGAAACTGTTGATAGATTTATTACAGGTGAGGGAAGAGAATGAAAATCAGTGTCTCAAAGTACTTCCCTAGTAACTGTAAAAAATGTATATTTTTGGCTGGAAGTTTTCAAAAATCTAGAGATGATTAATGAAATACATGCCTATTAATGAGCATATCAGCCAACAAATACTGCCTGAAACATGAATCTGCAAATGTTGCTGCTGTTTGACATCACTGTATCACTTGCTTCAAACAAGTGGCATCTCAACCCAGTTGTGAAATCTAATACATTTATCTTGTATTTTTACATAAACACCAAACAATTAATGTAAAAAGACAAGTAGCCAGCAATTAGCGATAACAAAGTGTGGAGCTGGATGAACACAGCAGGCCAAGCAGCATCTTAAGAGCACAAAAGCTGACGTTTTTGGCCTAGACCCTTTTCTGATGAAGGGTCTAGGCCCGAAACATCAGCTTTTGTGCTCCTAAGATGCTGCTTGGCCTCCCGTGTTCATTCAGCTCCACACTTTGTTATCTCAGATTCTCCAGCATCTGCAGTTCCCATGATCTCTGATCACAATTTTAACCTCACTGCGAAGCTTCTTCCAGGATGCCTAACCTGAACAAGTTACCCTCCTCCCTCCGGACCAACCTCAGGGGATCTCTCTCTCACTGCAACTCTCTTCGGCCTTGAAACTGTTTGACCATGTCCTGAAGCAAACCAGGTACCACAGCCACATCACCTTCCTCAGCACCTGCCTATGGAACCAGGTCATCCCCAATGGACTACAGTCCACATTCAAGCCTTCCCAATTTGGCCCCAACCATGACCATATCTACATCCAGAACATTGACAGCCTTCAGAAGCGTTTCCCCCTGCGAGTCCTGAAACACACTCGCAGCCATGCATCTCCAGGCACTGCAATCTAGCCTTCCCCAGCTCAGAGTCTCTCCCAGACCTGCAAAGGACCTCTCCTGTTTTTTTTATCCTCCATAGGATCCACAAGCTAAACACACAGTTCTACTCAGCTTTACTGGAGACCAAAAACCGTAAGTACAACAAACTCACTGCTTCCTGCCACCTTAAACAGGATTCCTCCACCTGCCAACTCCCCAGCTTGACCCTGCACCTCCCCGATAATGTACCCACCACCACTAGTCATGAGGCCACTGCCGGTGAACCCACCGATGACGTCACATCCGCCACCACCGGAATCCACTTCCGGAATCGCGAATTCGACCGCTGCTGTAGCCACCGCCTCCACTTCTACAATGAACACCACAAACATCACCGTCACCGCTGCTGCTGCCGCCCACCGCCAACGCAACTCTGCCCACCGCCGATGCCAGCAGCATTCCGCCCACCGTCGACAGAACCCCGCTCACAGCCGACACCAACATCGCTCTGCCCACAGCCCGCAACCCCAGAGAAGACAGCCCCCACATTGAGCCCTGCTGAATTTTCACCATCCCCCCCAGAACTCCCCCTGACGGGGGACGAATGGTCAGTCCTCAGCAAGGGGCTCACCTTTGTCCCCCTCCACCCACACATCAACGAATACCAGTCACATTGGGACATGGAGCAGTTTTTCCGCTGCCTCCGTCTCCATGCTTACTTCTCTAACCTTTTCTGATGAAGGGTCTACGCCTGAAATGTCAACTTTTGTGCTCCTAAGATGCTGCTTGTCCTGCTGTGTTCATCCAGGTCCACACTTTGTTACCTTGGATTCTCCAGCATTGGCAGTTCCCATTATCTCAGCCAGCAGTTAGTGTTTATTTGTGTGCTGGCTCCTTGGTTTATGGCTTTGGGTGTAGTACCTTTAGGTATCAATCAGCTTGACTTCCTGTATTAACATTCTCATAGCTTTTGAGGTTGGTTGGCCTGCTGAGCTGGTTTGTTGTTCCATAGACATTTCGCTACTATACTTGGTAACATCCTCAATGCAGCCTCTGATGAAGCGTCAGTGTGTTTTCCTGCCTGGCTTTTAAACTCTGGTGTCCATTGCGATGGGTTGCCTCATTTCCAGCTTTCCTCCATAGTGGAATGTACATGGGGTCGAGTTCGATGTGTTTATTAATAGCCTGCTTCGTGGAGTGCCATACTTCCTGTATGGCCTATCATGGACAGGACCAATGTCATCTACAAGATCCCCTGCAGAGACTGCGAGAAACACTACATCGGACAAACAAGATGGATACTAACAACAAGAGTACATGAACACCAACTGGCTACAAAAAGACCCGATCAATACTCACTCATCACAATCCACATGGACAAGGAGAACCACGACTTCAACTGGGACAACACCAAGATCCTGAGACAGGCTAGACAGACATAAGCACGAGAATTCCTGGAAGCATGGCACTCCATGAAGCAGGCTATTTCTGCAGTAGCATCCTGCTGCTACTGAGTGTCAGTACTGGAGAGAATGGATGCTTGTGGATGTAGTGCTAATCAAGCAGGCTGCTTTATTCCCAATGGCATCAAGCTTCTTGAGTGCAGTTGGGGGCTGCACTCACCTAGGCAAGTGGGGAGAATTCCACCACATTCCTGACTCGTGCCTTTAGATGGTGGACAGGTTTTGGGGAGTCAGGAGGTGTATTACTCACTACAGTATTCTTATCCTCTGACCTGCTCTTGTAGCCACTGTGTTATGTGGTGAGTCCAGCTGAGTCTGGTCAATGATAAATCTCAGGATGTTGATCATGAAGGATTCAGTGATGGTAACACCATTGAATGTCATGGGCGATGGTTAGATTGTCTCTTATTGGAGATGGTCATAGATTTGAATTTGTATGACATAATTATTACCTGGCACTTATCAGCCCAAACCTGGATATTGTCCAGATCTTGGTGCATTTGAACATGCACTGCTTCAGTATCTGAGGAGTCACAAATAGTGAACATCTGCACTTCTGACTTTATGATGGAGGGTAGGTCATTGATGAAGCAACTGAAGATGGTTGGGCCTAAGACACTATCCTGAGGAACTCCTGAAGATATGTCCTGAAGCTGAGAAGACTGACCTCCAGCAAGCACGACATCTTTTAATGCAAGAGAAGTGAGTCTGGTAGGCAGACGCTTACTTTTTCAGCTTGGATTTGGGTATAGCATAACCCCAATACAAGGTCCAACGTTGAAACTGCACTTAACCTCTCCAGTATTTCATAACTTTAGAAGTATTAATTTTCATTGAGAAAATTGACGCAATCCAATTTTTTAAAACATTGGCAAATTGCTTGGGAATGAATTTGTTACAGTTTAATTGCTTTTGTCACTGTACCCATTGTGACTGCTGCCAGGCAGACAACTGCAATAGAACATAGAATTCCTACAGTGTGGAAACAGGCCCTTTGGCCCAACAAGTCCACACCGACCCTTGGAGCGTCCCACCCAGACCCATCCCCTTATAACCATTCTACGCTACGCATCCCTGAACACTGTGGGCAAGTTAGCATGCCAATCTGCCTAACCTGCACATCTTGGGGCCGTAGGAGGAAACCAGTGCAAAGCCACACAGACATGGAGAGAATGTGTAAACTCCACACAGACAGTCGCCCAGGAGGGTGGAATTGAGTCCAGGTCCCTGGCGCTGTGAGACAGTAGTGCTAACTGCTGAGCCACTAAGCCAAAGAAGAAGTAGAACTGGAGATTGTTGACTGTTCCAGTTAGGTTAGATTAGATTACATTCCCTACAGTGTGGAAACAGGCCTTCGGCCCAACAAGTCCACACCGCCCCTTGAAGCATCTCACCCAGACCCATCCCGCTATATCCCACACACCCCTGAACACTGCGGGCAATTTAGCATGGCCAATCCACCTAACCTGCACATCTTTGGACTGCGGGAGGAAACCGGAGTACCTGGAGGAAACCCATGCAGACACAGGGAGAATGTGCAAACTCCACACAGACAGTCACCCGAGGCTGGAATCGAACCCAGCTCCCTGGTGCTGTGAGGCTGCAGTGCTAACCACTGAGCCACCGTGCCGCCAAATATAATGCCAGTCTAAATTGTAAGAACCCATGGGGGTTTTCTGTTCTCAGCTTTTTTAATCAACATGTTCATAAATGCTATAAAACATGGTTGGACTAAGTCGGTCTTGAACCCAGGCCTCCTGGCTTAGAGGTGGGGATGCTACCACTGCTTGACAGTGCCATATAATTAGTGGTTGTTATTTTAATAAAATTGTGTTCACAAATGTTATGACAACTCTCCAGGGCAGGTGGGATTTAAACGCAGACCATTTTGCCGAACGGCACTGATGTTGCCACAAGTCCCTTTGCGTTAATGTTTTTTTAAGTCAAACAGTTCGTGCTTGCCTCTGAACAGATGAGACTTAAACCCAGGCCTTCCGACGCAGAGGTAAGGGTACTATCATTATGCTACAGCAGCCTTTAAGTACTAACAAGGTCTGAGTTGCTTATCTTCTGAGTTCACATGAAAACATACATTTTCAGGCTAGCCCAAGGCCATTTTATGTTTTATCAATTTTATTCAACCATCTGAATCAAATTTTCACTTTTGTTATGGCACACCTGCAAGACAGTGGGTCATGAAACTAAACCTCTAGCCAACATGGTACGGACACTACCACTGCGTCATAAGAATCCCATTATTGTTATTTACAACTGTAGTTTCAATCATTTTTTAAAATGATTCCGTTTATGTGTTATGAAACAAAAAGGGTAAGGTATGGAATATTTGCGTTGTAAAGAAAGGCTGGGACTTCTTTCAGCGGAGCCTAGGAAGTTGAGAGAGGTGATCTTATAGAGGTTTATAAAATCATGAGGGGTATAGATAGGGTTAATAGTAGGTGTCTTAACAGTAGTAGTAAGGGGAGGTTGTGCCTGACAAATCTGTTAGAATTCTTTGAAGAGGTAACATGTATGTTAGACCAGGGAAACCCAGTAGATGTTATCTATCTAGACTTCCAAAAGGCCTTTGATACAGTGCCTCACGGGAGGCTGCTGGGCAACGTGAGGGCCCATGGTGTTCGAGGTGAGCTACTGGCTTCGATTGAGGATTGGCTGTCTGACAGAAGGCAGAGAGTTGGGGTTAAAGGCTCTTTTTCGGAATGGCAACCGGTGACGAGTGGTGTCCTGCAGGGTCCAGTGTTGGGGCCACAGCTGTTCACCTTGTATATTAATGATCTGGATGAAGGGACCGGGGGCATTCTGGCGAAGTTTGCCGATGATACGAAGATAGGTGGACAGACAGGTAGTACTGAGGAGGTGGGGAAGCTGCAGAAAGATTTAGACAGTTTAGGAGAGTGGTCCAGGAAATGGCTGATGAAATTCAATGTGAGTAAATGTGAGGTTTTGCACCTTGGAAAAAAGAATACAGGCATGGACTATTTTCTAAACGGTGAGAAAATTCGCAAATCAGAAGTGCAAAGGGATCTGGGAGTGTTGGTCCAGGATTCTCTAAAGGTTAACTTGCAGGTAGAGATCATAATTAAGAAAGCAAATGTAATATTGTCGTTTATCTCATGGGTTGGAATATAAAAGCAGCTATGTGCTTATGAGGCTTTACAAAGCTCTAGTTAGGCCCTATTTAGAATACTGTGTCCAATTTTGGGGCCCACACCTCAGGAAGGACATACTAGCCCTGGAGCGTCTCCAGCGGAGATTCACACGGATGATCCCTGGAATGGTAGGTTTAACGTATGATGAATGGCTAAGGATCCTGGGATTGTACTCATTAGAGTTTAGAAGGTTGAGAGGAGATCTAATAGAAACTTACAAGATAATGAATGGCTTAGAAGGGGTGGACGCTAGGAAGTTGTTTCTGTTAGGCGGGGAGACTAGGAACCGTGGGCACAGCCTTAAAATTAGAGGGGGTAAATTTAAAACTGTAATGAGACAACATTTCTTCAGCCAGAGAGTGGTGGGCTTGAGGAATTCATTGCCACGGGGTGCAGTGGAGGCCGGGACGTTAGATGCCTTCAAGGCAGAGATCGACAAATTCGTGATCTCACAAGGCATCAAGGGCTACGGGGAGAGTGCAGGGAAGTGGAGTTGAAATGCCCATCAGCCATGATTTAAATGGCGGAGTGGACTTGATGGGCCGAATGGCCTTACTTCCACTCCTATGTCTTATGGTCTTTTCCCTAGGGTGGGGGATGTCAAGACTAGGGTATATACTTTTAAGGTGAGAGAGATTTAAAAAAAGACACGCAGGGCAAATTCTTTACATAAAGAGTGGCTCACTTGTGGAATGAAATTTCAGAGGAACTGGTGGATGTGGGTACAGTTACAACATTTAAAAGATATTCGGATAAAAACATGAGTAGGAAAGATTTGGAGGGATATGAGTCAGGAGCAGGCAGGTGGCATACGTTTGGTTTAGAATTATGTTTGGCATGGTCTGGTTGGACCGAAGGGTCTGTTTCAGTGCTGTATGACTCTCTGACTCTGACATCTGGATCACAGGACATTGAAACTAGGCTTTCTATCCAGCGACAGGACAATGCTCATGCATTCTCATGGTGATATGTTTACAATCTCATAATTAATAATCAGGATGATATTTGTCATCCCTAAAAGTGAAGTAAAGTAAGTAGATACATACCCCAGTTGGGCTCTTGTGTTGTAGTGGTAATGTCCCTAACCTCTCAGCTAGAAAATTCTGGGTCAACTCTTACCTAGCCCAAATGTGTGTCTGAACAGGTTGACTTTTATTTAAAACATATCCTATTTTAAAAGCAACTATTAACAGCCACTTTGGATCCACAGACATTATTTCTGCTGTTAACTTTATTATTCACTCTTTCCTTTTTAAAATATTTTTGAAAACTCATCTCTGATCTTCCTTTGGTCATCTTTGCTAACTTCTCCTCCTGTGGCCTGGTGTGAGTTGTTCTTATGCTTATGAGTTTAAGTGTTTAAAGTGTGAAATAAATGGTATTCATATGTATACTCAATTGGATTAAATTGGAGTTGAATCAATTTTTTTCTCTCTATTCATTGAGGGGATGAGGGCATTGCTGACGAAGGCAGCATTTATTTCCCATCCCTAATTGCCCAGAGGGCAGTTCAGAGTCAATCATATTGCTGTGGGTCTGGAGTCACATGTAGGCCAGACCAGGTAAGGATAGCAATTTCCTTCCCCAAAAGACATTAGTGAACCAGATGGGTTTTTCATGACAATCGGCAATGGATTCATGGTCATGATTCAACTCTTAATTCCAGATATTTATTGAATTCAAATTCCACCATCTGCCATTGTGGGAGTCCAACGATAATACCACTAGGCCATTGCCTAGCAACCATGAACCTACCTTCAATTTCCTTTTGAGTGAAAGAAATTTGCCATTCTTACCTGGTCTGGCCTACATGTGACTCCAGACTCACAGCATCGTAGTTGACTCTTTATTGTCCACTGAAATGTAATCCGCTTGGTTCAAGGGCAACTGCAGATGTATTAGATGCCACATCCCATGAAGAAACACAACAAATGTTAGAAGGGCTGATTGTTCCTCATCTGTAGAAACATTCAATAGGAGCAAATAGTGAATGTTCAATGGACTTATAGTATCAGAGACTACTTAATTCACAATTGACTCTGTCCCTGACTGAACTTTTAACATAGTGATGTACTGATAATGTCTCCAGTAATCCAGGACCCCAGCCTGATGTCCTGAGGATGCCACCACAGTAGTTGGTGGAATTTAAATTTATGAAATGAAATTTTGAATTGAAAGGTAGTCGTAGTAACCATGAGCCTATCTTCAATTTCCTTTTGAGTGAAAGAAATATGCCATTCTTACCTGGTCTGGCCTACATGTATCTCCAGACCCACAGCATAGCAGTTGACTCTTTATTGTCCTCTGAAATGTAAGCCACTTGGTTCAAGGGCAATTACAGATGTAATATATGCCACATCCCATGAAGAAATACAACAAATGTTGGAAGGGCTGATTGCTCCTCATCTGTAGAAGCATTCAATAGGAGCAAACAGTGAACACTCAAGTGACCACTGCCTTTGCTTCTTCACTCGCCAAGTCCAAAAATTGCTAGGCACCGCCCATTTTAAAACTTAAAGTAGGAGAGGTTGAAGCTCCAGTGTAGTGATTTTGATCATGAGCTGCGTTAAATTAGCCAGTCCTATCTGTACTGGAGATAGAAATAAGGTCAGATTCCCGGACCATGGTCATTCCCCTCCATCCAGGCATTCAGCTCTGGGTTATATTGTTTTATACTTCAGCTCCTCAGAATGTACAACGTGCCCTCCACAAAGGGGGGAAATTTAATGGGAAAATTTATACATCGCAGCACGAGAAAAAAAACTTTCTGCTTGACCTTTTAACCATGTGCATATTGTGATGCTAAAGAGTTTGTTTTACAAGCATATGGCAGAACCCAGTGTGCAAGGCAAAAGAGCCACAACTCAAAATGCATCTCCTCCTGAGTTGTCCATTCGTAGGGCGCAATCAATTACAAGCATCTTCTGTCTACGAACACTAGTTAGTCGAAAATTGGGCGTGGAGTTACCCCCGATTTGTTCCATTATTTGGTGGCCATGGCTGATTTTTCTTTTAGAAAGCTTTCAAACATGTATGGGAGAAGTTTGAGAAGGAGTTGTGCTCGAAATATTTTTCCTCCTCACCAGAATCATACCGCTAATTGTTCTGCCACAGGTTGAAGTCCAGTGAAGACACACACACCATCAAGCTCCGAAACTTGCATTCACTCAGCACCATTGGGCACGGTAATAAAGTGTGAAGCTGGATGAACACAGCAGGCCAAGCAACATCTCAGGAGCACAAAAGCTGACGTTTCGGGCCTAGACCCTTCATCAGAGAGAGGGTCTAGGCCTGAAACGTCAGCTTTTGTGCTCCTGAGATGCTGCTTGGCTTGCTGTGTTCATCCAGCCTCACACTTTATTATCTTGGATTCTCCAGCATCTGCAGTTCCCATTATCACCATTGGGCACGGTATGGATGACTTCGGCTCCATGTAAACAAAACTTTGATCGCATTCCTTGAATAAGACTTTCATAGCAAGATCAGTAACCCAAAGTCTGCGCTTGCGTCGCCCTCGTGCTGCAATTTTAAAATTCAACCGAACCATCCGGGAGGTATCCAATCAGAGGGCACCGAGTGCCCTCAAGAGGCGGGAACTATCTGCCCGGTGTCAATGGCAAAGGCACGTGGCATTCACGTTGAGGAAGATGACAGCCTTGTACTTCAGTGGGTGAATAGCATCGATTGGACTGCAACAAACCGTGAAAAGAAAGTCCAGGACCAGTCCGCGCAGCGACCCAAGTAGGACTGTTCATGTTCGCTGAAATTACGTTTGATAATTTAAACGTGCACAAGACAGGAACCTTAAAAAAACGTTAACGGACTATCCTTTGGCAATAAGTCGTTTCGTGGATTCATAGCTCCCCCACAGCCCCTTTGGAAACAGCAAATTGTCGTAGTGGCGGCAAGGTTCCAAGACAACCTCCCAAACAACGATTTACAAATCTAATTCACACTGGATTTCCATCCTGTTGCCCTTTGAAAGTCAGATCCCAAATTGACTGAGGTAGCTGTTGATAGAAAGCGGCACGGTGGCTCAGTGGTTAAAACTGCAGCCTCAGCACCAGGGACCCGGGTTCGATTCCAACCTCCGGCGTCTGTCTGTGTGGAGTTTGCGCATTCTCCCCATATCAGCACGGGTTTCCTCCCACAGTCCAAAGATGTGCAGCCTGGGTGGATCGGCCATGCTGCCCGTAGTGTTCAGGGTTGTAGGGAGTTGGGTTTGGGTGGGATGCTTCAAGGGTCGGTGTGGACTTGTTGGGCCGAAGGGCCTGTTTCCCCACTGTAGGGAATCTTTAAAAAAAAAGTGTACCGTCTGTCAGCACAGATGTAATTTCAGTGTGGGGACTGTTGTGTTTCCAGTGAGGGCATCTGCCTTTTGTAATGGTAAACGTCCAGTTCTTTCAAATGCCTTGTGTGACACGTCAGTTTTAGACCGGGGTTTTTGGACAAGGAGTGTTAATCGTCCTTTGGATGAATCCATGCCATCTCTCGGCAAGAGTTAAAATCTGGCTCCTTATGTGGCATTTAGTCTGTGTGTTAGACTGAAGCACCAACTCCAGCAATAAAATCCACAATCTGGATATTGGATTCACAAGAACTGCCAGCCCCACACTTTGTTATTTTGGCATCAACAAACCATTGTTTTGTGTGCCAAACAGAATAACATTTACAGCAAAGATTTATAGTGAATGGGATATATAAATGAACAGTTAGCATAATTTCAGCAGTGCGTGATAAGATTTATTCAGATTTTAATTGCATTGAGAAGACCCAGAGTTTACGAGGTACGAGTGAAAGATGTTGTTGGATTAAGGCTTGTTGGTGATCGTGGAAGCCACTCTCTATTTTAAAATGAGGGCAGTGCATTTTTGAGGCATGTTAAGTATTTAGGCTGATTCTGTTTGAACATGAAACTACAAATAACCAAATGCCATTTACGTTTAAAGTTCTCCTGGTTGACTCCTCTGGGTCATTGCTGGGTGTTCGCCACTTGGAATTGGCAGGGAAATGAGGGGACCAGGCTGAAGAGGTGCAAATGATCTGAAAATGTTGCATTTTGTTAATTTTATTCAAACCTGTTCCTGCCTGAATGTCATTTAGGACAGGGCCAATGCTGATACATTCCATTGATTCACCTGTTGTCCAGACCCAAAGCTGCCAAAGGGGCATTATTGATGTCTGTAGATTAGTAGTCATGTATTACATTGTGAGTTCATGAGAGACTGGTGTTGTACAAGAGGGTTTGAAAAGGTTAAAATCTGAGCAACACTGATATGAGGGATCACATCATCAGGACTTCTCATCCAGCCTTCAATACAGACAAATCCCAAGTTCGTTGTGTAAATAGTTAACAATTGATAATAAAATAATTAGTTTAACTAGAGAAGCCTCAGCATCTCTACGAGTTAGATATGATGAATTATGAAGGGCATCAATATTAGCTTCAACCTTGGAATGTGGCAAATAGTGTGGAATCTGAAGACTTTGCTCTGTTGATGCTGTTTACAACATGACCCTTGGAACAGACCTGAATGGAGAAGTGCAGAAAACATTTAAAAAAATTGTAATTTAAGCCAGTGAGCCAAAGGTCGAAGCTGGGCTGAGAAAACTCAAAATAGGCTTAAAGAAAGATGAAAAAGAAATAAAACTTGGAAACAGCACACAATATTCAGTTTGAACAATTACCCTTCAAAAGTTTCAATCCCAAAGAACCACAAAGCAGAACAGGAACAGCGATGTATGACCATTTAGAATACCTATGGTTTAACAATGATAATTTAGAATCCTGTTGGCACAAGCATGAGGGAGATGACTGCAGAGTTTTGAAAACAGAATTGATTAGAGACTGCATTGTTGCTGAATACCTAATGAATTTATTGCACATTCAAAAGAAGACTTAAATCTGTGAAAAAAATACAGTTAGTCAATAAGAGGTACAAAAGCAAAACAGGACAGTCCTTAGAGGGGAAGAAGAGCCAACGTTTCAGGCAACTTCCAGCAACTATACAATTCCAAAAATACAAAAGTACTGTGCACAAAAATATGGATGTGTGAAAGACAAAGCAAGTCAGAGGAAGTCAAAGCAAGATCTCCTAAAACCCTGCCAGCATGGGGTCAACAAAGCTACACAGGTAGTGCCAGTGTTCTGCAAATAAAGCAGAATGCTTCCCGTGTGTAAAAAAAGGTCACTTTCAAAAATTGATAAGATAACTTTCTGTAAATTTAAAGGACATAAAGTTATAGCCTTTAAAAATGGAACTAGCCATGAAATGTAGAAGTCTTTGGTGGAACACAAGCCAAAAGACTCTTGAGGAGAGTACAGAGACTCTAATCATAGTTTCTGTACTGAGGTATCTCCATTAATAGGCATATGACCAATTTCAAGTCAGACATGGGAGAAAATGTAACCATATTGCCAGATGAGAAACAGTGGTTAGTAAGACGTTGCTTATAATCAACCGATATCCGATTACATGGACTATGTCAAATCCAATTAAAAGTTGAGGGAATACTGCAAGCAACAGTCCATACAAAGGAACACAAATGCTGTGAAACATTGTGCAATTTACATTATCAAGAATTTTCTCTATTGAAGAAATCAATCACCAAGAATAAAGAAGACACTTTTAGAAAGATTTTCCAAAACTATTCATAAGTTTAGGAGGGCTTGAGACAGAATACAGCATCATGTTGAGGAAGGAAGTCAGATCTACATGTCTCGTTAAGCATAGAAAATTTGCACACCACTCAGGAAGAAAGTCGAATTTCAACTTGAAGAAATGACGTAAATGGGACTTATTTCTCCAACGGCAAAGCTAACTCAGTGATATTTGAGAACGATTCCTGTCCCTAAACAAGTGCATTTGTGTATGTTTCACTCATCTCAAAGTTGTAACAAGAGAAATACATCTATTGTCCTCAGTAAATAAAGCTTGGCAAAGTTGTTCGAATGCATCTTGTTTGCAAAACAGAATGTGAGCGGTATCTTTTGGCAATTTCAATTGAATCAGAAGTAAGTGTACTGACAACTTTAATTTTTCAATTTGGAAGGTTTTAGTTTAGTCATTTGTCATATATATGACATCAGCTCCATAAATGTTCCAAAGAACCATGTTTAGTATTTTACAAGTATCTTAGAGGAGTTGTATGACATTTTAAAGTTCTGTAAAAGAGTCACATCAGATTTGAAACTTTAACTATTTCTTTCACCACATATACTGCCAGACCTTTGGATTTTCTCCAGCATTTTCTACGTTTGTTGGAAAACATTTTTACCAAGTTTACCGCATATTACTATAAGTATAAAGCAACTCTTATTGATGAAAAGACCTTTACTTTTTGATTGTGGACCGAAATGAGAAAAGAACTCTGTTTAAAAAGTAAGGATTGTTACAGGATTACTGCACTTTTTAAGAGCAAATAACCTCAAACTTACAAGGGCTGTTTATTTAGATGCTTGTTCAAGCAGTAGTAGAAGTCTAATTTGCAGATGAACTGGAACCAAGGAGTGTGTACTAATGGAGCTTTGGCTGGCAACAAGTAGCTGGTTAGTCTGCGAACTAGTGACCATTTATTGATGATAAAAGCTTTCTGTCTGTCAGCAACATTATGATTGGCTGTCAGTTAGCTGAACAGTTTGGGGCAGTGAACAAGATATGGAAATCCAGAAGCTGTCTGATTTTTCTGCAGTATAAACAGCTTTAAGCCTGAAGAAAGTCAGTTTATTTTTTCCCTTCAGTTGCTGTAAGCTGAATTCTTAACCAAAAATCATAGACTTTGCAAGTCTGTAATCTGTATTACCTGCAAGTAAATGAAAATGGCTGGAGGAGAAGAATCAAGGAGCAGCATCCTGACAAGCCAAAAGGAACATCTCAGTGAACTCTGTGAACAGGAACGATTGTGAAATAATTGCTCAGAGGCCGGTATCCTGTCACCAAGTTACCCTTTATTTACATGTGCACAGTACAACAGCCCTGACCAGCCAGTTCAAAGCCAGACCCTAGATTAGGGAGACCTTCTGAATCTCCTGTTAGTATCTATCAGCAACGGCTCCCTCATTGGCCCAGGCTAACAACCCTAATCGAGGATCTCATAGTCAATGAGATCCACCTGGCCTTTGTACCAATCACTACATCAGCCAACCCCCTGCTCAGACCCCCCAACACCACCGCCACCACCAAAGCTGGGGAGGCAGGCTTCTCTTGTACCTCCACCTGGGGCATTTTAGCCCCAGGTCCAGTTCCTTTGACACAGGCGGCATGTAACACACCACAGCCTGTCTCTTGGACCCAGAGCAACTCGGGAGAGTTTCTTCTTCTGGTGATGGTGCCAAGGCTACACTCATTCTTAGACTCAGATTTCCTTGACAGTAGATAGAGGGGGAGAACGCATGGTTTCTGACAACCTTTTCTGGCTGTTCTGAGGGTCTGGGAATACTTTGCTTCTGTTCCGTTTGTACGGTGGCAGTTTTCAAGTGAACCACGTGTTTGTTCAGGACCACCTCACCTACCAGACTTTTTATGCCACAGGACCTGATCTCACAAGAATCTCGCCTCGTACCCATGCCGGGCCACTCCCATATTTTCAGCACCAGACTTCTCCTCCTGAAATGAACTGTCTCTCTTGCTTAGAGGAGGCATGTGGCTGGCATTGACATTCCAGCTGTAGGTTCACACCCCCCCGGCACTCCCCACAGATTCCACGAATGCCAGGTTTAACCTGGTGTGGAGTCTTCTCCCCATCAGCAACTCTGCCTATCAGCTATCCTGGTAGTTGTTGGAGGTGTAATCCTATAATCAAACAGGAACAGGGGCAGTTTGGTATCAAGTGAAACTGTAGGCTGTTTCTTTTTGCCTGCCTTCAACATTTTGACTGCTCTTTCTGCCAGATCATTTGGATGATGGATGGTATGGAGCTGTCCCAAATGGGGAACGCCATTCGACTTTTGGAAACATTCAAAATCCCTGCTGGAAAATGACATCCCATTGTCCATAACCGGTACATTTGGGGATCTGTGTTTTGCAAACGATGCTCACAGCTTTTCAAATCGTCATTCATCAGTTTTCCAAATGAACGCTATGCACATCCAGCCACTTCACATGGGCATGCACAACGACCAAGAGCATTGAGCTCATGAAAAGACCAGCATAGTTGATATGAAACCAAGTCCAGGGTTTACCCGGCCATTCCCATGAATGTGGAGATGCTGTAGGTGGTTATTTTTGTCCTTTGTTGGCATGCTGGGCACTGCCCCACTGATGTAGCTATGTCAGCATCCAATCCTTGCCACCAGACATAGCATTGTGCTAACATTTTCATTTGGGAAACCCCTTGATGACCCTACATGAGTTCAGCCAGTATCTGGCAGTGACCTTTACTCGGGACAATCACACGTGCTCCCTCAGTAAAATGCCGTCCTCTACGGTGATCTGGTTTCCGTGAGTCCAGGAATGTTTCAGTCCTGGTTGTGATAGTTCTTTTGTTTTCCCCATCACCACCAGCTGTTTTAGTTTCCCCAGGATGGGATCTTTTTATGTCCACAGTTTCATATTGTCAACAGTGACTCAAAGGATGCCCAGAATGTTTAAGACCAGATCAGACCCTTCCAGGGGAGGCACCCTGGAATCTCCTAGTGTATCTCCTAGTAGGAGGTGACTCAAAGCATCTGCATTTGGCATTTAGCCTCCTGGATGGCATTCCAACTTATAATTGTACGCACTGAGAATAAGGGCCTGCTGTTGAATTTGGCCGGAAAATGTGGGCTGCATGACTTTGTCTTCTTTGAATAGATCTTGGAGGGGTTTGTGATCTGTTACTATTCCAAATTTACGTTGGTAAAGGTATTGATGGAACTTTCTCACATCAAAGATGACCGCCAAACCTTCCTTTTCTATCTGCTGCATTTGCATTCTGCATCAGTCAGAGACTGGAAAGCATGTGCTATCAAGTGTACAGAGATAATGGGAACTGCAGATGCTGGAGAATCCAAGATAACAAAATGTGGAGCTGGATGAACACAGCAGGCCAAGCAGCATCTCAGGAGCACAAAAGCTGACCTTTCGGGCCTAGACCCTTCATGAAGGCTCTAGGTCCAAAACATCAGCTTTTGTGCTCCTGAGATGCTGCTTGGCCTGCTGTGTTCATCCAGCTCCACATTTTGTTATCTCTGCTATCAAGTGTACCTCTCCTTTGGGCCACTGGTGAGCCAACATTACCCCTATACCATACGGGGGCATCACATAAGCTTTACCTCTTGCTTGGGATTGTAGTGGGCCAACGCCTTAGACGACGATAACTGCTTTTTCACTTCCCTAAAGGCTGCTTCTTGGCTACATAACCAATTCTAAGGCTGACCCTTTTTCAATAGCAGGTGTAAGGGTGCCCAGATGAATTTCCTGTAATAATTGACCAACCCAAGGAAAGCCCTAAGCTCCAATGTGGATGTGGGAGCTGAAACACCTTTTGATTGCAGTGAGTTTATCTTCCAATAAGCATTACTTGGTTTTGTTGACCCTGTAAACCAAGTAGGTCACTTGGAGTGCTTCGAATACACATTTTTCCCGTCTAAGGATTATGCCCGCCTGGGAGAAACATTCAGGCACCGTGCCCAAGTTTTCCAATTGCTCCTTATTGGTCTCTCCAGTTGTTTGCACATCATCCAGATCGGCAACCTGGGTGAGTCATTGTAGCATGTTCCCCATGGTCCATTGGAAAAGGGTACAGGCTGATGATGCCCCAAATGGAAGCCTTATATATTGGTACCAACCCGTACGGGTATTAATTATCTCTCCACCTATTCTGCTTAGCAAGATTAAATCACATGGAATAGAGGGACAACTAACTATATGGATGCAGAACTGACTCAAAGGTGGAAGACAGAAGGTGGTTGTAGAGGGTTGCTTTTTAGATTGGAGGCCTGAGACCAGCAGTGTGCCACGAGGATCGGTGCTGTGTCCACTGATTTTTGTCATTTATATAAATGATTTGGATGTGAACATAGGAGGTATGGTAAGTAAATTTGCAGATGACAACAAAATTGGAGGTGTAGTGAACCGTAAAGAAGTTTGCCTCAGAGTGCAACGGAGACCTTGATCAGATTGGCCAATGGGCTGAGGAATGGCAGATGGAGTTTAATTTAGATAAAAGTGTGGTGCTGCATTTTGGAAAGGCAATCTTGGGCAGGATTTACATGCTTAATGGTAATATGCTGGGGAGCGTTGCTAAACAAAGAGACCTTGGGGTGCAGGTTCATCGTTCCTTGAAAGTAGAATCACAGGTAGACAGCAGAGTGAAGAATTCATTTGGTATGCTTGCCTTTATTGGGCAGTGCATTGAGTATAGCATTTGGGAGGTTATGTTCCAGCTGTACAGGACATTGGTTATGCCATTATTGCAAAACTGCATGCAATTCTGATCTTTCTGCTATCGGAAGGATGTTGTGAAAGTTGAAAGGGTTCAGAAAAGATTATATGAATATTGCCCGAGTTGCACGGTTTGAGCTGTAGGGAGAGGCAGAATAGACTTGGGGCTATTTTCCCTGGTGTGTCAGAGGCTGAGGAATGACCTTATAGATGCTTATAAGATCATGAGAGGCATGGATAGGGTAGATAGACAAGATCTTTTCCCCAGGGTGAGGGATTCCAAAACTAGAGGGCATGGGTTTAAGGAAAGAGGGGAAAGATTTAAAAGGGACCTAAGAGGCAACTTTTTATGCTGAAGATGGTCTGTGTGTGGAATAAGCTGCCAGAGGAAGTGGTGGAGGCTGATACAATTACAACATTTAAAAGGAATCTGGATATGTAAATGAATAGGAAGAGTTTAGAGAGATATGAGCCAAATGCTGTCAAATGAGACAAGATTTATTTAGGATATTTGGTTGGCATGGACAACTTGGACCAAAGGATCATAGAAATCAAGCTGCATATCTGTGTGAATTCTGTGCCTGTGAACCTCTGTCCACTTCACCTGATAAAAGCTTGTGATTTTATACAAACTTTTTGGACTATAACCTGGTGTCATGTGATTTGATTTTGTCTACCCCAGTCCAACATCAGTATATCCACATTATGGTATTAATTATAGCATAGTTCTAGGACAACTCATCTAGTTGCAATTGCAGGTGGGTGTGGATCATGCCCAGCTTTGTGAATGACAACCTCCCTCCTGCCACTTTTGCATACAATCCTCTCTGAAAAGGATTGGGAATTATCCAGCTGTGAGAAGTGGTTTACCGTTTGCTTAAAAAACCCTTGAGACAAAGTGAACCATCACACTTCACAGTTGGTACATCCGGTACTGCTCGTTCTGCAAACTGCACTGGTTTGAAGATCCCTTCACTTTCCAGCCTATAATTTTGTCCGTAAGGCCAATGGCACTGAGTGGGCCTTCCAAGATCTCAGAACGGCTTCCTGGTCAACATGTAAAGTGGCCTTGACCCCTTTGGTTGTCCCTAACCCTTCCTGAAAAGCTTCTGGGTATTTAATTAGGACTTCACTGAGGCAGTCATTTACTAAACGAAAAATGTTGACCTAATGAAGCTGAATTGTTCTTAACCAATTCACCCCAATAAACTTGGGCCTGAGCCCCTTACTACAATGAGTGGTAACTGCACCTACTTCTTCTCATAGGAGATCGGAACCGAAGTTATATCCTTAATCTGTAACAGTTCCTAGGTGTACACTCTCAGTCTGGCTGAGGCCTTGCACAAACTTGAGGGTTGGAGTCAGAGCGAATCTTGTCAAAGATTGATTCTGCAACCACTGATACAAATGCATCGGTATCGACATTTTAACCAGACATTTATCATAGGCCCCCTGCAGTGCCACAATGATGCCACCCAAAGGTTGCAAGAACAGCAACTCATATTCCGCTTGGGAACCCTGCAGCCCAATGGTATCAATGTGGACTTCACAAGCTTCAAAATCTCCCCTTCCCCCACTGCATCCCAAAACTAGCCCAGTTCTTCCCCTCCCCCCACTGCATCACAAAACCAGCCCAGCTTGTCCCCTCCCCCCACTGCATCCCAAAACCAGCCCAGCCTATCTTCGCTTCCCTAACCTGTTCTTCCTCTCACCCATCCCTTCTTCCCACCTCAAACCGCACCTCCATTTTCTACCTACAACCTCATCCCACCTCCTTGACCGGACTGACCTATCCCCCCCACCTCCTCACCTATACTCTCCTCTCTACCTATCTGCTTTTCTCTCCATCTTCGGTCCGCCTCCCCCTCGCTCCCTATTTATTCCAGTTCCCTCTCCCCATCCCCCTCTCTGATGAAGGGTCTAGGCCCGAAACGTCAGCTTTTGTGCTCCTGAGATGCTGCTTGGCCTGCTGTGTTCATCCAGCTCCACACTTTGTTATCTTCTATTTATTTTAATTGATTCTGATTTGCTTGGTGCTAAGCAATGTAACTGTTCCAATCCATGTGTAGGTGTAATTTCCAAGATACACACTCCCCTGGATACTGACCTATGAGTTCTTATACTCAGTTTAGGTCTTGTGGGATTCTTTTGCTGTCTCAGGTCTCCATACCGGTAACAACTACAATGGCTTGCTGGCCCAGATCCTGAAGAACATTTTGACTATTTGGCTGAGACACAGCTTTGTTGTGAGGTTTTACTATGCGCTGACCTAGGGTCCCTCTGCTTAGGATATGCCTTGCATGAGGTTCTGCAATTGCCCACACTCAAGTGGCGTTTGCTAAGCTCAGTCGGCCAAGTGAGGGTGTCCACTTCATTGGAATGTCCTCCAGCTCCTGTGCTGCACCTGCCGCATTTTCTAATAATCAGGCCACTTGTAGTGCCTGTATGAAAGTCCAGTTGGGCTTCAGCTAGTAGGTGCTTTTGTATGTTACATCATTGATCTCACACAGCAAATGGCATCTGAACATCGCACTGAGGGTTAACTGAAAATCACATGCCTCTGCCAGTCATCTTAGCCTCATCAAAAATCTCGTCTTGGATTCCCCTGGTTCTCGAACAGCTGAATAAAACCAGTAGTGTCTCAGAATTAGCAGAGGCCTAGGATCATAATATCCCTTTACTAAACTCTGTCAACATTGGAAAGGTTTTAACATCTAGTGCCTCAGGAAGGTTAAGTCCGAATAATTGAAATGCAGTGGATCCCCAAGCAGTCACAGGATTACTGGTTGCTTTTCATTTGCCCCAATGTCATTTGCCCAGAAAAAAAATCACATTCTTTCCACATACTGGGCCCTGTCTTTGGCATGATCAAGCAAGTCCAGCTTCCCAAACAAAAGAATGATGCCAGAAATGTTACTCCAACTCAAAACTGCCAGTTGCAAGTGAATGTTCTTCAGGTACATATTGTTTTCTCTCATTGCTGCTGAAATAACTGCACAGAGGCTGTCCTGTCACCAAGTCAACTTTTATTTACATGTGTACAGTACAAGGGCTCTGACCAGCCAGCTCAAAGCCAGTCCCTAGACTGTGGAGACCTTCTCAAACTCCTGATCATATCTTTCAGCCAGGGCTCCCTGATTGTCCAGGTTAACAACCCCAGTCAAGGATCTCATAGTTAATGAGATCATCCTGCCCCCATCTCCAATCACAACACGTTGAATTGCCTTCCCCAGTCCTTCCTACCATCTATACACCCGTATCGTTTCCCCTGTCTGTGATTCTCTGAATCTGTGTATAAGAGAAGTTTATAAGGGTCGTGTGTTAGAATTTTAACTTGTAGCATTATATATCAGTGGTTAATAATTGTTTAATTGTAGTTAGACTGTATTTATTTATAATTAATAATAATTCTTAAGTACAGTAACCTGCAGCAGGATTTCTCTTAACCTGGGCCTGAACGACAGATAAATTAGTGAATTCTGCTTTTTATAATCTTTATCTTTATGACATCTGCAGGAATAATGCGGCTTGATTTCTGGTGCTCTACCCAAGTGAGGCAAAACATAGGAATTACAAGCATGATGTTATTGAACACTGCCAACTTAACTTCATCTTCTAAACACTCTGGTCTGCATATTTAACACAGAATGAAACAAGCATGTTTCCCTTTTGTTTAACTAGTTAACAGTAATTAAGTAGCTACTGTTTAAAATCTAGAAGCTTAAGCATCTTTACTGTATCAGACTAATTAAGGGAATGATCCTTGGGTTCAATTCTTACAGTTGGTGGAAAGGGAAGACCTTGATATCTGTTATTGATTTCATTCTTGTGTTTGAGAAAATTGGGTATTCCCCAGTGAGTGTTCTCCACAACAGTTAGCAATGTCTTCAGACAATGGAAAAGCTAATTTATTTTTAAAGGGATGAGTTATTTATTGAGTGTTTCCAGAGAACTTAGCTTCATCTTCAAAGTACACTGGTCTACATTTTTAGCAAAGAATTCAAACACATGGGTAGTGGCGTTGGATACTTGAAGGTTGGAAAAGGCCCTTAAAGCCTCGCCCTGTGATAGCACATGGAATCTACCTGGATGTATTTTCATGACCCTGATGGAAATCAAGCCCGGCTATTTCATGAGCTGTCAAAAATGTGTAAATGATTATTTGAATCAGTAAAAGCGTTAATTTGGCTGACTTTGATCACTAAGACAAAAAAAAATTCATCAGTAAACAAGGAAACATAACTTATATAATGTAAATAAACATTGTTTCACATGTGGCAAAACAAATCAATAATTAGTAACATGATAATTCAAACCAAACCGTCTTCAAATTGAAGACAGACATATGAAAAAAGGAACACATTCTCTGACTTAAATTCCAAACTCCAGTGGTGGAATAACATCTCAATGCTGTTGATCACAGTGATTCCAGTTTAGCAGCCAGTCAGTTGGATCTCAGTTCTTGCTTGAGCAAGAAGACCTCTTTGTGAAGATCAATGATTGTTGTTCCATTTCCACTCATTGAGAGAAAGAGAGAGCGTGAGAGTGACTTGTTTGCCTTGCAGGCTTTTAAGAGGTCTGAACGCATCTGTCTTCTCTTTGTTCTGAGGCAAACTGCAACTTATCAATAAAAGCTGTTTCTAGGAAGTTTTTAACCCAAAGACACCTGGTGCCAGTTTGTCTCATGGAATCCAGCTTTCCCACAAGTTACATAACATTGTGAACCAATAAGGGAATACTGCATAGATCCTGTTTTCTCTTGAATGTAAAACCAAAACAACTAGTTCATTTTCTGCAACACTGCAGTGTCCAAACTTCCATTTACCAGTTTATCTTTCCAAAAAAGTTACTAGGTCCTCTCCTTGTTCAATGAATGAGATATTACTGGCCTTCCTTGCCGTAACCTCATGCCCCTCCTCCCCAGTCCCATCCCTGAAATTCCTTCTGAATCCCACCCTTGAATGAAGACACCTTTGTGAAAGTACTAGCATTACAGCCCTCTGCCTTTTGGCTGTTGTGAGCTATACCTTCCAGACTCTGAAAGGGTTAGCTATGTTTCCTGTTCTTGCTTCCTGTTTTTGCATGAGGATCTTTCCAGTAACTTCTAACATTATGTTCTCTCCCAAACGTCCTATTCTCTCCCAATTGCTCCATTTTCTTGCAGTATGCACAAGTCGACTGAACTGATGTTCTGGCTTTGAAATGGGAATGAAAGACGTGTCCGCAATATTAAACACAGACTGAGTACATTTGCATGGTTCTGTTTTGTTTTACATTCGTAGCCTGTACAGCTTCTCTGCTCTCACTCTGTTTTTTCCCCACTGCACACTTGCTGGTCCCTTCTCACTCTCCACTCGTGGCCAAAAGCACTGTGGAGCTTATTTCAACCATGCCTCTATTTCAAATATTTAAAGCTCCTGGTGAATGCTTAGTTATTCAGGATACTCTGTGGCATGGTACTGAATTTCCCAGATTTCTTGGTGCCTGCTGAACTAGTCAGCTGGGGCTACTTGAAAGATGGAAAAACTGATTTCATGGTCCCTGTGTGCAATAAGGGAAAATTAGTCAGTGATTTTCTTCCTGTTCATAATCAACAGTTGCAAATTGATAAGGAGGTCCATGAGGTTCTGATGAGATCAGAAGTCAGGTATGATCACCCCCGCCAAACAGCCTGCTCAGACTTATGATCTAGTGCTGTGATATTTTGAAGAAGTGCTGCAAAATGCCTGATGTCTATGGGAATAGTGAGTATATTAAAAGGAAGCATGGGTAGAGAAGGAGGTATTGGGTAATTTGCCAACCAGTCAACATGGTTTTCTCCAGTAGTATGAAGTCTGCTCCCTTTGAAATTTACTATTTTTGTGTCTGTCCTGCTCAACGCAAGACAAAAATCTTCATCAACGTGTCCTTGATATCATGGCTTCAAATTAATCTTGAATTGAATTGATACTTAATAGCTCTTTAGAATGTAAGTATCAAGAGAGTAAAGCGAGGCTGGATGGTCTTTAATGCAAGAATTGTAATAGCTAAGACTGATGAGTTAATGGCATGGATTTACCCATGGAAGTATGATAATGTTGCCATCACATAAACATGGTTGAGGGAAAGGCTGGACTGGCAGCTCAGCATTCCGATGTATAGGATCTTCAGGCGAGACAGAGGAGGGTGTTAAAAGGGTGGTGGTGTATTAATTGAGGAATCAATTACTGAAATAAGGAGAGATTGTACTTTGGAAGGGCCCTTGAGTGAGGCTACGTGAACAGAACTTAGGAATGTTAAGTGGATTGCTACTTGACTGAGAGTATATTATAGGCCCAAAGTGTCAGTGGGAAATCTAAGAGCAAATATGTAGACAGTTCGCAGAGGTGTATAAGAGTTATAACTGGGTAATTATGCTAGGGGATTTCAACTTTTCCAACATAAATTGGGATAGTCAAAGTGTTAACAGTTTAAATGGGGCAGATTTCTTGAAATGTATCCGGGGAATTTTTTTTTTGTATCGATATGTAGAAGGCCCAGCTAGGGACGGCGCAGTGCTGAATCAGGTTCTGGGGGAAGAAAGCCAGACATTTCTGGCCACCTCAATATGGGAAGGACATGATAGCAGTAGAGGAGGTGCAGTGCAGGTTCATAAGATTAGATAAGATATATAAGATTAAAAGGGGTATAGACAGAATGAGTAGAGAATTGGTTGAGGGGTCAGTCGCGAGGAGGCACAGTTTTAAGGTTTGGATAGGAGATTCTGAGGGGATTTGGGGTAAAAAAAAAGTTTTCACTCAGCAGGTGGTTGGAATCTGAAATGCACTGCCTGGGATGATAGTGGAGACTGGAAACCTTACAACCTTTAGAAGATATTTGGATGAGTACTTTGAATATCATAACATTCAAAGATATGGGACATGTGCAGAAAATTGGTATTAGCGCACTTATAGTGGTAATTATGTCGGCGCATATTTGATGGGCCATAGGTCCTTTTCTGCACTCAGTTTTTATAGGTTCATAGATTAACAAAGTGCAGGAGTCAGCAGTTCAGCCTTTCGAGCCTCCTCAGCCATGGAATATAATTATGGCTGATCTCATCTCGGCCTGAACTCTCTTTTCCTGCTTAATGCCCATAACCCTTAAACCCTTTTACTAGTTATAAGTCTGCCTATCTTCTCCTTGAATTTATTGTGTCCTGGTGTCTGTTGCACTCTGAGGTAGTGAATTCCACAGATTCACAACCCTTCGAGATGAATAATTCTTCTTCTCCTCTCTTTTACATTTGCTTTCTCTTAGCCTAAAACCAGGACTTCTTGTTGAAGCAACAGATTATTCAGGATTTGGTTTAGCTTGCTATCCATCACATATATATTGGAAATGTTAGCAGAACAAACAGTAATTCCAGTATGGAAAGGAGAAGAGGAATTGATCAAAGCATTGTTCATTATAGGAAGAGTCTGCATTTCTGCTATGGATGAATATGCTGAATCACACGTTTGCTCCTAAAATAAAAAGTAAATGCTTTAAATACTCAACAGGTCAGGCAGCATCTGTAGAGAGAGAGAGAAAAGCAGAATTAACAGGTTAGGTCTGAGACCTTTCATTTGAACTTAGCAAAGTTAAAAACATGATCAGTTTCCAGGAAGTGAAGGGTTGGAGGTGGGGAGTGCAGGTCGAACCCATCACAGATGGGAATTCCTATGGAGGGCGGGAGAGATTGAAACTTTGCTTGTCATTTCTTAGTTCATGTTTTTTTTTCTGTGTCTGTACTTGTGTTATCTTTCGTATTTCTTCACCTTTGCACAATGGAGTCTCATGTCCTTTGACTGTCTAAGGCTGAGATTTAGTAGGCAATGGAATATCTAGAAAGAGGACTAGTCCCTATCTCAGTTGGCCACTAGGAAACGAAGACCTGACTTCCATTTGACACACCTCTGGTTGTGTCTGTAGAGGCCTGTATTCTCCCACATGTCTGTTCAAAGAAAGGTTGGCCCAGGGGAGTAGGATCAGAGACAAATGCATCTATTTCAGCCAGTGATACAGTGATACTGCAATATGCACCCAGTCTGTGTTGGAATGTGAACAGTGCTAGAGAGAATGCTCTAACATTATAACAAAGTATGGGGCTGGATGAACACAGCCGGCCAAGCAGCATCTTAGGAGCACAAAAGCTGACGTTTCGGCTTAGACCCTTCATCAGAAAGAAAAAGCTCTAACATTGTTATGTCTACTCCAGATTTAAAATATGAGAGTGGTTTATTGGGTAATGTTCATAGTATTACTTGTCTAATAATTCAGAGGACTAGGCTGATGATTTGGGGATATGGATTGAGATCCCACAGCAGCAGCAGCCAGTAGAACTTAAATTCGATTATTAAATTAGGAATCTCAGTGATGGAGACTATGAAAAGTAGCATTGATAGTTGTAAACACCTATCTAGTTCACTAATATCCTTCAGGGATGGAAATCTGCCATCCTTACCAGGTTTGGCCTTCATGTGACTGCAGATCCATTGTAATGTGTTTGACTGTTAACTGCCTACTGAAATGGCCTAGCAAACCATTCAGTTCAAGGGCAACTAAGGATGAGCAACATGTGCTGATATTGCTCGTGATGTCCACATCCCATGAAAGAATAAAGAAAAAGTGCAGTCAGCTCTTAGTGGAGGGAAAGGAAAAGTTCTGTGTTTGGAAGAAATGTTTGCTAATTTGAGGGAAGAGGTCACAGCAAAAAATTGTCAGGACATCAATAAGAAGCTTTGACTGTCAGTTGTCTTGGGTGAGGTTATGTGAATTATGCGCACAACAGTGTTTCGTACCATAATTTTCTCCTATACCCTCAAGGGTTTTTGATCAGACTAATGTAAGACAGAATATCTCTGATGTATTTTTCTCTCATTTTCTCTACTCTCTTTCTGTTTGGTTATTTTTGCTTTCTTTCCTTGCATGAAAACATTTAATAATTCTTAGCCCATAGCTGAGATTTGGAGCTTAAAGGTGCAGGGAGCGTCTGTGGTGATAATTTTCCTGTTTAGCCGCTCTGTGGTAACTTGATATTCATTAACCACAGTCACAATCAAGAATGTAGATTGATATCCGTCAGATTTAATACTCTGTCCCCAAACTACTGCCCAAGATCAGTTAGAATTGGCTTGACATTTCCACCACTGCATTCCCTCCTTGCCTGACTTTTCTGGAGAGATTGAATCTTGTTGTATTGTGGCTTTGCAATCTCCCTCCGGCCTCGTTATCCACGTGACCATTTATGTGTAGGCCTAGGTGGTTACTGTGTTCATGGCTATTCCTCTATGGAAGACTTCATCACTGAGTCTTAGCCTGGCCTCATGTAACATTCCCAAGCATTCTTTCCAATGGGAAGGATTATGCTATATATTGTAATAGCCGAGCAGTTTTTTTTAATATATTGCCCTCTTTGTCTGTAATAATGTTCAGTAATGGCTGTTTGCAGTTGATCATGTGTTAGTCTTTGCGCTGTGAGGAGGAGAGGGAACATTAGCAATTGAATGTTGTACTTGCAGGACAGAGAGTGAGTGTTACCATAGATATACTAGTGTCCTTTTCAGCATCCAAGGTGCAGGAAATTTGTAATGGACATTCTTATTAAGTAAGAACCTCATAATGCGTTAGGTGCAGTGCAGTGTGACACAAGCTTATAATCAACATGGAGCATAATAGAGAGGGCATTTGTAATGAAGACCCTCATAACTAAATAGGTATAAATGAAAGGCTTCTACTAAGGATCAAGTTGACGGTGAAATGGATTGTGTCTTTGCAGGTAAGTGGGTGAGGGAAATTATGACTTGATGAAGCCTGCTCATAGACTTCTCTGCCCCTCTACTTTTCATATGGGGAATGAGATCTGCCGAAGGTCTAAAGGGAAAGTTCACCTGGTGGCTCGGTGAACTTATTCGATCAATAGTAATATAGAGTAGCAAGTTCAAAGTTTAATCACTCATGTGCTTAGTAGAGCTGGTAATGGCTGAGTTACTGTGCCTTTGGTTTAACATGGCTAGGGACAGTGGGAAAGGGGGAAATAAGCTAACGTTTCTGTTGTTGGATGTTATCTGCTGTATTTTGGTGGCAAGTTTTACATGCGTTGGCCAGAACAGTATATGTTTGACTCCCACAGGTTAACTGTTTGTCTGTGTCTGGGCTTGAAAATCAATAATGGGACTTGAAAGAACTGTTAGAGGGTGACCACCAAATGTGCAATCAAAGTCAAGGGCTGATAAGATAGCTTCAGGAGAGGAAGTGGGAGGAGGAAATTGGCACAGAAAATAATTTAAACAGGAACTGAAACGAATTTAAACAATTTACGAAGCTGCTTCTGTACCTCTAACAATGCGTTGTTGTATAGAATTGTTCTGTCGGTTGTAAGTAACTGGCCAATATACCATCTTGGTGCAGTTATATTTAACATTGTTTCTTCTCAATTTTCCAACTTAACGAAAGCCAAAAGGCTCTGCTTTTACCCGTGCTGCAGACCTCTGTGACCTATGGGGAACAAGGAAATGGCAGAAGAGTTGAATAGTACTTTGGATCTGTCTTCGCTAGGGAAGACACAAGCAATCTCCCAGATGCAATAGTGGCTGAAGGACCTAGGGTAATGGACGAACTGAAGGGTATTTATATTAGGCAGGAAATGGTGTTGGATAGACTGTTAGGACTGAAGGCCGATAAGTCCCGAGGACCTGATGGTCTGCATCCCAGGGTACTTAAGGAGGTGGGTCTAGAAATTGTGGACGCCTTGGTAATTATTTTCCAAGGTTCTATAGATTCTGGATCAGTTCCTGTGGATTGGAGGGCAGCAAATATTGTCCCACTTTTCAAGAAAGGAGGGAGCGAGAAAACAGGAAATTATAGACCAGTTAGCCTGACACATCAGTGGTGGGAAAGATACTGGAGTCAATTATAAAAGATGAAATTACAACTCATTTGGATAGCAGTAACAGAATAGGTCAGAGTCAGCATGGATTTACGAAGGGGAAATTGTGCTTGACTAATCTTCTGGAATTTTTTGAGGATGTATCTATGAAGATGGATAAGGGAGAACCAGCGGATGTAGTGTACCTGGACTTTCAGAAAGCCTTTGATAAAGTACTGCATAGGAGATTGGTGAACAAAATTAGGGCACGTGGTATTGGGGACAAAATACTGAGTTGGATTGAAAATTTGCTGGCTGATAGGAAGCAAAAAGTAGTGATAAATGTGTCCCTTTCGGAATGGCAGGCAGTGACCGGTGGGGTACCACAAGCTTTGGTGCTGGGACCGCAGCTGTTTACAATATTTATTAATGATATAGACGAAGGCATTAAAAGTAATATTAGCAAATTTGCCAATGACACAAAGTTGGGTGGCAGTGTGAAATGTGAGCAGATTGTTATGAGAATACAGGGTGACTTGGACAGGCTAGGTGAGTGGACGGATGCATGGCAGATGCAGTTTAATGTGGATAAATGTGCGGTTATACACTTTGGCGGCAAGAACAGGAAGGCAGATTACTATCTCAATGGAATCAAGTTAGGTAAAGGGGAAGCACAACGAGATCGAGGTGTTCTTGTATATCAGTCAATGAAAGCAAGCATGCAGGTACAGCAGGCAGTGAAGAAAGCTAATAGCATGCTGGCCTTCATAACAAGAGGAATTGAGTATAGGAGCAAAGAGGTCCTTCTGCAGCTGTACAGGGCCCTGGTGAGACCGCACCTGGAGTATTGTGTGCAGTTTTGGTCTCCAAATTTGAGGAAGGACATTCTTGCTATTGAGGGAGTGTAGCGTAGGTTCACGAGGTCAATTCCCGGAATGGCGGGACTATCATATTTTGAAAGATTGGAGCGACTGGGCTTGTATACACTTGAGTTTAGAAGGATGAGAGGGGATCTGATTGAGGCGTATAAGATTATTAAGGGATTGGACACTGTGGAGGCAGGAAGCATGTTTCCGCTGATGGATGAGTCCAGAACCAGAGGACACAGTTTAAAAATAAGGGGAGGGCCATTTAGAACAGAGTTGAGGAAAAACTTCTTCACCCAGAGAGTCGTGGATATATGGAATGCTCTGGCCCAGAAGGCAGTGGAGGCCTACTCTCTGAATACTTTTAAGAAAGAGATAGATAGAGCTCTTAAAGATAGAGGAATCAAGGGTTATGGGGATAAGGCAGGAACAGGATACTAATTGTGGATGATCAGCCATGATCATAATGAATGGTGGTGCTGGCTCGAAGGGCCGAATGGCCTACTCCAGCACCTGTTGTCTGTTGTCTATTGTCTATTGAACAGCAGCAACACTTGTTCAATAAGCTGTAAGATGCCAAAGCAAGTTAGAGATTGAAAACAACAAATGCTAGCGGTCACAGCGAGTCAGCGTCCATTAAGAGAGAGCAAACTAATGTTTCAAATCTAGATGACTCTTCATTAGAGCTGCAGTGAAGTGTGGAGGGGGTCGGCATTTATGCTGTAGTTATGGGGTGTTGGTGTGTGTCGGTGATGGTGGTGTAGAGTGCTGGTGGAGAAAAGATGTTGATAATTCAGATTAAGTGATTGGAATGTGATAATGGCAGAACAATGGTGGTTCTAACTGCCAGACTTGAAAGAGAACACAGTCCCGCTGGAATGGGGAGAGTGGAGAGAAGACATGGTGACGTAGAAATAACATGTAAAACTAAAAGTAAAGGAAGAAGTGGGAGTTGGTACACAGTTTGAATAGAATAGAATATCCTTTATTGAAAGTGTTGAACTCAGTATTAAGTCCCACAATTTGAAGGTGTTGAACTTGAGGTATAGTCGCACTAGTTAGTGATGTTGGTGCACTCCATTCTTAGTTAGATGATTCAATCTGTTCATTGTGTAGTGTAAAAGGATTTGTTTGATATTTTCTATGGTTGGTCTGATAGGTAGCTGACTGATGCAGCAAATGTTCTGAGAACACGAAATCCGAAGAACAGACGGAGGGAGATGAAATCAAAGGCAAAATGTATATTCAAGTTGTGTGTTTTCCAACTTCTTTAGCTGTTACTTCCAGTGGGGTTGGAGGCCCATGTGGATGTTGCTTTCATTCTTTCAGTGAAATAGTGGCACCGTTGGAATGCCTAACCATTCCTTGCTGTCTGATGCATGCAACTCTATCTTCCTATTCCTTTCTTTACTTTGAGAAGCTAAGCAGGACTGTTTTTAGTCTCATATGAACACATTCGTTGTCCTGTCATTCCCAGGAGAACATGTTCATGTTGTACTGGGTACCAGATTTTTGTTTGCTTTTTTAAAATTTTTTCATAGGATGTGATCATCACTGGTATGGTCAATATTTGTTGCTCAACTCTATCTGACCTTGAATTTGGCTTGCTAGGCCTTTGACATGGGCAATCAAGAATCAACCAGATTTCTGTTAGTTAGGAGCCAGACCAGACAAAATAAGAATGACAGATTTCGTTCCTTATAGAACATTAGTAAGCCAGCTGGGTCTTTTACTTAGTGGTAGTTTTGTTCCAGATTTATTGATTGAATTAAGTTTCATCACGTGCCATATGGGATTTGAATCCAAGTGCCCTACATCAGCATTGGCCTCCAGATTACCAGCGCAGTGACATTGGTCTGGATTTTCTGATTACCAGACAATTGTTTTTGAAGCGTATTAGGGAGTTCCACATGATGACTCTGGAATTGCTAGTGTTGCAGATTCTGAGAGAATTTATTAGAAAATAGAAAATAGAAAATTCCCTTGCAGCTGTAACCCTCCTAAAGCATCCATTTCAATCACAGAATTCAGAGGGTTGTGCCACAGTTAATAGTCGCTCGGGAAAAGGTAGACACTTAAGATGGTAGTCCAACTCCAGACTAACTGTTCAAATGATGCCCCAAATTACTACACACACTCAGTTGCACTGCCCCAAATCCTTTACATTCCCCAGACACTGACTCAACATCCCTCCTTACTCCTGGGACAAAAACACCCCTGCCACAGGACTTAACTCATACCCCGTAGCAGCTGGGACCATGGGAGTGTTATTTTGAACCAGAAGATTGTGGGTTCAAGATCCAAATCAAAACTTGAGCACAAAAGTCAAACTTGACACTCCAATACACTATTGAGAGAGTGTTACACCATCAGAGCTGTCTTGATTCTGATGGGATATTGTGAAGGATCTTTGTCTGACAGGTGAATATAAAGGAATGTGCTGTACCTTTGAAGAAGGACCGGAGATTTATCCCAACATCCTTGCCAATATATATCATTAAATCGACATCAAAAAAGATGTTGGGATGGTTACTGTTGAAGCCACATACACGGACCAGGTACTGAACTTCAACAGTAACCATGCCAACACCCACGAACAAAGCTGCATGCGAACGCTGTTGAAACAGGCAACAGCACACTGTAGCAACACAGAACTACACCAAGAGAAAGAAGAATACCTCTTCCAGGTTTTCAAGGATAATGGATATCCCAAAAACTGGGCCAGAAGATGCCTGCACAAACAACATAAGGAAGATACTACACGCCCCAACACACTCATCGCACTTCCCTCCTTCAGGAACACATCGGAACTAACCATAGGACTCCTATGACCGTTGCACATCAGAGTGGCACACAAGCCCACATCAACGCTACAACAACTCTCACCCAAACTAAAGACCCACTCCCCGCCATGAACAGGACCAATGTTATCTACAAGATCCCCTGCAGAGACTGTGAAAAGCACTACATCAGACAAACAGGAAGGAAACTAATAACAAGGGTACACAAACACCAACTGGCTTCAAAAAGACATGACCAGTACTTGCTCATCTCAATCCACATGGATAAGGAGGACCGCCAATTTGACTGGGACAACACTAAAATCCTGGGACAGGCTAAACGGAGACAGGCACGGGAATTCATAGAAACCTGGCGCTCCACAAAGAAAGCCATTAATAAACACATAGAACTCGACCCCATATACACTCCACAACTAAGGAAAACCGTAAATGAGGCAGTCGAGCTCAATGGACTACAGAGTTTAAAACCAGGCGGGAAAACACACTGACGCTTCATCGAAGTCTGCACTGATGATGTCACCCACCATGGTAACTAAATGTTTGCGGAACAACAGACCAGCTCGGCGAGCCAACCAACCTCAACACTCACAACCCAAGCTACAAATCTACTCCAAAAACTTGGTCAAAGTCTGTGTGTGTGTGTGTGTGTCGGTGGTGGGGTGGGGGGAGAGGTGGGTGGGTTTGCACGACCTCCCCAGATATTGTGTTCCATTAGGAATGATATGAGACATGCTGAATGGTCCACAGAAATGCTTCAAATTCAAAAATGTGTTTAATTATCAGAGTTTGTCAATGGCTATGGCACTAAATGGACAGATAAAGGTGCAGAAACATGCCTTAAGAATTATTGAGAACGCTGAATCTATAAGACAGTGGCATTAAAGAAGACTGCCTTGGGCAATGAAACACGCCAGTCACAATTATAAGTTTACTCAAATTGTGGTACTTCTCTCTCCCTAGTCTGTAAAACAGGAAACTTCAGTTTGAATTGCATTGCAGTTGCTGGTCAAGACCTTTATAATTAAAACCAGGATTAAAGAATGAATATTTGAATCCTGGTTTTAAACCTCAATCCTGGCTCTGAGAACAGGACCGGTAAAATAAAGTCTGCAGTCTGTGCTGAGGGTACAACATGAAATGAACTTTAGGATAGTTTCATTTGGATTAGGACATGCTGCAAAAATTGTAAATAATTCAGCACAAACCATTAACGGAATTGTCAACTTCAATACAACATTATGACAGTGGCTGCGGGCAAATGTAGAAGTGAAAATTATCTTACAAGGTGTGTTTGAAATTATACTTCAGACACAACTCAATGTGGAATGAAGCCACATGGAGCATAAGCTGTGTGATTCAATATTTGCTGTGTACAGTGAAAAGTTTTATAAAGCCTGCCTTTAATGGTGCCATCTTAGGTACAAGTTTTGGGGGTATACTCTGGAGTTTAGAAGAATGCGAGGCAACCTGCCATTCTTGGATAAGAAAGAGGAATGATAGAAAAGTAGAAGCATTATTTACAGTGTCTAAAAAAATTAAGTTAGAAGCAAGATAGTTATCACATAGTTAAAGGATTGACATTACAATCCAGTAAAGAATTTCAAATAGCAGCAGCTGAGCATGTGGTTTGACAGCCTGCGCCAGACCCCAGCCCAACAACTTTCCTGCTGTTCTCCAAAACTCCAATCCGCTCTGCACTGGCACTCAGCTGCAGCAAGGTAAGTTGCTCTGGGACTAGCTTCCTCTCAGCCTGCTCCAGGACTCGGGTTTCCCCTTGTGCTGCTCTAGGACTTGAGTTTTCTTGCTTCCCTGCATGCTGTCCCAGAACTGCTAAATCGAGAGGAGAAAAAAAAGAAAAATGAAAAGAATAGGCAGAGCAGAGGAGTGGCGGGTGGAACGACCTACTCTGCAGCCATCTTTGTAGCTAATGTCTACTGGAGAGAGATTAATGCCAGCAAATCAGTGAAGAGGACCCAGTCAGAGTCCCTAGTCTAAAATAGTATCCCAGCAATTCCCGTCAGTCTGTATGAATACAATTGTGGTGTTTTCTGTTCCACCACTGATGCTGCTTAATGTCTGAGACCCAGATATGTGGTAAATGCCCAAGTAGGCAAGGCACAGGAGTTACCACGTGAAAGATGAGTCTCCAATGGAAATTTTTAAACCCACACCAGTATTCCCTTGGATCAAAAGGGTGCTGTGTTTCTGTTTACCAGGTGCATAACACCAATCTGGAGAGCATCTTTCAAGGAAAACTATAAGATGTAGGAGGCAAAGGCCTAGTGGTATTATCGCTAGAATATTAATCCAGAAGGCAGTTAATGTTCCAAGCACCCAGGTTTGAATCTCATCATGACAGATGGTAGACTTTGAATTCATTAAAAACAAATCTGGAATTATGGATCTAATAATGACATGTACCATTGTCAAAAAATCTCATCTAGCTCAGTAATGTCCTTTAGGGACTGAAACTGCCATCCTTACTACATGTGACTGTAGACACACAACAATGTGGTTGAATTTTAACTTCTCTCTAGGCAATTAGGGATGGGCAATAAATGCAGACCTAGCCAGTGACACCCAGATCGTGTGAATGAATAAAAAGGCATGCATTCAGCTCACTGATACTGCTCCACCATTCCATGAGATCATAGCTAATCTGATGATCTTCAACTCCACTTTCCTGCCTTTTCCTTGTTTCCTTACTGCTTCAAACTCTGCCTATCCCAGTCTCTACTGCTTTCTGTGGCCCTGGTTCTCAACCATTGCACCACAACAAGGTGCAAAGTGTGCCACAAAATGTGTGGGAAGCAGCCCTGCTTTATCTGAAAATTGAGGCAGCATCCGTGCTTCCGATCTCCTCTGGAGTCTCAGTGTTTGTAATTGATGGCAGTATCTGGTGATGCCTGGCACCCCTCTCGACTGTGCGCGCGGAAGCCTCCAAAGCCTCACTTTCGTAGGCTCCCAATAACATGTCCACAGCTAGGCCCAGGTTTCCCGCTAACCTGGTACACTACAATTTACTATACGTTTTGCTGTGATCCACTGTTTATGAGTAGTTGGAAACAGTGAAGTTGAACAGTTTTTGTATATATGTCTGTGCTTGCAGGAAATTCCTCCTCCACTCTGTTTTAAATTGGTAACTGCTTATTCTAAGATTCTGATCCTTGACTCTCCTGCAAGGGGAAAGAATCTTTCTGCATCTACCCTGTAAGTCCCCCAAAGAATTTCATATGTTTCAATTTGGTCACTTCTTATTCTTCTAAACCCCAATGGGTATACCCCCAAACTTTCAACACCCCCCCCCCCTCATAAGACAGGCCCTCCATATCCAGTATCAGCCTAGTGGATCTTCTCTGGATTGCTTCAATACCATTATATCTTTGTTTAGAGAAGAGAAAAAAATACTGTGAACTGTTTTGGGCCCTATCTATAGTCTAACCAGTGCCTTTTATGTTTTTAGCAAGGTCTTCCTATTTTTATGCTCCATTCCCTTTGAAATAAAGGTCAATTTCAATTTGCTTACCCTATCACCAGCTGATCTTGTTTCCTAGCTTTTTGTGATTGATATATGAAGACTCCCAAATCCCTCCGTGCTTTAGCTTTCTTCAGTCTTTATTTAATTAACATTCAACTCCTCTATTGTTCCTGCCAAATTGCATAATCTATCATTTTTCTGCACAATATTCCACCTGTGAAGTATTTTGTCCACTTGCATAACCTGTTTATATCCCTCTGCAGACTATTAAAATCATCCTCACTGCATGTGTTCCCACTTCATTTTGTGTCATCCGTAAATTTGGCTATAGTATATTTGCCTTCCTCCTCCAAGTTGTGAACCCAGCACTGGTCCCTGTGACATGCCACTGATTACAGGTTGTGATCCTGAAAATGTCCCCCTTATCCCAACTCTCTGTCTTCTATTAGTTAGCCAAATCTCTGTTCATTGCTCACATACTATCTCCAACATAATAGGCTCTTGTTAAGTAGCTTAACGTGTGTTCCTTGTTAGAATATTTTGTATTCCTAAACGCTCTGTTGTGACACCCATTGTAATGGATTGTAACAATGACAAACTTTAAGCTGTCCAAGTTACCTGTTAGCTTTATTTAAAAACAGGAGACATAAAACAGTTACATTGGTCATTTTTGTATCCTCTGAGACTTTTCCAGAATCTAAGGATTCTTGGAAGATTACAACATGTACCCACTATATTTGTAGCTCCTTCTTTTAATATCTTAGGATGCATTCCATCAGGTCCAGAAGAGGTACCCATCTTGAGCCCTGTTAATTTCCCCAGCAGTTTTTGTCTAGTGATAGTTGTTACATTTATTTTGTCTCCTCCTCTTGCCCTTCATTATATAGGAAGTAGTTGTGTGGAATAGTTTAAGGATGAAGCTGTACTAACGTCCAACCTGGCATTATTAACTGTAGCATTGCAAGTTTATGATTTCAACACCTAAAGTCTTCCAGTTAAGTGTATATATGTGTACTTTGGTGATGAAGATAAAATTATTTCAGTAAGAATGGGATGGTGTCAGAGATTTGAGAAATCTTGGCTACTTTTCAATAACCATTTTACTATGAGATCAGGAGCAGGGAGCCTCAGCTGATGCAGTTGTAGGCTGATCATAGATTCATGTTTCACTCTGGTCCGCATGAAGAATGCATGCAAAAACCTAAGCATCTCGCCCATGTGCCTCTACCTCCCCGCCTCTTCAAACACCACTTGTGACAGGGTGTATTGATCTAGCATTGGACTATCTAGTTATCTCGGGACCCGAAGTGGAGAAAAGTCAACCTTGGTCTCGATGGACTTACCTCAGAAAGAGAAAATCTGCTGGTGCTCATCAAAAGCAACCTGAAATGGGAGAATATATTCTATTCCTCCATAGTGACGTCCTTGTATTAAAGTTTTATAGCAGCATAAAACAGATTTCCGCTAAACCCAAATGTTTTTGGCCAGTTAAGTTTACAGGAGTATTACACAACATCAGAAATTTTCATATTCAGGATGTCAGCTGTCCAGAATTAGGAAGGCATCCCTTTCAGGCCACTAATATACCTCACTTTAATGAGCTTCAAACTGACCGACACTTTTGTAAGAGGCATTTGTGAGGAGTGGGTTGGGTTAATTATTCATCATTTCTCTCATACAGAAATTGGTCCTGTTACTGTCACCTCGGATTCAAAGAAATTTCAGAGTGAACTCCGGGATCTGTATGTACAGGTTAGTGCTGAGCATGCTTGGACCATCACTTTTGAACCCTGATCCTACTGAAGAGATAGCATTAATACAGCAGCAGTTTACAAGAATGGATTGATCCACCAATGAGATTTTGCAGTTAATTGGATTTTTGATGGACCAGTACAGCATCTTGAATTGTATTGCTGGCAATTATGAAAAGTGAACAATGGTGAAATCACTGAGAGCATGATAATGAATTAAAGGAAGAATTTACATTAATTTGGTATAGACATAGTAGGATCTGCAGATGCTGGAGAATCTGAGATAACAAGATGTAGAGCTGGATGAACACAGCAGACCAAACAGCATCAGAGGAACAGGAAAGCTGACGTTTTGGCTCTGGACCCTTCTTCAGAAATGGGGGAGGGGAAGGGTAATCTGAAATAAATAGGGAGAGAGCGGGAGGTGGATGGAAGATGGATAAAGGAGAAGAGAGGTGGAGAGGAGACAACAGGTCAAAGAGACGGTTGTGGAGCCAGTAAAGGTGCGTGTAGGTGGGGAGCTAGGGGGTGATAGGTCAGTCCAGGGAAGACAGACAAGTCAAGGGGGCAGGATAAGGCTGGTAGATAGGAGATGGGAGTGGGGCTTGAGGTGGGAAGAGGTGATAGGTGGGAGGAAGGACAGGTTAGGGAGGTGGGGACAAGCTGGGCTGGTTTTGGAATGTGGTTGGGGGAGGGGAGATTTTGAAGTTTGTGAAGTCCACATTGATAGCATTGGGCTGCAGAGTTCCCAAGCGAAATATGAGGTTGCTGTTCTTTTGGGTGGCATCGTTGTGGCACTGCAGGAGACCCAGGATGGACATGTTGTCTAAGGAGTGGGAGGGGGAGTTGAAATGGTTCACAACTGGGAGGTGCAGTTGTTTGTTGCGAACCGTCCTCAAACCTCCGCTTCATTTCCCTGGTGTAGAGGAGGCCACATTGGGAACAATGGATACAGTATACCACATTAGCAGATATGCAGATGAATATCTCTTTGATGTGAAAGGTCTTGGGGCCTGGGATGGGGGTGAGGCGGAGGTATAGGGGCAGGTGTAGCACTTCCTGCGGTTGCAGGGAAAAGTGCCGGGTGTGGTGGGGAGTGTGGAGCGGACAAGGGAGCCGTAGAGAGAGTGGTCCCTCCGGAAAGCAGATAAGGGTGGGGAAGGAAAAATGTCTTTGGTGGTGGGGTCAGATTGCAGATGGTGGAAGTGCTGGAGGATGATGCGTTGGATCGAGAGGTTGTTGGGTTGTACGTAAGGTTGAGGGGGATCCTGTTTTGGTTGTTATTGCGGGGAGGAGGTGTGACAGATGAGTTGCGGGAAATGCGGGCGGTAGGTTGACGGCGTTTTCGACCACTGCCAGGGGGATGTTGCGGTCCTTGAAAAACAAAGTCATCTGGGATATCTGGGAGTGGAATGCCTCAAGCCAGGAGCAGATGCGGTGGAGGCGAAGGAATTGGGAATAGAGGATGGCATTTTTGCAGGAAGATGGGTGGGAGGAGGTGTATTCTTAGTAGCTATGGGAGTCAGTAGGCTTGAAATGGATATTGGTATAGACAGGGTGAATAGCAAAAAGCTTTTTCCAAGAGTGGGGGATTATGTTACTAGGGGTCATGAGTTCAAAGTGAGAGGAGGAAAGTTTAGGGGAGATATGCGTGGAAAGTTCTTTACACAGAGGGTGGTGGGTGCCTGGAACGCGTTGCCAGCAGAGGTGGTAGACGCATACACATTAGTGTCTTTTAAGATATATTTGGACAGGTACATGGATGGGCAGGGAGCAAATGGACACAGACCATTAGAAAATAGATGACAGGTTAGACAGAGGATCTTGATCGGCGCAGGCTTGGAGGGCCGATGGGCCTGTTCCTGTGCTGTAATTGTTCTTTGTTCTTTGTTCCAGGTGGATGAACTGTTTGAGCCCCTCGTGGGAGCACGAGGTGGCGCCAGTACAATCATTGATGTAACAGAGGAAGAGGTGGGGGATAGGGCCACTTCATTTGGTGTTTTCTTTAACCTTGGGATGCCCCAAAGCAACTGTTGAAATGTAGTCACAATTGTAAGGTCAGGAGAATTGTACAATCAAATTAAACCTTGTGCCTTTTTCTCCTGAAGTGTAGTATCCCGGTGAAGCAAACGTCTTCCC
Organism: Stegostoma tigrinum; assembly: GCF_030684315.1. NCBI lineage: Eukaryota > Metazoa > Chordata > Chondrichthyes > Orectolobiformes > Stegostomatidae > Stegostoma > Stegostoma tigrinum. The sequence goes on from NC_081382.1 coordinate 35,096,471, forward strand.
ATCCACTCTTTTGATGTAGAATTTCAACAGTCCAAAACCTTCCTGGCATAAATAGGCCCTCTATTTCATTATTGCAGTTTTTAGGAGACCCAAAGTGTAGTTTCAAAACTCAGAAGAGCCTCTTTAGAAAGTCTTCATTGAACTAAGGTAGAGGATGGTCTAGATGTTCATATGCAAGTTCTACAAGTAGCCACTAGCAAAGCACAATTAACATTGAAGCAAAAGTCTTGACATTTATTCACGAATCCTTCCCACTGCATAATCCCACTCGATCAACCTAGACTACATTACTTCATCAAAGTCTCACTAGGAAACCAGTATAAGTAAACAGAAGGGTCTGTGCCCCTGACAAGACTAGGATAAAAAAAAGAACTCTTTGACTGATCCAAAATTGTGACATTGTGTTTGTGAACTAACTCAGCGGTTTGGGATTGCTGCCTGTGAAATTTTTTGAGAAGTGATCATCCCGTTACTGCAATTAAAGCCCAAACCTTGCTGATATTTTAGCCAAATTAAACAGATGTGAAATTCAGTTACACAAAATGAACCAAAATGTGCCATTTTGATAATAATTGTCCTGAATGATGATGGCTCCCAGACGGTTGCCTGATCTTCTAGGGCAGTATTTGAAGTATGCAGAGTTCACTTCCCACAGCCTTTATTTGAATGATCATGGACTGTCACATTGGTTTCAAATTCCTAATGTGCAGTTAGATAATTTCGCTTTTCGAGAAAGAAATTAATTAAGCAGATTTTTTCCTCCTAGTTATACACAATTTTTTTCTGTTGAGACTGATTCAGGGTTTTATCCAGATATGTCATAACCTTTGTACTCTATATTCAATGTAATCAGTTGCTGATTGATCTGTTGTGCAATATTAGCATTTCCTGGTTTTACTTCTGATGACCAACAGTTGCATTCTTGGATTTGAACTTATTTTTGTCTTGTTGGGAATTAAGCTTTTGCCTCTTTCTGCTATGACATTGATCTCGAATTTGCATTTTTAAAGAATTTTATTTGGCTTTGCAGTGTATTCAACATGAAGGTTTTTTTGAAGTGAAGTCCTATCTACCTGTAGAGTGCATGTGTCTCATGGGGGAGGTCACACGACTCCAGTAGACCACGTACATGATTGTACTTTTGTACGTAATTGCAGTTCAAACAAAACATCCCCTTTTTCATGCAAAAGAGAAAAAAGCCCAGATTATCCTTTATATTTAGTGGCACCCAAATTAGCAAATATATACAATTGACCTCATGCCTTAGCAATTAATTATTCCTATTAGCCTATATATATGCATTGCACGTGGATTTGTTGAATCATGATGGTCTCCTGATGATATGTGTGCATGTTGTTATTATTGGCTGTGCATCTGGGTGTTGTTTCCCGATGGAGTACCATTTCTGTGTCATTTGTTTCTTTTCACTGCGGTAGATGTCATTGTTCCACGTCAGTTTTTGGGTTGTTGTGGACCCCTGGATGTGATGGTTTATCGGTTATTTGACCCTTACTTAGGAATTCTACACAGCACATGTTATTCCACTTCTCAGCATTTCAAAGCTTGACAGATGCTTCTCTCTTGCATTAGTGTTGGATGTGGCCACAAGTAAAATATTTAGAAGGCACTTAGATAAGTGCAAGAATAGGAAAGTTTTGGAGAGATATGGACCAGGAGCAGACGGGTCAGTTTAGTTTGGAATTATGTTCAGCATGCACTGGTTGGACCAAATGATCTGTTTCCGTGCTTTGTGGCTCTATGACTTCCCAGCCCAAAATGAAAATGAACATCAGAGTGTAGAAAGCCCTCTCCCTAAGCCCTCTGGGCAGTTCCATAGGAATTCTGGGGAATTTCCTCTTTCTTGGAACTATGAACATTATTCTTTTTTTTCAAAGGTAGCTGAGTAAAACACATTGTATATTGATCAATAGAATCATTTTCATTTTGATCCACAATATTAAATTTGTGTCAAATAAAAACTGAAAGAACTGATGTGGAAATCAGAAACAAAAACAGAAATTGTTGGGAAAGCTCAGCAAGTCTGGCAGCATCTCCGACAAGAAATCAGAGTTAATGTTTTGGGTTCAGTGACCCTTCCTCAGAACAGTGTATCATTCACGCATAATAGTCACTTGGGGCTCAAAGTGTGCTTTAAAATTTATACCTTACAGTTTCTGCTGTTCAGAGAGATTTGGAGTTGAATATATTCAGAAAGTTTCTCTTACCAACAGTGATACAAGTGTAGTGGCATGTAACTGGAACAAAAACAAAGTTGCTGGAAAAGCTCAGCAGGTCTGGCAGCGTGGAATCTAATCTAATCTAATCTGTGAAGGAAAGAACAGAGCTAATGTTTCGGGTCTGATGACCCTTCATCAGAACTGATGGTGGCTGAGAAAACATCAGTTTATATGCAGAAAAAAGGGGATGGGAATGGGGTAGGGAGTAAATGATAGGATAGAGCCTAAAGAGAGAGAAGAACACTTGGACAGAGAAGGAGTTGATAGCGATCAGGCTGGGAGGGTGAATAGTTGTTAATGGGGATTATTAGTGACTAATAACAGGAAGTGTGTAATGGCAGGTTATGTGGTAACAATGCCTGGTATGTGGGGGTATGGGGCTGGGATACGGGAGAGTTTAGGCCCTAAAATTATTGAACTTGGTATTGAGTCCAGAGGGCTGCAGGATTCCCAAGTGGAAAATGAGGTGGTGTTTTTCTAGCTTGCGTTGAGTTTTGCTAGAAAACTGCAGCAAGCCAGAGACAGACATGTTGGTCAGGGAACTGGGAACAGTGGCAAGTAACTGTTCTGAATTGCTCCACAAATCCATTACTATTTCATAATTTGGCCATTCTACATGAAAGAAATTTCAGTTTTGCTTCAGTAGTGATTGTAACGAGGTTTGCCAGGTGGTCTGTATAGAATATAAGTTCCCTGATTGGGACTGTTAATCTGGTCCAAACAGGACGCCCTGGCTGACAGGGTTTTTCCGAAGAAGGGTCTAGGTCCAAAATGTCAGCTTTCCTGCTCCTCTAATGCTGCTTGGCCTGCTGTGCTCATCCAGCTCTACACCTTGTTATCTCAGATTCTCCAGCATCTGCAGTTCCTACTATCTCCAGAGGCACTATATTCATCATAGTACAAGGGCAAGGCTGGTAGGTGTAGGGAATACTGGATGACGAGAGAGACTGTGTCTCTGGTTAAGAAAAAGAAGGAGACAAAAGACAGGAATAGACAGCTGGGGTGGAGTGAATCCCTCAAGGAGTATAAGGTCACTGGGAGTATAATCAAAAGGGAAATCAGGAGGACAAAAAGGGACATGAAATAGCTTAGCTTGGCAAATGGGGTTAAGGAGAATCCAAGGAGATTCTAGAAATACATTAAGGGCAAAAGAGTAACTAGGGAGAAAATAGGCCTCTTAAAGATCATCACACTATCTCTAAAAGATCAGCAAGGTATGGAACTGCAGGAGATGGGTGTGATACTAAATGAATATTTCCTGTCAGAACTTATAGTGGAGAAGGATATGGAAGCTACAGTACTTGGAGAAATAAATAATGATATCTTGAAAAGTGTTCATGTTACAGAGGAGATGGTGCTGGATGTTTAAAATGCATAAAGAGGAATAAATTATTGGGACTGATCAGGTGTATCTCAGAACTTTGTGGAAAGCAAAGGAAGTGATTGCTGGGCCCCTTGCTGAGATATTTATATCATCGAAAGACACTGGTAAGATGCTGGAAGATGGGAGGGTGGCTAATGTAGTGCCATTATTTGAGAAAGGTGGTAAGGAGAAGCCATGGTTCATTAGACCGGTGAGCCTGACATCAGTGGTGGGTAAGTTGTTCGAAGGGTTTCTGAGGGACAAGATCTACATGTATTTCAAAAGTTAAGGACTGATTAGGGATGGTGAAGATGGTGCGGTTGTAGACATGCTAGCTGAGTCAGTGGGTTTGGTTACAAACGTTTCGCCACTCTGCTAACTAACATCATCAATGCGCCTCTGGTGAAGCGTCAGAGTTCTGTCCCGCTTGTTATTTATATGCCTCGGTTTGCTGCGGTGATTGGTATTATTTCTGTTTTTGGTTCTCAGTGTTTTGTACACAGTGTCTAATTCAATGTTTGTTGACCTAACTAGCCTATACTATGATTTTATTACCTTCCTTGCATTGCCTCATCTCAGCCTTCCAGTCAATATTTTCGTTTCTATTCCTCTATTTATACCATAATACTATAAAAAAATATGAACAGGAGTAGGGTCTTTGGCCCCTCAAGCCTGTCCTGCCATTCAATAGGGTCATTGCTGATCCTACATCCCTTATGACTACATTTTCCATAATCTTTGATTCCACTACTGATCACGAATCTATCTCAGCCTTAAATATACTCCACATCATAGAAATGTTAAAGATAGTATCAATCTAAAAGAAAAGGCATATAATTGTTTAGAGAATGGTGGCAGGTCAGAAGAATAAATAGAGTATAAAATAAACAAAGTGTGACAAAATAATTGGTAAAGCGTGAAAGCAAGCAATCCAGAATTGTAAAAAATAATAGCAGATGTTTCTATTTATTTAGAAAAGAAAAACGTTAATAAACTGAGTGTTGGGGTACTATTTAAAGTGAGACTGGACAATTAATATTTGAAGATATGGAAATGGCAACTGTATTAGGGGAGTGTTTTAGAACAGTCTTTGCGATTGAGGATACAAGTAATAAAAGCAGTGATAAATCAGGATATGGAATTTAGGTAGAAATGCAGGAAATTGTCAAACACCAGAGAAGTGGTACAGGTTCAGGGACTGATTGGCTTCATCTTACGGTCTTAAAAAAAATGGTAAGTGAGATAGTTGACGTACTGGTTTTACTTTTTCAAAACTGCTGTGATTAAGAATTTGTCCCATTGGATTGGGAGATAGTGAGTTGAAAAAGAGAGGGAGGCAGAAAGTGCAAAATTACAGGTTACAATTACAACTAGAGCATAACATCTGCCAAGAGGAAAATGATAGAAGCTATTATTAAAGAGGTTCTAGCCATATAGTTCAGTAAGTTTAAGCTAATTAGGTAGAGTCAACAGGGTTTTGTGAAATGAAAATCAAGTTTGACCAATCTCTTCAACTTCTTTCAGGTTGTAATATATTTGTTCATAAAAGGGGAAAAGAGGATGTACTGTACTTAGATTTCCAGAAGGAATTTAACAAGGAGCTATTTGAAAGGTGATTGCGCAGAATAACAGAAGCTTACAATTTGAGGGTGACATTTTGGCATAGATGGAAGATTGGTTGGCTAACACAAAGCAGAAAGTAGGCATAAATGGCTATTTTTCTAGTTGGCAAGATGTATGAGTGGTATGCTATGGATTGGGTCTGGAACCTTAATGGTTTACAATTTATATAAATGACTTGGATGAAGGGACAAAAGGTATGATTACCAAATTTGGTGATGACACAAAGATAGGTTGGAAAGATAGTTATGAAAGTAAGGAGGCCAGAAAAAAGCTGGTTGAGTGGATGAAGATGTGGCAAATGGAGTATAGTGTGAGAAAATGTGAAATTATCCATTTTGGTAGAAAGACTAAATAAAAAGCATATTGTTTAAGTTTGTGAGAGGCTCCAGAGCTCCACTTGTCCTCATGCATGATTTGCATGGTGAGCCTGCAGGGGCATCAAGTAATTAGGAAAGCTAATAGAATGTATTCCTTTATTGTGAGAGGAATTGACTACAAAAGTAGGGATCTGGGGATGTCATTCAAAAGTATAAAAAGTGTACGGGGTGTTTAAAAAAGAACTTAGAAGAGCAAAGAGTGGCTATGAAATATCTTTGGCAGATGGGGTCAAGTAAAACCCCAAGGCATTTTGTAGTGTGTTAAGAACAAGGGAGCTGTTATTCTGAACTTTTTGTTTTTTCTTAATTTATGGCTATGATTTTGCAGATCTGTAATGCTGGACTTTTTGTTTCTTTATTTTTCTGTTTTGTTTTCCTGACAATTTGTACTCAAGAATCTACTTAGGTACCTTAGCACCTAAGATGACACTGTATTTGGTGATTTGTAAAGTTTTCACTGTAATCAGATATGTACATGTGACAATAAAGCTAATTCTATATCTCATTCTAATTACCAGAGAAAGAGTGGGGCCTTTTAGAGATGAAAGGGGCAACCTGTGCATACAGCCAGAGGACATGCGTGGGGTCTTAAATGAATCCTTCTCACCTGTATTTGCAAAGCAGAAAGACATTGCTGGCAGGGGTTCGTGTTGGGATGGTGAGGTTCTAGAACATATTAGGATTAATAAGGAGGAGGTTTTAGATGTTTTAGTGGGCTTAAAAGTGCATAAATCCCCAGGGCCTAATGGGATATATCCCAGGTTGCAAGAGAGGTGATTGCTGGGGCCCTGGCAGAGATATTTAATACTTTGCAGCTTACATTTGAAGTGCCAGATGACTGGAGGATTGCTGATGTGGTTCCTTTCTTCAAGAAGAGTAGCAGTGGTAGGCCAGGTAATTATAGACTAGTTAGTTTGATATCATTGCAAGGGAAGTAATTTGAAAAACTTCTGAGGGACAACCCCTGGAAAGGCAAGGATTGATCAAGGATCATCAACACAGATTTGTTGGAGGAAAATCCTGTTTGACCATTTTAACTGAGTTTCTTGAAAAGGTGACTAAATATATTGATGAGGATAGTGCAGTTGGTATGGTTTACATGGGCTTCAGTAAAGCCTTTGACAAGGTCCCATGTGGAATGCTGGTCCACAAGGTAAGATCTCATGGGATCCAAGGCAAGTTGACAAACTGTTTCCAAATTGGCTTTCAAATAGGAGGCAAAGGGTGACGGTGAAGGGTTGTTTTTGTTACTGGAAGTCTGTGACCATCTGTGTTTCACAGGGATCAGTAATGGGACCCTTGCTATTTATGTGAGTTAACTACTTGGATGTCAATGTAGAAGGTATAATTAATAAGTTTGCAGATGACACGAACACTGGTGGTATTGACAGCGAGGAGGATGGTCTCAGACCACAGTCTGATATAGATCAGCTGGTAAATTAAGCCTAGCAATGGCAGATGGAATTTAATCTTGCTAAGATTAAGGTAATGCATTTTTAAAAATATTCATTCATGGAATGAGGGTATTGCTGGCCCGGCAGCATTCATTGCCTATTCCTAATTGCCTAGAGGGCAGTTAAGAGTCAACCACATTGCTTTAGGTCTGGAGTCATGTGTAGGACAGACCAAGTAAAGATGGCAATTTCTTTTCCTAAAGGACATTAGTGAACCAATGGGTTTTTCCTAACATTCCAAACAATTAGACTCTTCCAGATTTTTAAATTGGATTCAAATTCCACCATCTGCTATGGAGAGATTCGAACCTGGGTCTCCAGAACATCCCTGGGTCTCTGGATTAACAGGTCCAGCAATAGTACCTCTGGGCTATTGTCTTCCCTAGGGAGGTCTAATAAGGGAAGGATATACACTGAATGGTGGGTCCCTGGCGAATACTGTGGAACAAAGGGATTTTGGTGTGCAAATCTATAGATCCCTGAAGGTGTCAACACAGGTAGATGGGATGGTGAAGAAGGCTTATGCGATACTTGCCTTCATTAGCTGGGGAGTAGAATATAGGACCAAGCAAGCCTTGTTGCAAATTTGTAAAACACTGATTAGGCCACAGATGAAATACTGTGTGCAGTTCTGGTTGACACTCTATTAGAAGTATATGATGGCACTGGAAAGGGTGCAGATTGGATTCACGAGGATGTTTGCAGAAATGAGAAGTCTCAGTTATGGGGAGAGACAGTCTAAGCTGAGTTTGTTTTCCTTGGAGCAGAGGAGGATGAGGGGGAATCTGATTGAAGCCTACTAAATTATGAGAGGCATACATAGGGTGGATTGCAGTGGACATGTCCAATACTAATCTTAGGATGTTGTGAAGGTTATTGTTGCAGCATTTTGAAGATGGTTGGGCCTATGACTCCAATCAATGGAGCTGTTCTCCTTTAACTCCCATTACCTCTAAATTTTCTAGGGTTCCTTGATGCTATGCTCATTCAATTGCGGTGTTGATGTCAAGAGTTGTGAGTCCCACTTACCCTCTGGAATTCTGTTCTTGTGTCCACATTTTTTAATTCTTCATTTACAGTGTAAGGGCATCGTTGGCCAGGCAGCATTTATTGTGCCTCCCTAATTGCCCATAGGGCAGTTCAGAGTAAACCACATTGCTGAGGTTCTGGAGTCACATGTAGGCCTGACTGAGTAAGAATGGCAGATTTCCTTGCCTAAAGTGCATTAATGAACTAGATGGGTTTTTCCTGACAATCAACCAGATATTTATTCAATTAAAATTCCACTGTCTGCCATGACAGGGTTTGAGCCTGGGTCTCCAGGACATTACCCAAGTCTCTGGGTTAACATTCCAATGATAATACCACTAAGTCATCATCATTAAGCCACTAAACCAAGGCTGTGATGAGTTCAGGAGTAGAGTGACCCTGACAGAACCCAAACTGAGTGTCAGTGAGCAGGTTATTGCTAATCAACTGCTGCTTGGATAGCACTGTTGATGACATCTCCGTCACTTTATACTGTTTGAGGGTAGACTGGGGTGATAATTGACAGGATTCAATTTGTCCTGTTTTTTGAATACAGGACGTTCCTGGACAATTTTCTACATTCTCACAGACACCAGTGTTGTATCTGTTGCTGGAATGTTGTCTTGGCCTGTAACCTTTGCCATATGCAGTGCCTCTAGCTGTTTCTTGAAATCACATGGCATGAATCAATCTGGCCAAAGGTTGGTATTTTTGATACTGGCGATCTCTGGAGGAGGCTAAGATGGATCATCCACTCGGTACTTATGACTGAAGATTGTTGCACGTTCTTAAGGTTTACCTTTTGCATTTCTCTGCAGGGCTCTCCCAACAGCAAATATAAAGTGAGGCAGTTGATGTCAAAGAGTTAAAATTTGATGACAATATGGCTTTGAACTGGCGGCTGGTGAAAGTGTATCTGTTCTTGGTTCTTGCCTAGGTGGCCACAACAGGTTCAGGAAGCTGACAATTGAGGAGTCAATAAGCTTAACTATCTGCCCATCTTTTGCGATTATATCTGTACAGAAAAGGAACATTTTCTGTTTCCCAGTATGTTTGATGCTTCCACATCTAGTTGGCACTATGGGGACAGTGACATTTTAACTTAGATTTCCTTTTCATAGAGTAACATTTTTGTTGTTTTTGGTATTGTATCCTTTGGATGTGTAATTAATTATTTAAATATGTGTATTATTTAATTGATGTCAAAAATTTATAAGGAGGCATGACGGTTTATCAGGTAGCATATTGCTGTATTCTAAATAAAGGAGTTATGAAGAAAAGGATTTGCATTCAATTTCGGATCTATTTATGACCTATTTCTGTGTGAGAATGATGAAGAAGAACAAGGACAAAAACAGCAGGGAGAGAGCAGCTGAACACAGGACCTCTAGTGGTTGACCTTGTGGAGGAGCAGCGTAAGAGATAGACTCCGTGTCAGAGGGTGACTCGTGAACCACACCAGGTGATTTTTAATGTAGATTTGCCATCGCATGCAAACCATCCTGTCAGGAGAAGAAAGGCTGCCAAAGATCGTACCTTTTTTGTTAATACATGCAACACTTATTTGCTATCATTTTTGCACCAAACATTGGACAGATGTTTGGACAGTGGTGATTGAAAGATGTGTGAGCTATGCCAGCAGACACAAACTATCCTTCTCCATTGTTGTAGTCTCATTTAGCACAGACAAGAAAAGGAGCAGCTCTATCATGGGAGGTCATTCTGTTTCTTAGAGTCCTTACTTTGACTATAAATGTTTTAACAGCTCAGCCATTAACCACATTGGCTGACATGGTACTGATCTTATGAAGAATGGGGTTTTAGTTTTCAGTTCTGATCTATGCGGTTCATCTGAATGTGAAGGGAGTCAATGGAGATTTATAGAGAAAATCATCAGCCAAAGCTCTCAATCCTAACTATACACCAGTGGATATTGGGTGACATGGCTCAGCTGTGATGCTTTTCCTGGTTGACATTCACTGCTTTCTGCAGGAAGTTCCAAGAAAAATAATGTCAAAGTTAATTAATTAAAGTTACAGCCATTGTGAAAGCCTGCTGCTTTTTGAAAGAATAAGTTGTACATTTGTTTTAGAAGTTAGGAAATAACAACATTACAGATTGGCTCATACTTGTTATTTTCCTGGACAGGGAATGTTTTAAAGTAATTTCATTATTGTACATTTACTCCCAAATCACACAGCTGCAATAAATTCTCAACATGTGCTGGAGTCATTGCTGGAAGAAGCTGAGTTCCATTTTTGTTATAATAAGACAACAGCACGAACAGATTTCCTTGCTTGTCCTGTCAGCAGGACAACAAAATATATTTATAAGGTGAGTCAGACAGTGAGACACTATTTTCCCAGAACTAACAGTGTGGCGCATCTCAGAAAAAGGTGTTGTATTTTCATGTTTAACTGCCAACTTTGCCCACTCCATGCAATTTACATATAAGTAATGGTGTGTGCTGATGGCCCCCATTGTTACTTCCACCAGCCGAGCCTTTGTTTAACCATGTGCCCTTGTCCAAATACGCAGTGCCTTTCCTATTTAAGAGTATCCAAAATGTAGCAGTACTAGGAAGGATGCCCATTTCCTGATGGTAATTATGTGGTCTCTTTCCATCAGTAGCAAATGAAGATTTACAGGTATCTACCAATGAATTAAATGAATAAATATCCTTCAAAATGACCTTTACAGCTTTACAGCTGATTATCAGCACCTTTGCACTGGTGTTCATAGAATTATACAGAACAGAAACAGACCCTTCAGTCCAACCAGTCCGTGCCAAACATAATCCCAAATTAAACTAGCACCACCTACCTGGTCCTGGGCAATATCCCTCCAAAGCTTTCCTATTCATGTACTTATCCAAATGTTTTTTAAACATTGTAATTGTCCCACATCTACCACTTCCTCAGGATATACCAGCTGAGTATGTGTTTCCTATACAGTTTAGACTTACTGTTGTGCAGTATTTTTCCTAAAATAATTGATACCTCAGATTTTGGGATCCACTGCAGGGTGCAGAGAGAGTCTAGGTATGATGAGACAAACATAATGTGTATCTCTGCTGTTGTTTCAAGTAATGGTGAGGATTTAAATATAATCATACGGGTTTAATGTTCCATTAGCGTTAGATCCATCTGTTCCATCAGCATTGAGCACAGCCTGTGGTTGGAGGCAAGGAGTCCTACTCTAGCTTCAGGTACGAGTAAGTGTATTTATACCAGCTCCCTAAGGACCTGATAATTATTATTGACCAAACGTGGTTTGCTTATTGCTGTCATGTAATAATGTGAACTTCCTAGTTAAGAAAAACAATAAACCTTTTCATGATCTAAGAACAGTGCTTCTGCTGTAGATCTCTATGGTAGTGCATCCTGCAGCGCTAATTACTGTATAGGCCATGACAAAGCCAAGTCAAAGGAAAATTCATGACCGTACACTACCTGAAATGACCTCCACCCAGTGCCACACATTGAGGTGGCAAATTCAACACAGTGTCAGGTGTGATCATCTGGGAAAATACCACATAGTCTTGATTCTTGAAATGTAACAGATTTTTTTGGAGTCTTCCCTTTTTACCGTCACTGCAATTTCACATGTCACTGGCAGCAGTGTTTGCATTCCTGTCGGATTTTATTCATATTCCAATGATTTTTTCCCCATAACTGTTGTATGGTTTGCTGTTTAACTCACTATCTTTTATGAGTGAAAAGATTATGGATTCAAGTCTTCCTTCACCACTAAGAAAATAGATTACTGAAAATTTGTCTCACTGTCTTACTGGGGGATCTTGCTGTGTATAAATTGGCTACTTTGTCTGCAGTGACTCCATCAGTGGAATGAGATTTGATAAATGTAGTTTTACCTAAATGACCCACTTTGTAGTGAGTGTTTGAACTTTTACACCCTTTACATTTTTGTGCTTGTCTTCTGACTATGTTCATTCATGTTGTGAAATAGTATGTTGAGACCCTCCATTATAAACACAGGCGATGTTGGCAGATTACTTTGTTGTCAACGATATCAGAACCATAACCAACCCTTCCCTTACCAAAATCCGCACCTGCCACTTTACAATGGGCAGACACTCAGATTGATTTTCCACTCTTTCACTAACACAAGGATTCTAAGGCCGCTTGCAGCATCTATCTGAGATCAGATAACTCTACACCTTACACCAACTGATGCACCCATAAACTGATCCTACAGTGGAGCTTAGAACTGGTCATTCCCCTAGTAATTAAAAGTGAGGCAAATTTGTGGCATCCAAGTACTGCCTTCAAGAGATGGCGAGATGTCATAACCTATTTGTACCCTAATGGGGATATATTGCACACTGTCAAAATTTGTTTTTTCCATCATTGAACCAGTGGAATGTAAGAAATGCATTTAAGTGGACCCCTTAGGGTTTATAAGTCTTATGAAAACATCAGGGTCGTTGTAGCCTTGGATCAAGTGGTCCATTAACATTCCACAAGTTGTTCATGGGATAGAAGGGGACTGAACTAAAGACTGAAATAAAGATCACTTTCAAGGAAACTAAGGCCACTTGTAACAATAACTTTGCTGGAAGTGAGGTTTTGCTCCTGAGTCCTCTATCCACTGCAGAATTTAGTTGGTGAGAAGTTGAGATCAATAAATGGTTATACATTTGGTCCTATGGGATGGGTGCCACTATATCCATGCCTATCATTGTCTGCACTGTCCCTGTAGCTTTAATGTATTCTGCATTCTGTTCTGTCATTTTGACGTACTTACGTAAAATGTGATTTGTTCGGATATGATCCAAAATAATACTTTTCACTGAATCTCAGTACATGTGACAACAATTCAAAGCAAATCAAATCAATTCAGTTGAAACAAGTGATGAGGTACTTTGCCGCAGCCTAAGAGAAGTTTGGATGAAAGCCAACTCCAACCTACTCCTGTATGACCTGTAGAAATCAGGGTAAGGATATTTGAGAGAAAAAGCCTTGGATTCATATTTTTCCTTTCATGACTCAGGATGTCCCAAATCATTATGGGACAGTGACTGTACTTTCAGAAATATTTAATTGACTGTAACGTACAATGTCTGGAGAAGGAGATAATTAAAGAAATCTGGAATTAATTCTTGGGAATATTAACAATGACAGAAAGCAGAATTTTTACTGGGCAAAAGGCGGCCATTCAGCCCATCATATTAGTTCTATTACCTAGTGCCAATCTTCTGCCTTTTCCCCTATATCCCTGGACACCATTTTTATCTAAATAATCATCCAATGCCCCCTTGAATGCCACAATTGAATTTCCCTCCACCACATTTCCACCAAGTTGACAAATCAGCCAAAGGGGCTGAAATAACTCCACAAGGGCTGGTATTTTGTCAGCAGGTCACTCTTGATTTACACTTGGACAGTCCTTGACACTGGTCCAGTTTCCTCAGAATCAGTCCTCAGAGTGTCGGAATGTCTGACACTCCTCTTTTTATTTGCCTGTCAGGACTCCCTTCTTGGATTGGATTGGCAGCCCCAATCAGGGAACTCATATTATATGAGGTCCACCTGGCTAACCTCATTACAATCACTATATCCCTCCTCCTCAGTCCAAGGACGTAGGCTGGTCTTTTCTGTTGCAGCGCCTCTTAGGACATTTTAGCAATGTGGCAGGTTCCTCTGACTCTGTGTTGGATAGAGCCTCCTGGGGCGTTTTAGCAGTGGGCTAGGTTCCTTCCACTCTGTGTCAGATATGGGTAATGCACAGGAGCTCACCTCTTGTGCCTGAAGCATCTTGGGAGAAATTCACTGTCTTCTTTCAATGGCAAAGGCATCACTGCAAAAAAAAAAATCGACTATGTCCATCTCAGATTTCAAGATCACTTCAATGCTTGATGAAGAGGGAGAAGCCATGGGTTCTGAAAGCCTTTCTGACTGTACCGAGCCGCAGGATTTGTTCTGCTCCTGCATCTTTTATGAGTTTGTGGCTTTCATATGGTTCATGTATTTGTGTAGGGCTGTTGCTTCTACCCAAACTTTGTGTATCGCTGGTCCTGACCTTGTATTGATCGAACCTCTTACCCGTGCAGGCCATTTCCATGCTTTTTTTTTGAGATTACCTATTGTGTGGAAACAGGCCCTTCGCCCAACAAGTCCACATTGCCCCTCGGAGCATCCCACCCAGACCCACCCCCCTATAACCCACACACCCCTGAACAGTACGGGCAATTTAGCATGGCCGATCCACCTAGCCCGCACATCTTTGGACTATGGGAGGAAACCGGAGTACCCAGAGGAAACCCACGCAGACATGGGGAGAATGTGCAAACTCCGCACAGACAGTTACCTGAGGCTGGAATCGAACCGGGGCCCCTGGTGCTGTGAGGCTGCAGTGCTAACCACTGAGCCACTGTGCCTAGACCACCTTCGTTCCAGGGACCAAAATTTGTCACTGTAGTAAACCATCCCTCTTGCTTGGCAGAGTCTGGTGTCCAGCACTGGCATTCTTGATGCCATTTCATCCTCCCCTCCCTCCAGGACAAGGAAGATCAGATTTAACCTGGTGCAGAATCTTCTCCCTGTAAGCAACTCTGCTGGAGATATCCCTGTAGCTGCATATGGGTTGGTTCTGCAATCAAATATGAACAGTGAAGCTGTAGGCTGTTTCTTCAAACCTGCCTTCAAAGTTTGGAGCTCTTAGTATCGGGCTGATGGATGGTACAAAAAGTGTTCCTTATATGTCAAATCCCATTCAACTTTAAGAAATACTCAAATTCGCTGATCATTATCTGTGACCAACTCTTCTGGGACTCCCATATATTGCAGAATATACAGGCAGTTTTTCAATAGTTGTCCCTGAGTAGGATGAATAAATTCTGTATACATCCAATCACTTTGTGCAAGATTAGAGCCCACAGCTAAATTCAGCCTAAAGCTGTGGGTGGCACTGCCTTGTCTGCAGGGGTTTGTAGTCCATTATTGTTACAAACTTACAATGACAAAGACATTGGTGGAACTTCCTGACTCCAAATATGACCACCAAACCATCATTTCCTATCTGGATGTATTTGCGCTCTGCATTAACCAATGTCCTGGATGCATATATTATTGGGAGTTCCTCTGCTTTGTGCCACCTACGAGCTAATACTACCTTACTACCCTAATGCATATGAGTAGACATTACATGTCAATACCAGATCTCGCTTGGGATCATAGTATGCCAGAATCTTTAGAGAATGCTAGCTATTCTTCACTTCCTGCAAACTATGGCTTGGCTGCAAAACTGTTTCCAAGGCTGACACTATTTTAGGTGTTGATGCAAAGGTGCCAGGATGGAGGCCAGGTTATGTATGAATTTTCCATAATAATTCACCAACCGAAGGAAAGACTTAAGCTGTGGTACAGATGTAGGAGCCGGGGCACCTTTGATTGCCCTCACTTTGCCTTGCCACATGTTCCTGTGAGAATGAAGGATAGATGTGGCAAGTTACATGAACTCTGGATGAGCAGGGCTGTTTTAACCTCGGTCAGAAAGAAAAAGGAAGCGTTCATAAGGTTTAGGAGGATGGGAACTGATGAAGTCTTTGAAGTATACAAGAAAAGTAGGAAAGATCTTAAACAAGGAATTAGAAGGGCTAAAAGGGGTCATGAAAAGTTGTTAGTGACCAGGATTAAGGAAAATCCCATGGCTTTTTATACATATGTAGAAAGCAAGAGGGTAGTCAGGGAAAGGGTTGGCCCACTCAAGGACAAAAGGAGGAAATCTATGAGTGGAGCCAGAAGATGTAGGTGAGGTCCTAAAGAAATGCTTTGTATCAATATTCACCAAAGAAGAGGAATTGGTGGAGGATGATCCTAGGGAAGGGAGTGTTGAGGAAGGGGTGTTGTGCATCTTTGAAAGTATTAAAGGTGGACAAGTCCCTGGGTCATGATGGCGTCTATCCTAGAATATTGACGGAGGCGAAAGAACAAATTGCTGGAAAATTGACTGGCATCTTTGGTCACAGATGAGGTGCCCGAGAACCGGAAAATAGCCAATATTGCCCCACTGTTTAATTAGGGTAACAGGGATAATCCTGGAATTTGCAGATCTGTGAGTCTTACATCGATGGTAGGGAAATTATTAGACAAGATCCTCCGGGACAAGATTTATACGCTTTTAGAAGAAATTGGACTTATTAGCAATAGACAGGATGGTTTTGTGCAGGAGAGGTCATGACTCACTAAATTGATAGAGTGTTTTTTAAGGAGGTGACAAAGATGATTGATGAGGGAAAGCAGTTGATGTTGTCTACATGGACTTCAGTAAAGCCTCATGACAGACTGGTACAAACATAAAGTCACATGATACCGGAATGAGCTGGCAAGTTAGCAGAACTGGGTCAATCAAAGCAGCCAGACGGTAGTGGTGGGAGGATGCTTTTCGGAATGGAGGGTTGTGACTAGTGGTGTTCCAGTGGGATCAGTGCTGGTACCTCTGCTGTTTATGATTTACACAAATGATTCGGAGGAAAATGGTCTAATTAGTAAGTTTGCAGACAATACAAAGATTGGTGGAGTTGTGCATAGTGAGGAGGATTGTCAGTGGATAGAATGGGATATAGATCAGTATGAGGTATGGGCAGAAAAATGGCAAATTGAGTTTAATCTGCACCACTGTGAGGTGATGCACTTTGAAAGGTCAAGTACCGGTGGAAATTATACAGTGAATGGCAGAACTGTTAGGAGTACTGATATGCAGAGGGATCTGGGTGTGCAGGTCGACACATCACTGAAGGTGGCAGCGCATGTAGATATGGTAATAAAAAAGACCTTTGGCATACTTGCCTTTGTTGGAAGGGGCATTCAGTATAAGGATAGGCAAGTTATGCTGCAGCTTTTCAGAACTTTAGTTAGGCCGCTCTTGGAACATTGCGTATTGTACTGGTCACAACACAACCAAAAGGATGTGGATGCTTTAGAGAAGGTACAGCAAAGGTTCACCAGGGTGTTGCTTGGTATGGGGGATTTTAGGTACAAAGAAAGATTGGATAGAAAGGGTTTGTTTTCACTAGAACACAGGAGGTTGATGGGCAACCCAATAGAAGTTTAAAAGATTATGAATGGTGTGGATAGAGTGGAACATACGAGGCTTTTTCACAGGTTGAAATGGCCAATTACTAGGGGACATGGGTGCAAGGTGCAAGATGTTTAAAAGATATGTGTGAGGCAGGTTTTTCACTCAAAGGGTGATGAATGATTGGAACGTGTTGCCAAAGGAGGTAGTGGCAGCATTCAAAAGCGCCTGGACAAATACATAAATAGGAAGCAAATAAAAGGGATATGGATCCTGTAAGTGAAGCACAGTTGTAGTATGGAAGGGCAAGATGTGCCATTGCAGGCTTGAAGGGCCTGTTCCTGTGCTATTGTTCTTTGTTCTTTCCGGGTATGCACTTTCCTGCATGGAAGACTATGAGCTCTCTTACTCAATTTAGGTCTAGTAGGACACCTTTGCTCTCTCGAGCCCTTATACCGGCAGCAACTACAATGGCTTGCTGGCCGGGATCC
Organism: Stegostoma tigrinum; assembly: GCF_030684315.1. Lineage (NCBI taxonomy): Eukaryota > Metazoa > Chordata > Chondrichthyes > Orectolobiformes > Stegostomatidae > Stegostoma > Stegostoma tigrinum. The sequence continues at coordinate 35,114,084 of NC_081382.1, forward strand.
TGAAAAAAATTTTAACCATTTGGCAGAGACTTGGCTTTGTTTTGGGATTTTACTGTCTGACCTAGAATCTCTCTGGTCCGTTTATGTCCTGATCGTGGATGTTCAATTGCCTTCACTCAAGTGGTGTTCCCCAAGCTCAGTCAGACGGGTAAGGTTATCCGCTTCCATCGGTGTGCCCTGCAACTCATATTAGATTAGATTCCCCACAGTGTGGAAACAGGCCCTTTGGCCCAACAAGTCCACACCGCCCCTTGGAGCAGGCATTGGAAAATGCCTCATTTTCCAATGATAAAGTGATTTGTACTGCCTGTTTGAAGTCCACTTGGGCTTTGGCTAGTAGGTACTTTTGCATGGTTACATCACTGATCCCACTTACCATATAGTCTCTTAGCACATCTGTAGGGATTATACCAAAGTCACATGCCTCTTCCAGTCATGTTAATCTAGTTGAAAATCCCGATACGAATTCCTCTGGTTCTCAAATTGCTTATTGGAATGATAGCATCTCAGAATTAGACGTTTGGTTAAGTAATATTCCTTTACTAAATCGATTGTCTCTGAAAGGTTTTAGTATCTGGTCCCTCAGGGAAGGATAAACTGGAAAAGTTGTGGGCCCACAAGCTGTCAGAAGAATTTCTTGTTGCATTTCATCTGCCCCAATATCATTTGCCCAAATAAAATAGTAAGGATTACTGATGCTGGAAGCTAGAGTCAATAAAATTATGCCTGAAATGCTTACCCTAACTCAAGATCATCTGTTGCGAGCGTGTTTCTTCAAGAATGTGCTTTACCCTTGTTACCACTGAAATATCTCCACAGAGACTGGTATTCTGTCATCAAGTCACCCTCCATTTAGATTTAGAATTCCTTGACACTGACCCAGCTCCCTCAGAACCCATTCTCAGTGTCAAAATGTCTGTCAGTCTGGGATCTCTGATTGAATCAAAATAACACCCTGAATCAGAGAACTCGTATTCTAAGAGGTCTACCTGGCTGACCTTGTTATAGTCACTACAGGGTCATTTGTAAGAGGCAACCAGGTGGTGTCTTGCCTTTGTGAGCAGCATCAAAATGTTTTTTTTTAAAAACACTAACCAGATCACCACTTAGGAATGTGAAGTTCATATCTGATGACCTAGGCTCGAAATGTTAGCTTGTTTTCTTTCCATGGATGCTGCCTAACCTGCTGCGATCTCCAGTACTTTATGTTTCAGTCCCTGAATGATCATGATCTGTTCCCTCAAATTCTGATTGTAGCATTTATTGTAAAAATTGCATTTTCTCCTTAATCATGAAAATGCAGATTTCCTACATTTGGAAATTTCCACGTGTTATTTATGGTATTTGGTCTGTTGGTGCCTTTTAGGTCTGTTCCTCCATTCGCCAAAAATCATTGCCTTTACCACTTCAGGGCACTACACTTTTAGCAGGGCAAAAATAACAGTACTAGGAACACAGGAATGGGAACAGGCCATTCAGCCCTTGAGCCTGCTCCACCATTGCATGAGAACATGTTGAGCTGTGCCTAATTTCAAATATGTGCTTTGGCTCATATCCCTTAATACTTATGCTAAACAAAATATTATCCATCTCCTCATGATCAACTCCTCACATCCTGCCAATTTGAGTACCTATCCATTATCCCCACTTTCTATTGCTTGCCACTCAATAAATTTCCTGGCATGTCAGTAATTTGCCCTCAAACCTGTGGACGTCTACCTTAATTAATAATCTCTTATGTGGCACTGTATCAAATTACTTCTGGAAATCCATAGACATTCTCCCGCCCACTACCTTAGTCGCCCCTTCAAAAAAGTCATTGAAGTTTGTCAGACTTGATCTACCCATCATGAATCCATGCTGGCTCTCCCTCATTAGCTGAAACTGTTAAATTCCCCTTTCTTGATTTATAGGTTTATAGACATCAATTTTCCACCACATACTAAATCTTTATTCTGCACCACCACTGAAATCCAATCCTTTCAAATCTGTTCCTGATCTTTTCTAAAACACTCATAGGATGCAAAAGTTGCTGTATTTTAGGTTAGAGAGGGATTTCCAGCATTTGACATAGTGGTAATGAAGAAACAGTGATATAGTTCCAAGTCAAGATGTTGTGCAGCTTGTGTAGTATAAAGATTTAATTCTAACTGTCATGGTAATCAGAAGTGTACAGCTTCACAGGAAGTAATGCAACATCACATGGTCTTGCTCTCTTTCATACCTTTTGGTGGATATAACCCACAATTAGATGTGCTTCAGTAATATTGATGCTTTCCTCTTCCTTAAGCAGAGTCTGTAAATATTCTGTTCTAGCCGAAGAATCATATCATTCCTGAAAAATTAACTATATTTCCCTCTCCATAGATGCTGCCATACCGGCTGAGTTTCTCGAGCATCCTGTATGGTTGTTTCAGATTTCCAGCATCTGCAGTAATTTGCTTTTATTCAGTCACTGGATGCTCATTGTGAGTCTTGGGAATGAATTCCAGTGACTGTTATTGCTCAACTAAACTCAGTCAACTGAACAGAGAATGTGAATTGTGCAACATTATTTAAAATTTCCAGTGCAGAAACAAGCGACACAATTCTCCTCCCATTGTACTTCAGCATAACCTTACATTTCTTTCTCTCTCATATGATTATCTAGTTTTCCTTTAAGTACAGTTACGTTATTCACATAAAGACTCCATCTGAGTTCAAATTCGACATGCTCACCACGCTCTGGGAAAGAGGTTTTGCAGAGTTCAATTTATTGGTGACTGTGTTTAATCTATGGCCTGTCGCCTTCATCTTTGGCACAAGTGGAAACATCATCCTGTTCTGGATGTGAGTTTGCTCGCTGAGCTGGAAGGTTAGTTTTCAGACGTTTCGTCACCATTCTAGGTAACATCAGTGAGCCTCCGACGAAGCCTAGAATGGTGACGAAACATCTGAAAACTAACCTTCCAGCTCAGCGAGCAAACTCACATCCAGAACCTCAACCTGAGCTACAAATCTTCTCAAAACTCGCTAGCACCTATGGGCGCAATACGCTAAAACATCATCCTGGTGTTGATTGAAATCTCGAGCAAAATTTTCCAGTCTTCTGCTGGCTGGTATGGACATGGAAGTTTGTAAAATCCTGTGTGTGGCCTTCCATGACCTGGCCCCTACTTTGTCTCAAACTTCACAGGGTTTGGTATAAATGTTGGGTAGCCTGCCCATCCGTGGCCCTATTGAGGCCCTTTGATCAATTAAAGCTGACTTAACGGAATCATCCATCCTTGCCAGTATTTTACCCATAGCAGGAAGGCTTATACCGTTTGGGAAATCCAAATGCATTATCTGCTTGCGGGTGGTGTGGGCAAACAATATGGCTGGGGGGGAATGGTGCTAGTCTATGAAGCCCCTGTGTTTTCTCCATTTTCCTTCCACCGTCTTGTCTCAGTCATGTCTTTCCTTAGCACTGCCCCCACTCTGGTCACCATTGCCCCAAGTTTGGTCTCTCCTGTGTCAAAATTGCTTGTAAAGCAAGCTATGGCCAACACTCTGTATTGCTGGGACTGCAAAGCTGCTGGCCGTCCATTTGGCAGGACTTTCTCCTGAGAAAGGAGCAGATGTCTTACTTAAAGTAATTAATACTAATCCCAGCATTGCATTGGTGGCTGGGCTTGCCACTTAATAGGCCTGCAAAATCCTGCCTTCTGCTCATTCCGGGAGCAAAATTGTCTTGTACAAGTCCCGCTGTCCTTATAATTAAAGATGCAGCTTGATTCTTCATGAATAATTCCTGATTGTTGGGTAGTTTGGGAAATTCCTGACCCCTGGGTACTGAATAGGTCTTCGATCTTCATGCTCATGCACAGTGACAGCAACTTATATAACTTGGTGGTGCTGGCTGAAAGGGCCGAATGGCCTACTCCTGCACCTGTTGTCTATTGTCTATTATCTTTGTGCCAAACAATGGTTCAGCTTGTGTCCAGATCTGTGAGGCACCCTTCAGGAAGGATCTGAAGGCAATAGAGAATACAGAAATAGATTCACAAGAATGGTTCCAGACATGATGAACCTTGGTTATGAGGAAAGATTAGAGAGGTTGGGATTCTTTTCCTTGTAGGTTGAGAGTAGATTTGTTATAAGTATTCAAACTCAGGAGAAATCCACCCAGAGTAGTTGGGGTGTAACTGGTTCCATTCATGAATGAAAGGACATTGACATAAAAAAACAATCATCTTAATTCAATGGTGAGATGCATGAAATTTGTTTTATCCAGGGAGTGCTTAGGATCTGGAATGCCTGACAGTATGGTGGAGGCAGATTCAGACTTTGTCTTTGAAAGAGAATCTCGTTAATTGAAGAGAAATTGTTTACTTAGCTATGGAGAAAATGTGGAAGGGACACTGAGTTAAGTGGCTTCTTCAGAGCATCAGCACAGACGCAAAGACATAAAGGGGTTCCTTCCCACATCTCAACAATTTCAATCAAGCAAATTATGACATTGAACCTTATAAGAGGTTTTGTGGGAGGTGACATAAGCTTCTTTGTAGAGGTTTAAAGTGCCTTTTAAAGGACAAGAGAGAGGTGTAGAGTTTTAGGAAAGAATTCAAGTTCTTAGGACTTAGGCTCCCACCGGTGGGGTAATTAAATAAGAGATATGCAAGGGGCCAGAATTGGAGCAATGTAGAGATTTGAGGGTTGGCAGAAGTTAGGGAAGAGCCGTTGAATGATTGAAAAATGATTAAGGAGGCACTGAGAAAATGGGGTCAAGTTTTGAGGGTAGTAGAGGAACTTGAGCCAATTTCAGAAGACTGCTATTCAAATAAAATCTTTCAAGAGAGGCAGGGAGGTGGTCATGCATAGAGAGAATCACAGAAGTCTAGGGACTGGTGGCATAAATATTGTCTTCTGAAAGCTGAGGAGACAAAGACCAAACTGTTTGAAGAGTGGCGTGAGGTTTGCAGGATATTTCTATGCTGTAAATAGTATTCGTTTTACATTTATGCTGCTTCTCAAACATCAGGAATCTTTTGTCTTCATATTGAATTACTAAAATAAGGCTATTAACCAGAATTTTAAATGAAATTAAAACATAAATAATTCAAGTCATTCTATAGCATCCAGAAATTATTTTTAAGAATTATGGCCAGTTAATTCCAGTGTACAGAAAACCCAGCAATGATACTTTGAGATTCACAACTAGTTATCTTAATTTTTCTGTGTTTATAGGAGGTGTTTAAATTTTTCACACAGACTCACCATCAGTAGGCACTGATTAAGATTAAGGTTTGGATATCTGGCACCAGTAAAAAAAAAATCCTTTTGGTTGTTTCAGACATTCATCTCAAATAAAGTCTTTTGTATATCTCCTGCTCAGCCTAAATATTGCTAAGGTATGTGCCACAGGTTTTTACAATGCTACATGTTACCTTTTACAATCTGAAGCACGAGATTGGCAACTATTTGTTATCTGATGATCCTCTGAAACAAAATTGCCTAAAATAAAAACTGTTAGGATTCACAAGAGGAAAACTATCTGCTTTTTAATCACATACTTGGTAAATTTCCAACTGTTGCTGGCAGAATGCATCATTTATAAATAAAAACTCTTTTCATAATGAAAAATAAATACATAAGTCAAAATTAAAGTAGGCCAAAGTGAATTTAACAGTGTTGTTATTCTTAGCTGTAATTTTGTCAGTAAAGTCACCTTTAAAACAAACATTAGCTTAGGATATATAGAATGAAGAAAAATTTTCAACTATTGATGCTTGTTATAAAATGTAACTTCAAATAGCACATTCAAAATAATTAATTATAAGATATATTAGAAACATTAGCCAGTTCCTCATATCAAAGGTATTATCTGCAACCATCATGTAGGAATACCACTCAAATGCTTTTATTTATTTAGAATACAGTGGCGTTTCTCACTGAAACAATTATTTGAATCCATAAAGTCTAGAATAATGATCAGCCTTTTATTTGTCCAATGAAAACACAGCTGTTACTTGACCATTTTGTTTAAGCTTCTTTTGTGTTCATATAGCCCAACTGGAAAAGTTTGTGAACTGTGAATAAGATGTTAGAAGGCCACAAATTGCTGGACCCTTGCACTAACTTGTCATCTCTTATCTAGACCTCAGCGAGGATTGGTCTACCATTGTTAGCCTCTGAATCTGAGGGTTTCTTTATTTTAATATTGGTCACTGCAGGAAAGTATTTCTGCATTTGGTATTGGTTGAATATGTTGTTTGGTTTCCCTTCATTCAGATACAGCATATCAAGTAAGTACCAAATATCAAAAGAAACAGTTGCAGATATTGATGGATCTGATTTTAGCCTCTTTACTTCCAGGGTGGTGGGGACTGCCCAGAGATGAGTATGGGAGCAATTAAGCAAGCACTCGAAGTATCCCAACCTAATTCTTTTATCTACGTCTTCACTGATGCCCGGGCAAAAGACTATCAACTAACGAAGGATGTCCTGCAACTCATCCAACTGAAGCAGTCCCAGGTAGGCAAGAAGAGTCAACTGAGATGGCACAGGTCTGCCTCTGGAGTATGCAAAAACAGAGTGAATATTACAATTGTCAGTGTCGATTCAGTGAGTGGGTTACAGATTGACATTTCCTTTCAATGCTTTGAGGCTGATTTTAGCCTGTTGCCTTTCCATGGAACAGTAAAGATTTTTGAGCCACCTTGTGGAAGCATGTCAGTGGGGCTTCATATTTGCTATCTAAGCTTAGCATGGTAGCAGTTTTGTAGTATTTGCAATATGTCAATCCAGCATCACATTTCCTTGAGGTACATGGGTTCCTGTAAGTGGAGGTACTTCATGATGCAGTAGGCGTATTCTGAGCCAGAGCTGAGGAAGCTTGAAGAGGTAGCAATGGTTTGCACTGTGCATGATAAGATTAAAAACTAGTTCCATTCTGTAAAAGTGGGCATATGGGTCCAGATGGATTATTTCCTCAAGGTGGGAGAATATGGTTGATTTTTTAATAAAAGTAGATGTACCAGTCTAATGTACCATTATAAATATGCCTCTGACATTGCTCATCAACAGGTGATGAACAATTCTAATAAATATGGTGACAATATATATGGGACAGATTTCAGGCGGATTCATAATGTTGAGTTCTCAACAGTAGTTTAAAGTAGGATTGGAAAAAGCCACCTAGGGAGCATATGTATTGTGATACATAGGGCATCAAAACTCTGTTAAATAGGCTGGTGGGCCATTCTTATCAATTACCTTTGTATGATTTTGGAGTTGTTATCATACAAGCTCAACAGGATGTGTTATAAAATTATTTATATTGCATTGTTATGAGACCTGAGACAAATAGCCATGAGAGTGGAGCAAGATTGATGCTAAAATCACTCAGTCTTCAGTCCAAAAATATTGGTGAAGAGGGAAGAAAGGAGCCAGGCGAGACCCACGCCTGAAATCAGCATTGGATGGGCAATTGATGGGTCTAATTACTATTTTAGGACCTCTTTGTAAAATTGTGTTGGCAGGCACCAGCTGTGCTCTGAAAAATGTGACCTACATGGAAGATCCTTCAATGAGACTTCTACAGGCTACCACCAAAAAATCCTAAGCATTTAATAAGTAACACTTCTCTAAATTTGCAGAACCACACTGTGCAGGGAATCTCACCGCCTGGATTTAAAAATCACTAACTTCCAGTGCCGGCTATCCTCCCTCTCTTGATGACTGCATTCTCCTCTGCTTACTCTTCAAATCACTGTCTGTAACTTGCCCTCTGAGATCTGATTTCTGCCCTCCTCCCCACACAATTGGACTAGTTAGTTTGGGAAAGCTGGTCGGCAAGAACAAGTTGGACCAAAGATTCTGCATGCCTCAATGACAATTGCTACCCCCTTCCACCCCACAGCGATGTGCCATCTACTTCTCCCTTCCTCTCATGATTACTGCAGTCTCCGTGCCTCACTCCTCCATTTGCAGACTTTCTCCTTCCCTCTCCCAGTTGCTGTCCTTGCTCCCTTGCCCTCCCTCCTTATTACTGCGCCTTGCTGTACCATCTTTCCTCCCTTCTGTCATCTTTCTTCTCCTTGATCTCTTGCAAGTCCAAAGGAACAGGTTCTGAAAGCTTTTGTCTATTTTCTGTTATTTTCATGCCCATGGAGGTGTTGAGTATTGTTGTGTTAGACTATTAGTGTGTTATTGGCAAAAGCTAAACAGATGCTGGAAATACTCAGCAGGATTAGCAGTGTCAGTGTCAGTGGAGAGAGTAAAACAGAATTCTGCTGTATCTGCTGAGTATTTCCAGAGTTTTACTTTTATTTCTGATTTCTGGTATTCACAATGTTTTGTCATTTTTTTTGTTTTGAGGTCAAACTTATAGGTTCCATTCTAGACAGACATTTCTTTAAGCAAAATGTTTAACTAAACCTAATGTTAATCTAAAGGCTGAGGGGCTTTTGACAAAAAATAATTGGGAGTCGATTAAAGTGATTGAAACTCTTATCCAAACAGGTTGTGTTTGTATTAACTGGAGACTGTGGGGACAGAGGCCATCCTGGTTATCAAGCTTTTGAAGAGGTAGCTTCAATGAGCTCGGGTCAAATATTCCACCTGGATAAACAGCAAGTCAATGAGGTAAGCAGATGCACCCTTTAGCTGAACTGTTACTTTTCCACGGAGATGTTTCCCAGAAAACCAGGTTAAATGCTTTGAAAAACCTGGATTGTGTTTGCTGTTCTGGGATAACGTAATATATGTTAAATATGTGCCACTGGACAGTGATCAGGAACAGAAACCTTGATTGATTTTTCTATTCCCTAGTCCAATCACATTGCGGGCAGTCGTAAATTCATGAACTATAGTTGCCATGGTCAAACCAAAGACTTTGTAGAATTTTAGAGATATTCATCATGGATGGAATTTTAGGAAGTATCGAGTTCTTATGGCCTTTGTCCATAGCCTGGTTATGGCTTTCCTAAATACGTTTTAAATATGATCAGCATTCTGTGTCTACCACCCTTCCAAGCGGTGGTTCCAGATTTCCAACAACTTCTAGGTGAAAACAAGTTTCTCAATTTCCTGTAAACCTCCAGCCTACTAGAAAATAGGCAGCTCTTGGTCAAATAACTGCCTCTGATGAGGAAGAACACACTGATTTCACTTGGTGATCACACAAGGTGTTTTCAACAGATTGATCATGAAACCGTATGTCGTCCATTGTGGTAATGATCCACTGATTCACTAATATCTTCTCATAATAGAAACCTACTGTCCTCAGTTGGTCTGGCCTATATCTGACTACAGTGCCCTACCATTCTGAAAGAAAAAAACTTGCATTTTTATAGCATCATTCATATCCACAGGTCATCTCAAAAGTGCTTTAAATCCAGTAAGTTACTTTTGAAGTGTAGTTATTGTTGTAATGTAGGAAACATACAAATATTTTCATTTGATTATAGCAGATAATTTATTTTGTGAAGATGGTTGAGGGTTGAAGACTGGCCAGGATACCTTGTGCCTTTGGATCCTGTTTGTCCACTTGAGTGCGCAGATGGGACCTTTGGTTAAATTTGTCACTAAAGGATATCAAGTCTGATGTGTAGCACTTCTCATTACTGCACTGGATTGGTACCATAAGACCATAAGGCATCGGATCAGAATTAGGCCATCTGACCCATCAAGTCTGCTCTGCTATTCAATCATGGCTAATATGTTTCACAACTCAATTCTCCTGCCTTCTCCCTGAAACTGTTGAGCCCCCTTACCAATCAAGACACACACACACACACACACACACACACACACACACACACACACACACACACACCCCCCAGTTGGCTTACACAGCTTGCTTCACAATGAGTTCCACAGATTAACCATCTTCTGGCTAAAGAAATTCCTCGTCACCTCAATTCTAAACGGTCATTCCTTCTCTGAGGCAGTACCCTCAGGTCCTAATCTCTCCTACTATGGGAAGCATCTTCTCCACGTCTGCCTTATCCAGGCCTTTCAGCATTCTGCAAGTTTCAATCCCCCGTGCCCCGCCCCCCCACCCGCCCCCCCGCCGCCGCCCCCCGCCCCCGCCGCCTGCCCCGCGCCCCCGCCGCCCGCCGCCCCCGCCGCCCCCACCGCCGCCCCCCCCGCCCCCGCCCCCACCTGTAAAATATTTCCCCCTGTTTACCTTCAATCTGAAAATAACCTATAATAGATTGATCTCTGGGTCAGACAATTATGAGTTCAAAGTGCTACTGACTCAGTTGCACTCTGATACTGGCTAGAAAACTATTCACTTATATCTAAACTGCACAAAAAGTATATTTGACAAAAACTCCAGTGATCCAAGAGGCAGCTCACCACCTTTGAAAGGACACATTGAGACAGCTGACAAATTCTTGTACTGACAGCGATGTTCACATCTTGAAGAGAAAAATACCTTGTAGATCAGGGATGCTGATTGATTTTTCCTTCTCTCTGTCACTCTCTCTGACACAGGATGACAGAGATACCAGAGATACCAATTGCAGGCCTTCATAACTCCCCAATTCTGCCGTCTGGCTGAGGTTAGTTAACATGGAACCATATGGGGTCGAGATTTGATTCTTTCTGATCTGCTTAGTGTGGTACCACACCAAGAGAAGCTTTTAAGCTTGTAGTTCTTGGGATCTTCCATGCTGTCAGTGATAGGTGTTAGTAGTATAAAGCAAGAGGTGATATCAGACTAATAGTACTTCTTGTAGAGTGAATATTTTGTGCATTTTCATTCTTCAGTGATGAACTGAGGAATTTATAATTCTATGGATGAATTATGTTTTTTTTTGATTTTCATAAGTTTTACAGACCAGACCAAACCAAACCCCCTCAAGTTAAACTAAGATTCTGGTTCTGTGGGAACTTGACGTCACCTGTTTATGCTGCTTCTATTGTTTCAACTTAAAAAACCACAAGGCCTAACATGTTGTTTACTTTATTGGCATGGAACTGGCTATTTGACCCCTCGGTCTCAACTTGCCTTCATTAAAAAAAGGATGAAATGCAACCCTTAAAGCCATAGTACTATCACAATAAGTTTTTCTTCATTATATAATAATAAATATCAGGAAAGTACAGGAATAAGAATTCTGTGTTTGCATTCATTTGACAGAATACTTGTCCTTTAATCCGGAGGCCTCAACTTGGTATAGTTAATAAAATGTGAGGCTGGATGAACACAGCAGGCCAAGCAGCATCTCAGGAGCACAAAAGCTTTTGTGCTCCTGAGATGCTGCTTGGCCTGCTGTGTTCATCCAGCCTCTCATTTTATTATCTTGGAATCTCCAGCATCTGCAGTTCCCATTATCTCTGAAACTTGGTATAGTTGTTTTGTTTTTACTGCTGTGCACCAAGTTTTAATATCTTTTCTTGACTCACCTTTGTTTATTGACTGCAAGTGTATGTTGTTTGATGTGGAAAGAGGCAACATGGAATGATAGTATGAAACGATGAGATGTATATTTCTATGCTAAGAAATGCTGTTCCCATTCGTTCATGGTGCAATTTGATCAATGATTTCAAAAGAAAATTGAAGGAAATAAACTTGTTGGACTAATAAGGTAAAGCATGGGAGTGGGGCTACTGTATTGCTGTGCCGAGAGCTAGTATGGACTTAATTTGCTGAATAGTCCCCTTCTGTATTGTAATAATTTAGTAACTTTACAGTTTATTTCATGGTTCAGAGCTGTTAATTTTCACTGTTGTTGTGGCACAGCTGGGTATCTGAAGCGTACTCAACTCGGGACCAGAGGTCATCTAAGCAGCAGGATAAAGCAGGAACTTCTAATTTGACAAAATGGAGAGGGTTTACATTACTTTCAGAACATCCACAGTGCTGACAGGGCAGGTATCCTAGAATTTTGATTAATCGGAAATGAAGGAATAGCAGTATATCACCAAGTCAGGGTGGTATTTGTCTTGATGGAGAACATGCAGGTGGTAGTGGTGTTCCCATGTATCTTCCTACCCTTGTCCTTTTAGGTGATAGAGGCTGCCAGTTTGGAAGGTGCTTTTGAAGAAACTTGGCAAGTTGTTGCGATGCAAATTGCCACAATGTGCATTGGTAGGAAAGGGAATGAATGTTTAGGGTGGTGAATTGGATGCTAAACAAGTGGGCTGCTTTGATCTGGATGTATAGAAAGGCTCAAGTATTGTTGGAGCTGCACTCATCCAGGCAGACAGAGGTTTATCACTTTGATTGCCTTTTTTCTTGGAGTTTGGACAAATCTTCAGCTTGTGGAGTTGGCCTGATCTTACTTCAGTGAACTATTTTGGAATAAGGGTTGGTGTTGGTTTCACACTACATTGCACTTAGAGTGTGAACTCTATCTAATGGGAGACTGCAAGCCATGTGACTTGTCCATGGTGGGTAGGGAGGGATGATTCGAGTGGTGGTTGAATGACCAATGATGCTTCTTGGGGGCAGGTATGGGTCGCACCCTGAGATCGGACATAGGTATAGGGCTAGGGAAAACTTGAATGTTCAAAATTAATAAGCAAATTTAGTCAAAAGTACCTCTGTTAAAACTCACCTCAACATAGGTAAGCAAACATATATAAATTATCTCGTGTTAAAAAGAACATTATGCCGCTGTCTGTTTTACAAGTAATCCTGGCCACTGCCTGAGATACTGCCAGTTTTTCACTTGCAGCAATAGATTGAACATCTGGAGGACATTAGACTTTAACAAGAGCATTGTTGATAGCTATTTTTCTTGTTCTAATGCATTATTGTAATCTCAGCAGGGATCGTCCATCGTGTGAAAGCCATTTTCTGTCTCCAGCCGATTAATCTCCATTCAGTTGCTTGTTATAGAGTGTCAGTATTAATATTTGCAACAGTAAGTTGGCCAACACTGTTGACAGTATCACGGGCGACAATATTGACAGAAAGAATGTTAGAAATGATTGTAGTTTGTTTTGAGATCGTTGGAAACCTCGTTGGCATTTGCATTGACAGGTCATCTTGTCTTTTGGTCTTTCAATTTGGAAAAGGCAGTGACCATAAGCAGGTGGCACAATTAGTGACTGCACAGCTGCCTCACATTCCTCTCCAAATGAGATGCTGCAAAGCTTCCCTTTCTCTCAACTACTCTTCTGGTTGTACCTACTCTAGATTCTGTCAACACTTCTTCCGTGCTTGGCATAAAAAGAAGAAAATGGATGTTTTCCATGATACACTGCAATACCTCGTGATTGAGAAGATAATTTGACTATCTTTGTAGTAAGATAGTGTCTGGATTGTTGATGAATATAGCCCACATTCAGCAGCAACTTTATTATTATCATCTATAACTATGGACAAGGAGATTATGAGAGGACACTCTTGGAACCTTTCCCATTTCAGTCCCAGATCCATGTTTTCTGACATCATTATGACGTAGCTCCTTTAGTCTAATAATACCAAATGAGCACATAGTTAACCCTTTCCTTCATAATTTCCTTTTGAACCAATGCTGCTGCTGCTGAACTGACAAAGAGGTGAGCACAAAAGGGTGTAGTTGAGTCCAGCAACTTGATTAGCTAAAGGGCAAATGTTATTTTTTTTTTTCTGTCATAATTTGGAGGGACCCCTCTGGCCATCATCCTAGTTCCATGAAGCAAGATAGCAATTTTCTGAATTGCATTGGAAATGACAGAATAACTGCTCAGAGACCAGTTTCCTGGCACCACATCTTTTATTTATTTGTGCATAGTACACTGGCTGTGGCCGGCCAGCATCGAGTCAGTCTCCTGAACTGAAGAGATTCTAAATCCCCTGTTAACATTGGTCAGCCACTGCTTACTGATTGGGGTGTTAACCTGGACCAATCAAGGACATCATAGTCCACAAGTTTTCAATCACTACATCCTTTCCACCTCTAAGTCCAGGGATATAGGCCTAGTCTTTTTCCTCATAGCTTTTCATGCAAAGTTTTCACCCCAGGTCTTCTTCCTCTGATTTGGATTCTGACACAAGCGTCATGTACCCAACCATAGCCTGTCTCTTGTTCCGAGAGCATCTCAGGAGAGTTTCCTGCCCTTCTTCCAGCAGAAACAGAGTTGAGGATGCATCCGTCTTGGACCCAGAACTTTCATTGACACCAGGCAAAGGAGGAGGACCTACAGTTTCTGACAGATGTTCTGGCTACTGAGGGGCCAGGTATGTTTTGTATCTGCCCCATTTGCAAGGTATCAGCTTTTATTTGATCTGTTTGTTTAGGACTGCCTCACCTACCTGAATTTGGTAAGTCGTGAGACCTGATCTCACATCATTGTAGCCTTGTACCCATACAGGGTCATTTTGATGGTTCCGGCACCAAACTTCATCCCTGGAATTAAGTTGTCCTTCTTGCTTAGAGGAGGCATGTGGTTGGCATTGGCATTCCGGCTGCCATTTTGCCCTCCCCCCCCAGGTTCAGGAGTATCAGCTGTGACCTGGTGCAGAGTCTTCAGCTGGTCAGCAACTCTGCTGATGCTATCCCTGTTGTTGAGCGAGAGGTGGTCCTGTAATTGAACAGGGAGCTGGACAGTTTGGTATTTTGATGCTTTAGGCTGCTTCTTCAAGCCCACCTTCAATGTTTAGACTGTTCTTTCCACCAGACCATTGGATGATGGGTGGCATGGAACTGTCCTTATGTGTCGAATCATTCAACTTCAGGAAATTCTTAGATTCCATGCTGGCAAGTGACATTCCATTGTCTGCGAAGGCATCGGTGGAACTTCGTCACACCAGAGATGGCTGCCAAACCTTCCCTCTGTATCTGGGCATATTTGCTTTCAGCATTAGCCAAAGTCAGGGAAGCATACACTAGAGGGCATTCCTCTCTGTTGGGCCACTGGTGAGCCAACACTACTCAGATAGCATATGGGAAAGCATCACACGTCAGCTCTACTTCTCATTTTATGACAGCTGCTTTTTCACTTCATGAAAAGCTACGTGACCATTTCCAAGGCTGACCCTTTCTCAATAGGGTGTGTAAGGGTGCCAAGATGGAGACCAGGTTCTCTGTAACAATTCACTAACCCAAGTAAAGACCTAATCCCACATATCAAATGGCCTGCCAGCTGTTTTGATTGCTCTCACTTAATCTTCCAAAGGGTGTAACCTGGTTTTGTCAACTCTGTAGTCCAAGTTGGTTACTTGGAGCACCTGGAACACACATTTTCCCCTTGTAAGGCATATGCCCATCTGGGAGAAACGTTTAAGCACGATGTCTAAGTTACCCAAGTGCTCTTTATTAGTCTTCCCTGTTTGCCATTTATCTGGATAATGTGCTATGTGGGGTAGCTCCTTGTAAAATGTTCTGCATGGTTCTCTCGAAAAGGGCCCAGGCTGATTATGCCCTAAGCAGTAGTCTTGTATGTTGGTATAAACTGTAATGGGTGTTAATTGTGGCACACTTCTGGGATTCCTCATCGAGTCACAATTGCAGTTTTTCCAAGGACAGACCCGCCCCCTCGTGCAAACTTTGCAGTGGTTGGGTATTTATCCAACTGCAAGAAGCAGTTTACCATTTGCTTAAAATCCCTACAAAGGTCAACTGTGTTGTCATACTTTACAAATTGATATGACTAGTGTTGCATGAAGGGTCTAGGCCCGAAACGTCAGCTTTTGTGCTCCTGAGATACTGCTTGGCCTGCTGTGTTCATCCAGCTCCACACTGTTATCTTGGATTCTCCAGCATCTGCAGTTCCCATTATCCCTTGCCTATTCCATAAACTGATTTGATGATTCCTTCATGCTCCAGCTTCCTGATTTCTGCCTCTACTTTTGCCTGCAATATATATTGCACCGTGTAGGCCTTGCAAAATCATGGAATTGCTTCCTGGTCACATGTAAAGTGGCTTTGGCCCCTTTGATAGTCCCTACTCCTTCTTGAAAAGCCCCTGGGTATTTCACTAGGACTTCACCAAGGCTGCAATTTTTCAATTGAAAAGTGTTGAGCCAATCTAGATGAGTCTTTCTCAACCAATTTCGCTCCGAAGGTCTTGGGCCTGAATCACTTATTACCAGTGGTGATTGCACAAACTGGTCCTCATAGGAGACAGGAACCAAAGTCATACCTTTAATTTAAAACGGTTCCCCGTTGTATGTCCTTAGTCTGGGTGAGGTCTTGCACAAACTTAAGGGTTGGAGACCCAAGTCAAATCTTGTTTAAGACAGGTTCTGCAATCACATACAGCTGTGCTGGTATCAACACCATGGAAACTGGATGATTATTTAACCAAACATTAAATTTTAAATCAGAGATAGTAGGAACTGCCAATGCTGGAGAATGAGACAGAAAAGTGTAGAGCTGGATGAACACAACAGGCCAAGTAGCATCAGAGGAGCAAGAAAGCTGACGTTTCAGATCTACACCCAAAACGTCTGTTTCCCTGCTCCTCTGATGTTGCTTGGCCTGCTGTGTTCATCCAGCTCTACACCTTGTTCTCTCATTAATTTTAATCAGTTCTGATTTGGACACTGCAAAGCAATTTAATTGTCCCAACTCACATGAAGGGGTCTTTCCAGGGTATGCAGTTTCCTGGTTACTGGCCTATAAGTTTTCTTTCTGGAGTCAGGCATTGTACAACTCCTTTGCTGTCTTGAGTCCGCATTACCAGCAGTAACTACCATGGCTTGCCAGCCCAGATCCAGAAGAACTTTTTAGCCAGATGCTTGGCTTTGTTGGGGGGGGGGGGGGTGCTATGCTGTGGGCTGTCCTAGGGTCCCTCTGCTCAGGATATGCCTTGTGTGAGGCTTTGCAAATTGCCTATCCTCAAGTAGCATCCCCCCAGCTCAATTGGACAGGTGAGGCTGTTCACTTCCAATGCGATGTCCTATAGTTACTATGCTCCTCCACTTGCTGCATTTTTTAGTGACAAAGCCAGTTGCAATGCCTGTTTGAAGTCCAGTTGGGCTTCAGCTGGTAGCCACTTTTGCATGGTTACATCATTGATCTCACATATCAAATGGTCTGCCAGCATCTCATTCAGGGTTAATCCAAAATCACATGCCTCTGCAAGTCATCTTAACCTTGTCAAAAGTCCTCATACAGATTGCCCTGGTTTTTCTAACAGCCAAATAAAACCAATAGCATCTCAAGTTTAGAGGACATTTGGAGTCGTAATATTTCTTAACCAACTCTCTCAACTGTTGCAAGGTTTTATTGTCTGATGCCTCTGGGACTGTTGGAACCAGAAATGCTTCAGGTCTGTAAGCAGTCAGAAGGATTACTCGTTGCTTTTCATCTGCTCCGATATCATTCACCCAGCAAAAAATATCACCACATTCTTTCCACATTCTAGGCCCACTCTTCTACAGCCAGATCAAACAAGTCACCCTTCCCAAATATGTGCATGATGCCAGAAATGCTTACCCCAACTCCAAGTTGATTATTGTGAATGAATGCTGTTCAGACACTTATTTTAGCCAGTTTGCAGTCAGTGCCCTGAACTGAGGGCATGCTAAACCCCCTGTTAATATTGGTCAGCCAGTGCCTCCTGATTGGCCCAGGTTAATAACCTGAATCAAGGACCTCATAGCGAGCAAAGGCCACCTGTTTCCAATCACTACAATAACCTTGCCATCACTGTCCTATATATTGTGTGATTCGGGTTCAGTTCTTCTTTGGTGTATAACACGTTTATAATGAAGTGTAATGGAGGCATGACAAAAGTGTGGCTAAAATATATTGTGCATAATGTTTTACAGTTTCTGCTTTTAAGAGCCACACTTTGTTTGAAAAGACTGGCAATTAAGACCAATCGTAATTACATTCTCCTTTGAATTCTAAAAGTATTGGGGTCCTCACAGCTTCGCGTAGTGTTGTGCACCCTTGGAATCCAGTGGGCAATGAATTGCAAAGATACTAAAGATGCACAATTTGATCCAAAATCATTATCCAAAAATTGATGTTTCCTAATTTATTGTCCCTGTCATGTGGGAAGGAAAATACTACTCAATTTTTGGACTGCAAACTACAATTGTGATACTTGCTTCATCTTATAAGAACAGAATAGTGCTGGTTGACATGGCAACCATATGAAGAATACAAACATAGCCTTGGCTGCCAGACCATGTTTGAGCTTGAACTGCATTTCCCAGTTGTTTTCATTGTCTTGAAATTATTTTGCATTGTAGTTGGACTGAAGTAATGTCTGAGCATTATTGAGAAATGTTCAGGAAAGCTCACGGCTTTGGGCCAGGCTCTCTTAAATCTATTTCCCAAAATGTTCTTTATTGTTACTTGGTCTAAGAAATTTATGTTCTCCAGTCAGATTTAACATTGAGATCATAAATGTGAGTCTGTGTCCTGTACTGGAATCAAGACTTACTGCATTATCTCCAGTCGTCACTTATATCTCTATTTCAGTTGAAACTGTTATTCGTTCTATCTTCCCATCTTATGTTGCCATACCTTCTCTGCAGACTATAGTAATATCCAATATTAAAGGCCCAGCCTTTATTCAGACTTCTAGTCAGAAAACAAATCTCCAGAAATATACCTTATGTAGACCAGAGCATGAGAGTATGTTACTGCCAAAGTGCTTAACTTCACATTTCCCAACATTATATTCCACCTGCCAAGCCTTCCTCTGACTCACTTAGCCTGACTTTATCACTATGCTGATTCTTTATATCATCCCCATGACTTGCGTTCCCATCTATTTTTGTTCCAGCTTCAAACTTGGCTATAGTACGTTCACTTTCCTCATCCAAGCCATTAATATGTGTTGTGCATGATTGTGGACCTAGCACTGATCTCTGTAACACGCCACTAGTTACAGGTTAAAATCTTGCAAACGACCCCTTTTTCCCAACTCTGTCTTCTATTGGTTGGCCAGTTCTCTGTCCGTGCTAATATACTACCTCTAACACCACGGGGTCTTATCTGATTAAGTAGGCCTAACATAGAACATAGAACATTACAGCGCAGTACAGGCCGTTCGGCCCTCGATGTTGTGCCGACCTGTCATACCGATCTGAAGCCCATCTAACCTACACTATTCCATGTACGTCCATATGCTTATCCAATGATGACTTAAATGTACCGAAAGTTGGTGAATCTACTACCGTTGCAAGCAAAGCGTTCCATTCCCTGACTACTGTCTGAGTAAAGAAACCGCAATGTCCAGTTTAGAATAACAAGCTCCCAAGAGAGATGGTATCAGAGATAATGGGAACTGCAGATGCTGGAGATTCCAAGATAATAAAATGTGAGGCTGGATGAACACAGCAGGCCAAGCAGCATCTCAGGAGTTCTCTGATGAAGGGTCTAGGCCCGAAACGTCAGCTTTTGTGCTCCTGAGATGCTGCTTGGCCTGCTGTGTTCATCCAGCCTCACATTTTATTACCCAAGAGAGATGACCTGGTTTTAGATATCATTCGGGACCAAGACTCAGAGACAAAGCAAGACGACTCTGCGATTTGATGTAGAAACTGCTGACACTCGGAAGCCTGCAGCCCTCCTCCAATTCTCAAGTCAGAAGTGTGTCAATGACGGTGCAGATCCAACAACACTGAAAACAATCTTGAGTCTAGGCCAAAGCAGCCCCTTGATTGGCACCGTATCCATTCTCTCCACAGACAACTCCAAGAGACAATAATGTGTCCCTGTACAAGATGCACTGCCACATTTTTTACCCACTATTCTGACACACACCTTTCCAGACTTAGAAAACTCATCTTCAAGGGCAAGGACATCAGACATGGTAGCACTAACCCCAGTGAAAATCACCTCCAAGCTACTCTCAAACTTATTTGGAAATGAATGTTTGTTACTGAGTCAATCTTCGTAATCTCTTTTGGAATAGCATTGTGGGTCTCTGTACATCAACATGAAGCTGTTCAAGAAGTCAGTTCATGCTGGACAATCAGCAACAGCTATGTCTCATTAAAGAATAAATAAATCGGAAAGAAATCCTTCTGAGAGTCACAGGCAAATGGGTACTTTTTTTGTTCACTCAGCAGATCGTGGGCTATTACCAATTTTGAAAATGACAAATGAAGCTTTTGTTTGGGTGGGTATTGACAGCAGCTGCCCCCAAAATGAAAAAAAAAAATGGGAACTGCAGATGCTGGAGAATCCAAGATAACAAAGTGTGGAGCTGGATGAACACAGCAGGCCAAGCAGCATCTCAGGAACACAAAAGCTGACATTTCGGGCCGAGACCCTTCATCAGAAAAGACGGAGGAGGAGACGGTTCTGAAATAAACAGGGAGGGGGGAAGGCAGATTGAAGATGGACAGAGGGGAAGATAGGTGCAGAGGAGACAGACGAGCAATAAAGAAGGAGAGGATCAAATATGAAGGTAGGCTAGCTAGTCATATTAGAAATCACAGTGAAAGCTTCTTTCAATACATAAGAAACAAACATGAGGCAAAAGTAGACACTGGGCTGCTCCAAATTGATGCTGGAAGGCTAGTGATGGGAGATAAGGAAGTAGCTGAAGGACTTAATAAGTATTTTGTGTCAGTCTTCACAGCGGAAGACATGAGTAGTATGCCAACACTTAGGGAGAGTCAGGGGGCAAAGTTGAGTATGGTAGGCATTACAAAAGAGAAAGTGCTAGAACAGCTAAAAGGTCTAAAAATTGCTAAATCTCCTGACTCCGAAGGGCTACATCCTAGAGTTCTGAAGAAGGTGGCTGAGGAAATAGCAGAGGCTTTGGATGTGATCTTTCAAAAGTCCCTGGAGTCAGGGTAAGTATCTCTGGTTTTTACAACAGTCCTTTTCCTATTTTAGTCCACAATTGAAAATATAGGACAATAAAAAAAAGGTCTTTAAAACACACAGGTATTTCACTTCAACACACTGCAAGAAACACAAATATATCCCCACCCCGACTCAATGCTCCCCACTCTCTGCAATACAAAATGCACAGATAATCCCCTCTGATGCAATGCAAGACAAACAGACACTGCCCTTTGGTACAATGTAAAACACAGAACTACTCACCACTGCAATGAAAGGCAAAGATATACCCTGCATACTGTTTGTCTTCACATAGTATGCTGCAAAACACACAGCTATTGCCAATTCCACTACACTGCAAGACACTGGGAATATCTAATGCTCACTCTTGCCCTATTCTGAACACGTCTCCATTATCGTAACAGCATCACATGCTAATGTGGGTACCTGTGCCTGCAGTTCACCAACCTTATGATCAAAGAACAAGTGTAGGCCACTTCAGCCCTTCAAGCACATTCTGACATTCAATACGATCATGGCTGATCTGGTTTTCACCTCAACTCTACATTCTGACAGATCCCAGATAACCTTTTAATGGTAATTTATTGGTAATCAAGAATCTATCTACCCCTGCCTTAAAAATATTTCAAGATGATGCACCCACTCCATTCAGATCAAGAAATTCCAAAGACTCAATCCTTAGAGGAAAAAAAATGTTTTATTACCTTAGTTACCAGGCTTCGTGTATTTTCGCACATATACTGTAAAGCCTAATTTAATTGATCTGATTTTTATACTCTTGTTCTAACCCCAACTAATACAAGGTTGCCAATTTATGAACACCCTACTTATGAACACTTTCATTCAGACATGTCATTTTAAAGACCTTACATGTGAACATTTCCTGTAGTTACAAATGGCAATTTTTATTGTTATTGTCCTACATTGTGTTCCGACATACAAACTGAGAACACAACTCAGATACAAACATGTTGTATGTTTCAAACGTCTTCAGAAAACATAAATATATTACACCAACTGCTCCCCTTATCTATCCTGCTTGTTACCTCTTCAAAAATTCTAATAAATTTGTGAGTCCCTTTTTCCTTTTGAAAAAATGTGGTAGCCTGAATGCTGAGATCAAGTCAGGTGATTTTCCATGGCTACCTTTTGTAAAATTTTAAGATCATCATTAAAAGAAAGGTAGTTGTAGAAGGTTGCACACTGATTACAGTTCTTGTTTTAACATGACAATATATACACCCCCCAAAAGATCCTGTGATCTTGTAGGGGAGACTAGAGAACAGATTAAAAACCTCCAGTCAATTTTCAAGAGAAAAAAAGTATGGGAAATTCCTTTCTGCCCTCCGAAACAATTGAAACTAGTTTACGAAAACTGTGGTCCTGAAAATGAGATAGCAAGAACTGCAGATGTTGAAGTCAGAGTCAGTACAGTGTGGAGCTGGAGGAACACAGCCAGTCAGTCAGCATCAGAGGAGCAGGAAAGTTGGCATTTCAGGTTTACGCCCTTCATCAGTTTGTAAACTCGAAATATCAACTTTCCTGCTCATCTGAAGCTGCCTGAGCTGCTGTGTTCCACCAGCTGCACACTGTATTGACTCTGATTAATGGTATATTATGCCTGCTTTTTGTGCAATGTGATTTCTGGCCCATTCAGAAATGATCCACCCATTCCCTGATTTCACCATTCAGTACCTTAGTGAATTGATGTTTGCTACATCAATCCACAGCCTGCCCCACAAGTTTACCATTCTCTGGGGAAAAAACCCACCTTGTGAAATTGAATCAAATCTACTCTTAAACAACATCAAGTTGTACCCCTGGCCTGTCTTAACCTATTTAATCGGAACAACCTGTTGACTTGAACATGGTCTGTTCCCTATATCATCATCTATACCTTAATTCGATCACCCCAATGTCTGTGCTTCTCTGAAATGTAGTGTTGCAGCAATTTTTTTATCTTTATAAATGATGTAGCTTTTACTGGGAATTAGTTTGCTGATATTTCGCTGCACTTCCAATTTCTCAATATCACATACCATCTAAGTATAACTCTAGTGTACAAATCATTTGAACTGCCAACTGATCAAGGTTTTGTGGTAGCAAAGACTAGCATGCTTCATCATGTAACCAGTTGTTTTACAAATGCAGCCAGGATCCTGTTCTCTGTCAATATTGCTTTATGACATTACTCTTGAACTTCAGGAATGTATACACTAGAGTGCCCAAAACGTCAGCTTTTGAGCTCCTCAGATGCTGCTTGGCCTGCTGTGTTCATCCAGCTTCACACTTTATTATCTTGGATTCTCCAGCATCTGCAGTTCCCGTTATCTCTGCCCAAATCTCTTTCCTTGACCACGTTCTTTGATGCTTTTAAGTGAACTGCATAGGGTGAATATTAACATACACTCAAGAATAGTAGTGCATTTTTTCAAAGTAAATATTATTTGCCAGTAATAAGCCCAACAACCATCATCCAGCCAAGATCCGCCTGAAACATTCAAATCTTATCTACTTGCTGATACTCCCATCGATTTTCGTATCAGCTGTAAATGTGCACACTATGATCCACATCTTTGTTGAGTTAAGATAGTAAAGAGCTACAGCACCAACGTTGATCTGTATGGAAGCAAGTTGTGTCAAACAGTGAAACAGATCTGCAATAGTAATAAAATCCATACCTTAGTAATTCCCTCAAAGTACATATCGCAGCAGGTTGAACTAATAGGGCAATAATTATCCAAAGCCCATAATTCTCCTTTACACGGGGACTATATTAGCAAATGCTTGGAGGACTGTGTACCAAAGGAGTCAATCAGAGTGTTTCCCAAATGTAAACCTTGGATGAACCAGGAAATCTGCTCCCTACTGAAGTCTTGATGCACAGCATTCAAGTTGGGTGACCTGGATCAATACAGAAAATCCAGATATGCCCTCTGCAAAGCCATCAGGGAAGTCAAGAGGCTGTAGTGGACCAAGTTAGAGGCCCAGACCCATCAAACAGACTCCTGTCATCTATGGCAAGACCTAAGCAACTACAAAATGCAACAGTGTAAGATAGCAGACAATGACACATCCTTCCTCGACATCCAATGCTTTCTGTGCTAGTTTGAGCGGAATTCCACCAGCATGGCAATACCTGACTCAACAGCCCCAGACACACCTGTTCCCTCTGTTGTTCTTCCTGGGAGTCGACCCAAGGAAAGCAATGGGCCCAGACAGTGTCTCCGGCCAAGCACTCAAATCCTGTGTGGACCAACTGGTGGAGACATCTTCAACCTCTCCCTCCTACTAGCTGAAGTCCCTAATTGTTTCAAGAAGACCACCATCATCCCTATACCCAAGAAAACACATGCGGTGTTCCTTAATGACGATTGCCCAATAATTCTGACTCCAATAATCATGAAGTGCTTTGAGAGGCTGCTTTGTGGTTCACATCAACTCCAGTCATCCAACCTATCTTGATTTCTACAGTTTACCTGCCAACATAATAGATCCACAGAGGATGCCATATCTCTAGCCCTGCACTCACCCCTGGAACATCTGCACAACAAAGACACATAGGCCAGACTCCTGCTCATTGACTACAGCTCTGCCTTCAACACCATTATCTCCTCCACACTGATCTCAAAACTGGGTGACCCTGGTTTCAGCTCCGCTCTCTACAATGGGATCGTCAGCTTTCTGACCCATTGGCTGCAATCAGTGAGGATAGGTAACTGCACCTCCTCCACAATAACACTCAACACTGGAGCCCCCCCACCAAGGATGTGCCCTCAGCAGCCCCCCCCCCACCCACTGCATTCCCTACGAATGTGCTGCCAAATTTCGAATGAACGCCATTGTGCCCATAAGGTCCCTGACCGACTTCTACAGATGCACCATTGAAAGCATACTGCCTGGGTGCATTACAGCCAGGTATGGCAACTGTTCTGCCCAGGACCATAAGAAACTACAGAAGGTGGTGTGCAAAGCCCAGACCATCACGGAAGCCAACCTTCTATCCATGGACTCTACTTACACGTCTCGCTGCCGCGGAAAGGCGACCAACATCTTCAAAGCCCTATCGCATCCTGGTAATGATCTCTTACAAGCTCTTCCATCAGGTAGAAGAAACAGAAGTCTGAATGCACATGCAAATAAGTTCAGGAACAGCTTCTTTCTGGCTATTATCAGACTGTTGAATAGACTGCAGCCTCAAATAATGTAACCTGCAATGTAACCTGTATGCCTCTAAGTCTTTTGATATGTACACCCTTTGTTTGCTGTAATCTGCATGTACTGTTCGTAAACAAAGCTTTTCATAGTATTTTAGTACATGTGACCATAAAATCAATCAAATCAATTCTCTACTTCTTCTGAGACAGATTTCTAAAGTTGCAGAACCGTCTTGGAGAAAAGATCTCTCTGCATCTCTGTCCTAAAAGCGTGACCCCCTAATTTTCAAACAGTGCTCCCTAGTTCTGGACTATCAGACAAGAGGAAACATCCTTGCCACATCCACTGATGAAGATCATTCAGTACTTGCTATGCTACAATCATGTCACCTCTCACTCTTCTAAACTCCAGTGGAAACAAGCCCAGAATGTCCAACCTTTACCCCCTAAGCCAACAGTTCATTCCAGGAATTAGTCTTGCAAGCTTTCTATTTGTATCCTTGCCTAAAAAGGAGACCAAAATTGTATACAGTACCCAGATGTGATATCGCCACTGCCCTGTATAATCAAAGGGTAACGCCATTACTTTTAAGTTCAATTCCTCTCATGATAAAGGATAGCATTTCATTCCTTTCTGTTTACTATGTCCATCAGCTAATCTTCTGTCCTAACATGTTACACCCTATATCATAAGCTCCTATTTTGCACAATAACCTTTTACATGGCACCTTATAAAATACCTTATAGAAATCCAAGTGCAGTACTTCTACAGGCTCCTTTTATCCACAACGCATGTTAGTTTTGCAAAAAACTCCAATGAATGGTCAAACATTTTTTCTTTCGATAAAACTATGCTGATTGTTCCTGGCTACCTTGAGTGTTTCTTGAATAGAGGAATTATATTTGCTTGTTTCCAATTTTATAATGTCCTGGCTGAGGTAAGCTAAGGCAACACAGTAATTGGATTTGTGTGGTGATACCCCCATTTAGAGTGCTTTGTGCACAATGCTTTTTTGTTTGAGTGATTTTAAGAACAGAGGTTTCTTGAATGGTGATGCCAACATTACCTTCAATTTCAATTTAGCATGCTTGACAAATTATTTCTGTGCATGCATTAAGAAGCATACTTTTGCCCAGTATCTGCTAGCTCCCCTGCCAAACTGCCAGTGTCCCTTTTGATCTGTCAGGTCCCATCTCCGGGTTATCCC
Organism: Stegostoma tigrinum; assembly: GCF_030684315.1. Classification (NCBI taxonomy): domain Eukaryota; kingdom Metazoa; phylum Chordata; class Chondrichthyes; order Orectolobiformes; family Stegostomatidae; genus Stegostoma; species Stegostoma tigrinum. The sequence continues at coordinate 35,140,133 of NC_081382.1, forward strand.
TGGGACAGAACCTGCACAGCGACTCTCTAGAAGGGATGCAGTTTGCCTGATTGGTTGAAATTCATGTTGGTATGCAATGGCGAAGACTGACCAGGAGCCAGTCAGGCCAGCCCATTGCATGTTCTCCAGGACCGTGTTCAGGCCCAGATCTATGTACATCATCATTTACCATTGAGAGCCTTGCAGCAACCAGATGTTCTGGGCATTCTGGCGAAGTTTGCCGATGATACGAAGATAGGTGGACAGGCAGGTAGTACTGAGGAGGTGGGGAAACTACAGAAGGATTTAGACAGTTTAGGAGAGTGGTCCAGGAAATGGCTGATGAAATTCAATGTGAGTAAATGTGAGGTTTTGCACTTTGGAAAAAGGAATACAGGCATGGACTATTTTCTAAATGGTGAGAAAATTCGTAAAGCAGAAGTACAAAGGGATCTGGGAGTGTTGGTCCAGGATTCTCAAAAAGTTAACTTGCAGGTAGAGTCCGTAATTAAGAAAGCGAATGTAATGTCATCTTTTGTCTCAAGAGGATTGGAATATAAAAGCAGCGATGTGCTTCTGAGGCTTAACAAAGCTCTAGTTAGGCCCCATTTAGAATACTGTGTCCAATTTCGGGCCCCACATCTCAGGAAGGACATACTAGCCCTGGAGTGTGTCCAGCGGAGAATCACACGGATGATCCCTGGAATGGTAGCTTTAACGGATGATGAATGACTAAGGATCCTGGGATTGTACTCATTAGAGATTAGAGGGTTGAGGAGAGATCTAATAGAAACTTACAAGATAATGTATGGCTTAGAAGTGGTGGACGCTAGGAAGTTGTTTCCGTTAGGCAGGGAGGCTAGGACCCGTGGGCACAGCCTTAAAATTAGAGGGGATAAATTTAAAACTGAAATGAGATGACATTTCTTCAGCCAGAGAGTGGGGGGCTTGAGGAATTCATTGCCATGGAGTGCAGTGGAGGCCGGGACGTTAGATGCCATCAAGGCAGAGATCGGCAAATTCTTGATCTCAGAAGGAATCAAGGGCTATGGGGAGAGTGCAGGGAAATGCCCGTTAGCCATGATTTAAATGGCGGAGTGAATTTGATGGGCTGAATGGCCTTACTTCCACTCCTATGTGTTATGGTCTTATGGTCTAAATACACTAACTGCAAGAAATGTTCCCAGAGCAGGTACAGAAGGTCTGCCAGCAGCTGCTGCCGGAAGCATTTCTGCTCTGCAAATGTGTTTTCCTCCTCATTGTGCAGTTTGTTTTGGTTGGTTTAGATGCCATTTACATTATTTTCAGGTAGAGCTTATTGTATTTGATGAAGTTGCAGTGAACAGAGAGAACGTAGTAGATAGCTCTCATTGTGGAATAGGAGCCTAAAACAACATTTTACGTGTTTTCTTCTGGCAAAATTATGTGTGTTCAGTGTGAAAATTGAATTATCAGCCTTGAACACTGTTTCTTGGGAGCACAGTAGGCATCTAAATGAAGGATAGTGTATACTTCAGTACTTTACTCTTCTGATTGTAAGCACACTAAACCACGGTAGGAGCTCATCTGTTTCTCTTGCTCTTTATAAGTCCGCCCCAGGCAGGCTTAGAAGTGAAAAACTCCTATGTTTTGACAGTAACAACTTTTGACAGGAAAGATCTTTGGTTTAGTGAGCCCACCTAACCACAGGAGTCTTCTGCAACGTTTCTGAAAACTTTAAAGCTCATTTGCTGACATGTGCTTGTCTGCTTACTTCCTGAAGTTGTTTAGGGTTTCTTGTTCCATCACCCGTGCCAGCAATCTGTTCCACATACTAATCTCTTATTTTAGAAACAATGTTCCTCCTGGGTTTTCTTTTTTCTTTCGTTGTTCATAATATAGAAATTCTGCTCATGGCAGAACACCTCTCTTGGATCCATGTTTTAAAAAAAATTCCTTGTTGAGAAACCGCTTCACTGGCAAGGGCATTCTGATTCCCCTGGGTTGGTGGTAGTGAGCCACCTGCTTGAACTGCTCCAGTCCATGTGGTGTGGGGCCACCTACAGTGCTGTTAGGAAGGGAGTTACAGGAATTTGACACAAAGATAGTGAAGGAATGAGAATATAGTTCCAGTAAGGAAGGCTTATGGCTTGGAGGGAAACTTCCAGGTGATGGTGTTTCCATGCATCTACTATCCTTGTCCTTTTATTTAAAGTGGTCATTGGTTTGGAAATTGCTCCCCAGTGGAGCCTTAGTGAGTTGCTGATCTGTAAATTTGTTCAAGTCTTTCATAATTTTAACCACTTCTATTACGTCCAATTTGGTACTTTGCTTTAATGAACTGAGAGACTCAGTTTGGTCTACCTTTCCACACACTTCCTTCCCTTTAGTTCTGAGACCAACATGTAGATCTTTCCATTTACTGTTTGCAGTAACTGAATATCCTCCTTGAAATAGGCAGATCAAAACAGCACAGAGCAAACTAATTTAGATCCTATCAGGTCCAAGCAGAGTTTTAAAACAACTTCCTGGATTTATATATCATCCCAATATTCTGTTTGCTCTTTTTAATGGCTAAAGAACATGGTTATTATAGTTTCGTGACGTGTCTACCAGAACCCAAGATCTCTTTCCTACTCTGACCGAAACTTTAAAATATTTACATTACAGCACAAAATCCACCTCAACGTGCTAAATCTCTTAACCTTCCTTTAGATACACTTAAATTGCATCTTCAAATCCTTCATCATTGTTCTGTTGTGAAGGATGGGTAAAGGGTGCTTTAGAGCAGGCTTGAGCCTTCTTCCCATTTGAAGTTTCCTTGAACTTATGATATCTACAAAGGCCTGTAGCCATCTCTCTCCACGAAAGAGACACAATTAATTACGTATAGCTTGAGGGTAACCACTCCATTGAATGGAGTCTGGTGAGGAGGCAGGCCTCCATGAACTAATGCAGACACCATAGGTGTTGAACTCATGCTGTTAGTTTTATTCTGCATTACACTCTAGTCATTTAACCATCTGAGTGAATTGAACTCCTATATTTATAGTATAGTTGCAAATTGACCATTGATATGCATGCTATTAAATTCTAGTCTGATATTGCTTATTTTTAACACAGTACACCGATTATCAGAATCAAATCCTCTTGTATAAACATTTAATGGGCTTGACTTACAGTTTCTTGCTTTAAAAGTTTTATTGTTTCATATATTCCATTTCCACTGCTGAGGTTATTACTTCAATGAGCCTCATACTTTAGTGTGATTTCTCAAGGGACCATGTGTTTAAAGCTAAGTAATGGCGCAGGAAGCTGGCCCAGAGCATGACCGTGTCAAATCTGCATGTTATTAAAATTGATTCCTCTTCAGAATCAAGAATTTGCAATATGCTTTGTACAGTTTTCACGTTCCTGTCCCAGCAGTGAAACTAGTTAGGGTCTTACTGGCGACGGCAGAAGCTGAAGGCTGTCTGGTTTTCTTCTTTGATACTGTGATTTTTTTTCCCACCCATGCTATGCTGAAGGCAGGAACTTTTGCATGATGTTCCTGAGAGAGTAAGAAATAGGAATGAGGCTATATGGCCCCACTGGCCTGTTCAGCCATTCATTAGGAACATGGGTGATCTTCTACCTCAGCTCCACTTTCCTATCCTATACCATATCCTAGTACAGTTTCACAGGTACAAGGAATCTTTAGTATCTTCTACAAATAGCTATGTTTCATCTGTGAAGCTAGACTATAGAGTCATGATGAGCTAATTGGCTCTGGGTCTGTCACAAATAAGCCCTTTTTTTGTTATCGCGATGTCTGCATACATCTTTAAGCCAGTTGCTTGGTAGTGATCATCCCCATTGAGAGCGCTGATTCTTTTTAAGCTTGTTATATTCCAGCAGCACTTAGACTAATTATCGGGCAATCAGCACAGATAAGGGGTTGACAAAAGAAACAGAGGAAATCAGAATATCTTTTCACACAGTGAGTTATGACCTGAAGTACATCCCCTGAGAGGGGCTGAGTTGAGATTTTCAGAAAGGATTGAAAAAATACTTAAAGGTTTGCAGGACTATGGGAAAAAGACCAGGCCAGTGGAACTAATTGAAGCTTTTTGAAAGAACTGAAGTAGGCTTGACAGGTTAAATGGCCTCATTCTGTGCAATACATTCTATGAAGCTAGTCCTTAACAGATGACTATTGTTCATTACTACAGAAGATGGTGCATTTAATTATTGATCATGGGGCAAGGAAGGGAAACTCTTCATTGTGATACTTGACAGCCAAAATTTACTTGAATTATCATGTTCAGGAACAGAATGATGCTGTGATTTATATTGTATTAATATCCTTTAACTCTGGCAGTGCTCCTGAACATTATCTGTTGGTGATAATGGGAACTGCAGATGCTGGAGAATCCAAGATAATAAAATGTGAGGCTGGATGAACACAGCAGGCCCAGCAGCATCTCAGGAGCACAAAAGCTGACGTTTCGGGCCTAGACCCTTCATCAGAGAGGGGGATGGGGTGAGGGTTCTGGAATAAATAGGGAGAGAGGGGGAGGCGGACCGAAGATGGAGAGAAAAGAAGGTAGGTGGAGAGGAGAGTATAGGTGGGGAGGTGGGGAGGTAGGGAGGGGATAGGTCAGCCCAGGGAAGACGGACAGGTCAAGGAGGTGGGATGAGGTTGGTAGGTAGGAGATGGAGGTGCAGCTTGGGGTGGGAGGAAGGGATGGGTGAGAGGAAGAACAGGTTAGGGAGGCAGAGACAGGTTGGACTGGTTTTGGGATGCAGTGGGTGGAGGGGAAGAGCTGGGCTGGTTGTGTGGTGCAGTGGGGGGAGGGGACCTCATCCCACCTCCTTGACCTGTCCATCTTCCCTGGGCTGACCTATCTCCTCCCTACCTCCCCACCTATACTCTCCTCTCCACCTACCTTCTTTTCTCTCCATCTTCGGTCCGCCTCCCCCTCTCTCCCTATTTATTCCAGAACCCTCACCCCATCCCCCTCTCTGATGAAGGGTCTAGGCCCGAAACGTCAGCTTTTATGCTCCTGAGATGCTGCTGGGCCTGCTGTGTTCATCCAGCCTCACATTTTATTATCTGTTGGTGATTTCTTTTATGAGATAGTGTCAGTACACTCTCTTAGTTACAAATTTGATAAGTCCAGACAGCCAAATTAAGTTTACCAACTTTATGCAGTAATCAGCTAAGCTGGAAATACTGGGATTTTTTTGGCCAATATTGAGATGATGATCTCACCCTGGCTGGTGATAGGAGATATTCCTATTGTTTATCAACAACAAAGTTAGGGAAAAAACAGCCCCTTCCTCAGGATCCCCTCTGTTCAAATTGACTGAAGACAGAATCTCCCTTTGTTGTGTTCTCCATTCACTCATCCTGATCAGATAACCTCTCACTCATTATCAAAGTGGCCTTGTAAAGAATGTTAATTATACTAAGCTCTAGAAGGTTTCCTGTGGCCCTTGATGAAGTTGTCAACAAGTTTGGGAACTCAGCAGAAAGGCATGAGATTTCACAAACACATAAAAGGGACAATAATTTTTTCAATCTAAGGATGAGGTGGTAGATTTCCTTAGGAGGAATAAGACTTCACATTCCTTAATAATATGAGTTTAAATGAACATTGGAAGAAAGGGATTTGAGATTACAAATTTACACTATAAGTAAGCCAGACAAACCACAAACAAAGCATAAAAAAGATGTTTTGTCCTGTGAGGGAATCCAAAACAAGTGTTATAAATGCCAGTTGCTAATAAATCCAATGAAGAATTCAAGGAAAGTTTCTTTAACTGGGTGTGGTGAGATTGTGAAACCTGGAAATGTTATAGCACAGAGAGCACCCATTCAGTCTAAGGTGACACCACCACGTGACTAGATTATCTGCCCATTCTAATCTCATTTGCCAGCACCTGATTCATAGCCTTGTAGGTTTTAGCACTTCAGCTGCAGATCCAGGTTCCTTTTAAATTAGTGGAGGAGTTCTGCCTCAGCCACAGAACTAGGCAGCAAATTCCAAACACCTACCACCTTCTGGATGTTGACATTTTTCTTCATGTCCCCTTTAACTCTTTCACCAATCACCTTAAACCTGGTATTAACCAGTTTTATCAACCCCTCAAGGGTAACTGGGGCAGGCAATATATGCCGGCCAGATAGTCACACCCACATCCAAGTGAATAGGAAAATTATTTCGTACACCTCAATTAAGTCACCCCTCATCCTTTTCTATTCCTAGGAAATATCCCTAGCCTATCCAGTCTTTCCCCATAGTTGCAATTTTCAAGTGGTGACAACAATTCTGTAAATTTCTTTTGCACCCTGTCTAGAGCAATTATATCTTTAATGTGATCAGAACTGAACACAAAACTCCAGTCTTAGCCTAACCAGTACTGGCAAAGTTCCAACATTACATTCTTGCTCTTATATTCACTACCTTGCCTAATGATGGAAAGCATCAAATATGCATTCTTTGTCATCTTATCATGCCACCTTCAGGTACCTGTGGGCACGCACTCCAACGTTTTTCATTGTGTCCATTCCTCGCTGCACTGTCTTCTTTATAATGTATTCCCTTGCTTGGTTTGCCCTTCCCAAGTATATAACCTTACATTTCTACAGATTGAATTCAATTTGCGACTTCTCTGCCCACTCAGCCGAACGATTGTTATCTTACTGCAGTCAACAATCGTCCTTCTCCATAGGTGTGGCTTAGGCTAGTAGTATTGTTGCCATTTAAGGGAAAGTTAGATAAACACATAAAGGAGAATGCATTAGAGTTACACAGTGATAGGGTGAGATAAAGTAAGGGGAGAACTGGCTTGAATAGAGCCTTGGTATGAACTAGCTGGACTGAGTAGCCTGTTTCATTGTACATTGCATGTAACATTAAATATGTACACAAATCAGAAAAATGTATTTGACACATCCATAGTCTCAGTTAAGACGTGATGAGTGACGGTTTGTGGTACCCCTGAGATATTTTGATGTGAGGCCAAAGCTGCGTTACTTGTATCAAATGTTGCATTAGCATTCTGTGCCCAAAGCCTGAAAGCCAACCATGAGCCAGAAAAGTTTGTAAATTTCAGATCATTCTTTAAGAATGAGACCATGTCTAAATCCCTGCAAAGAGCTAGGTAAATTACGCTTTTGTTTATTGAAAGTATCCAACCATTGTTTCAGCATTGGGTCCTTTTGATTGACTCATTACATTTATAACATAGATTTTCTTTAAATTTGCTGATTTTCTAACCATAATTGTGCCTCTTAAGATGAATCACTAAATCTGGTAATTGAGATGAAAGATTCTGCTATACTTATTTATTTTTCACATTTTTAAGGGTATTTTCTCAACCCATGATTTTTCTTTCACAAGTGCAAGAAAACTGAATTCAAGAGACAATTAGTTGCCTTTCATGAGATGAATGAGAATGAGATTGTGAAAGTAAGATTGAACCTTTCTAAGCCTGAATGTTTTATTGTTATTTTGTGCTGTTGATGGGTTATCTTTGCCAATAGTACACCAAAGTTGGCTGAATGGAATGCATGGAATAACAGCAAGAAAGTTTCCTTCAGTTATATTCCCTTTCCTTCTGTCTTCCATAAAGAAGGTTGTGGATTCTGAATGGCTCTTCTCATTGTTGTAATGTAACTCAGTATATAGTAGAAAATGTCACTGATTTTATTTCTGCTCTTGGAAAGATGAGTTAGGAGGCACGATTGAGAGCAAAGCTGAAAATGCATGTTAGATCAGTTATCTAACGTGTTCCTGACCATGAGAGAACTTGTAGATGACGTAGGGTCAGTTAGGCAACATTTTGGCTCATTAATGAGCGAGGTAGAAGAAAGATCCTAGCATTGCTTAAATCTTCCCAACTGTAGTCAGGCTTCTCCTACATCCCTCTGAGTCTGGAGAAGGCCTCCTGCCAACAGACTACGAGGTTATCAACATCTCTCCTTCTGGATCTGGTGGTCAAAAGCCACCAATGGGAATGGTTTACTGTCACACTGTTGGCCTGCCAGCTGTGGCCATGCATATATTTAAATCTTTCACAATAAGCCTTCATGGTCTCCTTCCTAAATTAGCAGGCAAACCTGCTCCTCTTTAATTGGACATAGTTCCAAGAGGCAGCTTTGTAATTGCCGATCTCTGGAAAGATCAGGACCGACATTCTGGTCATGGCCATTTTCATGTTCCCGACCTGTTATTGAAGCCAACATCAAATTTGTGACCCAGGGAATATTCAGCCTACCAAATACAGTTCCAGTCTACTAATTATTCCGTCTAATTTAGCTGAAATGATAATTTTACACCTCAAGAGATGGGTAACATGGAATAATTTGCTCTGGAGCATCACAAGGGCATATGTCTTTATAGTTAATGATTTTCTGTGCTGTGCTATCAAACCATAAGACCATAAGACATCGGAGTGGAAGTAAGGCCATTCGGCTCATCAAGTCCACTCCGCCATTTAAATCATGGCTGATGGGCATTTCAACTCCACATCCCTGCACTCTCCCCGTAGCCCTTGATTCCTTCTGAGATCAAGAATTTGTCAATCTCTGCCTTGAAGGCATCCAACGCCCCAGCCTCCACTGCAGTCCATGGCAATGAATTCCATAAGCCCACCACTCTCTGGCTGAAGAAATGTCGTCTCGTTTCAGTTTTACATTTACACCCTCTAATTTTAAGGCTGTGCCCTCGGGTCCTAGCCTCCCTGCCTAACGGAAACAACATCCTAGCGTCCACCACTTCTAAGCCATACATTATCTTGTAAGTTTCTATTAGATCTCCCCTCAACCTTCTAAACTCTAATGAATACAATCCCAGGGATCCTTAGCCGTTCATCGTACGTTAAAGCTACCATTCCAGGGATCATCCGTGTGAATCTCTGCTGGAGACGCTCCAAGGCTAGTATGTCCTTCCTGAGGTGTGGGGCCCGAAATTGGACACAGTATTCTAAATAGGGCCTAACTAGAGCTTTATAAGGCCTCAGAAGCACAGCGCTGCTTTTATGTTCCAACCCTCTTGAGATAAACGACAACATTACATTCGCTTTCTTAATTACGGACTCTACCTGCAAGTTAGCCTTTAGAGAATCCTGGACCAACACTCCCAGATCCCTTTGTACTTCTGCTTTACGAATTTTCTCACCATTTAGAAAATAGTCCATGCCTGTATTCCTTTTTCCAAAGTGCAAAACCTCACATTTACTCACATTGAATTTCATCAGCCATTTCCTGGACCACTCTCCTAAACTGTCTAAATCTTTCTGCAGCTTCCCCACCTTCTCAGTACTACCTGCCTGTCCACCTATCTTCGTATCATCGGCAAACTTAGCCAGAATGCCCCCGGTCCCTTCATCCAGATGATTAATATATAAGGTGAATAGCTGCGGCCCCAATACTGAACCCTGCGGGACCCCACTCGTCACCAAAACAAGTGCTCTTGGATTCTACATCTTGAGCAAGTTACAGATACTTTCTTCATTGAGTACCCATTCTGAGCTAAGCCACTAAGGGTGTCAATTTCCTTCTTGTACACTGCAATTCCAGCAAGGTAAATCATGCGTAATTTGAAGAATCCAGTGAATCCTGAATGAAAGTGCAATTGTATGGCTGTTTGTTTGTTGACCCTATGTTTTTGGATGAGGACTGAATCACGTTTAGTTGTGATGATTACAGAAATTGAATGACCTCTTTACATTTCAATGCCATCTGATTAGTGAGGCAAGATAAGCGATAAATAGACACCCATTAAACCTTATGCAGTGTTTTCAAGAAAAATGAATGGAAAAGTATTAGGGAATCGTGAAAAGTAATTTGGTAAAGTAAGCAGAGTGGTTATGATTTTGTTTTGATCTAGGTACTGAAATGGGTTGAAAGAACCATCCAGGCTTCTAAAGTCCATTTGCTGTCCACTGATCATAAGGAGAAGGAGGAGCATCTCTGGCTGGTGCCCTTTGACCCTAACCTAAAAGAAGTCACCATTTCTCTTAGTGGCCCCACACCAGCCATAGAAATTCGGGATCCCTTGGGTAAGATATAAGAGGATAAATATACTTGGCTACTTGATATTACAAAATTTGAACATTGCTGATAAAAGAGACATGTTGTCAAAGCCATTGATCTTATCTGGACAGAATCACAAGAATGTGAAATCTCAAAAGGAATAAAAATTTATACTGCATGAGAAGCAGCGTCTGATTTGTAGACAATTAAACTCTGACTGGCCGAGGCTTTGCTGTAGGGAATTCATCAGGCTGCGGATAGCTACAAAGCTTTTGTTTGAATTCAAACCAGACTAGTCAACTCTGATTGTTCAGAAGGAGGAAATTGCTGTCCCCAAGGTTTTGTTCAGTTGTAAAGGGTGCAGTATATTGTTTAGATGTATTTGCAAAAGAGGTGATCCTGTGTGTGAAAATGTGGTTTCTTAAGTACATACATGAACCACACCGAACCTAAGTGTCAGGATTGTTTAGCAAGTGTCATCCACTTGCAGAATCACAGCTAATCACATCATTCGATAAGATTCCCCACAGTAGGCTATTGTACAAAATGCAGAGGAATGGAATTGTGGGAGATATAGCAGTTTGGATCGGAAATTGGCTTGCTGAAAGAAGACAGAGGGTGGTAGTTGATGGGAAATGTTCATCCTGGAGACCAGTTACTAGTGGTGTACTGTAAGGGTCGGTGTTGGTCCACTGCTGTTTGTCATTTTTATAAATGACCTGGATGAGGGCGAGGATGGGTTAATAAATTTGCAGATGACACCAAGGTGGGTGGAGTTGTGGAGAGTGACAAAGGATGCTGTAGGTTGCAGAGAGACATAGATAAGCTGCAGAGCTGGGCTGAGAGGTGGCAAATGGAGTTTAATGCAGACAAGTGTGAGGTGATGCACTTTGGTAGGAGTAACCGGAATGCAAATTACTGGGCTAATGGTAAGATTTTTGGTAGTGTAGATGAGCAAAGAGATCTCAGTGTCCATGTACACAGATCCTTGAAAGTTGCCACCCAGGTTGACAGGGCTGTTAAGAAGGCATACAGTGTTTTAGCTTTTATTAATAGAGGGATCGAGTTCCAGAAACAAGAGGTTATGCTGCAGCTGTACAAAACTCTGGTACGGCCGCACTTGGAGTATTGCGTACAGTTCTGGTCACCGCATTATAAGAAGGATGTGGAAGCTTTGGAAAGGGTGCAGAGGAGATTTACTAGGATGTTGCCTGGTATGGAGGGAAGGTCTTACGAGGAAGAGCTGAGGGACTTGAGGCTGTTTTCGTTAGAGAGAAGAAGGTTGAGAGGTGACTTAATAGAGACATATAAAATAATTAGGGGGTTAGATAGGGTGGATAGGGAAAGCCTTTTTCCTAGGATGGTGACGGCGAGCACGAGGGGGCATAGCTTTAAATTGAGGGGTGAAAGATATAGGACAGATGTCAGAGGTAGTTTCTTTACTCAGAGAGAAGTCAGGGAATGGAACGTTTGCCTGCAATGGTAGTAGATTCGCCAACTTTAAGTACATTTAAGTCGTCATTGGATAAGCATATGGACGTACATGGAATGGTGTAGGTTAGATGGGCTTGAGATCAGTATGACAGGTCGGCACAACATCGAGGGCCGAATGGCCTGTACTGTGCTGTAATGTTCTATGTTCTAATGATAATTATTTTGTTCTAAAGTTTGCAAGCATGGATGATTAGGTACATTCAACACTGTGTCTGTTAAAAACAGCCATTGGGACATGCTATTTGATACTACTATTCAACAGACATTCGGATATAAGGCTTATGTTTTGGTATCGCACTGTCGCTGAGATGCACAAGTCACACATTGCATATTTATCAGGTAGGCAGAATGTCTTTTTGGCTTGATGCCAGCATTCTGTTTGTGAAGAATTACCACTAGTGCTGATACTGTATATAGTAGCATGAAATGGCTGGCTTCACCTGCTGATCATTTGTATGCCAGATTCCAGTGAGCAAGAATCCACAGAACAAAACAACAGTGTCAGACCTTCCTAATCTGTCACTGTCTGGCTCACTACTTGCAGTACAGTTTTGATTTTCATTTGTCTAAAATTGCTGTTTAGGTCACAAGGTCACGGGGTGTGCATGTCCAGTTTGCACTTAAATTTCTTTTAGTGAAGTGCATTTTATTTTTGCCTGGAGTAATTTAAATAGACTTGTTAATAAAAATAGTAATCTTGCTCACAGTTGGGCGTTAGAGGCTTAAAAGTTAAATGCGCCAACTTCCCACAGGAACAAATGCCTTTGGTACCATTGGTGCTTACACCAGTATCTATATTGAGAAACATTTATTGCTTTAAAATATGATTTACAGCAAAAAGAATGAGTTGAAACAAATAATCAAATGCAGAGGACCGTGAGCAACATGCCGTGCAGTGCTTTTTAAATGTCCTTAAAATCTTCCATGCTGGTCTTAATAAGTGACCTCCTGTGTTCTGGAAAATTTCTCAGTCCATCAAGGGTATAATCCTGAGGCTGCTAGATTATATAGATACAACCTGAACCATGAAGTCAGGACTAAAGTGTCAATCTCATTCAACGTTTAAATATTACTAATGTGGAAATTGTTCATACAGAAGTCGGTTCTTTTAAGATTGCAAGAAGGCACATATTTTTTAAAAAATTAAAGAAACATTTTCCATTGTTTTAGCTTGTTTGTTAAATTGTCAATTAATGCAGTTGAGTGTTCCCTTTGGATGGATAATCCTTGCATTGATGCTTTTTACATCGCCTACTTCACAATTTTATGAATTTCACTCTTTGACTCCCTTGGTGTTATTTATTGTTTGCAATGGTGAAACAGGTTAAGACTCTCCATTCTTCAACATCCTTTACATTGTTGGATTTTCCTAGTCTGTCATGCTGCAAAGTCTGGAATTATTGGGCTGCCTCTTGCAATCCAGCCAATCCTGTTTATCCACGAGCACCATGCTTGGAAGCAGTGCTAATTCTGATCAGACTTTCTTTCAGGGCGGCTCATGTGGCGAGGATTGGGTTTGAATGAACTGTTGAATATTCCAAACTCAGCACGTGTTGTCAACGTGAAAAATCCACGGCCTGGAATGTGGACAGTAAAGGTGAGGACTCAACTTGTGTTGTATCGATGGTCATTGTTTCTTTGAATCTCATTGATTTGTTTCTAATAAAGTTCAATCACTACATCGTGTTCTCTCAATTCATCTATCTTGTGTAGAGATAAGACACACACACCAACTAATTCACTCAGAACTTAAAGTTTGTATCTCCTTGACTTACACACTTTTCCACTACTTCAATCTGTAGTCTCTACAAACTCTTATTATCACCTATTAGTTATTTCCAGATTTATGCAATTTGCTCCACCTCTTTCAGTTTTGATGATTTGCGCACGATATGCTTTGACTCCTTTCCTTTGACTCTATGCATAAACACTAATCTGGATGCATTTATTAAATATTGCCCCTGCTCTTCTTCTTATACTTGCTTTATTCACTGGGGCGCTGATGAGCGAGGTTTGTTTCCTTTAAGCTCCGCAGCACTGGACGCCACTCCGCACGGATCACAGGAGTCAGTAGTATTGATTTCCGGGCTGGATTTTCTACAAAACCTACTTCAGATTTCCAAGAAACAAATGAGCGTCCGATCCAAGGTAAGTAAACCGAAACATTATATCTCTAACAAGGGCTTAACTCTACAACTAACAGGATAAGATCATGTAGTTCACTGGACAGAAACAGGTCATTTGGTGTAAAAGGTCATGTTAGTCTTTATGATCCCCAAAAATCTCTTCCCACTCCTCTTCATGTAACCCACCAAGCAAAATTTTCTCATGTTTTGGAATACTGCAAGCAAATCTGGTCCCACTGTTACAGTAAGGATGGTGTGAAACTTGAAAGGGTTCAGAAAAAGACTTAGAAGAATGTCGCCAGGGCCTGAGGCTTTGATCTGTAGAGAGAGGCTGTAAAGGCTGGGGCTGTTTTCCCTGGAGCATTGGAGGCTGAGAGGTAACTGTATAGAGGTTCGTAAAATCATGAGGACATGGATAAGATAGGTAGAAAAGTCTTTTCTGCAGGCTGGGGGAGTCCAAAAGGTGAGTGCGTAGTTTTAAGGTAAGAGAGGAAAGATTTAAAAGAGACCTAAGGAGCAACTTTTTCACACAGAGGGTGGTGCTTATATGGAATGAGCTGCCAGAGGAAGTGGTGGAGGCTGGACAATTACAACATTTAAAAGGTATCTGGATGAATATATGAATAGGAAAGGTTTAGAGGTATTTGGGCCAAATGCTGGCAATGGAACTAGATTTATTTCGGATATCTGGTCAGCCATGACACATTGGATCAAAGGGTCTGTTTCTGTGCTCTATGTCTCAAATGACTGTGGATATAGTTTCGCCCTCAATTGAATCTACTCTGGATTTTGAATTGTGGCTTATGATATTGATAGCAATAAGTGTGAAATTCTTCAGCCATTTTAATCATGGAATTAAACAATCAAGTATTTTAAAAATGTAGAGATTAATCTAACATTACAATTACTAATCAAGTAGCGGGATAATACATTTATTGTGTTAATGTATTCATGTATCCTCTGTTTTGGAGTGTTATTCTGTTGCAACATTGCTATTTAGGTAGTCATTAAATTCAGTTTTTCAAATTTGGTCTGCCCATCTCTAATTATTGATTGGAAAGTGTTTGTGAGCCACCTTGTTGAACAGCTGCTGTCTGGATGATACTAGGAAGCCATTTCCAGAATTTTGATCCAGTGACAATGAGGGGACAATGATATAGTTTGTGTCACAGAATGACACAGATTGCAGAATGGGAATGGCACATTGGTCTGCTTTGAGTGAAGATGAGGATTAATTGTGACTATTTAATTCCCTCTGGAGATTTCTTTGTTCTTTTAACATCCAGAATTTCTTGAAAAGCATTAAAGACCAATTGCCTATGTGTTTTTGTTTTAAATGTTTGTGCAGAATCAACATATCTTTGGTGAACTGCAGTAGATATGATTTATACATAAGCACGTGCTGAGTGTGGATACATGGTGGAGATGGGGGAGAATCTTCAGCATTTTCTTTTTGGGAACGCAAAATTAGAAATGGATTGTGTAGGAAATTCACAACAGGTCTGTCAGCATCTGAAGAAAGCAATACATTCATATTTCAGGTTGAATTTTTCATTAAGAAAGATGGGAAGTTGCAAATGTACCTTCAGCTACAGAAAACTCACCCCAAATGTAAGCCTCTAATCAATTGGGTAAACAAGAAATCTGCCAAAATTTGCCAACATGAACTTTCAAAATACAGAATTGCTTGTTAGGACTTTCAACTGTTGCCCCCGTTTGATATCTGAAAAATAAGACAGTGAATGTTCAAAATCGAAGGGAAGGAGCATGTCTTACCAACTGGTGAATGTCTATCTGATTGATTGTGAAATGGGGAAAATGTTCTTTGAATTGAAGGTGTCGTGTTGAAATGGGTGAGCATGGTCTGTGCAGGCAACCAGGTGTAGGATTGTTCTGATCAACCAACATTGCTCCTTATTAAGAACTCAGGGAAGGAGGTTGTTGCTGAAGTCTTGGTTCCAAATAATTAGTTAACCCAGTGTCCCAAGATCCTTGCTGGATAAACAATGGAGAGCTTATCACTAGTCCACTGAACTGATGCAAAATATGGTCTAGTTGGCTACATTCCTACTGTGGCCTTCCCCACAACTGTGGAATCTCATTCTTCAGCTCTGCTCAGTCTGAGCCTCAAGGCAAAGTGGTACGTGTCCTCGCAGGAAGAGAGTAGTTTGGTAATGTCAAACAAACAGAAATTTCCCCTTGTGGGTTTCTCATTAGTTTAGATATGAGACTTTCAAATACTGGGCTTCTGTTTGTCGCTGATATCCAAAATAAGTCTGGAAGTATGAATGCAGAATGAGAAAGCTGAAACTGAAAATTGATTTCATTTTCCAAACAAGTAATTTAATTAATTAATAAAAAGCATTCCAATCATTTGATTCCAAGGAAAAGTTCTGCAAAAATACTATGGAATCCCAAAGAGGAATTTAAATAAAACCCAAGTACTATCTTGATACCTCCATTACTGGAATTGGCTCTTTTACATCCAGAGGTTACAACCCTCCATTTTCAGTACCAAGGATCCAGTGCATATTGTAGTGTTTTCTTAATATCTCAGACTGTAACGTTCCCTCCGCTCAGTTCGCAACAAACAACTGCACCTCCCAGTCGCAAACCATTTCCACTCCCCCTCCCATTCTCTAGATGACATGTCCATCATGGGCCTCCTGCACTGCCATAATGATGCCACCCGAAGGTTGCAGGAACAGCAACTCATATTCCGCCTGGGAACCCTGCAGCCATATGGTATCAATGTGGACTTCACCAGTTTCAAAATCTCCCCTTCCCCTACTGCATCCCTAAACCAGCCCAATTCGTCCCCTCCCCCCACTGCACCACACAACCAGCCCAGCTCTTCCCCCCCCACCCACTGCATCCCAAAACCAGTCCAACCTGTCTCTGCCTCCCTAACCGGTTCTTCCTCTCACCCATCCCTTCCTCCCACCCCAAGCCGCACCCCCATCTACCTACTAACCTCATCCCACCTCCTTGACCTGTCCGTCTTCCCTGGACTGACCTATCCCCTCCCTACCTCCCCACCTATACTCTCTCCACCTATCTTCTTTATTCTCCATCTTCGGTCCGCCTCCCCGTCTCTCCCTATTTATTCCAGTTCCCTCTCCCCATCCCCCTCTCTGATGAAGGGTCTAGGCCCGAAACGTCAGCTTTTGTGCTCCTGAGATGCTGCTTGGCCTGCTGTGTTCATCCAGCCTCACATTTTATTATATTGCAACTCAGGACAGTTCACAAGAACATTATCTAGCAAAATTTGACATCAAACCGTATCAGAATATATTGGGAGGGATACCCAAAGTTATGATTGATAATGTTTTGTGAATCGCTTTGTGAAGATTTGTTTATGATATTAAGGTTAGTGGAAACAGTCGGTGAATATTAATTGTCTTTGAATATATATAAATAGGAGGCAGCAGGTACTCTGATGATGACAACTGTAACACTGAACAAATCATTTAACTTTCTCCATTTTTGATATGTCTCAGCTTCTGCATTGCCAGTCACCTTAAAGTCTATTAATAATGATAAAATAATAATTTCTTCTGACATCTCACTTTGCTGATCAATTGTTAAGGTTCTGTCAAGAAGTACTTATTATCAGTTAAATCTCTTAATGACATTGCATATGTTCTAGGATTGGAAATATTTCAATCCAAGTATTTTTACATTTTGTAGATTCATCCTTTATAACACCCCTAACTCTTATTCTCAAGGAAATTACTGTGTTCTCTTCCATTCAAGGAATCTCCACCCATGTATTGTTGAATTGCTCTGGCCTGCATCCTCCAGGGCAGCTTGACCAATTGGAACTCCTCAGTACTTCTGGAGAGACCTTGTTGAATCTGCCCATTAGGCCTCATTCCAGCCACAACACAAACACCATGTGGAAAGTTCCAGAATTCATGGCTCCTAACGAGAATTTCTTCCTGAAAGTAACAGGATACGATAGTGAAGGTTATCGTTTTCAACGTCTATCCAGTGTCTCTTACGCAAACCTGATCCCTGGTGAGATAATTAATTGCATTGTGTCGGGTCTTGCATGACATCAGGACATCCAAAAACACTTTACAGTTAAATAGTACCTTTTGGAAGCATTGTCAATATTGTAATGAGGGAAATACAGTAGTCAATTTGTGCACAACTAGCTCCCACATGTAATGGTTTGAAAATGACCACTGATTTTATAATGACATAAGTTGGTAGTTAAATATTGACCAGGATACTTAGACAACCCTCCCACTATTTTCAAATTATAGGATCTTTTTCATCCCAAAGGATAGATCAGTTATACAAAGTCCATGACTATTGAACTCCCAAGACTGAGAATTGGGCTAATTGAGTTTTTTTTAATGGGATATGGCTGTCACTGCCACCATTTACTGCCTATCCCTAATTGCCATTGGTCTGACTGTGATGTATGTGGAATCCACATGTGCCCGACCAGGCAAGGATGGCATATTTCCATAAAGGATATTAATGAAATTTATGGGACTTTACGTGGTCATCATTACTGACCAATGTTCCCTCTAATTTCCTATTGGCTACACAGACTTCTAAGGCCCATGTGGCAGTTAACGTCTGTGATTGCTGCGCATAAACATCTGAGCAGCTGCACACGAACGCAGCCACACAACTTAGAAGGAATATTGTTACTGAGACTAGCTTTGTATTCCAGATGTGTTGATTATGATATTTCCATTTTGTCACCATCTTGTCTTTGTAGAGAAAAATGACCACTGGGGTGAGGTGTTACAGGGAGTATGAATTCTGGAAAAGCTTCCTAATAAGTGGAACCACTTTAAGTTGTAGGGAAAAAATGCCAAATATGTTTGAGGTTACCCAGATGGTTTGGTTTGATGGAGTGAGCTGCCCAGGGAAGCAGCAAGGAGATGCGGGAAAAGCTTGAAAAATGTGACATTTCTATGAAGAGTTTTAAAAATTTGTTTATGGGTTATGTATCATTAACAAGACCACCATTTGTTGTCCATCCCTATTTGTCTTTGAGCAGTGGTAGTGAACTGCCGAAGAGGTTTGTTGGGCCACTTCAAATGGCAATTAAGAGTAAATTACTTTATTCTAGGTTTGGAGTCACATGTAGGCCAGACAGGATAAGGGTGGCAGATTTCCTCTTTTGTGAAGGGTATGAGTGAACCAGAGTAGATTTTAACAATAATGTGCTAATTCTTGATCATTAGTAATGACTGTCTTTTAATTCTGGATTTATTTATTAGATCAATTTAAATTCCTTTGCTTTTAGAATTGAATTTCCATCTTTGGAAGAGCAGTCTGATTCTTTGAGTATTCCAGCAATATTGCTATGCTAAAATGTTTGTGGTCTGTTTTAGGACCTCCTGTAGTGAGCATGCCCAGTCAAACTCACTGTTACTACATGCAGCCCGCATCAATTCGGTGCTCCGTGAAGAGTCTGATTCCATTCACACTGAGAATATTCAGAAATGGCACCAGAATTAAGTCAGACCGTCAGTTTCTGTGAGTATGGTGTGAAAATAATAAGGAGTTGCTGACAGTCGGAGTCAACCATTAATTGTCTTTATGTTCCTCTTTTGCCCCACATGGAGCTAACATTCCACATCCACTTATCTGAATCTAAGTGGTGACTGCTAGAAGGCTATTTAGCTGTAGGGTCTTCACTGCAGCACTTCTTTGGATGCCCTCATTTAATATCATCACACATCCTTCTTTGCAAGAAACGCTGAATATTTCTAAGAAGTAGGGACTCTGGATGCTCATATTGGGTAGAGAATCGGGCCTTTTACCCAAACAACAATGTCACTAGGGTCCACTCAAGCTTCTTATTGTGTTTTCTCATGTAAATCTACCATTGTAACTCCTTCCTCAAAAACGTATCATGCTTTCTCTTAATTATAGCAATATCTCTCCCTTTTGTAGTGAACTCCACATTTTCACTGCTCTCTGAGTACAGAAGTTTTCTCTGAATCTTGTACTGGATTTCTTAGTGCTATCTTATGTCTATATCTCTACTTATACCCTGCCCCGCAAGAACAGTGATTCTTTTTGTATGAACTTGATCAAAACCTTCAATATTTCAAAGATCACTGTTGAGTCATTTTTCAGTCTTTTTTCAAGAGACAAGAAAACCAGGCTGTCAGTTCTTTCCCAATATGTATATTTCTCCATTTCTGGTACCATCTTTGTCAATCTTCTTTGTACCTTCGCCAGTGCCTCTGCATCCATATTTTATAGAGCCATAGACCTATAGAGTAATACAGCATGGAAACAGGCCCTTTGGCCCAAACTGGTCCATGCTGTCCATTGGGCTAGTTCCAATTGCTTGTATTGGGTCTATATCCCTCTAAACCCTTTTCATCCATATACGTAGTCAAATCTTGCTATTGTACCTGCCTCAACCACTTTCTCTGGCAGCCCATTCCATATAAACACTACTCTCTGAGTGAAGAAGTCGCCCACCACATCCTTCTTAAATCCATCTCCTCTCATCTTAAATCTATGCCTTCCAGTTTTCAATTCCCAATCCCTGGGAAAAAGACTGTATGTATTCATTTCATCTATGTCCCTCATGATTCTATACAGCTCAATAAGATCACCCCTCATTCTCCTATGTTCCAAGAAAATCCTATCCTGGCAAACCTCTCCATTTTACTCAGGCCTACTCTTCCTGGCAACATACTTGTAATTCTTTTCTGCACACTTTCCAGTTTAACTATGTCTTTCCTATAACAGGGCGACCAAAAACTGTATACAATACTCCAAGTGCAGCGTTACCAACTGACTGATACAACTTAAACAATAATGTCCCAATCCCCACACTCAATGCCTCGATTGACGAAGGCCTGCAGCTAAATCCCTTCTTCACCGCCCTGCCCACCTGTAAAGCTTTCAGCAAACTATGTACTAGTACTCCTAGATCCCTCTGTTCCACAACACTCTTCAGGACCTTACCGTTGACTGTTACCAAAATGCAACACCTCACGCTTACCTGGATTGAATTGCATTTGCCAATCCTCAGGCCACTTTCCCATCTGATCAAGATCCCTTATAATTTCTGATAACCTTCTTCACTATTAACGATACCTCCTAATTTCGTATCATCTTCGAACTTACTAACCATGCCCGTACATTTACATCCATGTAATTTATCTAAATAAATGGCAGACCACTTGCCACGGGCCTACAGTCCAAGAAACAACCTTCAACCATCACCCTTTGCTTTCTACCATTGAGTCAATTCGGAACCCAGTTAGCTAGCTTTCCCTGGATCCCGTGCGACCTAACTTTCATGACTAGCCTGCCATGCGGTACCTTGTCAAAGGTCTTACTAAAGTCCATTTGACAACATCTACTGTCTTATCCTGATCCATTCCCTTGGTTACCACTTCAAAAAATGCTAAAAGATTTGTCAGACATGACTTGCCGTGCAAGAATAGGGCGACACAGTAACTCATTGGTTAGCACTGCTGCCTCACAGCGTCAGGGACCCAGTTCAGTTCCACCCTCGGTTGACTGTCCGTGTGGAATTTGCACATTCTCCCCATGTCTGCGTGGGTTTCCTCCCACAGCCCAAAGATATGCAGGGTAGGTGGATTGGTCATACTAAATTGCCTGCAGTGTCCAGAGATGTTTAGACATGGGGAAATGCAAGGGTAGG
This sequence comes from Stegostoma tigrinum, assembly GCF_030684315.1. Classification (NCBI taxonomy): domain Eukaryota; kingdom Metazoa; phylum Chordata; class Chondrichthyes; order Orectolobiformes; family Stegostomatidae; genus Stegostoma; species Stegostoma tigrinum. The sequence continues at coordinate 35,161,398 of NC_081382.1, forward strand.
GGAATGAGTCAGGGTGGGATGCTCTTCGGTGTGGCGGTGTGGACTTGTTAGGCTGAATGGCCATTTTCCACACTTTAGGGATTCTATGATTCTATGAAATTCCATGCTGACTATCCCTAATCAGACCTCAACTAGTCAAATGTTCGTTGATCCTGTCCGTCAGTACTCTGGCTAGTAACCTGCCTACCACTGATGTCGGGCTCACTGGCCTGTAGTTCCCTTGCTTGTCTTTGCTACCTTTCTTAAACAATGGAACAACATTAGCGTCTTCCAGAACTTCAACAGTGGCTAAAGATGAAGTTAAAAAAAATCTCTGCAAGGATCACTGCAATTTCTTCCCTTGGCTCTCACAACATCTGAGGATACACTTGATCAGGCCCAGGGGATTTATTCACCTTAATGCACTTTCAGGCTGCCATACCTCCTGTCTGGTAATGTGCATGCGGTCCAAAACATCCCCACTTGTTTCCCTTATTTCCTTAGCATCCATAATTCTCTCCTCATGTCCTGTGACTCCACACATAGATGGCCTTGCTGATCTGTAAGGGGACTTAGTTTCTCACTAGCCACCCTCTTACTCTTAGTATAGCTATAAAATTTCTTGGGATTATATTTAACCTTATCTGCCAGATCAATCTCATGTCCTGTTTTTGCACTTCTGCCTTCCCTCTTGAGTTTGCTCTTACACTTCTTATGGTCATCTAGGGATTCACTTGAGCTGCATAGCTTAAACCCAATGGATGCCTTGTTCTTTTTCCTGACCAGAGCCTCAATATCTCTCGTAAGCCAGGAATCCCTAAACCTGTCAGTTTTTGCCTTCACCCTAACAGGGACTTGCTGTCCCTTGACTCTTAATATCACACCTTTAAAAACCTCTCATTTGCAGTCTTTCCTTTTCCTTAAAACAGACTAACCCAATCAACCTCCACTAGATCCTGCCTAATGGCCCCAGAATTGGTTCTGCTCCAGTTTAGCACCTTGACTTGTGGATCTGTCCTATCTTTTTTTCCATAACTGTGTTAAAATTAAGAGAGTCATGGTCACCTGGACCCAAAGTGCTCTCCGACAAACATTATATTCACTTGCTCAACCTTGTTTCCTAAGAGAAGGTCCAGTGTTGCACTCTCCCGAGTAGGACCATCTCCATACTAATTTAGAAAAGTTTTCTTGGACACATTTGACAAACTCCCCCCTGACCAGGCCTTTTACACTCTGGGTGGCCCAGTCAATATGGGTGAAATTAAAATGTCCAACCAATAGTACTCTATTATTCCTATAGATATCTGCAGTCGCTCTACACATCTGCTTCTGTGGTACCCACTGGCTATTTGGGAGTGTATAATACACTCCCAACAAAGTGATCATCCCCTTCTTGTTTCTAAGTCCTAACAATATGGCCTCATTTGATGACCTCTTAAGAAGATCCTCTCTAAGCACTGTTGCTGTGCCCACGCCCTTTCAAAAGGGAAACTTCATTTCCTCACTTACTTGTACTTGTGTCACACCTGTAGCTTCTGTATCCTGAAACAGTGAGTTGCCAGTCCTGCTCTTCTCTCAGCCATGTTTCAGTTATCGCCGTAATATCCCAGTCGCCAGAGCCAATCCATGCTCTGAGCTCATCTGATTTACAAGTCAGGCCTCATGTGTGAAATAAATTCACTTTAAACCAGAATATTTTTCCCTTGCTTTGCTGTACCCATGGCTACCCTGATTGTCCCCTGACTTCTTGATGGCACCTCTCTTATTCAGAGTCCCACCCCCCTGCCAAACTAGTTTAAATCCTCTCTGGTAACACTAACAAATCTCCCCACGAGGATATTGGACTCCCTCTGGTTCAAGTCCAACCCATCCCTCTTCTACAGGTCACCTCTACCCCAGACGAGATCCCAATGATTCATGAACTGAAAACTCAAGCCCCTACACCAGCTATACAATCTCTCATTCACCTGGCTTATTTTTCTATCCTCACTGGCATGTGGCATTGGGGGTAATCCAGAGATCACTACCCTTGAGGTCCTGCTTTTTAAATTCTTACCTTACTCCCAATACTCATTTCACATCACCCCATCCCTTTGTCTATCTATGTAATTTGTACCAATCTGCACAATGACCTCTGGCTGTTCACCTTCCTCCTTCAGAATGTATTGCAACTGCTTAGAGGCATCCTTGACCCTGGCACCTGGGAGGCAAAACACCATCTTGGCATCTCTTCTGTGGTCACAGACTCTCCTGTGTGTCCCCCTCACAATTGAGTCTTCTATCAGTATAGCTGTGTCTGACTTCCCTACTTCTTTCTGAACCTCAGAGCCTGGTGATGAGGACTGTATGCACTACTGTGTGGCCTAACCTATATTCCCTAACGATCCTGTGAGTGATTGGCCACTGTAGATGCTCTGTGACTGACTTAATTCAGATTTGTTCACGTGAGACAGAGTTAGGATCTTCATATTCTGAAAGTTACCAGTTGAGCCAGAGGTAGACGTGATTGAAATCTTTGCGTATCTGTATTTATCAAAGGCCCAGAGATGGATGAATTTTTGGATTGTTATTAGATTGGTCTGTGGTGACAAGGAGTTTCAAAGTGATTAAACAGAACTAGTAGCTTTCCACATTGGGCCATTGTGACGAGGAGGTAGGTTTTAGGGAGGCCCTAAAGGATTGAGGAAGTAGCGGAGAGGTGGGAAATTCTATGGAAGGACTTTCAGAACTTGCAGTCAGGAAGCCTAAGGAAAACTGCCAGAGGTGTAATGCTGGAATTGGAAGATGTTCAAGAGGCCACAATTGGATATTGCAGAGATTGTGTGACATCTTCTAGTGTTTGACTTTGATCTGAGTAGGCAGAAGACTGGTGACAGATAGTTGAATGGTGCTGAGCAGCACCCAGCTAGGTTCAGTATCTTTAACGAGGCTTTTCCTTTCTAAACTGTATCGCCCCTAATAACTGTGGGAACAGTCTTCTTCTGTGAGTAGGTTCTTCTGTTAGGTTCGTTTTTCAGAGACCCTCACAGACTTGATGCAGAGCAAGACACTGACTTGGTTACAAAAACATAATCCTTTATTATTAAACAAATACAAGCTGCGGAGGATCGCTGCACGCAGCCCGGCAGTATCGTGAGCGATTCTCCCTGAACAGGGGACAGTCCCCGCTTTTATACCTTTGGAATTAGCAGATATATAAAACAAGTACTACATCTGAGAACAGGATACAGCTTTGATCGTCACGAAGTGTATGATAACGACAGGATGCAATTTCAAGTGGTGATAACTGCCTGGCTTGATCAAAGGTCACTGACCTGGCCATCTCAGCAGAAACAGGGGTACGCAGCAGTGTAGGTAGAGCCATAAAGATTACAGAGCTTAAAAAAAAATGTTTTTACAAATGCTTCCCACCCCTACAGATGTTTCACATCCAATCCTATTCGGGCAGGAAGTTGAGACAGTGCTCATGTACCCCTGTATGAGGAGCGTAAAAATTCATGGAGTGTTAACCCATTAACATCTCACTTCAGTAGCCACATAACAAAAGTGGGACAACTAGTTACAACATTGCTTTTTCTTAGGATTTATAACAAAGATACAACCTTGAAACCTACAGGAACTGAATTACTGCAACAAGATAGGTTTTGTGACAATGGAGTGAGTGCCAAAGTTGAAACAGCTTATTGAGAACCTCTAGAGGCAGAAATCCAATACTGCAATGTAACACCAGTTTCCTTCACACTGCCTGAACCTTTAACCAAATGGTATTTCTAATTTGATCCTTCACTGGGATCATTCTGTTGTTTTGCTTTATGACTTTGTTTCTCATGACCTTACTGCCGAACTTTTGTCTTTTCAGAGACTCAGTGAATACTATATGGGAAATCCCAAGTGTTTCTGGAGCTGATGAAGGTTTTTATGATTGTGTCGCTATCAGCAACTCTGGCACGGGCATAGCTCGAACATTATTGGTTGTTACTGGTGAGTGGTTCGTGATGTTCTGATTTGTGCATTGATACAATTGAAAATTTCTTCCCTTTCTACTTTTTAAAGAAAATGTTCCACGTTACTGTGTTCCAAACATGATATTGTTACTTTTATATTGATAAAAAGAAAGAACGTGTTGCCGAAGCTTTTCATTATGCACACATCAGGACAAGTACAAGAATGCCAAATTTCAACCAATCCTGACAACGTATACTACGGAATAAAACAGGATTGATTGGTTGCAAGTCAATTCTTATTGGCTGAGGCATTGTCGTGAGGAAAGTATATGTAACCCAACTGCAATCTGAATTCTACTCTCTTATGTGAACCAAGCACCAGCATGATAGGCTGAATTGCTTCTAAAGTTATACCATTCAAAGCAGTGAGTCAGCCAGTGGCCTACTGGTCTTGTTCCCTCCTTTTCAGAAATCACCTTGCATCTGCTTGATCTCTGCTCAAAATTATGGGTAGTAATTCATCCCTTGGCTTGGCACTAAACCGCGATGCAGTATATTGTGGCTTCAATACCCTTAGCAATAGGCATTTTCTCATGGAACGTGAGTGTCACTGGCTAGGCCAGCATTTACTATGTACCTTTAATTGCCTTTAAGAAGGCCTTCTTGAACCGGTGCAATCCATGGGTGTAGGTGCACTGACAATGGGTTAAAGAGGGAGATCCAGGATTTTGATCCAGTGATACTGAAGGAACAGCAGCATATTTCCAAGTAAGGATGGTGAGTGGTTTGGAAGGGAATTTGCATTGGTATGCACATATGGTAGTGTTCTCATGCATGTGTTGCTGTTGTCCTTCTTGAAGGTAGTGGCTGTAGGTTTGCAAGGTGCAGTCCAAAGAACCTTGGTGAATTTCTGCTGTGCCTCTTGTAGAAGGTACCCCACTGATGCTAGTGGTGGAGGGTGTGGATGTTTGAGGATGTGGTGCCAAACCAACAAGCTGCTTTGTTCTGGGTAGAGTCAAGTTTCTTAAGTGCTGGTCCAATTCAGATTCTGGTCAATCATAACCCCCAGGATGTCACTAATGGTAAATTTAGTGATGACAATGTCATTAAATGATATGGGGCAATGGTTAGATTCTCTGTCTGTTCCTCTTATTATCTTGAAAGGTTTTATCAAATTATCTCCTAACCTTGTCAGTCCCAGCAAATACAACCCTTGGATAATCCCTCATAGAAACACTAAACTGAAGTCTGGGTATCATTCCTGTAACTCTATATTCCAAGGCATATATATCTTTCCTGAGGTTTGTTGCCTGGCACTGATCATAACAACTGCAGGATTACTTTAACCAGGGTTTTAAGTAGCTATACCATGACTTATACTTTCCTGTATTCTAGTCCTCTAGATATAAAGTTCAGCATTCCATTAGATGTAGTAATGGTGACAAGAAGTGTGACCAGCTGCAGCTACTCACAGACTGCATGGTTCAGTTGGAGAAGTGGCTAGACACACTGTGCTGCAAACAGGGGACAGAGAAAGTGATGGATACTAGCTTTAGGAAAGTAGTCACACCACAGGTCCAGACAGATAAGGTGACCGCCAGGAGAGGAAAGATTGCAGGAGTGTCCTGTGGCTATTCCCCTCTGAAACAGGTTTACCGTTTTGGATACTGTTGGGGGGATAGCCTCTCAGGAGATAGTACAGGCAGTAGCCAGGTCTGTGGTACCACAATCGGTTCTGCTGTAGAGCAGGGTGAGGCAAAGTCCAGGTATGTGATAGTAGTAGACTCGATAGTTGAGGCACAGACAGGCCACGAACAAGACTCCAGGATGGTATGTTGCCTCCCTGGTGCCAGGGCCCTGGATGTCTCTGAGCAGGTACAGGACATCCTGAAACGGGAGGGAAGACTGACAGAAGTCATTGTCCACATTGGCCCAAATGACAAAGATAGGAAGAAAGAAGAGGTCCTGTGAGAACAATTCAGGGAGTTGGTTAGGGAACTAAAAAGCAGGACCACAAGGGTAGTAATCTCAGGATTACTACCTGTGCCCTAGGTTACTGAGGCAAGGAACAGAAAGAGAGTACAGTTGAACATGTGGCTACAGAGCTGGTGTAGGAAGGAGGGCTTTAGATATATGGATCATTGGGATATCTTCTGGGAAAGGTGAGACCTGAACAAGAAGGATGGGTTGAACTGGAGGGGCACAATATCCTGGCCATGAGGTTCACTAAAGCTCCTTAGGAGGATTTAAACTAGCGTGGCAGGGGAGTGGGAACTGGAACAAAGGCCAGTAAATGCAGGGAGTGGGGACTAAAGGGAGATGGAGATATGCAGAGCATAGAATAAGAATATGCAGAGAGAAGTCGTGGAGCTCAGAGGGTCTGGAGGTTTGGAGTGCAGTTACTTTGATGCGAGGAATATAACAGGTAAGAGAGATGAACTAAGAGCACAGATTACTGCATGGAATTATGATGTTATTGCCATTACGAAGACATGGTTAAAGAGAGACAGGACTGAAAGGGTTAACATTCCAGGCTAACGACGTTTTAGATGGGACAGAAAGGGAAATAAAAGGAGTGGGGGAATTGCATTGCAGATTAGTGATCACATCACAGCTGCGTTGAGGGAGCACACATTGGAAGGATCTTGCATTGAGGCATTATGGGTGGAGCTCAGGAATAGGAATGGTGAAATCACAATATTGGGAGTTTTGTATAGACCTCTCAACAGCCCATGGGAGACAGAGGAGCAGATAGATAGTCAGATACTGGAAAGGTGTGAAAAAGCAGTGTAGTTGCGGTGGGTGACTTCAACTTTTCTCTTACTGACTGGGACTCCCATTGAACCAGGAGCTCGGGTGGAGAGTATTTTATTGGATGTGTCCAGGAGGGCTTTTTGAGACAGAATGTTGACAATCTAACCAGAGAGGAGGCCAAACTAGACTTGATATTTGGTAATGAGCAAGGTGATCACTGTTTCAGTAGAAGAGCATTTTGGGCTTAATGACCATAAGAATCATAGAATCATTGAACCCTACAGTGTGGAAACAGGTCATTCTGCCCAACAAGCCCACACCACCCCTCTAAGAGTATCCCACCCAGACCCATTCCCCTACATTTCCCATGTCTAACCCACCTAACCTAAACATTCCTGGGCACTATAGGCGATTTAGCTTAGCCAATCCACCTGGTCTACACATCATTGGACTGTGGAAGGAGACCAGAGCACCCAGAGGAAACCCACACAGACATGGGGAGAATGTGCAAACTCCGCACAGTTGCCCAAGGCTGGAATCAAACCTGAGTCTCTGGTGCTGTGAGGCAGCAGTGCTAACCACTGTGCCACTGTAACTCTCAAGATTTCGAGTAGTCATGAATAACGACACGTGTGGCTGTTGGGTGAGAGTGCTGAATTGGGCAAGGGCTAATTACATCCAAATTAGAAAGGAACTGGAGAATGTGGATTAGGAGCATTTCTGAGAGGGCAAATTTAAATTTGGCATGTCGGAGGCTTTTAAAGACTGGTTGATTAAAACTAGAGAACATGCATGACCCTGCAAAACTGAAGGATATGAACGGCAGGATTCAGGAAACATGAATGACAAGGAAAATTGTAACCTGAGTCGAAAGGAAAAAGGAAGCACATGATAGGTTTAGGCAGCTACAAACTGCGAAGCTCTTGAGAAGTATGGAGAAATTAGGAAGGCTAAAAGGAGCCATCAAATGTCTTTAGCAAACAGAGTCAAGGAGAATCCCAAGGCTTATTGTGCATTTATTAGAAGAAAGTGGGTAGCAAGGAAAAGAGTAGGCTCACTCAATGGCAATGGAAGGGAGTAATGTGTGGAGCCACAGGAAGTGAGAGAGATCCTTAATGAGTACTTCGTTACAGTATTCATTGAGGAGAAGGACATGACTGATGTTGAGGCCAGGGATGAGTATGTGAATGCTCTAGAGAATGTCAATATATTGAAGGAGGAAGTTTTGGCTATCCTAAATTGCATTAAGATAGACAAGTCCCCAGGGCCATATGGGATCTATCCCAGGCCGCTGTGTGAGGTAAGGGAAGAAATACCTGGGGCACTAGCAGATATCGTCACATCCTCTTTGACCACAGGTGAGGTTCCAGAGGACTGGAGATTAGTCAGTGTAGTTCCCTTGCTTAAGAAAGGAAATCAGTAATCCAGGAAATTATGGGCCGGTGAGCCTGATGTCTGTGGTGGGGAAGCTGCTGGAGAAGATACTGAGGGACAATGTATATGCATATTTGGAAGAAAGTGGACTCATTAGTGACAGGCATCATGGTTATGTACGGGGAAAGTCATGTTTCCTCAACCTGATTGAATTTTTTGAAGATGTGACAAAAATAATTGATGAGGGAAGGGTTATGAATGTAGTTTATATGGACTTTAGTAAGGCATTTGATGAAGTCCCACATGGAAGATTGGTACAAAAACTAAAATCACATGGGATTCGGGGTAGGCTGGCTAGATGGATACAAAACTGGCTTGGTCATAGACGTCAGAGGGTAGCCGTGGAAAAGTGTTTTTCAGAATGGAGACCGGTAACTAGGGGTGTTCCACAAGGATCAGTCTAAGGTCTTCTGTTTTTTATAGTATATATAAATGACCTGGAGCTGGATGAACACAGCAGGCCAAGCAGCATCTTAGGAGCACAAAAGCTGATGTTTCGGGCCTAGACCCTTCATCAGAAAAGGGATGATGAAGGTTCTAGGCCTGAAACGTCAGCTTTTGTGCTCCCAAGATGCTGCGTGGCCTGCTGTGTTCATCCAGCTCCACACTTTGTTATCTCGGATTTTCCAGCATCTGCAGTTCCCATTATCTCTATAACAGGATACAGATAGGTTGGAGACTTGGGCACAGAAATGGCAGATGGTGTTTAATCTAGACAAATGCAAGTTGATGCATTTTGGAGGATCAAATTTAGGTGTGAATTATACTGCAAATGGCAGAAACCTTAGGAACATTAACATATAATCGGATCTTGGCATGCAGGTCCACAGTTCTCTAAAAGTGGCAACACAGATGGCCAAGGTAATTAAGAAGGCATATGGCATGCTTTGGCTGGGGCAATGGGTACAAGAGTTGACAAACCATGTTGCAGAAATCTAAAACTCTGGTTAGGTCACGTTTGGAGTATTGTGTACAGTTTTGATTGCTAAACTAGCAGAAGGACGTGAAAGCTTTGGAGAGAGTGCAGAGAAGGTTCGTCAGGATGTTGCCCAGTTTCGAGGGTATTGGCTATGAGAAAAGGTGAAAAAGACTAGAATTGTTTTTACTGTAAAGACGGCAGCCGAGAGGCGATCTAATAGAAATCTACAAAATTATGAGAAGCATAGATAGGATGGATAGTCAGAGGCTTTTCCCCAAGGTTGAAATTTCAATTACAAGGGGACACAGGTTCAAGGTGAGAGGGCGAAAGTTTAAGGGGAAGTGCAAGGAAAGTTTTTCACACAGAGTGGCAGGAGCCTGGAAAGCATGCCAGAAGAGGTGGTGGAGGTGACATTTAAGAAACGTCTGGATGGTTACATGAATAGGGAGGAGGTAGAGGGATATAGACTGAATAAGGGCAGAAGGTTTGTTTTATCGTTTAGTTAGGGCATGATGATTAGCACAGGCTTGGACGACTAAAGGGCCTGTTCCTGTGCTGTACTTCTCTTTTGTTCTTTTGATCTTTGTTAGCCTTTTTGTTTTGATATAACATTTCAATGATTTAGCAAAAGTTTGTTTAGACTCCACTGGTTTGAGTTTACACCATTTAGACAGTACTCGGCTCTAGAGCTTTAAGGTGCAAATTCGATGACTTCCCATTTGCTTACATCAAAATCCAGTTTTGAGAAGAACTGTGGTCTGCATATTGATTCAAACTGGAGTCCTGTTTGGTGATAGGGCAGCAACGGAGTGGAAACACTTTATTGAATCTAGATTTGAGGTGGATGATCAGTGAGTGCATGAAAGAAGCCAGACTGTTGTGGCCCACCTTTCAGGTAGACAGTACTTAATGGAAATATTGCTGTATCAGTAATCTAAGTACCTGGCCTAATATTCTGGAGGCAAAGTTCAAAACCCACCATCGCAGCTTATGGCTAATACCGTTTAGAGAAAGAAATCTGCCAGTATTTCCCATTCTGCCCTACGTGTGACTTCAGACCCAGAGCAATGTGGTTGACTGTTAATAGCCCTCTGAATTGGCCAAGCAGGCCACTCCATTTAAGAGGTAATATGGATTGTCAAGAAATTGCTGTACCTGTCGGTGACAGTAACATCCCATAAAATAACGAAGGGGAGAAAAAGCAAAGAGATGCTTCAGGCCCAAAGCAACTTCAAATGGAAAACAAGACAGTTGAACTTCTTTCCATCTCTAGTCTTGGAAACAGGGCTCGTCCTATTCAGCTCTGGCTCAGCTGGTAGCACACTTGGCTCTGTACACCTTGGTTCTGGACCCACACAAGGGCTTGAGTGCCTCAAAATCAAGGCTGACACCTGTATTGTCAGATGTGTCATCTTTTGGATGCAGTGATAAACCAAGACCCCATCTGCCTGTTCAGGTTGATGTAAAGGATCCCATGCTACTATTTCCAAAAAGAGCGAGTGAATTGTTCCTGGTGCCAATTCCCTGGTCAATATCTATTTCCCAAATAACATAAAAAGAACCAGTTTATCTGATAATTGTCATATTTAAAGAAAAACTGCAGACTGCATATGTTAGTCTGTGATTTTGATACAATCAGAGCAGAATCACCTCTAAAGTTTGTTCCCTGATTATCAGTATTTTGCATAGAAAATTTCCACAAGCAAGTTTAAAAATATGCCAGGTTCCAGGAGAATTACAAAGCATTAACAAATGATTGACACTCATTTGTGGTCTGGGGCTGTGATAGTATTACTGAAGATATTACTGCAGATGTTGAAAAGCCATGTTGATGTTGCTGGCAAGTAGAAATGCACCACTTTTCTCTGTAAGGATAATTAGTCTAGACATTATAAGGAGAAGCTGGATAGGCTGGGACTTATTTTCCTGGAGTGTAGGAGGCTGAGGGGTGACTTTAAAGAGGTTTATAACATCATGAAGCACATAGATATGGTGAATAGCCAAGGTCTTTTCCTCAGGGTAGGAGAGTCCAAAACTAGACGGCATAAGTTTAAGGTGAGGGGGAATGATTTAAAAGGAACCTAAAGGTCAACTTTCTTCATGCCAAAGGTGATGCCTATACAGAATAAGCTACCAGAGAAGTGGTAGATGCAAGTACAATTGCAACATTTAAAAGACATTTGGACAGGTGCATTGAACAGGAAAGGTTCAGAGGCATACGGGCCAAATGCAAGCAAATGGTTGGCATGGACAAACTGGGCCGAAGGGCCTGTTTCCATGCTGTATGACTCTTAAATACAACTTGATATTTTTAGCCTCTTCCCACAAACCAGTTATCATTTCTTTACTTTGGTCTTAATTTGAAGCAAGCTATTTTACAGTTCCCATCAAACAAACATCAAGCTGCAGTGCTCTGTGGTCTTGATAATATGTACAGCTGTTGATCTGCATTATTTTGTGAAAGGGCGGCAGTGAAAGCCCACAGTCTCTGTGTAGTTGCTGTTTGCGGTGCTAATGGCGTATGGATGGATAAGCAAACCAAATGTTGGCAGCATATCTCTCTGTTTTGTACTTGTCAAGTTGGGGCTGTTGGCTCTGCATCTTGCAGCTCAGATGCAACAAGGTTTAGGTGGTGTCTCTGCTTGCAATGAACTATCTCGGCCATAACCTCAGAAAAACTCCCACTATGGCATTTTCCTTTAAATTAGACAGGTTTCTTGACAAATCTTGTCCTCTTCTGATCAAAAAGAGGGGAGCTTCCTCTCGGCACTCTGAACTGAAGTTAAGTTCAAGTATCTGAGATTCATTGTCTTGTCTAACCTCTGTAGATTCCTGTAGGAAGTAATGTTTAGAATATTAAAGTGCAAAATGGAGCCATTACTCTTAGCATATGCAATAGCAGTTGACATTTATATGGCATCTTTTAGGATATTAAAATGTCCCAAGATTCTTCACAGGAATAATTTATTGAATAAAAGTTTGCACCAATCCACATAAGGAAGGCAGTAGGACAGATGACCAAAAGTATTTTTAAATGAATACATTTTAAGGAATGTCTTGAAGGATGTGAGAAAGTCAGAGCTCTAAGATTTTTGAGTAGGTTTGTAGAATGAAACCAGAAGGGAACTAAGACCACCCCCCCCCCCCCCCCCCCCCCAGAATTCTGTGGCCTTCCGAAGTATCCCTCAGACCCATAGTCTCCCTGCCAGATCATCAGATAAACTAGTGAAGGAGTTACAACGGAGACTGAAGCACCCCATCAGCAAGGCACCCTACTCAATCCACTCAGCTCAAGATTTCCTCATTTCCATAAGAATAGGCATCAACAAGACCATGGTGTCATTTGATATCAATGCCCTATTCACATCGAAAGACAAGAGAAACATTGGCAACACTACTAAAACAAGAACAAGACCTGAGTGACACCATCTCCACAGACAACATGCTGAAGTTACTGGCCCCATGCCTCACGGCCCACTTTACCTTTAATGGCTAAATATATGAACAGATCAATGGGACACTCATAGGATCACCTATCTCCAGACCAATAGGTGACGTGATGATGCAGAGACTTGAAAACATGCCCCTTCCACTAATCCAGCAAAATTATGGATAGGATACGTGGACAACATCTTCATCATTATTAAATGAACCAAACTAAAGGAGACATACCAACTAATAAACAACACTCTCACCGGGATCAAATTCACCAAGGAAGAGGAAAAGAACAAACAGCTCCCATTCCTGAACGTCATAGTGAAACGCAGGACCAATGGGGAATTCCTAACAAAGGTGCACAGGAAAGCCACACACTTTGACCATGTACCGAATTTCAACAGCAACTACCCTAACACCCACAAATTAAGTTTGTGAAAACACAATTTAAATGGGCCATGACACACTAGGCAACACAGAACTATGCCAAAAAGAAGAAGAGTACCTCCTCCAAGTATTCAACAACAACAGATACTCAAACAATTGGGTCAGAAAATGCCTATTACACGAATGACACCAGGAAGATACTGCACGCCCCGAAACACTCATCATGCTACTTTACACCAAGAACACATCCAAACTGACCACAAGGCTTCAGAGTAGCACACAAACCTACAACAACCCTGCACCAATTGCTAACCCAAACCAAAGACCTGTTACCCTCTACGGACTGACCAACGTCATATATAAGATCCCCTGCAAAGACCATGACAAACATTACATTGGACAGACAGGAAGAAAATTGGCCACAAGAGTATGCAAACATCAACTAGCAACAGAAAGAGATGACCAATACTCGTTCATCTTCCTTCCACATGCATAAGGAAAACCACTAGTTTGATTGAGACAACACCAGGGTCCTGGGACAGGCCAAGCAGAGATAAGCATGGGAATTCCTAGAGGCCTGGTTCTCCACTAAGAAGGTCATCAACAAACACATAGAACTAGACCTTCAATATACTCCACTGTGAAGGAAAACCGGAAGTGAGGTAACCCAGCTCAACGGACACCAGAGTTTAAATACCAGGTGGGAAAACACAACAGTACTTAATTGGAAGCTGTACTGATGTCGTTACCCAGCAGGGTAATGAAACATCTGCGGAACAATGAACCAGCTTGGTGAGCCAATCAACCACAAAAGTAGGAGCAGTGTAGGCCCAGAGCCCAGGGTTCAGTCAAGTGGACTTTAGTGGTGGATTAATTGACATTGGGGTTCTATGAGTCACCTCCTGTTTGCCATTCAGTGACATATCAATAAGTCATGTCTGTGGTTTTAATGTGAAATCAGGTGAGGCTGTAAATGGCTTTCTGGTTGATTAACTGGCCACCCATGTGTTGTGGTTTCTTGAGTCAAATTGCTAAAAATATGGATCAGGCTGATACTTGCAATATTCATTTTTGTCAGCCTTTTCTTAACACTTCACTGTTGTAAATATGTTGGCTCTGAATAGACAATGATTTCGTGGATTTGGCCAACCTCCATTGTCTTATCTGAAAGCCTGTTGATTATCATAGATCAAAGAACAACAGGTGGTCTTATATACTTTGGCCCCAAATTGCATGTTATGCTTATACTCAGTGTATAAATCGTCACCCTGTTTTTCATCTAATAAATGCTCACATAGCATCACACTTGCGTTAGAAATTGGCCTCAATTTTTAAGCTCAGACATAAATAAATGTTTAGAATTTTACGCAGCTTTCAAATCAGCACATGGGATCAAACGTAACCCTTATGTTGCCAAAATGATGTTCGGTAATTTAGAACTCACCCACATGGAGCAGAGCAGTCACAGGTGTTCAATCAACAAAAGAGATTCTGTGGCAAAAATAATTTATACAAAGCTAGTTTATGGCTACAAGTCATAACATTTGCAAATAACAGTGCTGCAATCAGGAAATTCCGTGTTACTGAAAAACTGATGTGAGGATGGAAGAGGGAATCTGCTGTGAGGAAGGTGCCCTGGATAAATGTGCCATAGAAGCAGGAACCAGCCACTAGTTCGGTGTTCAGAAGCATGTATTGAAATAGTTCTTTGGAAGTCATCAGAATGGCTGTAGTGTCACCAGAAACACAGTGTGCATCAAGACACTGAAGTAAGCCACTCAAACCGTGAGTCCAGCAAAATTTTCTGCAGCTGCTTTATAGAAGAAAAATACCTTGTGCTGCAGCAGAAGACCAAAATTTCTCTGAGATAACTAAATATTTCCAGTGATTCATTATTGGACATTGGCAAAAGTTTACATGAACATTATTTCACATTTTCAACATGTGCAAAATCTTATCAAGTTCTGTATGCTAAGCAGCTAAACATTCAAGTAGTAGAAAATCCACTTCAGTGGTTAGAGAGGAAGTTGATTAGTTGTGACTCTGAAACTGAAAGTGCCAGATTTTGTTTAGAGTGGGATCCTTTCAGTGATGCCATAGCCAAAGTCACTCAGGATTAATTCGATGAGCTCTATGTCAGAGCAGAAAATGATAATTTTTTATTAAATCATTAAGTTGTAATTCAAATTATCCTTGAGTTATTTCATTAAATAGAATGTGACACGTTGATCTAATTTGAATTGGACCAATATTATGACATTTTTCATGTTTTAGGATGGTGATCACCTGTACAAATATCAGCAGTTCACACATTATACTTGGTACATAAGTCAATTTCTGTTTTTGAAAAGCTTCTTCAAAATTCTGTCATACACGGTGATCTATGGGATATTAACATGACTCTGAGACTTGCTGACCAGCCCTCGTTGAAATGTTTGATTTAAATTTATATGTGTAGAAAGGGATGCGTAAGATAGACTAAAAATCACTTGTGCAATCTTCGTTCACTGCTGTTAACCTTTTTTTTCCACAGAACCGCCTCCTTATGTGAAAACCCCTCAAAACGTCTCAGCATTCCCTGGGGATCAGGTGGTCCTGACATGCAATGTTCTTGGAAGCATTCGATATAACATTACCTGGATGCGAGATGGAACTGAGCTTCAGGATGACAATGAGAACATTACTCCTTTGAGAAACTCGTCATTAGCATTTTGGAATGTGCAGTCAGAGAATGCTGGACGCTATGAATGTGTGGCAGCCAATATGCAGGGATCAAGTCGTGCTTCTGTGTGGTTGTTTATCTCCGGTTAGAGTGAATTTTGATAATGTCTATATTTGGTTGTGTAAAATGGATATGATTCATTTTCACTTCTTTCCTGAAGGCTACTAAACAAATTGGACAATTGAGTATACTTGGTATTGTAACATCAACTAAAAGATTTAAGAATTTTTACTTGATCTCTTTGGGAAAAGAGGAGATTTTGAGGAAACCTGATTTAAAGTTTGGGTGGAATAATTCAAGTAAATTGCATAATGTGACAGCTTAAAAATAAGGAATGATGAAATAGGAAGAACACTGGGTAGACCATTTGCTTTAATATTAAATGGAATAATTTGGTGTAATAAATCACCAGGGAAAGCTATGGATAGAGGTTTGAGAATGTGAAAGATTTCTTGACAGGTTGTTGGATGAGCTTGAAACATTAGTTGGCTGTGCATGCTATTTCTTCCCTTTTGTTTTTCTTTTAAGAACAAGTATTTTCTTTCGCTTTTTGTGTTGTGACGGAATTTACTGAAAAGTTAACATCTTTAATGTTAAGCAGCCATTCATGTTACCCTTATTTTGAATATCCTCAGAGGTGACGGGAGGCACTGTACCTTTCCCTGGAACTTGCTGCAACTTTTCACATTAGACTTGCTGTATTGAGATGCTAAAAGGTGAAACAAATGGGAAACAAAAGCCAAATCCTAGAGATAACAAGGTGTAGAGCTGGATGAATACAGCAGGCCAAGCAGCATCCTCTCATGCTGCTTGGCCTGCTGTATTCATCCAGCTCTACCCCTTGTTATCTCAGATTCTCCAGCCTCGGCAGTCCCCACTATCTCCAAATCCCAGAGATGTTGTAAATCTGAAATACAAACATTAAACGTGAGAACGTTTTCTAATGACAGGTCACAGACCTGAAATGCTGGCTCTTTTCCTTTCTCCGCAGATGCTGCCTGACCTGAGTATTTTCAGCATCTTCTACTTTTATTTTACGTAACAAAACGACACAGTAATTTTGATGTATTTTGAATTCATGTATTTATTTACAGATCCCCCACATGTTACTGTCAGTCCCAGCTTGCAGAACTTTCTGAGGGCAATGGAGGTCCAGATACACTGCACTGTCACTGGTTACCCTGATCCTGAAGTTGTCTGGAATCACAAGGATACACTTGTGATGAATAATGATAGGCAAGTGAATTGGAATTTAACCATAATTCATTAAAGTGCTTTCCTGTTGTGAGTGAGTGAGCGGTGGGGATTATGTTGTGGTTGTGTGCCTCACACAGGAGTACAATAGGAGATTAAGCTCAACAATAGCTACTGAACAACTTCCCCAATGTGTCTGGCAGCATCTGTGAAGGAAAGAAAAGAGTTAATGTTTGCGTCTGACGACCCTTCCTCAGAACAGATGAAGTTCTGAGGAACAGTCATCGGACCCGAAATGTTAACTCTTCTTTCCTTCGCAGATGCTGCCAGACCTGCTGAGCTTTTCCAGCAACTTTGTTTTTGTTCCTGAATTACAGCATCTGCAGTTCTTTCAATTTTAAATTCCCCAATGTGCTGGATCTGAATGGGAGGCCCAGGGTTCATAGCTTGGACTCTGATGGTGTGACAAAAGCAGCAGTGCAATAATTGATATGACCAGGAAGAGTCACCTTCTACTCTCTGCTAAAGTAACTCAATTAGATGCCGACCCTTACATTTCTCTGTAAGCATGCAGTTTTTTTTTCTCCCCCACTCAGTTATTAACTTCCCCTTTGAAAGACATAGCTTCTGCTTGATAGAAGACGTTTTTGGAGAACATTTCTGGGGTGGGATGCATCTTTGATGATATTGGCAGCCTTTCTGCAGCAATGAGATGTGTAAATGGAGTCAGTAGATAAGTTGATTTCTATGATGGTCTGGGCTGTGCATACCATCTTCTGCAGTTTCTAACAGTCCTGGGCAGAACAGTTGCCATACCAGGCCGTTATGTACCCAGACAGTCTGCTTTCTCTGGTGCATCTGTGAAAGTTGGTGAGGGTCCTTGTGGACATGCCAAGTTTCCTGAGGTGCCTGAGGAAGAAGAATCATTTTTGTGCCTTCTTGACCATTGCATCTGTGTGGGAGGTCCAGGACAGTTTGTCAGCTATCGCCACTCCTAGGAACTTGACGCTCTCAACCCTGTCAGCCTCCACTCTGTTGACGTGGATGGGGGTGTGTTCTCTTGCTTTCTTTCTGAAGTTGATTATCAGTTCTTTAGTTTTGCTGACATTGAGAGAGATGTTCTTATCATTGCACCGCGTCACCAAGCCATCTCCTTTCTGTATTCTGACTTATCATTGTTTGATATCCGTCCTGCCACGGTGGTGTTGTCAACAAACTGTTCGATAGCATTCATTCAGAATTTGGCTACACAGTTGTGGATGGAGTTGGTCATACAGTGCCTCAAGCCAACTCTGCTATTCAATCAGATCATATCTGATCAGCTATCTTAGTTCCACTTTCCTGTATGTCAGCTGAAGCTGTTTTCATCGGCCAGTCTTGGGCAGCCAAAGTGTCTGTCCATTTCCAGTGATAGCAACTTTCGCCATGAAAATTGGAGTCCTATGATGTACAAGCCATGACCATCTTCAACAAGAGAGATTCTTCCGACTTCTGCTTGACATTCAGTAACAGTTCAGAATGCTCAGACATCAACATCCTCAGTGGTACATCATTGATCCAGTTAAGTTTCTGGTCAGTCATGTAAATAAATGACTATAAGTGCATGTCTAAGGTTAAATATTCTCCAAGGGTCCAGTTACCACCTGCAAGGCACAAGTTGCAGGTATGATGGGATAATCTCCGCATCCTTGTTAAGTGCAGTTCAAATGACATTAAGGTCAGACCAGCTTGCTTGATTGGCGACTTCTCTTTCCACCACATTAAAAATTTACTCCCTATATAATGCTGGCAGCTGTGTATTCCATTTAAGATGCAATGCAAAATTTTTTCAAGCCTTCCAAACGTACAACTTCCACCAACTAGACAAACAGGGTAGCAGATGCATGGAAACAACACCAACTTAAAGTTTGTCTTTTAAGTCAGCGCCATCCTGACTTGATACAATCTTGCCATATCTTCATTGTTGCTGGATCAAAAGTTTGGAACTCGCTGCTTGCACCCGCAGAAGATTGACTGCAGAAGTCAAGAAAACGTGTCACCACCTTGTCAAGGGCAATAGGAACCTCAGTGACAGCATTTCTTGTGAACAAATTAAAAAGAAAGGATCCTGGTTGAAATTGTGGCCAGAACTTATCAAGTTGCGCTTTTTTCCACTGCTGATAGGGCTAGAAAGGTCATGAAAAGACAAACCATAAATTATTTTTGGGGTCCCAGGAGAGAAGGAATGCTCTTGTGCCACCCGAGATACTAACTGGTTCCTTCACTCCACATCTTTCTTGCTAGTGTTTTATGGTCCCCTTAGCCCTCCTTGTTCTTGCCAACGTACCCCTTCCCTACCAGTGTCCCAAGAAACTGATATTCCTGTGGCCTAAAACTGGTCAGCTACCATAAGAAGACTCATAGTCTAGTTGAAATAAGACTTGGGCTTCAGTTATGCAACAGCCTGTTTTTGTTGGTAAAGTGGATTGCTTTGTATACTCTGCTGGGATTAGTCACATACACAATAACAGGTTGTTGTACAATGGTTAGGTTAAAGATTATTTCACTTGCCAAGAGCTCATCTTTATTTGGTAGCTTCTGCTAGTCTTTTGTAATCATCAACACTTACTAAGCGTTACTAAATTTAATTGCAGTACCTAATGATATTTTTGGCAGATTGGTTCTAACTGTTAGTGATGTGGCTCCTATCAAAAGGCTTCTTTCATCCAAGTCTGCAGTACACGTGACAGATAACATTTAATATGAGAAGTGATATATTTTGGTTGTGAGCAAAAGCAATAAAACTAAATGTAAACTGTGTACACTTACCATGTAAAAGTTTTTAAACTTACTTGTCTTAGAAGGGCTTAGTAAAGTTTTACTAAATTGATTTCTAGGATGAGACCACTGATCTAAGTGTAGAAATTTAGTAGATAGGGTCTATATTCTCTGGAGTTTCGAAGGATCAGTAATCTCATTGTGACACTAAAGTTTTAATGATTTAAATATTAAGAGACTAGTTCCCTTAGCTAGCAAATGTCAAAATAGGAGGCATGGTCTCAGGATAAGGGTTTGGCCATATAAGACTGAAAAGAGAAAAGAATGTCTTCACTTAGAAGGTTGTGAATCTTTAGAACTCTCCACCATAGATGTTTCTGTGTATTGAGCTGTTGACAATTTTTAAGAACATAGAACAATACGGCACAGAACAGGCCCTTCAGCCCTTGATATTGCGCCAACCTGTGAAAAAATCTAAGCCCATCCCCCTACACTATCCCATCATCATTCCTATGCTTATCCAAGATGAAGCTCATGAGACAAGGACACTGAGGGAATGAAGTGATATCGAGTTATGGCAGCAAACTTGACTTGGGTTGAAATGTGGAATAAGCCTGAGGGGCTATATGGCCTACTCCCGTTCCTATTTACTGTGTTCCTAAATTTAAAAAGTGCAGGAACAGCGAAATCTGGAGGTGTTGTGTATTTTTTGCAAATTAACTTCAAAGGGATTAGCCTGAATTGGTCTGAAAATTTAATTAACCTTGCATTAAAATGGGACTATACACTGGCACAAGTGATAAAGCTTTGTACAATGCAGGATTAGAAGATGAAGTGCAGCATCACCTATGCGTACACAGTCTTTGATAGTAACATAGATATTACTACTGTGTGTGGAAACACCAGTGGATGTATGAAGTGAAGTCAATGAGCCAGTGAGCTCTTTAAAAAAAAAGCTTGTTTCTCTTCAAACCTTTATCAAACCTGTTCTATAACTGGACGCAGCCGAAACAAAACTAGTAATTAAAATGTGTTACAAAATTCACATCAACACATACAAAAGGCCAACAATAACCAGTTTGAATAAAGAAAGTTGGCTAATAATAATAAACAATTTAGAGCACTGACAGAAAATTTGGCCAGTGAAATAGGTGCTTACATTGATAAAGTAAAGATGGCCAATTTGTAATACAATCTTTAAAAAAATATATAAATAGTAGGAATAACAGGAAATTATTTATGATCCTGAGGAAAAGCTTTACTAATATGTTGTTCTTAACAAAATTGCACCATTGCCCAGTGTTTTTGGCAAGCATAACTTTTGGGAATAATTACTTCTACTGCATTAATAGCATGGATGTGTTCAGACTCAAGAGAAATTACAACTGGCTGCTATTCTTGGCTGTGAATCTGGCTACTGGTATCTTAATATCAGAACAGGCATACCACTGAAACTTCTCACTTTGATAAGGTGTTTTTCTTCTTAGCAGTTGCTTCTCCTTACTAAGAATGAATGTAATTTTAAAAAAAGGTCAAACTGAAAATTTATTCAACTTTGCTGTGTTGGTACAGAGTTCAAACTGAACATCAGCTAAATTGTTTTATGATAGGCCAGACAAAACACCCAAAGTTTGGTGGTGTATCACTGTATTTACAGGGCCCCTGGCACTTTTCTGGTGGTGGTGAGGTGTCTGCTGGCTACTTGGAGGCAGTCTCACTGTGACAGTCCGAGCTTTCATGTTCCATAAGAAGGATCATGGGCAGAAAGAAAAGCCCCTCATTCTCCAACGCTCCCTGAGAAATAGGATGCACCTAGTGGTGTTTCTGTTCTTTTCAGTTTAAAACAAAACTTACCTCTCCATTCTGAGGTGACTACAAGATATGCTTGCCTAATCAGCAACCATCTCTCCCAGTGGAGCTGCCTAGGCTTCAAATCTGCCAGCCTGCTGATTAAGCTAACAACATCATGAGCTGATCTGCTTTATTTAATTGGTTGTCAGGCCTGTAGGTGGCCAATTAGAAGCTGCCTCTATTCAAATCATGAAGCAGTCAGCTGCTGACAGATATGGACCTGGGACCTCCATTTCGTCCAACATTTGAGATCCTAAAACACAACCCCTATAAAGATCAACCACTATATTTCAGGGTCTAGGCCTGAAACATCAGCTTTCATGCTCCTAAGAGGCCTGCTGTGTTTATCCAGCTCCACACTTTGTTAACCACTATATTCTGTTTTGTCCATACTCTGCACTTGCAGTTGTCTGAAATGCAAAATTTAAACTACAACTTTTATTCACCACTAAGGATTCTTCCAAATCACTGCTGAATGCATTGAAGGCATTTAGCATCGGTAACTGCAATGTGAGTGGTTTGTGGACATTTTCCTGCCTGTTCACTGTGCAGTTTGGTGTGGAAGAAAGAAGGAAGGGAAAGCTTGGAACACCTGATCTACCAGGCATCTCATATGTGGAGGCAAATATTGAAAATTTAATTCAGAAAAATACACTTGCACTGTATGGGGAGTTTCCCCTAAGTGAGCATTTGATACTTAGAACTGTGGCCTGGTAAATCATCCTCTCTTGAAAGAAAATGGGTCTGAAATTCTATATTTGATAGAAATTTCCCAACTTAGGAACTCAAACAAAGTAATTATTTGTCAGGATTATCGAGGTAAAATACCCACTGCATGCCTATTGAATTTCTCTGTCTCTCATTTTGTTTGAAGCACCGATCAGCTCTTAAAGGAACTTTACATGAACACACTATTTATCTGTGAATGACAGCTATTTTCCGGTGTATCTTTGGGCCAAATCCAATGTTTACGCTTTGTTTTGCCTGAGGTAGTGGACACTAGTTCACATCCACTTAAAATGATTGTGACTCTCCTTTGTGTCTGGGTGAACGTATTATTTGCATTCTGTTCATTTCTCTCTCTCAGGTTTGTCATCAATGATTCTGGTACTTTAATAATAAAAGAAGCTGTCCCAAAGGATGCTGGGAGTTACATCTGCCTTGCATCAAATTCGGTTGGAACAGACAAAGGAGAAGCAAAGTTGAAATACTTGGGTAAGGGGAGCAAATGTGGCACGAACCTGGATGAACGAATCCAAACTACTAATGTCATCAAATCCACCTTCAGACAGCGGAAGAGGGAGATGATCTGATTTCATGTACTTACTCAGATTTTGGGCTGCAGAAAAATAGATCAGGAGAAAGGTTGTCTTAGGGATATGTGAAACTTGTAAGACTGTATGAGGGCTTGGCAGGGTGGATACTGAGACGATGTATCCCCTTGTGGGGAAGTCTAGAATTAGGGAATGTAGATTAGGATACTGATTGTGGATGATCAGCCATGATCATAATGAATGGTGGTGCTGGTTCGAAGGGCCGAATGGCCCACTCCAGCACCTATTGTCTATTGTCTATTCAAAATGTAGAGTCTTCTAATTAAGATGGAGATGAAAAAGATGATTTTCACTTGGATAATCATTAGTATTTGGAAGTGTCCCCCGATTGAGCAGTGGAAATTGAGGTCAGTAATTGAATATATTTGAAGTTGGGTTAAACTACTTTTTTTTAAAGGAGTCAAAGGTTATGGGGGACAGACAGGAATGTGGAGTTCAGGCCAAAATCAGATCAGACATGATTTCACTGAACGACAGTGCAGGCTTGAGAGGCTGGATATCCTAATGCTGTTCCTATTTCTTAAGATGTTAATATATTTTTCTTTAAGTAGTAATGATATTAATCGTTGCTAGTGCCTGGAAGGTACGTGTGTGCTCTGCCTGAAAACAGTTCTTTAACTCATTGTCTGATAATGCTTCATGCTGAGCTGTTTTCTTGGCAGGTATTTTGTTAGTGTTTGTGTTGCCATCACCTTCCATCCTCAGGTGTAGGGTTGGAAGGATGTCCCAAGTCTACCTCAGGCAGAGAGGCAATTGAACATGTGCTTTTGCCATAATTCTAAGCCATCTAACCAACCAGTTCCAGGATATGGGATGCAGAACAATTCTAGACATATTAGATTATAGGGTGCGATTTCTTATTGTTTTCAGTATTTGTGATCCAGAGCCTATTCTAACCAATTTGTGTCTGCACATCTACAGAGATCCCTACAATCACTGTGTCAAAACCAGTGATACTCGCTGTGGTTACAGGTGTTGCATTGCTGGAATGTCAAGCTGCAGGAGTCCCACAGCCTGAGGTCAAATGGTACAAAGGTATTGACAACTCAATCAGTGGAGGAGGTTCCTGTAAACCATTCACAACCTGCTGCTGTTACACTGGTAGTTGAGTGAGTAACTTAACATCTGTGCCAGTAAAATATAAAAACGCAACACTGTGCTTGGCACGTTAAGTGAACAAATCTTCAGAATATTGAAGAATACTAGGGATAGATGAGTTAGCAGAATACTCATGTTACTCAGGTTTATGGTGATAATACTGCATTACTCAAACTTAGTCAAAGTAAAGTATTGCTTAGGGTCATCCCAGAGAACAGAACTGCTTGGGGTCATTTTGTAGCATAACATTATTAAGGATCATTCCAGAGTACATTATTGCTTAGAGTTTATCTGAAATTTAGTATTACTCCGGGTCATTCCAGAATACATTATCGTTCAAGGGCAATCTGGAACACAGCGTTACTCAGGTCATTTCAGATTACTGTATTGTTTGGAGACAGTCTGGATACAGAAGTTCCTTTCTGTGCAGTGAGTGATTATGATCTGAAATGCATTTCATAAGAGTGTGATTGAGGAAGATTCAAGGGGAATTATCTAACGGGTGGAAAAAATGTTTATGGTTAAAGGAAAATATAGGGGAATTGGATGAACCGATTTCATATTAGGGAGATAGCGTGGACACAGTTCATCTAGCAAGCTTTGTTGACTTGTTGTGCAAGATCTGAAGCCTTTTGATCAAGCATGAAGTAATTAGGGAGTGAGAATCTTTCCCAGGCAGTAGTTTGTGGAGGATTGAAAGCAAACCACCAATTTAAGTGGTGAGAGCTGCATTCAATAGGAAGGAAAACAAATAATTTCAAACATTGACAGGATTCTGCTCAAAAGAGCTTTTTGTAAAAAACATAAAAAAATCCTTGTGCATAATGATGAGACTGAACTGTATTTTTGAGCAGGTGGTCTGGAGCTGGCCCTTGTACCATTTACAGAAATTGACCCAGTTCATGGTACACTGAGGATAAGGAAGGTGCAGCAGGTGGATGCTGGAGAATATACTTGTGTGGCTAGTAATGAGGCTGGCACCTCCTCTGCCACAATAATGTTAGATGTTGGCTGTAAGTTACAATCCACTCATTTTGACAAGTCTTCACAAACCGGTTCTCTGTTGTTATTGTGTAACTAATAATTGAAGATGTTGTAGATTTTAGTAAGCTGTCTTTGATGTATTCCTACCTCCTTTTTCTTAGCTGCCCCTCTGTTCTTGGAGATGCCCTCTGATGTCTCTGTGGCTATCGGCAAGAATGTGACGTTGCCTTGCAGTGTAGTTGGGGAGCCAATTCCACAGATCACCTGGCGACGTCTTGACGGACAACCCATCTTCACCAATGTTGATTCAATGGGCTTTGTCAGCCAACTAGAGACAGGCAGCTTGTTCATAGAGAGTAAGTATAGGAATTTTGTAACACCTTTGTCAAATAACAAATGCTGATTAACAACCCATTTGACTTTAGTGATGTTATTTTAGCCATGTGTGCTCACGAAACATTTAATGTCTGTGTAGTGTCATGGAAAACATCTACCACCATTCAGTGAACAAGAAAGGAAAACCATCTGTCAGTTTCTTGCACATGGACCTAGCGTCTGAGCTCAACAGTTAAAAATGCCAATTGGTATCTTCTTTCTGTTAATTTGCTTTGTTTTTGTGCCCAATACAATGGATTCTTATATTGATCCATTTGTTGAACAGAATCTCTGATCTCCAAGGACCCATTGCAGCAGAAAAAACATAGTAGGTCAGCACCTTACTAGTTAGGGACCGCCTAACGTGAGGTGGTGGTGGCTAACCAGTAACACACAGTGGTCCCTTACACATCAGAGATAGCCTGTGGCATCCATTTTGTATGCTGATCAAGTTCTGTCTTCAGTGTAATGTTAATACACTGCTATGAAACTGGAGGGTTCTCTCCAGGCTGCTAGCCTGATTTAGAATTTCAGGAGATCCTGCCCAAATTTTAGGATATCCATCTCGACCTCTCCATTTGAGTCTAAAAAAATGCAAAACACTACATTTGGAAACAGCTTGGTAGCAGGAGTTGCAGGGAAGGTGTGATATTTAGAAATCACTCCAAATTTGGACTCTACTCCAGCTTTCTTTTGCCCTGTCGTTCTTTGAGATCATGGCTGTTGTGCCCTGTGCCTCAATTCCTCTTTCATACCGGCTCCTCATGGCCCTCAGCTACTTGATAGATGTTTGATTACTCTAGGTCAAGTCAGCGTAAGGAGGAAGGAAGTGATGGGTATTCTAAAAGGCATTAAGATGGACAAGTCCGCAGGTCTGGATGGGATCTATCCCAGGTTATTGAGGGAAGCAAGAGAGGAAATAGTTGGGGCCTTAACAGATATCTTTGCAGCATCCTTAAACATGGGTGAGGTCCTGGACGACTGGAGAATTGCTAATGTTGTCCCCTTGTTTAACAAGGGTAGCAGGGATAAATCCGGGTAGTTATTGACTGGTGAGCCTGACGTCAGTGGTAGGGAAGCTGCTGGAAAAGATACTGAGGGATATTATCTATTCCCATCTGGAAGAAAATGGACTTATCAATGATAGTCAACATAGTTTTGTGCAGGGAAGGTCATGACTTACCAACTTAATAGAATTCTTTGAGGACATGACAAAGTTGATTGATGAGGGAAAGGCTGTAGATGTCATATACATGGACTTCAGTAAGGCGTTTGATAAGGTTCCCCATGGCAGGCTGATGGAGAAAGTGCAGTCACATGGGGCCCAGGGTGTGCTAGCTGGATGGATAAAAAACTGGCTAGGCAACAGGAGATGGAGAGTAGTAGTGGAAGGGGGTTTCTCAAATTGGAGACCTGTGACCAGTGGTGTTCCACAGGGATCTGTGCTGGGACCACTGTTGTTTGTGATATATGTAAATGATTTGGAGGAAGGTGTAAGAGGTCTGAGTAGCAAGTTTGCAGATGACAGGAATATTGGTGGAGTAGCAGATAGTGAAGGGGACTGTCAGAGATTACAGCAGAATATAGATAGATTGGAGAGTTGGGCAGATAAGTGGCAGATGGAGTTCAATCCGGGCAAATGCAAGGTGATGAATTTTGGAAGATCTAATTCAAGAGCAACCTATACAGTGAATGGAAAAGTCCTGGGGAATATTGATGTACAGAGAGACCTGGGTGTTCAGGTCCATTGTTACCTGAAGGTGGCAACGCAGGTCAATAGGGTGGTCAAGAAGGCACACAGCATGCTTTCCTTCATCGGACAGGGTATTGAGTAGAAGAGTTGGCAGGTCATGTTACAATTGTATAAGACTTTGGTTTGACTGCATTTGGAGTACTGCGTACAGTTCTGGTCGCCACGTTACCAAAAGGACGCGGATGCTTTGGAGAGGGTGCAGAGGAGGTTCACCAGGATGTTCCTTGGTATGGAGGGCGCTAGCTATGAAGAGAGGTTGAGTAGATTAGGATTATTTTCATAAGAAAGATGGAGATTGAGGGGGGACCTGATTGAGGTCTACAAAATCAGGAGGGGTATAGACAAGGTGAATAGCAAGAAGCTTTTTCCCAGAGTGGGCGGCTCAATTACTAGGGGTCATGAGTTCAAAGTGAGAGGAGGAAAGTTTAGGGGAGATATGTGTGGAAAGTTCTTTACACAGAGGGTGGTGGGTGCCTGGAGCGCATTGCCAGTGGAGGTGGTAGACGCAGACCCGTTAGCGTCTTTTAAGATATATCTGGACAGGTACATGGATGGGCAGGGAGCAAAGGGATACAGACCCTTAGAAAATAGATGACAGGTTAGACAGAGGATCTGGATCGGCGCAAGCTTGGAGGGCCAAAGGGCCTGTTCCTGTGCTGTAATTTTCTTTTCTTTGATATTTCAAAAATCTGTCTGCCTTGCCTTTAAATAGTTTTAGTGATCTAATCTCCAGAATTCTCTGGAGTACAGAAATCCAGGAATTTGCTATTCTCTGGGAGTCTAATTTCCTTTGCATCTCAGTTAGAAATACATGTCCCCTTATTCTGAAACCATGTTCTTTAGTTCAAGATTCCCCCATATAGTTGAAGCATCTTCTCCACATCTATTCTGTCAAGCTCCCTCATTAAATTTTCATTACAGTCATCCCTCATCCTTCTAAACTCTGATGAATAAAATCCTACGATGTTTAGCCATTCTTGATAAGTCAACCCCTCAATCTCAGAAAGCAGCCGGGTCCGATGCTAATATATCCTTTCTTAAAACGGATCAACACTATATCCAAAAAACTGGGTCAGAAGATGCCTACACGAACAACATCAGAAAGATACTACATGCTCCGACACACTCATCACACTACCCTACATCAGGAACACATCGGAACTCACCACAAGACAACTACGACTGCTGGGCATCAGAGTGGCACACAAGCCCACATCAACCCTACGACAACTGCTCACCCAAACTAAAGACCCACTCCCACCATGGGCAGGACCAATATCATCTACAAGATCCCCTCCAGTGACCGTGAGAAACACTACATCAGACAAACAAGAAGGAAACTAACAACAAGTGTACTTGAACACCAGCTGGCTACAAAAAGACACGCACAGTACACTCTCATCTCAATCCACATGAACAAGGAGGACCACCATTTTGAATGGGACAACACCAAGATCCTGGGACAGGCTAGGCAGAGACAGGCATGAGGATTCCTAGAAGCCTGGCACTCTACAAAGCATGCTATTAATAAACACATTGAACTCGACCCCATATACATTCCACTATGAAGGAAAACCGGAAGTGAGGCAATCCACCTCAACGGACCCCAGAGTTTAAAAACCAGGTGGGAGAACACACCGACGCTTCATCGGAGGCAGCACTGAGGATGTTACCCAGCATGGTAATGAAACATCTATGAAACAAGAAACCAGCTCGGTGAGCCAACCCACCTCAACACCCACAACCCGAGATACAAATCTACTCCATAACCTTAAACACTGTACACAGTACTCCAGATGCGGCCTTGCCAACATCCTGTACAGTTTTAACAAGACTTCTCTATTTTAAAATTCCAACCCCCGGCAATAAAGACCAACATTCTTATTTACTTGCTGCACCGACAGGCTAATATTTAGTGTTTCATGCACGAAAATATCCAAATTCCTCATTGCTACACTTTTTTGGAGTATTCCTTTTAAATAACATCTGCCTTTGATTCTTCCTTCCAAAGTGCAGTAACTGACCAACCGTATTTCATTTGAATGTTTACATTCAACAGAGAGGCATTTATCTCTTTAGTGCAGTCTGCTTTCAAACCCAGCATGCGTAAATTCATATACAATGTTTTACCTTAAATGGTCTCATTGCCCAGAAAACAACTTGGAACAAAAAGAAAGCAAAACAGAAAGCCATATGATGTGGAATATTGTATGAACATGCAAAGTATCATTAATCCCATAAAATGCAGTCAGACAGTTAACTTTGATGATGCTGAGAGACTCATTTCTGTTTGAGCCCATTTATTAATAAACCATAGATTAAAGCACTCACTTGGCATGAGTCAGAACTGTCCAGTTCTCTCTGCCTTTTCCCCTAACTAATACTGAACTTACACCTTTTCACCTTGTTACAGGTGTGTGGTTGGACGACGAAACTATATATGTATGTGAGGCACAGAATCGGTTTGGAATGATCCGTTCTGAGGTAGCATTGACCATCAGTGGTCTTGGTGAGTCCCAATATTATACCATTAAGTCAGCACCATTGTGTCTTCATTCCGCTACTGCAAGTTATCTAATCTGACACTCTTGTTTCCTTCCTGACATTTTTTTAACATTTGTCTTTTTCAAGTAAGTATCTTATTCCATTGAGAGGGATTTTGGCATCTACTTCAACAGTGTTTTGTGACTGAGAATTTCAATTTCTTAACCAGCTTTTGCGTGAAGTTTTTCTTCAACATTCTGTTGCATTTCTTTATTGGTTGCTCTAGGTTATACCTTTACATTCCACCCCCATTGTCCAGCAGAAATAAATAACCACTATTTGTTCTAATGGTCTTTCAAAGACCTCCAGCAGGGCACTCTTTAACCTATTGACCTCTGTGATAAAACCCTTAATATTTTGAATCTCTTTCTAACTGTAATGTTTCATACCCAGTAATGTCCCAATGATTCTGCACTGGAGTCTTTTCATGGTTGCTGTATCTTCTAATCAAAGCTCTACATAATGTTCTGACTACAGCCAAGTAGCGGTATTTAGAGATAACAAAGTGTGGAGCTGGATGAACACAGCAGGCCAAGCAACATCTTAGGAGCACATGCTGCTTGGCCTGCTGTGTCACCCAGCTCCACACTTTGTTATCTCGGATTCTCCAGCACCTGCAGTTCCAATTATCTCTGATACAATTAGCGGTATTTAGAGTTCTGAGAGATACAGTAACAACAATATAAGTGGAGCTGAACTCTGTCTGGACTGTGCCATGTCTAGTATGTGAATAGCTTTGCATACAGAATTTTATGACTTATTGTTCATCTTTCTTGGTACATTTATTCCACATGCTCAGGAAAAGGAGACCAAATTTTGTACTGAGCAGAAGGAGGATTATTCTTACTGTTGTATGTCTATTCCAACTCATTCTGTCTTTAGTTCTGGTAAATAGAAAATATGATACCTGAATGCCACTAGAATTCTGTTGGAACAACAGCAAATTTTAATGGAGAGAATACCATTTTAAGATAATTTTCTATTTCTTTTTATTCCATTTTACAGACTGATCTCAAATCAAACATTTAGATTGGCATTTGACTTGCATGACACATTTCGTATTCCAAGTTGTATTCCTCAGCTTCCAATTGTCTTTGTAACCATTTTTGTTCTTTGGGCAAATAGCAAAATTTTTTTTATAAGAATAGATTAGTTGCTGATTGTTTTTATCAAACATTAATTCCCATTTTGTTCTGGTTGTATCAATAAGCCATTTTCTTATTATGAAACAATCTCTCCACAGTTTTTATGAGATTAGACTGTATAGAATGAAATGTTTTAATGTGAGGCTGTACAGAGGGAAAACTAGAGGAAACGCTCTAGTTCTGAAGCTGAAACTTACTGATCAAAACCAACTGTTTAATCAGTAGCACATGCTGAAGTGTTCATGTGTGACTTAATCCTTCTGTTCTCATCTAAAGTCGCCCCCAAAGTGGTTGAAAGTTCCCCAATCATCACTGTACTGGAAGGTCGGTCTCTAACATTGCCATGTGTTGTTCTGGCTGGCAATCCCTTCCCTGAACGTTACTGGTTAAAGGACAACCAGCTGGTGAGTACATGCTTGGAGAACTTTCCTCTCTTGAGATCTTTCTGGTCGTGCTTTCAGTTGTTTCATAATGCATCATATGCTTTCCAACAGAGGTTACCTGATGGCAATCACAGTAAGAACATTTACAAGGCTGGCTTAGGTGTGAATACTAATTGAAATTAACTATGATGAGTTATTTGTGTTTCCACCCTCTAAAAACTGAAACTGTTTTAATCCATTTACTTCATCCAAGGAGGCAAAGGAAAGATCTATCACATTCGTTGTTGCTTGGTTCAGATGCAGATTGCAGAGGTGAAGGCATTGCCAGTAGAGAGCTGCAGTTACTATATAGATTTTCCTGTTTTCTAATATTTTCATATATTCAAGACCAGCATTTATTGCCCATCCCTAATTAACCTTCAAAAGGTGGTGGTGAGCTACCTCTTAGAACCACTGCAGTGTTGGGTTGTCGGGGCATTCACAATGCCGTTGGGAACAGAGTTCCAGGATTTTGATGCACTGACTGTGAAGGAATAGTGATACAGTTTAAGTTGAGCTGGTGTGTGAATTAGAGGGGACCGTGCAGAAGGTGATGTTCTCAAGAACATGCTTATCCTGTTCTTCTAAGTGGCAGAGGACACAGGTTTAGAAGGGGCTGTTGAAAGAGCCTCAACAGATTGAAGAAATTTTAGTTTTGGAGCTGTCTCAATGAATGAAAGTGTTCACGAAAGCAGTTCATATGAGGAAGGCTAATGCTTTTGTGCCTATATTATTATCTCAACTGGCACAATTAACGCCTCAATTATCCTTAATTGTGCAGTCTGGAGAAGGAAAATGACTTAATATTCTCCTTCCTGATTAATGTGTGGTGAGTCCCATTGGAACATTGTATTATGTAGGTCAAATAGTGAAATTTGGTTCTGAGACCTCTGTAGTCCAATAATATTATGATGAGGCTTCCACATTGAATCAGATTCAAGAGTGATTGACAAGAGTCAGCATATTACAAGCGTAACTAAAAATGGGATGAGGGCCTACTGGAAAATAAAAAAACGTTCTTGCGCCACTGACGACAAAATTGAAATGATTCTTCATCGCTTGGTCAATTGCTATTTTGAGATTTTATGCATTATTCCCTTCTTGCCTCCCTGTAGTTAAGTTTGGACAGTCGTCTGTCAATCCGAAGTGATGGCAGTTTCTTTATTGAGAGAGCAGAGCAAGGAGATGCTGGAAAATACATCTGCACCATCAGAAATGTAGTGGGATCTGTTAATAAAACCATCACAGTGTATGTTCATGGTGAGTAGTTTGAAGAATTTTTTTTTACTCACTCATGGATGCAAGGGTCACTGGCAAGACCAGCAATAATTGCCCATCCTGAATTGTTGTTAGGAAGTTGGTGTTGAGCTGTTTCCATGAACTGCTGCAGTACATGTGGTGCTAGGTATACCAACAATGCTGTTAGGAGGGAAGTGGTGATATTTTTGCAAAAGTTTTCAGTTTCGTTGTGATATCTGTGCATGCCTCTTGTCAGTGTTGCTGAAGTTTGAGATCCTTTGGGATGACTGGTATGTTGTCATCTTACTTATGTTATGCTTCCTGTGTGCAAACAGGAATGCATTCATAATGGTTTTCCTGGGTAGTAACTGGTGCTTTGAGTTGGCCTTTCCCTTTCACATTCCCTCTACATGAGGAGGCAATTTTTCCTTAACCTCTTTTTTTCTGGTCAAGGTGAAGCCTCAGAAGATGGAGTGACGAGCATGAGTTTGGTGTATTTGGTCATGACTTGTCTTAGAAAACTATTCATTCAGCAAGTATGACCATGGTTGATCAAACACTTCAATTCCTTTTACTCACCCTATCTCCGTAACCCCATACACTAATTGTAATCAGAAATCTATCAATTTTTACTTCAAATGTACTCAAAGACTGATCTTCCACAGTCCACTGTGGTATTTATCAAGCAGCAGACCAAAGTGAACAACTGTCTTGAGGAACAAATGAGGTTTCTCATTTAATTGCTTCCCTTAAAGTGTAGTATCCGACTTCTTGATGGAAGTGGAGGGATGATGACTTGCAGGATCCGTGTTCCTCCTTTCTGGGGAGTGGTGTAGTTTTTTCACAAAGCCATACTCTGGTACTTTTTGCAACTATCACCATTGTAACTGGAGATGACTGAAGAAAGCAGGAACAAAACTTGTGGCCTGCAAAGAATTGATAAAGAAAAGTGAAGAGATTGTGTTGACACCATACAGATGCCTCTATATCCAGTTTCCTCGACATCAATAATGACCAACCTCAACAAGAGTGCTATGAATTCTGAAATTACCTTGCCCACAAAAGAAAGAGGTAAATTCAGAAGATAGTTGATCCAGGGCTGTTGCTATTGGCATTGCACAAGACACATATTTTTGGAGATAGCTAACTAAAGAGGACATGTCTGATTACCCTCACCCCCCGCCAAAAAAAAGTGGAATGTTTTCTTCTGATTATAAATTATTAATGAAATCAATTTGCCTCTGTATATGATGACATTTATTAAGATTTTCTTTTTGTATAGTTCTACCTGCAATTAAACCCGGGCGAACTGTCTACATCACCGATGAGGGGGTGGCTGTTACTCTGCTTTGTGAATCCACTGGAACTCCTAAACCAACAGTCATTTGGTCCAAGGTACGACCTAGTCACAGGGCCCTAACATAGGTTACTGCAAAAATGAGAAAACATCTGAAGCTTTGAGCTGTTTTGTAGGTGTCCTTATCAGGGAGGCAATGGCCTTGTGGTATTATCGCTGGACTGTTAGTCCAAAGACCTAGATAATGCTCTGGGCTTCTGTGTTCGAATCCCACCATGGCAGTTGGTGGAATTTGAATTCAATGAATATCTGAAATTAAGAATCTAATGGTGACTGTGAATCCATTGTTAATTATCAGGAAACACCCATCCAATTCATTAATGTTCTTCAGGGGAATAAAACTACGGTCCTTACCTGGTCTGGCCTACACATGACTCCAGACCCACAACAAAGTGATTGACTCTGACCTGCCCTCTGGATAATTAGGGATGGGCAATGAATGCTGGACTAGCCAGCCTTCATCCTGCAAATGCATTTTAAAAAGGATATTAAGAGCATAAACATATGAACAGGGAGTGGGAGTAGGCTATTCAGCTTCTCAAGTCTGCTCTGCCATTCTGTAAGATCATGGTGATATTCCTTAGGCTCAAACTCCTCTTTCAGGCCAGTTCCTAATAACTCTCAATGCCTTGATATCCTCTTCCTCTTTAAATACTTTCAGTGGTCTAGTTTCCACAACTCTCTCAAGAGGTGAATTCTAGACATTCACTGTTTTGAGATTCCCCCACCTATGGAAACAACTTCTCAACATCTATCCTGTCAGAATTGTGTGTTGTTCAATAGGATCACTTCTTCTAAACACTAAGGAATAAATGTGCCTAACCTGTTTAGCTATTCTTGATAAGTCAACTCTTCATCCCAGGAATTAGTGAGTCTTTTTTGAACTGCCTCCTGTGCCAATATATCCTTTCTTAAATACATGGACCAAAACGATACTTCCGGGTACTACCTCAAAACAATCTGTGCAATTGTAACAAGACTTCCCAATTTTTAAACTCCAATCCTCTAGCAATAAAGGTCAACATTCCATTTGCCTTCTTAATGATTTGCTGCAACAGAAAATATGCACTTTGGCTTCACGACGATGTTACATGTTGGGGAATTTTCCATTTATTGGAATGATTTGAGAAGTTCTTTTCCTACATTTGAAATTGTTAATACCTAATGTGGTTTCCCTGATGTAAGAGTGATAAAACCTGGTGGGAAAGCCAGTAGAGTTGATAAAACTAACACCCTTAAGTTCTAAAAGTTTAAATAATCTTATGAGACGTATTATAATTGCCAGCTACTTTCCTCTGGGGACTGGAGAGCAGATTAAAGGAAAGTGCCTCCTCTACTCATTCTGTAACTCACCTTGTAGGGCTATTGCATTGTCTTTATACGAAGAACCAGTTTTAAATGATCTTATTTTAGTGAAGTGCAGTCTCCTGGTGACTTTTGATGATCAAACCATTGACAAGCTGATGGTATTGTGGATTCTACATGTCAATTGTTGAGTTAAGGATGCCTGTTACAGATAACAGAATTGTTACAGAAGGAGGCCATTCAGCCCATGAAGCCTGCACCAGAAGGTTAAATAGGCATCATTATTGCTAATCTTACACTATGTCCCTATATTCCTGCAGATTAGTTTTTAATCAAATAATCATTCACTGCCCTCTTGAATGCCTCATTTGAATCACACTAACTACTTGCTGAGTGAAAAAGATTTCCCCACTTCACCCTTACTGCTTTTGAAGCTCGTTTTCAATGAATGCCCTCTTGTTCCTGTTTCTTGTATGATTGAGAACAATTTCTCCCTAACTGCTCACCTGGCACACTCATGATTTAGAAAACCTCTATCAAATCTCCTCTTAGCTTTCTTCTCTCCATGGAAAACTGTCCCAATTTCTTCAATCTGCCCTCATAACTGAAGCTCCTCATCCGTGGAACTATCCCTGTAAACTGCTTCTGCACACTCCAATGCATTCATGTCTTTTCTATAATGTGACAGCCCCAAGCTTAATCTGTAGAAACTGTTTAAGATTTGACAATCAGATGTTACAGTCTGCCACCTTTCCCACACAAAACACCACCTGAAAACAAATGAAAAGCAGGAGACTATAGTGTAATGGGTAGCATTCAGCATTGAGAATGAGAAAGTGAGTGACATAAATGTTCTGACGCATTGACACAGGCTTCAGAACAAGTCACCTTCTGGCTCTTTTATTAAAAAGGAGATGCACGTGGTAAGATCAAGAGGTGGGAAAGGGACTGCCACCAGGGTTACCATTTGAAGCATTTTTCTTATGGAGCTATTATACCTTCCTTGTTTTCTGATATCCTCTCCAGGGTGGGGAGCTCATACCTCAACACCAACTACAACATTCAATCGATGCAAGTGGAAAGCTCCTGATCCCGTACCCATCAGCAGAAGATTCTGGAATCTACATCTGCACTGCGACAAATGTAGCAGGGGCTTCCAGCAGAGAAATGCAGCTGTTTGTCCACAGTAAGGATATTAGCGCTATTACAGTTAGATCCAAGTACACCCAACCTGTCGATCCATATAAAAAGTCTCATATGACACTTAGCATGCAAGGTGTTAAGGTATACTTTAGCCAACACAAGAAATTGGAGTAGGAATAGACCATGCAGCCCTTTGAGCCTGCCTTCCTATTTAA
Organism: Stegostoma tigrinum; assembly: GCF_030684315.1. Classification (NCBI taxonomy): domain Eukaryota; kingdom Metazoa; phylum Chordata; class Chondrichthyes; order Orectolobiformes; family Stegostomatidae; genus Stegostoma; species Stegostoma tigrinum. The sequence goes on from NC_081382.1 coordinate 35,197,688, forward strand.
TATAATCATGAGCTCCAACTCCACCTTCCCACCAGCTCCCTATAGCGCTTGATTCCCTGAAAGACCAAAAATCTTTCGATCTCAGCTTTAAATGTATTTAGAGGACTATTAATCTCTATACGGGATTTGTTGGGTGGGAGGTGGCAAGAGGTGAGTAGCAAGTGCATCTCACTAGAATAGCGTGCTGCAAGTGAGGCCCTCCTAGTCCCGGAGTCATCACAAAAGTTTGAGATTTTTTTTAAAATGCCCTAGATTCCTTTATTTACTTGTCATCTAAACCCAGGTTGACCGGAAGCACAGACCGGGTACCTTAATGTGCTGAACAAAAGTTATTATTTATTGCAGAAATTAGACTCTATCAAAAGGTCAACAGTTATGAAGTATTAATTTATAATGACTAATTAAAAATTAAATCCCCTAATAAATTGCCCATTACTCATTCATAGACAGGGGAAAAAAGAATATAGATGCTATGGATGGAGAGAATACTGGTAAAGCAGTTCAATGATTGCTTTTCACGGGACCTGTTGAGCTGATTCTAAAGATTTCAATGCTGGTCAGAATGCTACTTCTCAATAGTCATTCTCCAGATGTTTCCATTGGTTTCAAAGAGGGTTGCTGGATCATTTTTATAAGATCGCTGATTTATTAATTTGAAAAGTCACAACTTACAGTAACTGCTGCGGATAATTGCTGGCAGGCAGAAGACCTTTGTCATTGGTAACTGATCACAAATCCATAATGAATTCATTACTTGTTGCCAATCAAAGCTTTATTTGAACAAAATCCTATGGATCTAGTCATCTGCAAACTAAGCTTGCAAAAATACTTGAACAACCAGCTGTGTAAACGATGCTTGTGAGTGTCAGGTAACTTGCTTTCAAAGCATTCGCCAGTCCTCCAGCCGTCCTTGGCTTCTAATGCAATTCTTTTCTCATTTCAGTTCGCAGTTAAAAATACTAAAAAAAAAATTAATAATCCCTAATGCCAATCCACCTTTAATGGATCTGCTTCAACCAGAAGTGGTTTGTTTGATGGATGACAAACTTAGTGATATTAACCTGTCTGAGTGTTTCAGATTTTATACTGTGGACTTAATAGCTAATGGTTGTGGGACACTTTTTCCAGGATTTTGGAAACCTCGTAGCAGTGACTGAGTGTCAATCCAAAGGCTAATTCCAGCATGATTTGAGGGCCAAGGGAAACAGGAATACTTCCCTCTGGATTACACCTCTCCAAGCAAATTCGCAGATCAAAATGAATAGGATGAAAGATACTGAAAGCATCAGAAGGATTTAATATCACTGGAATGCTATTGCTAAATGTACTGTGTTTTGACATTTTTTATGTCCGCAGCAAGACCTAAGATTGATGGAGTGAACCCAGCTAATTCGGACAAGCCAATTGAAATCACAGCCACATCTGGGACAGAGGCGACATTACCTTGTGAAGTGCAGGGCTCCCCTTCTCCCATTATCAGGTGGAAGAAAGACTCGCGTCTGGTACCACTCATATCAGCCAGGTAAATGTATCTCCACAATCTCTGAAGAGTTCCAGCCCAGTTGGTGACAATGTCTGCTGTCAAAACGAGGTTAATATATATCAGTAAAAGCAAGGGTCACAACACTGACCCTGGGAGCTCCAGTAAAACCTTACTCCATCTCACAAACCATTAACTAAGCATTGTCCTCAATTTCCTGTAGTCCAGCCAATTAGTATCAACATTGGTTTTGTTCTTTTTGTTCCATGAGCTATAATTTTTCTAATCAGTGTATTGTGTGACCCTCTTTTAAATGCCTTTTGGAATTCCATATTCAGCAATTGCCAGCTTTGTCATCATCTCTTAATTCTTCAAAAACTACAGCAAGTCCATTAAAAACCATTTGTCCTTATGAAATCCATGCTGACCCCTCTCAGATTTTCTGTGTTTGTTCACATGGCTATTAATTTCATCCTGAAGCATTGTTTCTTGAAGTTTTCCCATCACTGAGGGTAATCTGATAAACCTGTAGTTGCTGGGCTTATCTTTATCCTCTTTTGAACAAGGGTCAATTCTGCAGTCCTTTGGCACTGTCCTGAGTTAATGTGGCCAGTGCCTCTGCAATTTCCACTCTCATTTCCTTCTATGTCATTGGATGCATTATAATCCAATACTGGTACCTTACTGTCTTGAAGTACACACAGCCTACCCAATGCCACCTCCTTATCAACACTAAATCTATCTAGGGCCTGAATTGCCTCCTCTTTAACCATGGTCTCGGTTGCATGATCTTCCTTGGTGAAGATTGATGCAAAGTATTAATTTAATATCTCAACTATTTTCCCTGCCGCAATATGCAAATCCCTTTATCAATCCTTAACTAGCTTTACTCCTCCTTTTACCATTCTTGTATACTAAGAAAAAATTTTCGGGTTGTTGGACCAAAGCTGTGAAAGGAATCAAGTGTTGCTGCAGGACAAGTAAGATTTGTGGCACAAAAAAAGGAGATTTGAGTTTCTCAGTGACAGATTCACAGTAGAAGTGGGCAACGTCCAGTTGAAGTCAGGGGACGATTGCCAATGCTCCAGGATAGTCCTGAAATTTCTATGAAGCCATGATCAATCAACTGGACACTACTGCAAGGTACCTAGTATTCACCAAAAACATGATTTAAAAAAAAATTGAACTCTTTTCTATAGTTGCTATAAAATATTGGAAGTAGAGGGATGAATTTGACTATATGGAGCTATCGAAGATCAGGATGATAACTTGTAAAGATTCCAGGAATATCCCCAGTTTGAGTTGACAGCCTGAGTCAGGGGTGCCTTCGAGACCAAGAATATCAATAGTTGAACAACTGGTGAACAAGCAATCTGAGAATAACTGAAACTGAAATACACTGATGCCTGAAATGAAAATCTATATTGTACCTTAGTCCAAAGGTTATCTGAATTCAGTATCAAATGTGACTTACTAATTTACGGTGAAAAGTACATGGTAACTACATTATTAGGCAAATAGATCTCATGCAGTCTGTTGTAAAGTTTTAATACATGTAACAGAAATATCTCCAATTGATATCATACAATGGAAGTCATATGCAGAGGTTCTGCAATGATTAACACAAATTTCAGGAGCACTGTATTTTTGCTATTTCATTTACTTTTCAAGCACTCATTCTACATTCAAATACCAAGACTGTCAGTTGTGTAATTCATTTCCTAAACCTCTTTGCTTTTGTACTTTTCCCCTCCTTTAAGACTTTCCTTGAAACCCAGCTCTCGACAAAGCTTTTGATCACCTATCTTAATATCTCCTGGTATGGCTTTATGTGTGTTGATCATACTCTTGGAGAGTATTTTACTAGATTAAAGGCATATATAAGGGAAAGTTGCAGTTGTTTAGATATCGCTTTTTTGATGCATGTTGACTTAAAGCAATGAGTAGGTACATTGCATTACCAAGAAAGGCCTGAAGCTGGGTCTGTTCTTAGGCACTACTTCATAACGTGCTGTCTAGGGTGACATAAGCACATTGTCTTTGAGGTATTGAAATGGAGGAAAGAACAGGACTAAATTCAGAAGGGAGGGAAAATAATGAAGACAAAATAATCTTTGGTTGATTGAAAATGTTTTGTTATAGTTCACTTTGTAGTTAAGAAAATGACCAGTACAAAGCTGTGTTTACTTGTAATTAGAAAACATGATCTGTGGTTTTGTTAAAAGCGGGGAGAAGTTTCCTGTATTGGCAGAGTTGAAGTGATTATGATCTCTATTGTATATAGTAGGTTGTCAAACTTTCATAGATCCTAAAAAATGCCGCCTGATGTATAATAGTGGAAAAATATTTTGGCCTAGCTAAAGAGGAACAGATGCTCGGGCAGAGAATATACAATTTCAAGTAGAATGCAACTCAAGTTTCCTGTGTTACTTTATGTGACTTTAGGGGACATTTAACATGATGCTTCTGTGTGTTGGATTTTATTATGATGATGAACAGCTATTCTTTAATTACTATTTTATTGAATTTTGTGCTTAGTAAAGTCCAGGATTTTTGTCCTGGGAAATAAAACATTGTCCTGTTCTAATTACATTGTATCATCAATTGAGATTGCCAGTTTAATGACAAATTAGGTGACTGATTGTCATGTGTTCCATGCCTTATTTTGTTTGCTTTCTTTATTGCTTTTTTTGATGCATTACCACATACATGTATAACCCTCACTTGTCTGAACTGCAATGTTTAAATGTGCATTGTTCTAAGCACTGTATGTTTAGATTTAGTTAGGAGAATATCCTTTCAGGATGCTCTGACCTCTACTAAGGTGACACTAACTTTAGCTTGGGTTTAGAGAATACTAGATTGATATGGCCTGACTTATTTTGCCAATGTCCTCTCTATCACAGAACTTCAAGACTTTACTTCCCACTGATAACTCATCCTTCCTTACAAGTTAGACAACTGCAACCAGATTGCTATGAATAAATTTGCCCAGCTGTCAAAGCAGTCAAATCACTACAAACACAAGCTGGTACAGTGAAAACAATCTCAACTTTATTAAGTAAGTTACAATAGCCTTTAATACTAAACAATACTTACTCCAAACCTAAAGTGTGGAGCTGGATGAACACAGCAGGCCAAGCAGCATCCCAGGAGCACAAAAGCTGAGGTTTCGGGCCCAGACCCTTCATCAGGGAGGGGGATGGGGAGAGGGTACTGGAATAAATAGGGAGAGAGGGGGAGGCGGACCGAAGATGGAGAGAAAAGAAGATAGGTAGAGAGGAGGGTATAGGTGAGGAGGTAGGGAGGGGATAGGTCAGTCCAGGGAAGATGGACAGGTCAAGGAGGCGGGATGAGGTGGTAGGTAGGAAATGGAGGTGCGGCTGAGGTGGGAGGAAGGGATGGGTGAGAGGAAGAACAGGTTAGGGAGGCAGAGAAAGGTTGGACTGGTTTTGGGATGCAGTGGGGGGAGGGGATGAGCTGGGCTGATTTTGTGATGCAGTGGGGGGAGGGGGGATTTTGAAGCTTGTGAAGTCCACATTGATACCATTGGGCTGCAGGGTTCCCAAGCCGAATATGAGTTGCTGTTCCTGCAACCTTCGGGTGGCATCATTGTGGCACTGCAGGAGGCCCATGATGGACATGTTGTCTGAGGAATGGGAGGGGGAGTTGAAATGGTTCGCGACTGGGAGGTGCAGTTGTTTGTTGTGAACCGAGCGGAGGTGTTGTGCAAGGCAGTCCCCAAGCCTCCGCTTGGTTTCCCCAATGTAGAGGAAGCCACACCGGGTGCAATGGATACAATATGCCACGTTGGCAGGTGTGCAGGTGAACATCTGCTTGATATGGAAGGTCATCTTGGGGCCTGGGATAGGAGTGAAGGAGGAGGTGTGGGGGCAAGTGTAGCACTTCCTGCGGTTGCAGGGGAAGGTGCCAGGTGTGGTGGGGTTGGAGGGGAGTGTGGAGCGGACAAGGGAGTCGCGGAGAGAGTGGTCTCTCCGGAAGGCAGACAAGGGTTGGGATGGAAAAATGTCTTGGGTGGTGGGGTTGGATCGTAGATGGCAGAAGTGTCGGAGGATGATACGTTGTATCCGGAGGTTGGTGGGGTGTTTTGTGAGAACGAGGGGGATCCTCTGCCTTCCAGAGAGACCACTCTCTCCACAACTCCCTTGTCCGCTCCACACTCCCCTCCAACCCCAACACACCCGGCACCTCCCCCTGCAACCGCAGGAAGTGCTACACTTGCCCCCACACCTCCTCCTTCACTCCTATCCCAGGCCCCAAGATGACCTTCCATATCAAGCAGATGTTCACCTGCACATCTGCCAATGTGGTATATTGTATCTATTGCACCCGGTGTGGCTTCCTCTACACTGGGGAAACCAAGCGGAGGCTTGGGGACCGCTTTGCAGAACACCTCCGCTCGGTTCGCAACAAACAACTGCACCTCCCAGTCGCGAACCATTTCAACTCCCCCTCCCATTCCTCAGACGACATGTCCATCATGGGCCTCCTGCAGTGCCACAATGATGCCACTCGAAGGCTGCAGGAACAGCAACTCATATTCCGCTTGGGAACCCTGCAGCCCAATGGTATCAATGTGGACTTCACAAGCTTCAAAATCCCCCCTTCCTCCTCTGCATCCCAAAACCAGCCCAGTTCTTCCCCTCCCCCCACTGCATCCCAAAACCAACCCAGCCTGTCTCTGCTTCCCTAACCTGTTCTTCCTCTCATCCATCCCTTCCTCCCACCTCAGCTGCACCTCCATTTCCTATCTACCACCTCATCCCGCCTCCTTGACCTGTCCATCTTCCCTGGACTTTCCTATCCTCTCCCTACCTCCTCACCTATACTCTCCTCTCTACCTATCTTGTTTTCTCTCCATCTTCAGTCCGCCTCCCCTTCTCTCCCTATTTATTCCAGTTCCCTCTCCCCATCCCTCTCTCTGACGAAGGGTCTGGGCGCGAAATGTCAGCTTTTGTGCTCCTGAGATGCTGCTTGGCCTGTTGTGTTCATCCAGCTCCACACTTCTGTTATCTTGGATTCTCCAGCATCTGCAGTTCCCTTTGTCACTTACTCCAAACCTATTTGGCCCCTTAAGTTTACAATACTTCCCAAACCTCCTGTAGATTTACACAGTTTCTCTCTCCTTCTGTCTGTGTTTATGGAACTGCTAAGCTTCTCTCTGTCTCTGGCTGTCTTTCTTTCTCTCTCCCCCTCACTGGACAGTCAGCTGATTTCTGTCATTTGCCATGCCTGTCTTCGTGGAATGTCTCCTCCTGATCTAAGTGTAAGACTATTTTTATCTTTTTGCCCCCACCTTCTGGATCTCTCTGTAGCTTTAGCCAGTCAAGAGGTCAGTTTGATGGCTACCGATGGTTTGGATGGCTTTGTTAATCGTGAAATACCCTGCATTGCCCCATTGTTTTAGGCTTGTCTACCTGGTTCTTGGTTCCTAACATGCATCCATTCTTTGTTTAGTTGATCAGAAATAATTATCCAGGGTGACGGTTGATGGGATACGTCCTTTACACTACACTCATGTCTTTAGCACCTCGTTGGTATTTGTATCTGGTTTCTGGGTTTTGTGACTTCAGAGTTTTCCTGACTATTGTACCCAGCATCCCTTGCTGTTTGGCCTAATTGGCAATTTATTTGTGCTTTACAGGTGTTTCCTTTGTCAAAATTGGCTTGACTAAGCGCAACGGTAATTGTCAGAATGATATCTTTCCAAATCAGGATAATGCGTTACTTGGGAGATATTTCCAGATGGTGATAACACAGTGTGGAGCTGGAGGAACACAGCAGGCCAGGCAGCATCAGAGGAACAGGAAAGCTGACATTTTGGGTTGTGAGAGAGAATGGGAACTGCAGATGCTGGAGAATTCCAAGATAATAAAATGTGAGGCTGGATGAACACAGCAGGCCAAGCAGCATCTCAGGAGCACAAAAGCTGACGTTTCGGGCCTAGACCCTTCATCAGAGAGGGGGATGGGGAGAGGGAACTGGAATAAATAGGGAGAGAGGGGGAGGCGGACCGAAGATGGAGAGTAAAGAAGATAGGTGGAGAGAGTATAGGTGGGGAGGTAGGGAGGGGATAGGTCAGTCCAGGGAAGATGGACAGGTCAAGGAGGTGGGATGAGGTTAGTAGGTAGATGGAGGTGCGGCTTGGGGTGGGAGAAAGGGATGGGTGAGAGGAAGAACAGGTTAGGGAGGCAGAGACAGGTTGGACTGGTTTTGGGATGCAGTGGGTGGGGGGGAAGAGCTGGGCTGGTTGTGTGGTGCAGTTGGGGGAGGGGACGAACTGGGCTGGTTTAGGGATGCAGTTGGGGAAGGGGAGATTTTGAAACTGATGAAGTCCACATTGATACCATATGGCTGCAGGGTTCCCAGGCGGAATATGAGTTGCTGTTCCCGCAACCTTCGGGTGGCATCATTGTGGCAGTGCAGGAGGCCCATGATGGACATGTCATCTAGAGAATGGGAGGGGGAGTGGAAATGGTTTGCGACTGGGAGGTGCAGTTGTTTGTTGCGTACTGAGCGGAGGTGTTCTGCAAAGTGGTCCCCAAGCCTCCGCTTGGTTTCCCCAATGTAGAGGAAGCCGCACCGGGTACAGTGGATGCAGTATACCACATTGGCAGATGTGCAGGTGAACCTCTGCTTAATGTGGAATGTCATCTTGGGGCCTGGGATAGGGGTGAGGGAGGAGGTGTGGGGACAAGTGTAGCATTTCCTGCGGTTGCAGGGGAAGGTGCCGGGTGTGGTGAGGTTGGAGGGCAGTGTGGAGCGAACAAGGGAGTCACGGAGAGAGTGGTCTCTCCGGAAAGCAGACAGGGGTGGGGATGGAAAAATGTCTTGGGTGGTGGGGTCAGATTGTAAATGGCGGAAGTGTCGGAGGATGATGCGTTGTATCCGGAGGTTGGTAGGGTGGTGTGTGAGAACGAGGGGGATCCTGTTAGGGTGGTTGTGGCGGGGGCGGGGTGTGAGGGATGTGTTGCGGGAAATACGGGAGACGCGGTCAAGGGCGTTCTCGATCACTGTGGGGGGAAAGTTGCGGTCCTTAAAGAACTTGGACATCTGGGATGTGCGGGAGTGTAATGTCTTATCGTGGGAGCAGATGCGGCGGAGGCGGAGGAATTGGGAATAGGGAATGGAATTTTTGCAGGAGGGTGGGTGGGAGGAGGTGTATTCTAGGTAGCTGTGGGAGTCGGTGGGCTTGAAATGGACATCAGTTACAAGCTGGTTGCCTGAGATGGAGACTGAGAGGTCCAGGAAGGTGAGGGATGTGCTGGAGATGGCCCAGGTGTCTTGGGTGGTGGGGTCGGATTGTAAATGGCGGAAGTGTCGGAGGATGATGGTTTGCGACTGGGAGGTGCAGTTGTTTGTTGCGAACTGAGCGGAGGTGTTCTGCAAAGCGGTCCCCAAGCCTCCGCTTGGTTTCCCCAATGTAGAGGAAGCCGCATCGGGTACAGTGGATGCAGTATACCACATTGGCAGATGTGCAGGTGAACCTCTGCTTAATGTGGAATGTCATCTTGGGGCCTGGGATAGGGGTGAGGGAGGAGGTGTGGGGGCAAGTGTAGCATTTCCTGCGGTTGCAGGGGAAGGTGCCGGGTGTGGTGGGGTTGGAGGGCAGTGTGGAGCGAACAAGGGAGTCACGGAGAGAGTGGTCTCTCCGGAAAGCAGACAGGGGTGGGGATGGAAAAATGTCTTGGGTGGTGGGGTCGGATTGTAAATGGCGGAAGTGACCCTTCTTCAGAAATGGGGGAGGTGTAGGGAACTCTGAAATAAATAGAGAGAGGAGGGGTGGGGCTGGGGAAGATAGGTGGGGTGGTGATAGGTGTGTGCAGGTAGGCAATGGTGGGGGTTGGTCAGTGAGGTGGTGGAGCGGATTGGTGGGAGAGAAGACAGACAGGTCAAGGAGGCGGGGATGAGAGGGGGGTTGGTCATGCGATGAGGTCAGGGGTGGGGAGATTTTGAAGATAGTAAAGTCCACATTGAGACCATTAGGTTGTAGTCTCCCAAGACGGAATATGAGGTGCTGCTCCTCCAGTTTCCGGGTGGCAATGTTGTGACACTGGAGAAGGCCCAGGATGGACATGTCGTCCAGGGAATGGGAAGGGAATTTGAAGTGGTTCGTGACTGGAAGATGTTGTCGTTTGTCACGAACCGAGTGCAGGTGCTCCACAAAGCGGTCTTCGAATCTCTGCTTGGTCTCACCGATGTAGAGGAGGCCACATCGGGAGCAGCAGATGCAATATATCACATTAGCGGATGCGCAGGTGAACATCTGTCTGTGGAACCTTTTTTTGGGGCCTGGGATGGAGGTGAGGGAGGGAGGTATATGGGCAGGTGTAGCACTTCCTGCGGATACAGAGAAAGGTGCTGGGGGTTGTTGAAGCTAGTGGGGAGTGTGGAGCGAACAAGGGAGTCGCGGAGAGAGCGGTCCCTCCAAAAGGCAAATAGGGGTGGGGAGGGAAATATATCTTTGGTTGTGGGGTCAGATTGCAGGTGGCGGAGAATGATGCATTGAATCTGAAGGCTAGTGAGGTGATACGTGAGGACAAGAGGGATTCTGTCTTTATTTTGGTTGCAGGGAGGTGATATGAGGGCTGAGGTACGGGAAACACAAGAGATGTGGTCAAGCGCGTTTTTGACCACTGAAGGGGGGAAATTGCGGTCCTGGAAATACGAGGACATCTGGGATGTTCGGGAGAGGAATGCCTCATCTTGGGAGAAAAAGCGGTGGAGGCAGAAAAATTGGGAGTAGGGGATTGCATTCTTGCAGGAAGGTTGGTGAGAGGAGGTGTAGTCTAAGTAGCTGTGGGAGTCAGTGACCTTGAAATGGATATCAGTTTCGAGGTGGTCACCAGAGATGGAGACAGAGGTCCAGGAAGGAGAGAGAGGTATCAGAGATGGTCCAGATGTATTTGAGGTTAGGATGAAATGTTTAAGTAAAGTTGATGAACTGTTCGAGCTCCTCATGGGAGCATGAGGCGGTACCAATACATTCATCGATCTAGTGGAGGAAGAGGTGGGGGATGGTGCCAATGTAGCTGCAGAAGAAGGACTGTTCCACATATCCTACGAACGGGCGGGCAGAGCTTGGCCCCATACGGGTTCCCCTGGCCACCCCCTTAGTCTGTAGGAAGTGGGAGGAGTTGAAGGAGAAGTTGCGAAGGGTAAGGACGAGTTCACTTAAGCAGATGAGAGTGCTGGTGGAGGGGGACTGGTTGAGCCTGCGGGAGAGGAAGTGGAGGGCTTTTAGGCCATCTGCATGGGGAATACAAGTATGTAAGATTGTGCCCATAGTGAAGATCAGGTGTTGGGGGCCAGGAGACGAGGTGGAGGGCATGGGTGGAGTCCCAGACATAGTTCTTAGAGCAGTGGGGAGTAAATAGAGTCAAGATAAGCAGAGATAAGTTCAGTGGGGCAGGAGCAGCCAGAGACAGTGGGTAGGCCAGGGCAGTTGGGTTTGTGGATTTTGGGAAGAAGATAGAAACAGGCGGTGTGTGGTTGGGGAATGATGAGGCTGGAGGCTGTGGGTGGGAGGTCACCTGAGGTGATGAGGTTATTGATGGCTCGGGAGATGATGGTGGTCAGGGGTAAGGTCATGATTGAGGGTACGGTAGGAGGAGGTGTCGGCAATGTAAAGGTCAGTACGCTGTACCACAACTGTGCCTCCCTTGTCTGTGGTTTTGATGGTGAGGTTAGGGTTGGAGTGGAGGGCTGCACGTTCTGTGGGGGGAGAGGTTGAGGCGATCGATGTCACTATGGCAGTTGGAAATGGAGAGCTCAAGGGACTGTGGGAGACCTTGGGGTGGTGTCCAGGAGGATGGGGTGTGTTGGAGGTGGGAGAAGGGGTCTGCAGAAGGGGCGAATTAGACTCGTGGTTAAAGAAATAAGCATGGAGGCGGTGACTTCCAGATGGTGGTACATCTGTAGCCTTTATCCTTCTACTAGCTGGCAGAGGTCACAGAGTTGGTAGTGTCAGGGAAGGGAGGGGAAAAAGAGACTTAGGTAGATTGTGAGAAAAGATGGTGGTAGGAAAGTTGAAAATAGAATGAAAATAAAACCAGACGTCACATGATACCAGGTTATAGTTCCAACAGGTTTATTTGAAACCATAAGCTTTCGCAGAGCTGGTCCTTGTGACTTTGTCCACCCTAGTCCACACTGACGATAAAACCGATGCCTGAAAATGATGAAGAAGGCAAGGGAGAGGTTGGAAGTGAAAAATGAACATGCAGAAGGGCTGGAGAATGGAAAATGATGTGTAAAAAGACAAGGCAAGAAGATGAGAGAAAAGAGAGGATCCAAAAGACAGGAATTTTTCTCTGTATTTGAGCATGTTAGACCAGAAAGTGCATTGGACCAGCCACGTAAATACCGTAGATACAAAATCAGACCAGAGAGAATTATTTTTTATTCTTATTATTATTTCTTAATTTCACCTTTTGTATCAAATTCATCTTTTCTTTCTGTCGCTGAGGTGCAGAAGTTTTGGTTGGACAGCACCCTCCCAGTTTTACGACGCCCAGTTTCTTAGCAGTTTCAAGAGGGCCCCCGTACTCAGCAGTTCGACAAGATCTGGTCCTTGGAAGTTGAAGAAGGCCTCAGTCCTCAGCAGTAGTACCAGCACCCCATCCTTGGCAGTGGATGGTTCATGTAACTAAGAAGCCATGGAATGAAACAGTGATATTTGACTTAACTTTCTCTCATTATAATATATGTAATTAAATGACGCTGTTTTTGTGGCGACTTATACAGATTTTACTTTCTTTTCACAAATACAAGTAACAATAAATTTCTGTCTCTCCATCACTTCCTGACATCTCAAATCCTGTCCACCACTTCAAAGCATTAACTTGGAGTGTGTGGAATGCTGTCTTGGATGAGTACATTTCGAAGAACATTCAACAAGTGCAATACCATTCAAACCAATTGCAGCCTTCTGGTTGGCACCCATCCATCATCTTAAATATTACACTCTCCACAGTGGCAGCAGTGTGAACTGTTTACTAAATGCAATGCAGAAAATTGGCAGCGTTCCTTCAGCTGCACCTTCCAAACCTGCAACCATTACCACTAGATTGACAAAGGCAGCAGGGACATGGGGAACACTGCCTGCAAGTTCCCCTCCAAACTACAAACATCTTAACTTTGAACCAAAAACTGAATCTTACTTTTTTTTTGTTTAGTCCAGGTTTGGTTGAGCTTTTTTGGATGATGTTATGCCATAGGATCTAATGTGTTTTCTCCTTGTCTTGACAAATCCGCCTCATTAACTCCCTGAATTTATGCATCTTTCATCCGTTTGTACCATGTGCCATTTACAGATGAACTTATCACTCAGTCGATAACTGGTAAAATGTTATTATCACTTGGTTCACTCCATCTGTTTCACACCTGGAGGACCACTGACATTCTGAAACTCCCCTGCTGAGTCAAGGACAGTGTATAATGGAGTAATGGAAAATGGCACAGCAATTCTCAAATGGGGACTTGGAGGCCCTACTGGATGAGCAGTCCATAGGGAAAACGTCCTTTTCCTGGAAGACCAGCAGAGGAGGCCACGCCACCAGACGCTGCCGACCCAGTCTGAGATCGCCACTGTGTTCAGTGCTGTTTCCAGGGTGCAGAGGAATGACTAGCAACGTTCCCTGTAACTTAGCTGTGCAGGTCTCTGAGGCCCATGCTCAGCAATGATGTCTGAACTGGGAAGTCTGTACAAATCAGTGGGAGAGTTTATGGCTGGCAATGCAGAAAGTATGCCAATGACCTCCTCAGCTCCACCAGGGAAGTGCCAAACTTCTCACTATTAACCCTTATTCACTCCATTTCTGCAATGGCATGCATCTCCCACCAAGGCTCATGCCTCATTATTGCATGCAATATCTTCCCTTACTTGCACTTGCTTTATCTTTCTCTCACCCCCACACCCCCTCTCTTTGTTATTTCCCTTACATCATACAGGGCCCTCTGCAGTTTTTACTCAGGCACTACAAAGTGCCAGACCCGCCACCTCCACCCGGCCTGTACCCCTTCTAATCCTTGGAAGTTGAAGCTCAAGCAGTCCAGATCACCCCACCAAGCCTCCATGACCAATGAGTCCAAAAAATGAGCAGGTTGTCTCCACCCTGAGCTGTGGAATAAGGGGGTTAATTAAGATGTAGTGGGAGTAAGAGAAAGAAGGAAACGTATTGACGGTGCTTTGGGACAGACAGAAATGGTTTGTATGTCAGTCTCAGTTTAGACATACGTGTACCTGATTTTTACTTTTATTTGGTTTTGAGTCTTTCTGCAGGCACGAAATGCATGACCACACCATGTGACAACATTTCATGGCTACAGATGAGGCTTTATAGATGGAGGTTTGAGCTGAGAACCTACTTCACCATCTGGAAGCAGGTAGAACAATGTGTGTGTGTGGTATTTGGTCATTGTGACACTTCTGACCCTCCACATTCATCATCTCTAATGTTAGGCTGCCTGTGCGCAAAGGTGTAGCTGTCAAAGAATTGTCCAGCAGTGGGGTGCCAGGAAGCTGCAACATACAGAGAGGGTCAATGTTGTAGGATGGTGAAGGAGTAGGCTGCTTATATGCTGTACATTGCATGGGCCTATAACCTAATGGGGCAGCATGATGGTTCAGTGGTTAGCACTGCAACCTCACAGTGCCGGGGACCCAGGTTCGATTCCAGCTTCGGGTGACTGTCTGTACAGAGTTTGCACATTCTCCCCGTGTCTGCATGAGTTGGATCAGTGGTTAACACTGCAACCTCACAGCGCCAGGGACCCGGGTTCAATTCCAGCTTTGGGTGACTGTCTGTGCAGAGTTTGCACATTCTCCTCGTGTCTGCGTGGGTTTCCTCCGGGTGCTGCAGTTTCCTCCTACAGTTCAAAGATGTGCAGGGTAAGTGGATTGGCCATGCTAAATTGCCCGTAGTGTTCAGGGGTGTGTGGGTTATAGGGGGATGGGTCTGGGTGGGATTCTCCAAGGGGCGGTGTGGACTTGTTGGGCCAAAGGGCCAAGTCCACACCGTCCCTTGGAGCATCCCACCCAGACCCATCCCCCTATAACCCACACACCCCTGAATACTACGAGCAATTTAGCATGGCCAATCTAATCTAAGTTCTTTCCCTGTAAAAGCCCTGTATTTGGTGTTTTCTGCAGTCCCCTCCCTCACAGCTCAAGGCACTTAACCAGCCCACTCTGAGTGTGCTCACAGCATTTTTTTTAAACCTCTTGCGCAGCTTTGATTTGCAGCATGATAGAAGGTGACAGGTGACAGTGAGTGCCTCTCTGCCAGTTACTCATACCCTCAGCCTGAAGATATCCCCAAACATCCACATCCCTTTCCTGTTAAACCATTCTGTTAAACCCAAAGGTTTCACTTCTCACAAACTCCCAACCCAACCCATTTACATGCACCTGTACCTGCCTACCTTTGCAACCCAGCCCCTGTAAGGTGATCACACCTGGGTGTGGTCATTTACTTGGTGAGCCAAGAGCCCCTAACTGACAGGTGCCTCCGTGGACTTTAGTCAGGACTGCACCCTAAAAGTTTGAGACATGGCTGGTTGTTTGCTGCACACAGAGTGTGTTTGTCATGTCAGTTTCTGCCACATGGTGCATATGTGAGATTGGGGTAACTCATTGCTGTTCTAGAAGATGTGCTTCCTCTAGACTAAGGGCTGCTTTGTAGTAAGGCAACTGCCTATTCTTATGACTGCATTAGTTGGCATAGCAAGGCAGTGACATTGTGAGTGTGCAGGGCTGGTGCTAAATGAGAAAGTTGTAAGAGACCAAGTGAGAATCCCTGAAATACAGTCTAGTCCAGTCTGCAAGCTGGGTACCTGTCTACAAAGTGCCCACACTGGAGCAGGTCATTGCAAGTTGTTGGTGTATCCAGTAATGCATATCCGTCTTTCCAGATCATACTTCTCGTGCATGGAGGTGAATACTACCAAAAGTCCATAAGACATAGGAGTGGAAGTAAGGCCATTCAGCCCATCACATTGCATCTTGAGCTTGTTGGTTGAGTGCTGGACTGATAGGACATCATTTGCAGCAAGTGATGAGCTATATACCCACTCTAGACTCCTTGTCGGGTTTTCCTGATGTCCCGCTTGTTTGGCAAGCTTGGTAAGATGGGAGGCAAGTTGTGCCAATGATAAAGTGCGTCACAAGCATTAAGTCCCATCAATTGGCATTGTGCTGATGGGTACTAAGAATCTCACCATGCCATTTGTGAAAAGCATAAAAGATGAAGGAAGATGAACTCAACATCGAGAGGGATCTTGTGGGACTTCTTGTCAGATTTTTCTCTGGCCATAGCTCACATCACTCAGACTCCTCGTAAGATTCTGCCCTAAATCACAGTTCCTTCGCTGTCGCTGGGCCAAAATTTCACATGTTTTCCCTGACAGGACTACAATGATTCAAAAAAGCAGCTCACATCCACCCTCTCAAGGGCAGTTAGGGATGGACAGTAACCGTTGGCTTCGCCATCCATGTACAAAATGCACAAACAAATAAAAAAAACCCTAAGAAGATGAAGTGGGTGATTATTAACAAAATATGAACTCCACAAACTCAGAAAGTTCTGAAAATATGCTGTTTCTCTCATTGTTGATTGAAGTACTGCACTGGCTGATGATATTCACTTAATGGACGATGTGGGAGACTATGTCTAAAATGCAACTTCTGACACAAATTGTCATAACAGCTGCTACATGGATTTGACAGTAAAATTGAAGGCAGATTAATGCTTCCAGAATTTTAGGCTTGGCTGTGTTTGCTCTCATTTGTTAGTATTCTGTAGGTTTATTGTTCGGCATCAGTCTTGGCGAACACTCCACATTCCCCCCACTTTCCCTTAATCATTAGATTCTTGGGCTGCTGGCCGGCATTGTCCTGAGATTGCTTTTGTAATCAGCCAATTTCTGCATCTGCTGAGCGTTTTTAGTAAGAAATGCAGTTAAGGCAGATGGAAGTTACCAATCAATTCAACAAAACAGTGGAAAACATTACAAAAAGAGTGATATAATCTTGGACAAACAACTAACAGTACAGCAACCAGAAGTGGTCAGCATACTGGGAACCCTTTCCACTGGGCATCAAAATGGTTTTAAGAGGCCTTGAAAGAGCATGCTCTAGCAAAAGAATGCTACACACTGATCATTCTGCACAGAAACATGCATTTCAGCTCCACTGAGTTATCCCAGTGTGTATGCTTAACGTGACCCTTCTCCTACCCCTCTTCATTTCAATATAGTGTAGTTCTTATCCCTTGCGTTTATTTAACTTCAATTTAGATGCATTAGATGCATTCAACATTCTAACCATGCTACATCCACACCTGCTTGCACATTGCAACCTTCTCTGGTGAATGGAGTCTCTCTGGAATTCCCTATTCAATTGCTGAGGAACTAGCTTATATTTATGACCACTACTTTTACTCTCCCCCACTTGAATATGTTGTGTAATGTATTTACCAGAGGAGGTTGCAAAGAATACTGGATGTTATAGCATAATGAAATCAGACTCATTTTTAAAAAATTGATGATCCTCACCAACTGATCAACCACAGATCCAAGACATGTGTAAACTGGGCCAAACAAAGCTGTGTTTTCGCTCTTAGATAACAAAGTGTGGAGCTGGATGAACACAGCAGGGCAAACAGCATCTCAGGAGCACAAAAGCTGACGTTTCGGGCCTAGACCCTTCATCAGAGAGGGGGATGGGGGGAGGGAACTGGAATAAATAGGGTGAGAGGGGGAGGCGGACCGAAGATGGATAGAGGAGAAGATAGTAGAGATTCCCTGAGGTTGGTCCGGAGGGAGGAGGGTAACTTCTTCAGGTTAGGCATCCCTGGAAGAGGCTTCGCAGTGAGGTTAAAATTGTGATCAGAGGTAATGGGAACTGCAGATGCTGGAGAATCCAAGATGACAAAGTGTGGAGCTGGATGAAAACAGCCAGAATACTGCAGATGCTGGAGAATCTAAGATGACAAAGTGGGGAGCTGGATGAAAACAGCCAGAATCTGCAGTTCCCATTATCTCTGATCACAATTTTAACCTCACTGCAAAGCCTCTTCCAGGTATGCCTAACCTGAAGAAGTTACCCTCCTCCTTCCGGACCAACCTCAGGGAATCTCTACTATCTTCTCCTCTACTTCTCTCTCCCTATTCAGAACCCTCTCCCCATCCCCCTCTCTGATAAAGGGTCTAGGCCTAAAACGTCAGCTTTTGTGCTCCTGAGATGCTACTTGGCTTACTGTGTTCATCCAGCTCCACACTTTGTTATCTGTGTCATCGCTCTTTTCCACTTTCCACAACTTTCCATCCCGTATTTGTTAGTCTTCCCACTGGAATGGAGCTTTACAATAGGATGTGTAGAAAACTGTCCAACTGTGTCACCTTCAATTCCAAACCAAGACCTTTTCAACTTCTGTTGTCGAACTACAGCATGCAGATGACATTTGTTGATAGTCAGCCCTCTTGTTTTTTCTTTTTTTTAAACAGATTAGATTAGATTCCCTACAGTGTGGAAACAGGCCCTTTGGTCCAACAAGTCCACACCGCCCCTTGAAGCATCCCACCCAGACCCATCCCCCTATAACCCACACACCCCTGAACACTACGGGCAATTTAGCATGGCCGATCCACGTAGCCTGCACATCTTTGGACTGTGGGAGGAAACCGGAGCACCCGGAGGAAACCCACGCAGACACGGGAGAATGTGCAAACTCCACACAGACAGTCGCCCAAGGCGGGAATTGAACCCGGGTCCCTGGCACTGTGAGGCTGCAGTACTAACCACTGAGCCACCATGCCGCTTTTTGTTAAGTCTCTCTGTTTGAAGGTTCCCTGACACTTTATGGGTGCAACATTCATGAGCCTTACTCAGGATTTTGTCTGAAAGTATCAGAGATAATGGGAACTGCAGATGCTGGAGATTCCAAGACAACAAAATGTGAGGCTGGATGAACACAGCAGGCCAAGCAGCATCTCAGGAGCACAAAAGCTGACGTTTCGGGCCTAGACCCTTCATCAGAGAGGGGGATGGGGGGAGGGAACTGGAATAAATAGGGAGAGAGGGGGAGGCGGACCGAAGATGGAGAGTAAAGAAGATAGGTGGAGAGGGTGTAGGTGGGGAGGTAGGGAGGGGATAGGTCAGTCCAGGGAAGACGGACAGGTCAAGGAGGTGGGATGAGGTTAGTAGGTAGCTGGGGGTGCGGCTTGGGGTGGGAGGAAGGGATGGGTGAGAGGAAGAACCGGTTAGGGAGGCAGAGACAGGTTGGACTGGTTTTGGGATGCAGTGGGTGGGGGGGAAGAGCTGGGCTGGTTGTGTGGTGCAGTGGGGGGAGGGGATGGACTGGGCTGGTTTAGGGATGCAGTTGGGGAAGGGGAGATTTTGAAACTGGTGAAGTCCACATTGATACCATATGGCTGCAGGGTTCCCAGGCGGAATATGAGTTGCTGTTCCTGCAACCTTCGGGTGGCATCATTGTGGCAGTGCAGGAGGCCCATGATGGACATGTCATCTAGAGAATGGGAGGGGGAGTGGAAATGGTTTGCGACTGGGAGGTGCAGTTGTTTGTTGCGAACTGAGCGGAGGTGTTCTGCAAAGCGGTCCCCAAGCCTCCGCTTGGTTTCCCCAATGTAGAGAAAGCCGATAGGCCCTCCGCTTCTTCCTGTCCCGCAGGCCCGACCAGGCCCCCTCCACCGACACTCTCATCCGCCTAGCGGAACTCGTCCTCACACTCAACAACTTCTCTTTTGACTCCTCCCACTTCCTACAGACTAAGGGGGTGGCCATGGGCACCCGCATGGGCCCCAGCTATGCCTGCCTCTTTGTAGGTTACGTGGAACAGTCCATCTTCCGCACCTACACAGGCCCCAAACCCCACCTCTTCCTCCGGTACATTGATGACTGCATCGGCGCCGCCTCTTGCTCCCCAGAGGAGCTCGAACAGTTCATCCACTTCACCAACACCTTCCACCCCAACCTTCAGTTCACCTGGGCCATCTCCAGCACATCCCTCACCTTCCTGGACCTCTCAGTCTCCATCTCAGGCAACCAGCTTGTAACTGATGTCCATTTCAAGCCCACCGACTCCCACAGCTACCTAGAATACACCTCCTCCCACCCACCCTCCTGCAAAAATTCCATCCCCTATTCCCAATTCCTCCGCCTCCGCCGCATCTGCTCCCACGATAAGACATTCCACTCCCGCACATCCCAGATGTCCAAGTTCTTTAAGGACCGCAACTTTCCCCCCACGGTGATTGAGAACGCCCTTGACCGCGTCTCCCGCATTTCCCGCGACACATCCCTCACACCCCGCCCCCTCCACAACCGCCCCAAGAGGATCCCCCTCGTTCTCACACACCACCCTACCAACCTCCGGATACAACGCATTATCCTCCGACACTTCCGCCATTTACAATCCGACCCCACCACCCAAGACATTTTTCCATCCCCACCCCTGTATGCTTTCCGGAGAGACCACTCTCTTCGTGACTCCCTTGTTCGCTCCACACTGCCCTCCAACCCCACCACACCCGGCACCTTCCCCTGCAACCGCAGGAAATGCTACACTTGTCCCAACACCTCCTCCCTCACCCCCATCCCAGGCCCCAAGATGACATTCCACATTAAGCAGAGGTTCACCTGCACATCTGCCAATGTGGTATACTGCATCCACTGTACCCGGTGCGGCTTTCTCTACATTGGGGAAACCAAGCGGAGGCTTGGGGACCGCTTTGCAGAACACCTCCGCTCAGTTCGCAACAAACAACTGCACCTCCCAGTCGCAAACCATTTCCACTCCCCCTCCCATTCTCTTGATGACATGTCCATCATGGGCCTCCTGCACTGCCACAATGATGCCACCCGAAGGTTGCAGGAACAGCAACTCATATTCCGCCTGGGAACCCTGCAGCCATATGGTATCAATGTGGACTTCACCAGTTTCAAAATCTCCCCTTCCCCCACTGCATCCCTAAACCAGCCCAGTCCATCCCCTCCCCCCACTGCACCACACAACCAGCCCAGCTCTTCCCCCCCACCCACTGCATCCCAAAACCAGTCCAACCTGTCTCTGCCTCCCTAACCGGTTCTTCCTCTCACCCATCCCTTCCTCCCACCCCAAGCCGCACCCCCAGCTACCTGCTAACCTCATCCCACCTCCTTGACCTGTCCGTCTTCCCTGGACTGACCTATCCCCTCCCTACCTCCCCACCTACACCCTCTCCACCTATCTTCTTTACTCTCCATCTTCGGTCCGCCTCCCCCTCTCTCCCTATTTATTCCAGTTCCCTCCCCCCATCCCCCTCTCTGATGAAGGGTCTAGGCCCGAAACGTCAGCTTTTGTGCTCCTGAGATGCTGCTTGGCCTGCTGTGTTCATCCAGCCTCACATTTTGTTGTTTTGTCTGAAAGTCACTGGATAAGGGTGCTGCTGGCTAGGGCAGCATTTATTGTCCATACCTAATTGCCCAGAGGGCAGTTTAAGGTTCAGCCACATTGCTGTGGGTCAGGAGTCATACGTAGGCCAGACCAGGTAAGGATGGTTGTCTCTCTCCCTAAAGGGCATTAGTGAACCAGATGTTTTTTTTTCTGATAGTTTACAACAAATTGGTGGCCGTCATTAGATCTTAATTTTAGATGTTTATTGAATTCAAATTCCACCATCATGGTAGGATTCACGCTTGGGTACCCAGGATATTACCTGGGTCTCTGGATTAACGGTCTGGTGATAAAGCCACTAGGCCATCACCTCCCTGCAATTTATAGCTGCAGCTTTTTTAGCCAATTTTGTTTCTAACCAACACATTGGAATTAAAAATAACAACATCTGTAAATATGTCAGGGTTCTGCTTTGGCATCAACTTAAGTGGTTACCAGGAGAGCAAAGGGAATGCTGCAATCTTCCTGAAAATATACAGTGCTCCTATCGATTCATGGCAAACAATAGCCCAAGACCACCCAAACTGAAAAAGAAATATTTGCAAAGGTGCCAACTGTTTTGAGCTTGTCCGACATGTCCAGATGGAGATCAAGTGCAAGCAGTGAAAGGACCATGTGAGAACACGTGCATACAAAACACCACCTACCCACTTGTGGCAGGTTTTGCAGATCCATTATTGGTCTGTTTAGTCATCTCAGGAACCATAAGTAACCTCAATCCTGAGGGATTCCGTATAAGAGGAGAAAAATTGATTTTCCAAATGTTTTCACTATTGGTTAACAGCCCTGCTAAAATGGTGGGGAAGTAATGTGGGTGCATTGAAACAACACACATGTGACAGCTGCACGGTCTCAGTCCTGCTTCATTTCAAATTTGAAATCAGGGCGTTCATAGCACAGAGCTAGTGTTCTCAACCCCTGGACTGAGAGACCTGGGTATAAGTTCCACCTGCTGCAGAGTTTTGTAATAACATTTCTGGACGGGTTGATTGGAAAAATAGATTAAGCTAAAAAAAATTAGATTTTAAGCAGCTTTAAGGACATAACCCATGCTGCCAGTGCTGTGTAATATTGAAGGACAGCAATTCTATCAGAAGGTTTGTTTTGTGTGAGGTGTTCACCTAAAAAGAATTTAGAATATTCTGTAGCATTTCTTGAAGAGTAGAGAGTGTCTTAGTTGACATTTGTTTCTCAAGTAACATCACTGCAAGCAGATGATCTGGTCATTATCTCATGATTATTTGTGAAAGTTTATTTCTGCGAATTGACTGTTTCTATTTATGAAAGAAGGACAAAAAAAAATCATTTTAAGGTGCCTTCCATAATCATACAATGTTCAAATTTACAGTCATTGAAGTACTTTTGAAGTATAATCACTGTTGAAATGTCAGAAATGCAACAGTCAATCTAAAAACAGCAAGCTCCAATAAACAGCCACTGATAATGACCAGTCAAATCTGCTTCTGTAAAGGGATAATATCAACCACCACTTGGACACTTCTGCCCTTCTTTGAAATAGTACCACAGAAACGTTTATGTCAATCTGAGAGGGCAGATTTACATTTTGCCTGCAAAATGACTAGTTCAGAATGTTATCCCAAAGAAATCTTGGCAACAGTCTGTAAATTATTGTTACGTATTGCCCACAAATTGTGATTTGCCTCCGAAATGAACTAAGCTGCAGAGCTGTTTAAATTTAAGGGTGTATTGAGGCACATTGATGTACCCAATCCCTTCTAGATTGTATTTGCTATGGGTAACAGTGGAGCATGTTTTCTTCTGTGAACAGTTTATACAATTAAATCATTTCCCTATTGCTCAAAAATTAGTTTTCATTTGGTTACAGAGAGCAAGCAGAGGAAATGAGCCCTGTTGTGGGATAAGTGCCCATTGCAAACACCCGTCAACACATTGGAAGTCCTATTGTAAACAGGATATAGAAGCAAATTACTGCAGATACTGGAATCTGGACTGAAAACAAAAATCGCTGGAGATTGCAGCACGTTAGGCAGCATTCATGGAGAGAGCATGAGCTAACTTTTCGAGTCTAGGTGATTCTTCATCAGAGCTGATGTGAAGTGTGGATGGAGTGACATTTATTCAGTAGTGGTGGGGGCTAGTGCTGGGGGAGAAAGGGTACAGATAGTGCAGATTAAGTGATCAGAATGTGAGAATGGCAGAATAATGGTGTGCCTAACTGCCAGACTTGAAAGAACAGACACTAGAGTGGGGAGAGGGAAGATAGAACATGGTGACAGAGAATGTTACAAGTAAAGTTAAAAGAAAGGGAAGGAATTTGAGTGTGTTAATATGTTGAATGCAATAATATTAAGTCCAAAACGTTGTAAAATGCCTAGTTTGAAGGTGATATGTTGTTCCTCCAGTTTGCTCAGTGATTTGCTGAAGCATTGTAGTATGCTGAGAACAGACAAGTGAGCATTTGAGGAAGCTGCAGTGTTAAAATGATTGGCCATGGGAAGATCGAGGTCATGCTTGCACACGGACCAGAGGTGTTCTGCAAAACAGCCATCTGGGGTTTATTTTGGGACCACCAATTCCAATAGACCAGATTGGAGCAAGTACAGATGGAATACTGCTTCCCCCAAAAAGACTGTTGTAAATATCTCTACACAGGCTAAATAGGGCAAACAATTGCATTGAAAGCACAAACGAAAACAAATGTTAATATGAATTCAGAATGTCATTCACAATGCTGTAAAGAAACATATACATATTAAGGAAACCAATATTACATGTGAAAACCCTCTTGTAATCAGCCTTATATAGTCCCGTTCCTTCTGCACATATTTTATTCTGTATCTGAATCTTGCCATGAGAGCAACATGAACAAAATGTGATAAACTGATATGGACTGAAGAGTTTTGAGAGTTGCCTGCTGTGTTCTGAGTTGTCAACGTTGAACCATTGGGAATGAGATATAGGGTTGTAAGATTGCTTAAGTCCTTATTCTTGTCCTCATTACCTCTTGACGACTGTTTCAAAGAACTCCTAGCTGGTTGCCAGCATATTACTGTCTATAAACTTGTGGTTATCCAAAACCTTGTTCACTGTGTCTTAAATCATACCAAATCCTTTTCTCCTATAACCCCTGAACTCACTGACCTACATTGGCTCCTGGCCAAAGAATGCCTTCATTTTAAAATTCTTATCTTTTTTTCATATCCATGGTATCATCCCTTTCTGTCTCAGTAATCTCATCCAGCCCCATAACCTTCAGCGATATTTGCACTTCTTTAATAATTGTGCACCCTAGATTTTAATTGCTGCCCATGTTTTCAGTTGTCTCGGCCTCAAGTTGTGCAATTCCCTCCCTAAGCCTCTCCATTCTCTATGTCTCTTCCTTTAAAACATTACATAAAAGCTACTTCTCTGACCAAGCTTTTGATATCACGGTGTCATATATTCTTGTATTATCTTCTCGTGAATTGCTTTGGGACAATTTATTATGTTAAATACTTTATAAATATGTTACTCTTTTGTTGTCTGCCATTATGGTTCACTTTGATGAGTCTTTGAAACCATGAGTGAGCCTTGAGACCAGAAGCCCTGGTTGCTTTGGAGATCACTGGCCTGAAACTGTTAAGTGAGCATATGTAATCGTGTGGTTGGTGCTCCATTTAACTGCTCTTTCAGAAGACAGCATATGTTGGATTTATGTAAGGAAGCCAACGTATCCTGACTTGTCCAGACCAGATATCAGAAAGATAGTGCCATGTCTATTCCTGGAGTTGATTTGGGTCTATAGACAAATAGTTTTTTTAAGAAGTCATGGGATTTCCAGAATATTTTTGGTATGCTTCTCTGGGAAAGGGAAGGGACTGATGTTCTCGCAGGCTGTATTAAGTTTCCTTTCTGATATAAACAGATGCAGAAATGCTTGTGGTTCATCTTCTGGTTGATTGGATCATTATGGATGAGATAATTTCTGTTGTGATCGCAGCTGTCCGCAATCTAATCATTAAATATGATCAGTCTAATTTTTCTTTTTGTCCATTGCCAGTTTGGGTTTAAAGATTCGCTTTCCATGTGTGGCTTTACAAATG
The DNA here is from genome assembly GCF_030684315.1 of Stegostoma tigrinum. Lineage (NCBI taxonomy): Eukaryota > Metazoa > Chordata > Chondrichthyes > Orectolobiformes > Stegostomatidae > Stegostoma > Stegostoma tigrinum. The sequence continues at coordinate 35,222,707 of NC_081382.1, forward strand.
AAAAACAAAATCCTGTTCTGGTTGAATTACAGGACTTTGGCATTCCTAAACATCAATGCTTAAAAGTTGTTTTGGTGATTTCCCAAATTTTATGTATGGCCAAAGTTCATGGGCTGAAGAATATGAACTTAATCAAGAGTTGAAATGTTATTGAACAAAGGTGATTGTTTTGGTGTGCCTGACAGTCATGAGTTAGTTATTGGCTTTGTCAGTAATATTATAAGGCTGTACAACAAACTTATCACATGAGCTCATTCCCCTGCCTTAACTCTTCTGCATTACTTTTCCAAATATCTCTCTGTTTCCCTTTCTAAAGCTAACGTGGATTTTGCTTTGTCCGCAGTTTTTGATGGTCCATTCCATGTCCTTGACATTGAATCGCAGATTGATGCGTCATAGAATCAGGCTATTCATCCTAACAAGACTATGGTAGTGTTAATTCTGGACACAAGCATCCTCCCACCCCTTTTTATTTAACCCTTTGTCTTCAGTAATTTCTTAGTCATACAGAAGTTAAAACATTACGAAAAGGTGGTATCGATGTGTGGATTGCTGTGATTGGTAAATGGGACTGGCACATTGTGCTGAAGAACATGGGCAGCATACCAAATATGCAAAATCAGCTGTACTTGCAAGCCTTAGAACAGTATATCCACCATTAGATATGATTCTGCTATTGGAAATCATTTATTAACTATCTGGATTTTACAAACAATTAAATTAGAAGCAAATTTAAGATTATCAGTTGGGCGCACAGTATGATGCATTTGCATGTGCAGGAACCTATATCTGTTAATACACAGGACCTTGTTTCACATAGGCCAAAGTAATTTATACATACAGTGTGCCTTTCTCATGGAAAGAAGAGGTCAAGGAGATTGCTGAACTCTACTTCAGCTTTTGGAGACTTAACAGAGGCACATTTATTGCTTATTGGGAAAAAAACTCCCAGGGCAGGACCATGACCATTCAGAGTCCATCTGGCTTGTCTGAGAACTCAAAGTGAGAATGAGCTGTCATTGCTGCATCGCCATGAAAGCAACACCCTCTTCTCATGAGATATAAATTGATTTCCTTTTTCTGAAGTCAAGTTTTTTGTATCCTAGCCCTGATGAGTGCTAGACAAAAAGCATTGACTTCTTGCTTCTTTTTTGCAATGTTAAAAGAGGATACACTTCGAAGATTTTGATTAATTAACTGAATTCAAATTCCACCAGCTTTCATTATGGGACTTGAAGCTGTGCCATGTGGCATTTGCCTGTGCCTCTGGATTTTCTTATCCAGTGTGATTGCTAGAGAAAGATTGACAATCCTCAAAGCAGAAAAGTCAGTCAGTCTGGATGGAATGTTACTGAGGAAGTTGAGGGTGGAATTCCCAACCCTCCTTTTTTCTCCTTTATTGTTAACCTTGTGTGGTTTCCTTTTTGTTACCAACCAGTAGAAATAGATTTTTTTTTAAACATAATTTAGGTCATAACAGTACCTACTCATTTTGATGAACTCTGTTAGATCTTATCCTCTGCTTGATTTTTCAGATGGGGAAAAAAACAAATCTACACTTGTTTGTTACCATACTAAAGTCAAATCCTCATCCTTGCTTTTGCTTGAATCCAGGCTACAACCTATGCATGGAACCCTTGGCCTGTCCTCCTCAGCTAGTGAGCTATGTGTGATTGCTGTTGTCACACAATCCTAGCAAGTTCACAGTGAAGTTGAAAACCTCTTTTTGGTTTGAAGCCAACGTTTTGTCGTAACTTGATAACGTCACAGCTGGTCCCATCTGTCCGAATCAAGTAGTGAGAACATTGCTAAATGTTTAAATCAGATCAGACACACTTCTTGATGACTGTTGGCATTTTTAGGTGTGTTGGTCTGTTTCTTCAAAATGGTGAGAGTTTTCACTATTTTTCATTAACTCACTAATATTTAGTTATTTACATGCAGGACAATACAAGATGGATGAGTGCATTATTAAATAAAAACCAAAAGAGCTACGGATGCTGTAAATAAGAAACAGAAATGGAAATTGTTGGAAAAGCTCAGCAGATCTGGCAGCATCCGTGGAGAGAAATCGGAGCTAACATTTCTGGTCGAGTCGCTCTTCCTCAGAAATGTTGAGCACATTATTAATTTGATTCGTACCCTTCTATTTATTAATGCATTGATGATGCACAGGACAACATGCAGCCTGGCTGAAATAACTACACAGAGGCCAGTATCCTGTCCACAAGTCAACCTGTATGTACATGTGCACAACGCATGGGCTCTGATCAGCTAGCTCAGAGTCAGACCCTAGAATAGGGAGACTCTCTGAATCTCCTGTTCAGATTTGTCAACCAGGGCTCCCTGATTGTTAGGAAACAGTAAGGACTATAGATACTGGAAGCAGGAGTCAATAAATATGGAGCTGAAAAAGCATAGCAAGTCAGGCAGTATTGGAGGAGCAGGGAAGTCAATGTTTTGGGCTGAAACTCTTCATCAAGGTTGATTGTTAACTTGGGGCAATCTCAATCAAGGATCTCATAGTCAATGACGTCCACCTTGCCCTTGTTCCAATCTCTTTCTAAGTCTGGGGATATGGGTCTATTCTTTTTCTTGGAGCTTCTCCTGGGACCTCTAGCCCCAGCTCTGGTTCCTCCAACTCTGACTTGGGCATGAGCAACGTGTACCAAATCGTAGCTCGTCTCTTGTCAGAGGTATAGACAAAGTGGACAGCCAGAGACTTCTTCCTCAGGTGGAGGTAGCTATTACGAGGGGGCATAGTTTTAAAGTGAGTGGAGGTAGATATAGGGAAGATGTCAGAGGTAGGTTCTTTACTCAGAGAGTGGTAGCGGCATGGAATGCTTAGATTAGATTTCCTACAGTGTGGAAACAGGCCCTTCAGCCCAACAAGTCCAAACCGCCCCTTGGAGCATCCCACCCAGACCCATCCCCCAAGAACCCACTCACCCCTGAGCACAACAGGCAATTTAGCATGGCCGATCCACCCAGCCTGCACATCTTTGGACTGTGGGAGGAAACCGGAACACCTGGAGGAAACCCACGTAGACACAGGGAGAATGTGCAAACTCCACACAGACAGTTGTCCAAGGCTGGAATCGAACCCGAGTCCCTGGTGCTGTGAGGCTGCACTGCTAACCACTGAGCCACCGTGCTGCCCAGAGACTACCTTTACCGGAGAGGGTAGTAGAGTGGGCCTCATTAGGGGTATTTAGGCAGCTCTTAGGGTGGCATATGGATGATAGTATAAGGTAGGGGTAGAGGTTAGATAAGACTTTAGGATTAGGGTAAAGGTTCGGCGCAACACCGTGAGCCAAAGGGCCTGTACTGTGCTGTACCGTTCTAGGTCCTATGTTATTGCATGCAGAATGTCTCAGGAGAGTGTCCGCTTCCTCAGGTGATAACAGTATGAGGCTGCATCCATCTCGCACTCAGAGGTTTCTTCAACACTCGATAGAGGGGGAGAACCCACGATTTCTGACAGCCTTTCTGGTTAATCTGAGGTATAAGGTGCATTTTGCTGCTGCTCTGTTTGCAAGGTAGCAGCTTATATATAATCTATATGTTTGTTTAGGATCGCCTCTCCTCCTCGAACGTTGTATGTCTCAGGATCCGATCTCGCGTTGACCTCGCCTAATAGTCATGCACAGCCATTTCCATGGTTTTGACACCAAACTATGTTCCTTGAAGTAAACAGTCTCCCTCACTTAGAGGAGGCATATGGCTAGCATTGTGCTCCTGCTGCTGTTTCACTCTCACCCCCAGGTCTGGGAATATCAGATTTAACCTGATATGGAGTCTTCTCCCCGTCAGCTACTCTGCTGGAGTTATCCTTGTGGTTGTGTAAGGGGTGATCCTATAATCAAATAGGAACCAAGACAGTTTGGTATCAATTGAAGCTGTAGGCTGTTTCTTTAAGCCATCCTTCAAATTTTGGACTACTCTTTCCCCCAGACCTTGGACGATGGATTCCATTGAGCTGTCAGAACATATTCAATGCTATTTGACTTTAGGGAATGCTTGAATTCCTTGTTGGTAAATGACATCCCATTGTCCATGACCAAAACTTCTGAGAGGCCATGAATTTCGAACAATGCTCACCGATTTTTGTTCATGATTTCTGAGTTTGCCAAATGCACTTTATGCATTTCCATCCACTTTGAATGGGCATTCACAATGACCAAGAAGATTCAGGCCATGAAAGGACTGGCACAGCCAACATGTAATCAGCCATTCCCAGGTGGGGGAGCTACTGGTGATAATTTTTGGCCATGTTGATATTCAGGATAATCCAACTTGTTATTGTGATCTGGTCTCTGTGGGTCCGGGGAAGCTTCAGTCTTGGTTGTTGTGGCCCTTTAATTTCCCCCCAAAACACGAGCTATTTCAGTTTTGACAGGACTGGACCTATTCGTGTCTGTTGTTGGGTTTAGTCAGCAGCTACCAGAAGAATGTCTAGTAAGTTTGCAGTCTAGAAAAGCTGAATGGTCTGCTTGTGTTAATATGTTGGCAGTTTGTTCTGTGGATCCGAGCCAGCTAAGAAACTAAGTACAGCCATTTTTTATCTCTGAAAATCCATTGAACACTTAAAGTTTTAGCAAAGATCTGTCGTGGGTGAGGTGTTGTCTTGCTCGCTGAGCTGGCTTGTTTTCATTCATTGACTTGCTCGCTAATCTGGCTTGATTTCACTCACCATGTTTGAACGAAAACAAGCCAGCTCAGCGAGCAGGTCAACAATCTCATCCACTTGAACATTTTCAGCTTTTCATTTGGTTCTACCTGCTTCTGATGGATTCACATCTCTGTTGATTGAGACCTGACCAGGCCTTAAGTCAACCTATGTTATATGTGTCACCTTTTGTAAATTCCATTTGTAAATAGCTCCAACCCACTCCATCACATTATAAACTCAGGAGGGATTGAGGGCATTGGGAGAAGGAAGAAGGAAGCATGGAGGGGATTAGGAGAGGGGACAGCAATCGGAGGTAATTAGAGTTATAAGTTAGTAAGAGTAGTAAGGTGGTTATAGTAAGATGAAGAAAGATCTTGGGCCAGTTAGGTTTATAAGCAATCACTAAAATTTTGATATAAACATTGCACAGGTCAGGAACATAACCATTCCTGATTGCATGATTTTCAGTGGGAACATAATTTTCCTTTAGCACACTTTTTGTTAGGAACACATGAGGAGTGCTAAACAAAGGATAGTAGTACCACTTGCAGCAGTCGGAAATACTTATCTGAGACAGTGTTTAAGGTGTTTTGTTGGGGTAGACATTAGGACTTGTATTGTAAATTTTCTTGTGATAATTATTTTTCGAGCAATTGAATCTGACATTGGCTGGGAAAAGGTCTTAAATATTCCACATTCAATACTGATGTCACTTTCCTTGATCATAACTTGTTTTAAACATCTGGATCCAAAATATACTTTCGTAATGTAATTTGTTTCTTTTTGGAAACAGTTTTCCATTGTGATATCAGTGGAAATTTCATGGAAATGGGACCAAAATACTGTGCAGTGATTCAGAAGTATTCCAAGTTATGATGCATTGTTTGTCTATCTCTTCATTCCTAGCTAATTTTTGCAGTTTATCAGTAAAATCAAACTGAGCTTTGCTCTGTTTGCATTTCAGTTCTAAAACCAGTGTATTCATAGCAGCCTTTCTCCCAACAGTTTTGTGGTTCACACATGCATTGTGCTCGTAAAACTAATGAGTGAGGCAGTGGGTGATGGAGGGAATGAGGAGAAAAGGGAAATGACGTAAACTAGATCAAGATGTAGTTGTAAGTAGTATTTTTGTGAATTTTGCTTTGTTCATTTGTGGGATGAGGGTATCACTGACTGACCAGCATTTCTTACCAGTCCCTTGTTGCCCTTGAGAAGGTGATGGTGAGCTGCCTTCTCTATTGTGGCAGTCCACGTGTTGTAGGTTGACCCACAATGCCCTTAGGAAGGGAATTCCAGGATTTTGACCCGGCATAAGTGACGGAATGATGCTATATTTCCAAGTCAGGATCATGAGTGGCTGGGAGGGGAACTTGCAGGTTGTGTTGTTCCTGTGTATCTGCTGTCCTTGTCCTTTAGATGTAAGTGATCATGGCTTTGGAAGGCACTTTCTAAGGATCTTTGCTGAATTACTACAGTGCATCTTGGGTTACATGCTGCTGCTACTAAGCATCAGTGATAGAGGGAGTGGAATCTTGTGAATGTGGTGCCTTTCGAGTTGGCTGCTTTGTCCTGGATGTTGAGCTTCTTGAGTATTGTTGGAGCTACATCATCCAGGCAAGTGTGCAGTAATCCATCTCCTGACATGTGCCTTGTAGATAGTGGACAGGCTTTGGGGAGTCTGTTGGTGAATTACTTGCCGCAGTATTCCGAGCCTCTGATCTGCTCTTGTGGCTGCTGTGTTTCTATGACAAGTCCGTTTAAGTTTCTGGTCATTGGTAACCCCAGTGATGTTGATTGGAGAGATATAGTGATGGTAACACATTGAATGTCAAGGGGCAGTGGTTAGGTTGTCTCTTAATGGGGGCGGTCATTGCTTGGCATTTGTATGTCACGAATATTACTTGACAGCCTAAGCCTGGATATTGTCCAGATCTTGTAATATTTGAACATAGACTGCTTAAATATCTGTTGAGTTCTGAATAATGCTGAACATTCTGAACTTATGTTGGAGGAAAGGTTTTGATGAAGCAGCTGAATGTAGTTTAGCCTAGGACACTACCCTACCCTGAAGAACCTCTGCAGACATGTTCTGGAACAGAGATGACTGACCTACGGCAACCAAAACCATCTTCCTATGTGCCAGGTATCACTCCAATCAGCAGTGGGTTTGCCCCCGATACCCATTGAATCCAGTTTTGCTGGGGCTCCTTAATACGGCCTTGATGTCAAGGTGTTACTCTAAGCTTGCCTCTGGAATTCAGTGCTCTTGACCATGTTTAAACCAAAGCTGTAGTAAGGTCAAGAAGTGAGCGGACCTGACAGAACCCAAACTGGGAGTCATTGAGCAAGTTATTGCTGAGCAGTGCTGCTTGATAGCACTGTAGATGACACTTTCATCAATCCACCCTTGATCATCAGTGAAGTGATGGAAGTGGCAATTGTTTGAGTTGGGTTGAGCTGCTTGTTGTGTATACAACAAAGCTAGGCAATTTTCCACATTGTCAGCTAGATGGTAATGTTATGGACGAGCTGGATTGGGGAGCAGCACGTTCTAAAACACAAGTCTTCGGTACTATTGCCAGAATGTTGTCATTGCCTGCAGCCTTTGCAGAATCCCATGCCTGTAACTGCTTCTTTATATCATGGGGAGTGAATCAAATTGGCTGATAACTGGCATCTATGATTCTGGGAACCACTGGAGGAGGTTAAGATGAATTATCAATTCAGCACTTCTGGTTAAATTTTGCTGTGAATGCTTCAGCCTTATCTTTTCCACAGATGTGCTGGGCTCTTCCATTATTGAGGCTGGAGATATTTGTGGAGCCTCCCCCTCCTCTAATGATTTGTTTAATTGTCTACCACCATTTATCACTGTGGTAAAACTGCAGAGCTTAGATCTGTTGTTGTGGGATCACATAGTCCTGTCTGTCATTTGCTACTTATGCTGTTTACCATGCAAGTAGTCCTTTTTGGTAGCTTCACCAGGTAGACACCTCATATTTATGTATGCCTGGTGCTGCTCGTGGCACATCGTCCTTCACTCTCCATTGAACCAGGGTTGATGATAATGGTTCAGTGAGGAATGTTTTGGGTCATGAGGTTGTACATTGTACTGGAGAACAGTTTTGCTGCTGTTGTTGGCCCATAGCATGTCATGGATGATCAGTAAGTGTCAGACAACACGGTAGAGGGTATTCTCAATATGAAGGCGGGACTCTGCAAGGACTGTGTGATGGTCACTCTTAATGATACTGTCACGGACTGACACATCTGTTGCTGATTGATTGGTAAGGATGAAGTCAGGTATGTTTTTCCCTCTTGTTGGTTCGCTCACCAGATGCCACAGACCCGGTCTAGCAGCTCTATCCTTTAGGACCCAGCCAGCTTGCTCAATGGTGCTGCTGCCAGGCCACTCTCTGTGGTGGGCATTAAAATCCCCTATCGAGTGCATTTTGCACCCTTCCTACCCTCAGTGCTTCGTGCAAGTGTTGTTCAATATGGAGGAGCACTGATATTATCAGCAGAGGGAGGACGGTACGTGGTAATCAGGACATTTCCTTGCCCATGTTTAACCTAATGCCATGAGACTTCATGAGCTCCAGAGTCAATTTTGAGGATTCCCAGAACAACTGCCTCCTAACTGTATATCCCTGTACCTTCACCTCTGCTCAGTCTGTTCCGCCGGTGGGACAGGGCATATCCAGGGAAGGTTGGTGGTGTCTGGGACATTGTCTGTAAGGTACGATTCAGTGAGTATGACAGTATCCGGCTGTTCCTTGACTAGTCTGTGAGAGCTCTCCAAATTTTGACACTAGCCCCCAAATGTTAGCAAGGAGGACTTTGTAAGGTTGGCAGGGCTGTTTTTGTCATTGTCTTTTCCTAGGTTGTGGGCAGGTGTCTGTCCAGTTCTATTTCTTTGTTGAGATGAATTGATTGCACTCTTGATTTCCTCATAGTAAGTCAGATAACAGAAGAACTGAACATATTTATTTTGCATTGGCAGTAACCACATTATCAAATATTCCCAAGTAATTTTAAGCATTGCTTAGTTGCTGAGTGAAATTCTTACTCTACACCTGGACAGGGACTCTGACCCAAACTCTGAAGTGACTCCTACTCAATAGTAGATAATTCTAGTGTTTGCCATCTTAGTGCTCTCTCGGGCATGATATTAATAAGTTAGTTCCAGTTTTGTAGTAGTTCTGTACTAAGTTCATAGTTATGAGGTAGGTTAAATCTAATCTTTATTGATACGGCTATCACCACAATCTGTACTGCTTCCATGGCCTTAAGCCTGTATTGTCTCAATCTAATGGATTTGGCCTACCATAGAGTCTTGACATTGGGTCTCTTAACCACACTCTTGAGGCTGTTGTAGCTATACCATTCCTATTCAGTTTGTTTTTACCTTACCTAAGAATAACTATTGTCTGTGTTTCAGTAGGTCCATAAAACTAAATTAACACTTATTGACATTCTAACCTGTTCTTCTCTGCATCTGAGAGTTACAGCATCATGTCCATATGCATTCCCCACTTTAATACAAAAAACTGTTCCTGACTCATTTTTGATTTCAAGTGCCTACCACTGGCTGAGATGAAGACTCCATTGCTTCAGTCCAGCTGGTTTCAAACTCTAGAGGTGAACAGTACTCGTTTCTTGAGGCATTGACCAATTCACAACTATTTAAGTTAATGTTGAAGTGTGGAACTTTTCCGCTTTCTATTGGTGCTGCTTTGTTACCATTTAGGTACACAGTCTTACCATCAGGGTCACTGATGATCTTGGATTCAAGAGCAACTGACAGTGGTCTCTACAAATGCTCAGCTATAAACAGAGCAGGGAATGCCTCACTGACATTGCAACTCATTGTTCAAGGTGAGACTATTTATCCCTGCCTCATTTTGTCCATTTGATTTCTTTACTCCTTAATTACTATATGGAGTTTGGTTCTATGGATGCTGGCTGATTCTGCATATCTTGTCTGAGAGGAGACAAAATCCCAGATTTTGACAAATTGGCAGCAAATGGATGGAGTTGGCGAAGATAAAGACACTAGTCTAGCTGGAACAAGTCTTGCCGAATTTTGCAAGCGTAGCCTCTTAGTTCATTGCAGTGAGGCATGGGAAAAATTTGCCTGGGCTTTGCAGCACACACGGCCAAGGGTTATAAATTCTTTCACGTTTACAGCATGCACTAGAAGGAAAATTTTTCAAGGTTAAAAAATGTAGATTAGTTGTTCGGCTTGTCGCTCCATCCATCCTCTCAGATGTTGAAGATTCATGCCACTGTTTAATCGAAGAGTAGATGTTGAGTTGTGTTTATCCCTTGTTTCCTAACTAACACTATTTGTTTCTTGACCAACATTTTTGCAGAAACTTCCAGGAAACAAAATCATGAGGCGTCTGAACAGCATAGATAGCATTGTCAGCAAAGTAGATTTTAAAGTGAATGACAAAGCAGAAAATTATAGTCTGGAGACAGTAGGGACTGCTGATGCTGGAGAATCTGAGATAACAAGATAGAGCTGGATGAATGCAGCAGGCCAAACAGCATCAGAGAAGCAGGAAAGCTGTCATTTCGGGTTTAGACCCTTCTTCAGAAATGGGGAAGGAGAAGGGGATGCTGAAATAAATAGGGAGAGAGGGAGAGACAGATAGAAGATGGATAAAGGAGCAGGTAGGTGGACAGGAGACAGACAGGTCAAAGAGGCAGGGTTGGAACCAGTAAAGGTGAGTGTAGGTGGGGAGTTAAGGAGGAGATAGGTCAGTCCAGGGAAGACAGACAGGCCAAGGAGGCGGCATGAGGATAGTGAGTAGGAGATAGGGGTGGAGCTTGAGGTGGGAGGAGTGGATAGGTGGGAGGAAGGACGGACAGGTTAGGGAGGCGGGGACAAGCTGGGCTGGTTTTGGGATGCGGAATGGGGAGGGGAGATTTTGAAGCTTGTGAAGTCCACATTCATACCATTGGGCTGCAGGGTTCCCAAGCGAAATATGAGATGCTGTTCCTGCAACCTTCGGGTGGCATCGCTGTGGCACTGCAGGAGGCCCAGGATGGACATGTCATCCAAGGAGTGAGAGGGGGCATTGAAATGTTTCATGACTGGGAGGTGCAGTTTTTTGTTGCATACCGAGCGTATGTGTTCCATAAAACGTCCCTCAGCCACCGCTTGGTTTCCCTGACGTAGAGGAGGCCATAACGGGAACCGCGGATACAGTACACCACATTAGCAGATGTGCAGGTGAACATCTGTTTGATGTGGAAGGACTTCTTAGGACCTGGGATGTGGGTGAGCTGTAGGGGCCAGTGTAGCACTTCCTGTGGTTGCAGGGAGAAGTCCCGGGGGTGGTGGGGCTGGTGGGGAGTGTGGAGCAGACAAGGGAGACACGGAGAGACCGGTCCCTCCGGAAAACAGATAAGGGTGGGGAGGGAAAAATGTCTTTGGTAATGGGGTCAGATTGCAGATGGCGGAAGTATTGGAGGATGATACGTTGGATCCGGAGGTTGGTGAGGTGGTACATGCAGACGAGGGGCCCTAAGAAGACCTTCCACATCAAACAGATGTTCACCTGCACATCTGCTAATGTGGTATACTGTTTCCACTATTCGGATTGTGGCCTCCTCTGCATCAGGAAAGCCAAGCGGAGGCTTGGGGACAACTTTGTGGAACTCCTACACTCGGTTTGCAACAAACCCTTCCACCCAATCTTCAATGAATACTGCTCACGCTTGGACGTTGAACAGTTTTTCCACTGCGTCTACCTCCGCGCTTACTTCTTTAATTGTGAGCCTAACTCTCCCTCTATTGACCCCTTCTCCCACCCCAACACACCCCTTCCTCCTGGACACCACCCCAAGGCCTCCTATCCTCCCTTGACCTCTTCGTCTCCGCCTGCCGTCTCGACATCAATCGCCTCAACCTCTCCACCCCTCTCACCCACTCCAACCTCTGCCCACAGAACGTGCAGCCCTACGCTCCAATCCCAACCCCACGATAAAACCTGTGGACAAGGGAAGCACAGTTGTAGTATGGCACACTGACCTCTACATTGCCGAGGCCAGACACCAGCTCTCTGACACCTCCTCCTACCACCTCCTTTATCATGACCTCATCCCTAACCACCAAAACATCATCTCCCAAACCATCCACAACCTCATCACTTCAGGTGACTTCCCACCCACAGCCTCCAATCTCATCGTTCCCCAATCTTGCGCTGCTCGTTTCTATCTCCTTCCCAAAATCCACAAAACTGACTGCCCCGGTCGACCCATTGTCTCTGCCTTCTCCTGCCCCACCAAACTCACCTCCACTTATCTCGACTCCGTTTTCTCTCCCTTGGTCCAGGAACTCCCCACCTACATCCGTGACACTGCCCACACTCTCCACTTCCTCCAAAGCATCCAATTCCCTAGTCCCCAAAACCACATCTTTACCATGGACGTCCAGTCCCTATACACTTGCATTCCCCATGCAGATGACCTAAAGGCTTAGCTGAACTCGTCCTCACCCTTAACATCCTGCAATTCCTCCCACTTCCTGCAGACAAAGGGGGTGGCCATGGTTACCCGCATGGGTTCAAGCTATTTCTGCCTCTTTGTAGGATATGTGGAACAATCCCTCTTCCGGCCCCGGCCCCGTCCCCCACCTCTTCCTCCGTTACATTGATGACTGTATCAGCGCTGCCTCGTGCTCCTATAAAAAGCTCGAACAGTTCATCCATTTCACTAAGACCTTCCCCCCCCAATCTTAAGTTCACCTGGACCATCTCCAATACCTCTCTCTCCCTCTTGTACCTCTCTGTTTCCATTTCTAGCAGCCACCTGGAAACCAAAATCCATTGCAAGCCTATTGACTCCCACAGCGACCGAGAATGCACCTCCTCTCATCCATCTTCCTGCAAAAAGGCCATCCTCTATTCCCAATTTCTTTGCCTCCGCGGTGTCTGCTCCCAAGATGAGGCATTCCACTCCCAGATATCCCAGATGTCCTCGTTTTTCAAGAACTGCAACTTCCCCTCCACAGTGGCTGAAAATGACCTCAACTGTGTCTCTCGCATTTCCCGCAACTCATCCCTCACACACCCTCCCTGCAATATCAACCAAAACAGAATCCCCTCATGCTCACATACCACCCCACCAACCTCCGGATCCAACGCATCATCCACCGACCCTTCCGCCATCTGCAATCTGACCCCACTACCAAAGACATTTTTCCCTCCCACCCTTGTCTGTTTTCCAGGGGGACCACTCTTTCCGTGTCTCCCTTGTCCGCTCCACACTCCCCACCAGCCCCACCACCCCCGGCACTTTTCCCTGGAAGTGCAACACCAGCCCCTAAACCTCACCCCGACCCCAGGCTCTAAGACCTTCCACATCAAACAGATGTTCACTTGCACGTCTGCTAATGTGGTATACTGTATCCGCTGATCCCCGTTGTAGCCTCCTCTACATCGGGCAAAACCAAGCGCAGGCTTGGGGACTGCTTTGTGGAACACCTACAAACAACTGCACCTCCCAGTTGTGAACCATTTCAATGCCCCCTCTCACTCCTTGGACAACATGTCCATTCTGGGCCTCCTGCAGAGCCACAATGATGCCACCCAGAGGTTGCAGGAACAGCATCTCATATTTTGCTTGGGATCCCTGCAGCCCAATGGTATGAATGTAGACTTCACAAGCTTCAAAATCTCCCCTCGCCATTCCGCATCCCACAGCCAGCCCAGCTTGTCCCCGCCTCCCTAACCTGTCCGTCCTTCCTCCCACCTATCCACTCCTCCAACCTCAGGCCCCACCCCTATCTCCTACTCACTATCCTCATGCTGCCTCCTTGATCTGTCTGTCCTCTCTGGACTGACCTGTCCCCTCCCTAACTCCCCACCTACACTCACCTTTACTGGTTCCAACCCTGCCTCTTTGACCTGTCTGTCTCCTGTCCACCTATCTGCTCCTTTATCCATCTTTTATCCTCCTCCCCCTCTCTCCCTATTTATTTCAGAATCCTCTTCCTCTTCCCCATGTCTGAAGAAGGGTCTAAACCTGAAACATCAGTTTTCCTGCTCCTCTGATCCTGCTTGGCCTGCTGATTATAGTCTGGAATGTGCTGGCTGAGCATATGGTGGAAGTTGATGCATTTGTGGGTTTCAAAAGGGATTTGGGTCATTTAGAAGAGAAAAAATATTGTAGCTTAAGGGGAAAATTCAGGGGCTTGGAACTAGTTGAATTGCCCTTGAAAACAGCCAGCATGGACACGACAAGCTAACTGACCTCCTTCTTTGCTGTCATTGTTGAAATAACCTGTAAATAGATAGTATGGAGCCAAGAATTTGTGTGATTCTATTCATTTTTATTTTTTTCTTTTTCCTCTTTCTAGTCCCTCCCAAAATCCACCTGTCTCATCATCTCCTGAAGGTAATCGCAGGTCACTCCATTGACCTCCCTTGCCTGGCACATGGTGATCCAATTCCAAAAATCAGGTGGTATAAGGATGATGAAGCCCTGCTGCAAGGTGCCAGCGATTCACTGGATGGTCCCGATGGTTCAATCAACATTGCAGACGTGGAACTCTCTGATGCTGGGATGTATCGTTGTGAAGCAACAAATAATGCTGGACATGATATGGCACAAATGACACTGGAAGTGTTGGGTAAGTGTGCATTGCAACTGTTCATGTCACAGCCGCAAGATGTATTCCATATTAGGCACAAACAATGTCAGGTGTCTGCAACTAGTTTCCTTTGTGTTATCCAATCAGAACTGTACTGAGACTGGAACTGATTTGAATATACATACATCTCGAAGCAGGAATTGGCCGTTGGTTCCTTGAGCCTGCTCAATGATTCAGCTACATCACGACCAGTCTTTTATCTCAATATCATTTTCCTGTGTTAACTCCAAATCCCTTAATATCTCAAAATCTACCAAATCTTTGTTTTGAATATATTTAATGACTGGGCCTCCACACCCATCTGGGGTAGAGAATGTTGAAGTTTCATCTGAGTGAATAAATATGGGTGAATAAATTCCTCCATATCTCTGTCTTAACTGGCCTACCTCTTTTGATACCATGATCCCAGTTTTAAAGCAGGGATCCCAACGTGGTCAGGGATTCCACAAACTGACATTCTATAGTTACTAGCTTTGAGGTACCGATGGCCATCAATAACCTCTGACCAAGTTATCATGACTGTTCAGCTGTCCTCCTGCTTCAACAGTTATCATCAAAATGTTAGGACCATGAGGGTCACAGAAGGAAAACTTTCGGGAAGCACTATTCTCGAGCACCCCAGTTATGGGAAATATCATTCCTACTTTTGGATGTTGAGATTGCTTTTCCCAAATCTGAAGCAAATGGTGCACTATGCACCAGAGTTTTGTACAGCTGCAGTATGTCCTCATGTCTCCGAAACTCAATCCCTCTACCAATAAAACCTAACACACTGCACGCCTTCTTAACAACCTGATCAACCTGGGTGGCAACTTTCAGGGATCTATGTCACCACATTATAGAAAGGATGTGGAACCATTGGAAAGCGTGTGGAGGAGATTTACCAGGATGTTGCCTGGTATGGAGGGAAGGTCTTATGAGGAAAGGCTGAGGGACTTGAGGCTGCTTTCGTTAGAGAGAAGAAGGTTAAGAGGTGACCTAAAAGAGACAAACAAGATGATCAGAGGATTAGATAGGGTGGACAGTGAGAGCCTTTTTCCTCGGATGGAGATGGCTAGCACGAGGGGACGTAGCTCCAAATTGAGAGGTGATAGATGTAGGACAGATGTCAGAGGTAGGTTCTTTAGTCAGAGACTAGTAAGGGTGTGGAATGCCCTGCCTGCAACAGTAGTAGACTCGCCAACTTTAAGGGCATTTAAATGGTCATTGGATAAACATATGGATAATAATGGAATAGTGTAGATTAGATGGGCTTCAGATGGGTTTCACAAGTCAGTGCAACATCGAGGGCAGAAGGTCCTGTACTGCGCTGTAGTGTTCTATGTTCTGTGTTCTATGTTCTCAATGAGAATGGAATGTCAGAGTTAGTAGGGATGTTTAACAGAGTCAAGATTAATGTAAATGGAATTAAAACTCAAAATAGAGTCAGTCAACTGAATGATCCAGTAACTGTGATGATTGACTTGCTTCCTCTGTCCCTTGTGGTATCTGTTGGGTATTCAAAGCAATTGTCTGTTTCCATGTGGTAGGGCACTTTTAATATGCAAATGAAGATCTTAAGATGTATATAGAACCCAATGGCCATTTTATAATGGAACAGCATGTATTGTGCACTGTCTCACCAGCCTGATTCTCGTGATTATAACAAGGCCAGCCAGGTGAACCTCATAGAATAAGTGTTCGCTGATTGGGGCTGTTAATCTGGTCCAGTCCGGGAACCCTGGCTGACAGATATAAACAGAAGTATCAGACATCCTGTTCGATCTGAGAGCTGGATCAGTGTTAGGGACTCTCCACATATAAATAAAGGGTGACATGGTGACAGGATACTGGCCTTTGTGGAGTTATTTCAGTGGCAATGAGAGAAAAGCATGCTCCTGAAGAAGTTCAGAGATAGTAGGAACTGCAGATGCTGGAGAATCTGAGATAACAAGGTATAGAGCTGGATGAACACAGCAGGCCAAGCAGCATCTTAGGAGCAGGAAAGCTGATGTTTTGGGCCTAGACCAGAATCAGAAAATTTTCTGAAGAAGGGTCTAGGCCCGAAACATCAGCTTTCCTGCACCTAAGATGCTGCTTGGCCTGCTGTGTTAATCCAACTCTATGCCTCGTTATCTCCTGAAGACGTTCGCTTGCAACAGTCATCCTTGAGTTCGAGTAAGTATTTCTGGCATCATGCCGTTTTTTGGGATCCTTGACTAATTCGATCTTGTCAACAAAGACAAGGCCCAGTATGTGGAAAAATGTGTTTTTTTTTCCAGGCAAATAATATTGGGGCAGATTAAAAGCAACGAGTAATTCACTTGACAGCTTGTCGACCTGCAGTTTTTTTCGGTTATTAGGAACCTAACTTTCCCTGAGGCACCAGATACTAAAACCTTTCAAGACTTGATGGATTTATTTAAGGAACATTAAACGCAAGCCTCCTATAATTCAGAGATGTTATTTGTTTACACAACAATTCAAGAACTGGAGAGTCCATATTGGTATTTTTGAAGAGGTTAAGATGATGGGCAGAGGCTTGTAACTTTGGTTTAACCTGTAATGTGATGCTGAGACACCATTTGGTGTGTGGGATTAATGATGTAACCATACAAAAATGCTTATGAGCAGAAGCCCAACTGGACTTCAAACAGGTGCTACAATTCATTGGAAAATATCATTGGAAAATAAGGCAATCAGAGCATATGAGTTGCAGGGTAGTCTGATCAAAGTAGACACCCTTGCCAGTCCTTGAGTTTGGTGAATACCACTTGACTGAAGGCAATTATGTAGCCTCACCCAGGACATATCCAGATCAGAGGGAGTCTAGGTCAGCCCACAGAAAAATAACAACATAAAGCCAAGCTTTGGCCAAATGGTTAAAATTTTCTTCAGGATTTGAGCCAGCAAGCCATTGTAGTTGCTGCCAAAAGAGACTGCAAATGAGTCCCACTAGACCTGAATTGAGTAGGAGAACTCATAGGCCTGTTTCCAGGAGTTTTTACACCCTGGAACATCTACTTACATCTGGTTTGGAACAGTTAAATTACTTAGCAACATCTAAATCAGAATCAGTCAAAATAAATGTCTCGTTAAATGGTCACCCGGTTCTAATGCAGGTCAGTACCAGCGAAGTGGTTTTAGTGATCGCAGAACTAGGCTTTAACAAAATTTGCTCTGGCCTCCAACCTTTATACTTCTGCAAGAACCTATACCGGAGAACCTTTATAGATTAAGGATACAACTTTGGCTCTGGTCTCTTCTGAGAAACAGCTGGTTCAGTTACCACTTATTGTAGTAAAAGGCTTGGGCCCAAGTTTGATGGGGCGAAAGTTGGTTGAGAAAGATTCACCGAGATTGGCTCAACACTTTTCAATTAGAAAATGGCTGCCTGAGTAACGTCCTAATTTATTACCCAGAGGTTTTTCAAGAAGCTGAGGGGATTATCAAAGGAGACAAGGCCACCTGGCATATTGACCAGGAAGTAATTCCACGATTCTGCAAGATTCGCCTGCTGCCATTTGCATTATGGGCAAAAGCAGAGGCAGAAATAAGAAAGCTGGAAAGTAAAGGAGGCATCAAACCAGTGCAGTTTGCAGATGGGCAGCACTGGTTGTATTGATTATGAAGCCAAACAGGTTGGTTTGCTTTTTTGGGAATTTTAAACAAATGGTAAACTACTTTTCGTAGCTGGATAAATACCCAAAACCTTGTACAGACAATTTACATGCAAAGATGACAGGGTCTGTCCTTCATGAATCTGGACATGAAGCAATTGTGGTTAAATGAGGATTCCCAGAAGTATGCTACAATTAATACCCACAATGGTTTGAACCAATATGCGAGACTGCCATTTGGGCTTCACTGGACGATGGAGAACATTTTACAAGGTCTACCCAAGGTCATAATTTATCTAGATGATGTGCTAATTGTAGGGAAGACCAATAAAGAGCACTTTGAGAATTGGACATATTTCTTCTGACGAGCGTAACCCTGTGAAGGGAACAATATGTGTTACTGGCACCCCAAGTGGCCTACTTGGATTACAGAGTCAAGAAGACCAGGTTACATGCGTTGGAAGGTAAAGTGAGAGTGATCAAAGGTGCCTCAGCTCCTATGTTTGTACTGGAGCTTAAGTGTTTCTTTGGATTGTTGAAATAATACTTACGGAGGATTCATGCATAACCTGGCCTCCATCCTGGCACCTTTGCTCCAACTCTTAAAAAAGGTTCAGCCTTGGTAGTGGTTGTATAGCCAAACCATTGCTTTCAAGGGAGTGAAGAAACAGCTGGCATCCTCTAAGATGTTGGCCCACCATGATCCCAAACGAGATCTGGTATTGACATGCAAGCCTCCTCTTATGGCATTGAGGTAGTATTAGCTCATAGGTGACCCAATGGAGAGGAGCGCTCAGTCGAGATCTCAGACTTTGCCTGATGCCAAATGAATGTATGCCGAGATAAAGAAGAAAAGTTTGGCGGTCATATTTGGAGTCAAGAAATTCCACCAATACCTTTATGGACATAAATTTGTAATAATAATAGACCACAAACCATGCTAGGTCCATTTAAAGAGGACAAGGCAGTGCCGCCCGTAGCTTCAGGCCAAATTTGGTGGTGGGCTTTAATTCTGTGTGTATAATTATAAACTCGAACACCATCCCAGGCAGCCAAGTAGCAAATGTAGAATCATTGAGCCACCTCCCACTGACAGATCTACTACTGGTGGAACCCACCAATGGAAGAGTCCATAAAGGTTTTAAATTTTCTGGACACACTTCCAGTCACAGTTGACAATATCAACCTTTAGATGAAGAAAGATCTGGCCCTGGTAAAACTGAAACAGCTGGTGGGGATGGGGGAAATGAAAGAGCAACCAGAATTGAAAACCTTTTGGACCCAGAGAGACCAGATCACAGAAGAGGACAGTGTATTATTATGGCAAGTAAGAGTGATTGTCCTGAGCAAAGGTTGCCACCAGATACTGCCTGAAATCCACCAGGGTCATCCAGGGGCTTCCAAAATGAAGATGTCGGGAACTCTTTATGTCTGGTGGCCAGGATTGGATACAGACAAAGCCATGTTGGTGCAGCAATGCCCAGAGTGTCAATACGAATGAAAATTATTGCCGGCAGCTCCCCTACATTTGTGGGAATGGCCAAATAAACTTGGACTTGGTTACATGCCAACTATGCATGTCCTTTAATGGGCTCAATGTTTGTAGTCATTGTGGAAAACTGCTAAAAGTATCTGAACGTGCATAGAGTTCATTTGTCAACCACGGGGGGCAACGATAGAAAAACTGCATGCATGTTTTGTAATATATGGACTCCCGAAAGTGTTGGTCACAGATAACGGGCAATCATTTAAAACATGGAATTTGGGTATTTCCAAATGTCGAATGGTATTCAACATATAAGGACAGCTCCACACCATCCAACATCCAATGGCAGAAACAGCAGTCCAAACATTGAAGACAGGCTTAAAGAAACAACCTACAGCTTCCTTAGATTCCAAACTGCCCCAGTTCCTATTTGATTAAAGGACCATCTCTCATGCGACTACAGGGAGAGCTCCAGCCGAGTTGCTAATGGGGATAAGATTCTGCACTATGTTAAATTCGATCTTCCTGGACCTGGTGGAGACGGTGAAGTGGCACCAGGAATGCCAATGCCAGACACAAGACTTCACTAAGCAAGAGAGACAGTTTACTTCGGGGCACAAAGTTTTGTGGTAGAACTATGGCAGTGGCCCTGCATGGGAAAACTGCTTAGTCAATGCGAAGTCAGGTCCAGTGACATATAACGTTCGGGTAGGTGTGACAGTCCTGAACAAGCATGTGGACTATATGAAAACTGCAAACCTGCAAACAGTGCAGGAGAAAAACATACCTGGCTGCTCACCAGCCTTTCCGATTGTTCCAGAACCCATTGGTTTTCCCTTTCTGTCAAGCATTGAAGATACCTTGGAATCTGTGGTGGATACAGCAATGTCACTGCCTTGACACTTGCCACTTAAAAAAGAGAATTATATTTTTCTGAGACACTCTGGGCATAAGACATACATTACATGTCACCTATGTCAGAGGCAGAGTACCAGCCTATGTCCTTGGTTGCACAAGGGGAGGGATGTACTGATTGTAATGAGATCAGCCAGGTGGACCTTACACAATATGAGTTCCCTGATTGGGGCTGTTAATCTGATCCAGTCAGGGAGCCCTGGCTGACAGATAAGAACTGAAGTGTCAGATATCTCGTTCACTCCGGAGCTGGATCAGAGTCAAGGACTCTCCACATATAAATAAAAGGTGAGACAGTGGCCTGTGTGGAGTGATTTCATGATTATGGTGCAGAGGCCCTGTACTATTAAGCTGTAACATTGAGAGCCAAAAAAGAGCAGGATTGTTTCTATGGATCAAGGTTGGCCTAGGTTCTACGTTATTTCCCACTGATGTACCTTCTGGCTAGAAATTCCCAGCTACCTTAATTTGTGAATTCAATTTAAATGAGGCCAAGCACTTCAAAGTGGCTGTAACCTCTTCTAATATGTAAAATCACTGACAAGTGTCTTCCTGAATTGCTCAGCAAGTCTCCTTAGAAATTGGCTACAGACTAGCATTTGTTGGAGACTTTCTTCATTTTGTCCTCTTGCAAGGTGAAATGGAAGATATCCAAGTGTAAGATTACGTCATTCAAAATAAACAAATTCCAGTCTCAGCACAGAATTTATGACTGATCACTTTGAGGTCTTTTCAATCATTAATGCAGATGATGTTGCTGGAAGTGAAACCTTCATAGGCCATTTCGATGAACCAGGTGTTCCAGTGGATAGCAGTCTTGCCTATGTGCTCGAGCATTGAGAGTTCAATTCCCAATCCAGGACCTATCAAATCTGTCACTGCAGTGCAGTTCAGAGAGGCTGTTGCACCTGTGAAAGTACTGTTTCTCAGATGTGATGTTAAACCAATACCTGATTTGTCCTCTTGGATAGATGTAAAAAAAGTTCAGTGGCACTATTTCAAAGAAGAGTAGGGGAGTTATCTCTGGTGCCTTATTCAATGTCTATTCTTTAATTAACATCAGAAAAATATATTATCTGTATATTATCTGGATATTATCCTAAAGCTGTTTGTGGAAGCTTGCTGTTTACCAATTGTTGAAAATATTTAATTGACTGTAAAGTTCTTTGGAATGTTTGGTGGTCACATGACACACTATGAAAATACAAAAATGTTTCAAATGACATTTATGTTTCATTAGAGCCACCATTTTTTGGCGAAGATGTTGTCCCAATTAATGCTGAACAGGAGCGGTTGGCCAGAGAAGAAGTCATACTTCCCTGCCCAGTTAATGGTAAGGAGTCTGTTTTGTGTCGAAATGATCAGAAACTGGAACCCTGATTTTAAATGGAGGTGATGGTGGAACCACCATTGGAGGCTTGAGGTGGTGGTTACTGTTCCTATAATGTAATATTTCTGTCATCTGATCTCTTACATCACTCCTGATGGAGCTTACTATTTACATATTTGAATAATCCTTTATACAAAATGTGAGGGGACTAAGTCAACTAATACTATTCTTTCAGCAGAGAAAGAGAAGTTGTAATTTAATGGAGATGTTCAAAATTATGAGAAGTTTTGATATTGTTGAGAGGAAAATTGTATTCACTGACTTTAGGGCCTTAACCCAAAGTGAGGAGTATGACACCTTTTTCTTATTAACCTCTTCTCTGTCTCAACAAATATTATTATTCCTTTTGACTTGCAATGATCACATTTCAGTTAAAACATAATCAACTAGATCAAAATGAAGGAACCAGTTGCAATATTTTCTTTTGTGAAGGAAAGAGGAATTTTATTACCTACTATCCCAAGAAAAGTAATGGATACACATATGCATAACCAGATAATACATTTAAAAAGAAGCAATGGTTAGGGTGTGTCCTGTTTCCTAAGGTTAATTGAAGCTCTTAAATAACCTTGATTTCTCAGTTGACAAACATTTTGACAAATGATTTTTCACCAGTGTTTGGTTCTTAGATTTTTTTCGTTCACTCATGGGATATGGGTGTTACTGGTTGACCAGCATTTATTGCCTGTGGCTAGTTCCCTTGAGAAGGTAGTGGTGGGCTGCCTTCTTGAGCCGCTGCACTCTGGTGTAATTAGACCCATAATGCCATTAGGCGTGGAATTCCAGGATTTTGACCTGACAGTAGTGAAGGTTGAGTGCCGGATATGTTGAGCCAAAATGTTGCAGATTGTCTGCTGCTGTTGATGCCCCACAGTGCCTCATGGATGCCCAGTCTTGATTTGCTGGCTTCATTCTAATTCTGTCCCATTCAGTATGGTGATAGTGCAATACAACATAATGGAGGGTATTCTCAGTGACTTCTTCTCTACAACGACTAAGTGATGGTCACTTTTACGGATACAGTCGTGGACAGATTAATCTGCGACCAGCAGGTCGGTAAGGATGATGTATTTAGGGAGAGAGATGGAGACGTGAATTTTCAGTATCTTTGCTGTTATCAGTATATGTTGCACAAAGTTCAGCACCATTCAAAACTCCTCAGGCACTGAGACAGTCTATTTCCAAATGCAGCAATATGGACAAAGTGCAGGCTAGGGCTGAGAACTGGCAAGTAACACTTTTACCACAAAATGCCAGGCAATGACCATCTCTAGCAAGACAGCATCTAACCATCATCACTTGACATTCAAATTCATTACCATCACTGAAACCCCACTATCAGCATCATAGGGGTTACCATGGACCAGAAACTGAACTGGACTCGCTACATAAATACAGTGGCTACAACACCATGTTAAAGGCTAGGAATCCTGGATGAGTTCAGCTCCATCAAGACTCAAGAAACTTAATGCTATCCAGGGCAAAGCAGCCTGCTTGATTGGCACTACATTCACTATTTGTGCACTCCCTCTATCACTGATGCTCAGTAGCAGTAGTGTGTAACATCTACAAAATGCACTGCAGAAATTCAGAAAGACTCCATGGACCTTCCAAACCCATACCACTTTAATCCAGAAGGACGAGAATAGCAGATACGTGGGAAGAGAACCAACTGAAAGTTCCCCTCCAAACCACTCACCATCCCAATTTGAAAATATGTCACATTCCTTCACGGTAACGGTGTCAAAATCCTGGAACCACCACTACTGGTTCTCAACTTCTTTGCTGCTTTCCTACGGTTTAAATCATGTGACCCTTCTTTAGCCACTACAGCCTTTCCCTATATAGTCCTATATAGGACTCCTGAATCTCCTTTGGCTTACATCTTTTCTGTTACTTGCTGCTGCCTTTCTCCAGTTTTGCTAGTCTCTCCTGGCTGTACTTTGAGAGGTATATTTTACTACCAGCCAAGTCATTCCCAAATAAAAAGTCTAACTCATAAATTTGCATATTTCGGTGACCCCTATTTCTACCATGCCTGTAACAAGTTAACTTTGTAAGTAAATCTTAATCAGTGACGCTCTTTTGTCTTTTCCATGAAACATCAAAACATCCCTAGACTTGTACTCAAAAGTTGTCACAGTGAAGGCCAACGTACCATTTGCCTTCTTTACTGCCTGCTGCACCTGCATGCTTCTCTTCAGCGACTGGTGCACAAGGACACCCTGGTCCTGCTGCACACTCCCGTCTCCCAATTTACAGCCATTCACTTAGTAATCTGCCTTCTTGATTTTGCATCTGAAGTGAATAACCTCATATTTATCCAAATAGAACTGCATGTGCCATTGATTTTCCCACTCACCCAACCTGTTTTGGATCATCGAATCCCTCCAGTGTGGAAACAGGCCCTTCAGCCCAACAAATCCACACCGACCATTGGAGCTCACCACCCAGACCCATTCCCATATAACCCACCTAATCTAAACATCCTTGAACACTACGGGCAATTTAGCATGGCCAACCCACCTAACTTGCACATCTTTGGACTGTGGGGGGAAACCGGAGCACCCGGAGGAAACCCACACAGACATGGGGAGAATGTGCAAACTCCACACAGACAGTCACC
Organism: Stegostoma tigrinum; assembly: GCF_030684315.1. NCBI lineage: Eukaryota > Metazoa > Chordata > Chondrichthyes > Orectolobiformes > Stegostomatidae > Stegostoma > Stegostoma tigrinum. Next base: position 35,247,059 of record NC_081382.1, read on the forward strand.
CAAAGGTGGAATCAAACCCAGGTCCCTGGCGCTGTGAAGCAGCAGTATTAACCAGTGAACCATCGTGCCGCCCAAGCTGTTGCGATCATGCTGAAGGATCTCTGCATCCTCGTCACAGTAAACCCTCCCACCCAACTTGGTATCATCTAGAAGCTTGGAGATCTTACATCAACCAAATCATTGATATACATTGTGAATAGCTGGGGTCCCAGCACTGATCCATGTGGAAACCCACTAGTTACTGCCTGACAATTTGAAAAGGACTCATCAATTCCAGATCTTAGCTCCCTTGCTGTCAACCAGTTTCCCATCCATCTCATTACACTTTCCCAACCCCATGCGCTTCAATCTTGCACACTAATCTTTTATGCAGGACTTTGTCAAATGCTTTCTGAACACTGGTCTAGCATGTATGTGCCTCCAGACTCACAGCAATGTGGTTGACTCTTAATTACCCTCAGTGTAATTAGGGATGGGCAATAAATGCTGCCCTAGCCAGTGACACCCTCATCTCATGAATGGATAAAGACAATCCGATTGATATTAAAAAAGAAGCAGATTTCTATTTGTAAATCTGATTTTGTTAATGATGAGCTTGAGTGCAAAACTGAGCCAAACAAACTAACTCTTTGTATCAGCCTCTTGACTAATGACTTACCAAGCCTGATTACCCTGCTTGTCTAAATTTCTGTTTTATACATTTTGTATTATTTTCAAGACAATGAATATTAGTGGCCAAGAATCTGGAATTCCCTTCTAATTCCACCTCCACTGTTCTATCTGCCTTTAAACCTGGTCCGATTTCACCCATAATTAAAGCAGAACATCTTACTTTGTGTCCCTATACCACATTGAGAAAAAGACTAATATTCCACTTCACCACCCTTGAGAAGATGGTTGTGAGCCACCCTCTTGAACTACTCCAGTCACAAACAGAGTGCTACTGGGAAAGGAGTTCCATCATTTTGATCCAATGACAGCAAAAGAATGGCAATAGTTGTCCAAGCCAGGATGATGTGTGGCTTTCAGGTCAGCTAACCTGCAGAAAGTCATGTTCCCATGTCAGCTACTGCCATTCTAGGGGTCATGGGTAGCTGTTGAAGGAGCCTTGGTGTGTTCCTGCCATGCATCTTTTAGATACAACATATTGCCATCACTTTGCATCAGTGGTTGAGAGTGTGAATGTTTAAGCTGCTGATTCAAGTCAAGCGAGCTGCTTTGTCCTGATTGGAGTTACATTTCTGAATGTTGTATCTGAACTCATCAGACAGGTGGAGAATATTTCATCACATTCCTTACCCGCACCTACCGCTCTCTGTTACTGACTATCCTTCGTGTTAACTTGCTGTAATATCTCACTTGTGTCTCTAAAATTCCTCTGACTTACTTTTCAAGATGTTTCCTGGCTTTCTGTCCCACCTCCATGGCCATTCCCACCTTTTCTAATTTGACAATGTCACTGAGACCTTTTGAAGCATGGCCACCCAAGTGAAAATCTTAAAAAGCCTGACTTTGTGCCAGTTGGTATGGGCAGGCTGACTTCCCACCTGGGAAGATGGTTGCTGGCAAAAGACTGCAGCCTCTGCCTGCTCTGTGGCCATTTCTTTGACCGTACCATGCCCATTTGGCGCCATTTCCGTACTGTAAGCTCCGCTTCTTAGTTGTAGGCTACTGGTACTTTAAAGCTGATGATCTCTGATTGACCCTGCAGCTTCAAAGGTCAACCAGCAACTCAGATAGAGAACCTCCATACCAGTTAAGGGGGACCTCCATCAAAAACCCAGGTCAGTGACTGTTCATTGTTCATGCCACCCGCCCACCCCAAATCACCACCACCTGTTTTCTAGATTTGGAAACAGACCTGACCCCTATTTTCCAATCCTAGCAGTCCTCTCTGTGAACCTTCTGTAACTTGCTGTTTCCAGTTGCAGATTTAGTGTAATTCACTTAGTGAGACAGATGTATATCCTGATCAAACATTTTTATGTACACCATTTGAATTCCTTTATCAATGTGGCCTCGTGATGCCTGTAACTCATTTGATCATTTATATTTATATGTCCTCAGGAACTCCACCACCAATTATACGCTGGCTAAAGAATGGCTTAGATCTTCCAGTTTATGAACCAGGGATTTCAATACTGGAGGATGGCTCTCTTCTCATTGATTCAGCTTCACCCAATGACAGTGGAGATTATTTGTGTATTGCAATGAATGAGGCTGGCTCTTCCAAAAGGAAATATCGGTTGAATGTCCAAGGTAAATAATTAAACTCTGAGACTAAATTTTCCCATGACTGGAAATCCTGTACAGAGAACTAAATTTAGGCCAATGGCTTCCATCTGTGCTGTGAAGACTGTGGGTTGGGTCTTGCATTTTTTTGAGTGCCTTACTTACTTCTGGAAAAGATGTTAAAACACTCAACCTGGCTTTTTAGTCAAGGCCTGTTGTATCCTCTTCCAGTCAGGCAATTTGGACGGCAGGGACTAGCTTTTTACAAAATGGAGTCCCCAGAAGCAGAACCATTCAATGAGAGCTCCCAGCCAAACAAAGGCCAGCAGCTGTTGCACTCAGCAGAGTATAAGTGAAGGCCATGACTGCTGCCAGGCAGACACCCAATATTATGAAAACCAAGGTCTCAGTTAAGAGCTTCTGAGGTTGGTACAATTTCTGGGGTTCACAGTCGCAGGCAGAATGGAAGCACGAGGTTGGAAGCGGTCACCCCATTGACAAATGCATAGTCCCTCAGTTGTGTACAAATTAGTGCAAAAAGAGGGATCCCCTGCAACTGACAGTATGCCCACATAGGCTTTTCATTCATATGGGCTGACTCTTCTTTCTGCCTTAAGCTGAAATAATTCCAGCCTGGAGTAAACGTAAAGGTGGGCCTCAACTTGTCTTTAATTGACCTTGAGTTAAATTGGTGATGGGATGTGCAAGTGAAGCTTGGCTCTTCCTGCCGGTCGCTTAATCCGAGTGGAGGTGGCTCGGTCGCAGGATTCTGGGATCCCACCATCCTATCTAATTAAATTGCCTTCCTGCCCCAGACCTGCTGTCTGCAGGGCCAGAAGATTTGGTACTATGGGGAGCGTCAAGATCTGCCACTCCAAATTTCTTGGCTCAGCTTGGAAAGTTTCCATTAGCTTTCAGTGGAGCTGGAGTTTCCCACAGGATTCTGTTGATCCTATTGCTGGCAAGGTTGATGGCTAATGGCAGAGCTTGCTTGGACCCCACTTCAAATTAACTTGTCTGTAAATTATATTGAGAGGTAGAACATTACAGCCTAGACAGTTTCCTCCATAGCTGACATCATTAAATACTCTACGTTGTTCTCACATACATTTACTGATTGACTGAACTTAAGAACTCTGTATACTGCTTTCTGTATCTGGTTGTTAAAGGGCACCTAAATAGAATGCACAGTGGAGGAGTACAATGAAGCATTGGCAATTATAAATTAATCCCCTAACCTTGACTAAAGTTGCTGATTTGAACCATTCATTGGTTTCAAATTTTAGGTAAAGTTGAAGGAGTGGGTTGCTTCCCACTCCTGTTAACCTTGAGTCTGTGAGGAGAGCACATGAAAAATGGCAAGGGAAAGTATTAACATCTTTCTGAAAAAAAAAGTAGAACATATGAGGCCCAGCATCACACTGGAACAAGCTACCAAAGGAAATAGTCACAGTGCAATTATTTGAAAATTATAAGACCCGTATTTAGATTATTTTCATTAATTAATTTCATTATATGAACTAGCATCATACCTGGTTTCGCTTGCGCTATGCATATTCATGTTGTTGGAATTCACATATTAGTCAGCGTAAAGCGTAAATTAAAGCGTAGTGTTTTGATTCACATCCAGTGTCGGAATTTATAACCTCTTAGTGGAGATTACCGGCCCCTGTGGTATGCAATTTATGCTAGATCATCAATGCTGCCGAGATTATATGAGTCAGACCTTTTCTGTGAGTAGAAATTAAAGGGCAACCTGTTGGCCCAACAATTTTAAACAGGCAAGCTTTAGGGCAACTTATTCAGAAAATACGTTTTGTTGATTTTTACTGGGAGCAAACTGAAAATGAAGTATCATGGAGGACACTCACTCCTGTATCTTGCTTTCTTTATTTTTTTGATGGCTGAACCAAAGTTTATGGTATGTCAGCAACAATCGAAATACAGCATGAGTATAATTTGTACAATCAAGAGTGTTTTTTTAAGTGTTTTGAAATATTTAAGCTGTATCCTTTCAATCTTCCTCATGCCTTTTTGCTTGTTCTAGTTCCTCCTGAGATTCAAGGAAATGGCCGAATGCAGAACATCACAACATTGGTTAATCAGCCATTGATGTTGGAGTGTGATGCCAATGGCATCCCAACACCAACCATCAGCTGGTATAAAAATGAGCAGCGGGTATGTAAGGTCAATTGATATTTTAAAATAGGCTCTGTTTTTAGTGGAATGTGAGAGGGGTAGTGCTGACATTGCATGAAAACACCTTGCTTTGTAGTGATTAGACAGTTCAGTTCAGAACTCTCGAGGCTGTGTTCCTAGTTCAAGCTATTTGTATAAGATGAAAGCCAGAAAGTATATTAGAGCTGGGGTGCTCACTTAGAGATTATTTACTGTACAACCTACCTATGTGGTTTACTGAGAATCAGGTTTGTGATATAGGGAGAAACCAAGAAAGGTTGTGGACAACTTGGAGAAAGTACTAGAATAAGTTTGTACTCCCTCCTCACTGAAAGAGTGACTTACACTTAAGCTACTAACTGGTTCCAGCTAAGCTGGTAGGACCACATGTTTCTCACCAAGTGAACATTTTATGTGTCTCTTAGACTGTAAAGTTGGAAATGGAGGCAGCTATATTCTAAACCAGCTGGCGTGCTTAATTACTATCCTCTTCCTGACACCTGTCATTTTTTTTGGTCAATTAACCAAGCTAAACAACACCTGCAAAGTTGTAACTAATTGGGTTAATGTTGATCTTATCGACATCTTCCATTCTTTGAATGCAGCAGTTGGTTTAATTATGAGGACTGTAGTAACTGTAATAGATGTATTAGGCTTTGAACTTGATGAAGATTTACAAGTATCAATACTGAATATATCGTCACAATGAAGACTATGAGCTGTCTGAAGATTGGGAGCCTCAGTGATAGCTGACAAGCTGCAAAATTTAATCACAGGGAACAGTCATCAGCATATAAATAAATTAACTATATTTCTCATTAATTTGCTCGCCTTGAAGGTGACAGAGACCAATACAGTCCGACTCTTGAATGGTGGCCAAGTACTGCGACTTCCAAAAACCCGCAAAGGAGACTCTGGAGTGTATTCTTGCAATGCTGTTAATGTTGCTGGTACAGCCAAAAAACAATTCAATCTACTGGTGCAGGGTAAGGATCAACAGAATTATGCAATCCAAAATTTCTTCCTAAGCTTCACTCTTTGTGCTCTCCTTTGGCACGGAGATGAAATAATGATTCATCACAACCGCCTGTTTTGCTGACTCATCATTTCCTGGCTCTCAAAACTATGGAACTGTTACTTTCCTTTTTTTTTAATGCTTTCTAGTAATGTGTAACCCTTTAAACATTCACTGTTGCCATCAACTAACATCTACTGTCCGACAACCTTGGATACATGCATTACCCTTGTCCTTAGCCCTTTACTGACAATTCCTAACTTAAAAAGAAACATTTTTTGCTATTTTAGTGACTGATAAGATTTGCACTCTCATCTGCATTTAGTACCTCCCTCAATCTTTGGATCTGGAGTCACTCAAGAGGTAGCCATTTTGGTGAATTCTGAACTTGAACTCACGTGTCATACCAGTGGAGTCCCTTTTCCACACATTGCATGGAGTAAGGATGGAGAGTGAGTACAATGAGAAGTCTTGTTTGTTTCATCCTTCTCTCAGCACTGTGTTGTCATATTGTTCTAATGGTAAGGAAGTATAGATCTACAGATCTATTCCATTCTCTGAAATATAAATATTCTTTGTGTCTGATCCCAGTATGGTGGTTCTCCACCTTTTTCATCTGCAGACCACTTACGATGGACAAAAAAACCTTACACAAGCTACTGGACATATATACTGGACATAAATAAGTGTATCTGATGAAGGGTCTAGGCCTGAAACGTCAGCTTTTGTGCTCCTGAGATGCTGCTTGGCCTGCTGTGTTCATCCAGCTTCACACTTTATTATCTTGGATTCTCCAGCATCTGCAGTTCCCATTATCTCTGGACATATATCATTTGCTTTCACTTCCCACCGTAGTAAAACTTACCATAATTAGTAGGACCATATGGAAGCTATAAATATTTTCCTCTGTTTTTACACTTAAATGTAATAAATGTTTGTGCATTAATGTTTACTGTCATAACACATTAAAGTTATCAATTCATACCAAAAGCAGAAGTATATACATTTTCATATTATGAACATTAATACTGCAAGAAAACATGTTTATTTAAAACATCTTAATACATGTTGTAAAACCCATATAGTAATCTTTTACTGAGAAACTAACATATATTTTACATCTGTACAAAATAAATTAAATAAACAGGAGCATTAATCTTGCTTGTAAAACCACATTGATATTTCACGCAGTTATGAGAACTCATGCCATGCAGCCAGGAATTGGTCTGATTATCTGACAATACTTGAGTGTTGACAACACTTGAGGACACCATCTATCTGTTAAAGAGAATAATCTGTATATGCTGTAAAAAATATTGTCTCCTGCATATGTTCATGAAATCCTTTCCATAATATGAAGAAAGATGCACTCCGTATTTGACATATAACCCACCTTTAAAGGACATGCCACATATATAAAACAAAAGAGTAGCACAACAATAAATAGATGGTCAGGAGCTGGGCAATATTTTTGGTGTATATGTGATAGTTTTAAAGTTAGTATCTGTGACAGTAAAGTAACATATTGGGATGGATGATAATGCTGCAAAAGATATTTGTATTGTCTGTGGTATTGGAAGTGTGGCCTTTTCACGGGCAACTAGGAATGAGCATTAAATGCTCGCCCACTCAATATCACCCACATCCTGTGAATAATTAAAACAAAAGTAAGTCTATATGTGAGGAGAGGCTGTCTGTGTGTTCTGCATTTAGTATCTTTTTAGCAATTAAATTATGTTTTTTAATTTGGATTATAAGAGCCCTATCTCCAGGTGTCCAACATGCGGAGTTTACCGAAGAAGGGCAGACATTACGCATTCAAACATCTCGCCCCGTCGATCAAGGCCTCTATCAGTGTATTGCCTTCAACTCAGCTGGACAGAAGAGCAAACACTTCAAAGTCAATGTTTACGGTATGAAATGGGACAGCTCTGATTGATTATATGCTTCAAGGTTATTTACTTTCCCTGCAATAATTTATCTTTTGAAGTAACTATTTGTCAAGAATCACAGCATGCTAAATATGACAGATATTGATTTAATTACCAAGATCTGGAGTACCTTCTTACATATTTAGCGGCCATACTCTGTCTCCTACAGTATAGATAACATTCACAGAGGATCATATATTGTTACGGTCTAATCTGTTGTCCACGTACAGTTCAGTAGTCTTAGGTGAAAACTTGGACTGCTTCCTTTTGACTAATCTTACCTGTTGAAAATGAATTAAAGAGATGAGGAATGATTGCAAAGAGAAAGAAGGTGGAAGAGATTTGGTGGAAAATATAGCAAAGAGGGAGGTAGAAATACAGTAAAGGTGTTGAACAAAGATGGAAGAATAACATATCCCACAAGAAAAATATAGCAAAGCTTGGAATTAGCAGGCACTAATTGGAATAGAGACAGTAGAGAGCAAACAAGGAGGAAAAGAGTGAAATAAGTAGTCCGATAAAAGGAGAGGATGTTAACAGACAGAAGGAGAGATTGAACAGACAGAGTAGCATAATACAGAAGGTAGAAGGAAGCAAAATGTGAGTGACAGAAGACAATAAAGGGAAGAAAGAAGAGAAAGAAAAAGAGAAAGAAGATACAGTGAGACTGTGAAGTAATGGTACAGTCGGTGGAAATAGTGGGTAAAAAAAATGACTGTTGGGAGTCAGGTGTTGCTGCAAGGCTGCACCTAAAAGATGTGTCCTGGGTCTCAGATACTGCTGACAAGACTGTGCCAATTTACTCAAGAAGGGTGGTGATGGCGAGTCGTCCCCTTGAAGGCACTATCACTGCCTTGAGACAGCGAATGCTAAATGCAGCTTTAGCAAAGACAGAGCAGTATTTCCCCTGGATAGCAGTACTGAAAATATACAGAAAAATTGCAAGATTTATTTGTACTTGTGGATGTTAAGGAAGAATATATAGGGAGGATACAGGAATAGTGGAAAAGTCAGAGAATGTTGTAAACTCTACTGCACACTGCACACAATTCCATGTCATGCTTCTGGCACTGAAATCTCTTTTACATTGAGTACTGAATTAGTATTGAATTTGGAATTGCGACTTTATCAACCACGGACTTAGCGGAGAAGATAGAAGCTCATTTCACATTACTGTGTCATTGGACATGAGGCAGTTTTGTGTGGTTGGAATTGGACTGGGATTCAATTCCTTATGAATGTTCAAGCTTATCTCTTTTAGTTGCGTGGGCCTTGTATCAGCCAGACTGATACATTGAAGGGTTACCTTTCAACTGTTGTTTTGGCATTACTTAAAGGATAATGTTAGTTTTGCTTCTGTAAGTTCCTCTCTTTCCACCTCACCTGACAGATGTATGACTGAGAGAATTGTCTCATTGTCTTCTCCATTACCACATGTAGTTGTTGGTGAGAAGCTCTGGCCCTCCAGGTCTTATTCTCCTCTTGAATTTTTTTCTCACTCTCTCCTAAGAGATGGAGCGACTTCCACTTGTTGGTTTTCTACTCCCTATCTTGGGAAATGAAGTGAAACTTTTTACATGGGCTGGGGAATAAAGCCAGTGGAAGTGGATAATGACACTCCTGTTAAAGGTAGAAGCTCCACTGTTCATCCTATCTCGCTGTCTGGGGTTTGGAAGTTGTTGAGAGGGTAGCTCAGCACCCCCTAAAAATAACACTGAAGTTGGATTATCTGACTGTAAGTTATGTTACAATATCAGCTCAATTCAGTTAATGACAAATGTGCTTTTGATCTGGATTCTAGAAATGCGTACTCTGTTCTGAAGCCATCTGAGATAGAAAGGCATCCGAAATGTTATGCTTAGCCCTAATATTCATGAAAAATGTGTTAATATCAGTTCAGGGTTATACTCAGTATCACAATAAAATGCCATATGTGTACATCATTCAGATAGGTTGAGGCTCCAATTAATGTTCCAAAGTGGAACATCCTTTACTATGCTCACTATCTAGTCAAAAACACTGACCTAATGATTATTTTAAGGTGAACATCAGTTTAGTGTTCGGGGATTGAGACATTGCCAATGACGGAACAGTTCAGACATCTCACAGTGCATGTTTTCTGTCAGTGTTGGGGGATGATCCTTCATGCCCCTTGAGACCTCCTTCACTTGTATTGACTTTCAGGGCCTTGCTTACCTATCACAAGTAATACACGCGCAACATTCTGCTAGACATCAGCAAACCATGTGAGTAATCCTTGTCCAAAACATGGAATCATCCTCCATTAGCAGAGATCCTTGCTGGTTTTACAATTAACTGTACTGTTGTTACTTGGTATTCCTTCAGACTTCTCTCCTGATGGAGCTGGCTAATGCTATGATGTAATCTGTCAATTGCTGGCCGCCATGTGGCACCATGGTTATTTCTTGTGTGTAAACAAAGTTAGTCAGTGTTCACAATCTTTTCAAACATGGAAGGTGTGACTGTTGAGCATAATGTTGAACTCCACCTAGAGTCCTAGAATCGCCAACCAGCATAGTCTAAAAATTAGAGCCAGACCTTTCAAAATTGAAATTAGGAAACTTGTACATGAAAAAACGTAGTACTTGCTTCAGCAAATGAAGCATACTGGATGATTTGTTAATTTTATAACTGAAATGTTTGTTAACCAACAGCATTTAGAGGTTTTGAACGCAGGTGGGTAGAAAAGCATGTTCATGTCACTGAATAGCAAAACAAACTCAGGGGACTAAATGACCTCCTTGTGTTCATGCATTCATATAATTACTATGGGAATCAATGCAAGAGTTTTGCCCTTGCTACTATGAGAAATGCCGAAATGACAACTGTTATGGTTCATGCTAACTCTAATACATTTGTGCTGTGAACAAAAGTAACTTCCTTACCATAAGTATGTATTTCACAAACTGAAACATGCTGAGTTTACCATAGAATGGAACACGATGTGAAGGGAACAGCCTACCTGAAATTATTAATGCATGTATAAAGGACTTGGGATGATAGCAATTTCAATTATTGATGTTAAAAAAAAGTCAGCAGCATCTTTGATTGAGATTTCAAAGTTTCAATATTTTCCTGAAATTAAGTGTTGAATATTCTCTAACAAGATTCAGACTGAGTGTTCTGAATTTAATTGGATTCCTAACTTCATGAATACTCCATTGGCTACAGGACGTCCCAAGGCTGTGAAACACATTCAAAAATGTAAGTACATCTTCACTTTTTTCCTAGTCCCTCCCATAATCCAAGGAGCGAACGATACCAAGGAGGTAATTGCCCAGTTGAAGAGTCACATCAGTCTACAGTGTGAGGCACATGGAATTCCTGCCCCAGGGATTACGTGGCTGAAGGATGGACGACCAATTGTGTCCAGCTCGAAAATGATGTATGTTGAAAGAGGCCAGTTTTTGCTGGTTAATGAGGTGCAGACATCTGATGCAGCATGGTACACATGCAGAGCAAGAAACATTGCAGGCACAATGGAGAAGTCTTACAGAGTGCAGGTTTATGGTAAGTCATCTGTTTTACTGAGGTATAGAAACCGAAAGAACTGCAAATGCTGTAAATTTGGAACCAAAACAAAAGTTGCTGAAGGAAGTTCTGAGAAAGAGTTACCGGACCCGAGACGTTAACTCTGATTTTTCGTCGAAGATGCTGCCAGACCTGCTGAGTTTTTCCAGCAACTTCTGTTTTTGCTACTGAGGTATGGCATGGCTCCAGCAGCGAGTAATTATAACACAATAATATAAAACAAAGAACTGCCTTTGTTGGAGATCTGAAACAAAAATAGAAATTGCTGGAAAAATTCAGTGGGTCTGGCAGAATCTGTAGGAAGAAAACAGATTTAACATTTCGAGCCCAATACTGATGAAGAGTCACTGGACTCAAAACATTAACTCTGCTTTCTTCCCACAGATGCTGCCAGACCTGCAGAACTTATCCAGCAATTCTTGTTCTTGTAATTATAAGCCATGTTTTGTGACATTCCATTCCATTTGTAGAGACTAACTTAGCAAGAGCATGTAATAACTGGTGTGGGTCACCAGAACACAATATTGTTCAGTGCAAATTCCATACTTATTTTTCATGGATTGATCTTTGTGAAAGTGAAATATATTACTCTTTTCTTTTTGTTCTCTAGTCTGAGCATTGGAGAAACATTCTCCATTGTAAAATGTAGAAAATGTTATGAATCATACTGAACCATAATTAACATTACATATTTAAAAACAAACTGCATTTTAATTCATTCAGTGGCAGCACTTGACACCCCAGGAAATAGTTGGCAAATTAAATATACTAATTATTTATTCATTGTCTCAATTAAAATGACGCCCAGCTATGTGTGATATAAAATTATATTGTCGAAAATAGCACAAGAAGTTACAACTAATTGGCTGACAGAAACTCTGAAAAATGATTGTAAAAGCTGGACTTCACAGCCTATCAGAAAATAACCAATAGGCTATGTAAGTTTACTAACGGTACAGAGAATATATCAGTGCAGGCATATTAATAGAGAGGCAGTAGCCTAGTGATTATTATCACTCGACTATTAATCCAGAGGCAATGTTGTTGACTCTTAATTGGCTTTTCATTTTCAAATATTCATAACCTAATTGGCTGTCTCTGTTTTCTGTGTAGAAATCTGTTGTTATGAATATTCATTCTCTCTAGAAAATATGCAAAAATGTAAGCAGTGCACGTAGTCAGGAACAGCCGCATACATTCACAAACCACCTAACACACCAGGCAATGCTGGCATGGTACATAAGAACACTCCCAGAGATGGAAGGCTCACACATTACCCAAGGAGCATAATGGGTACAAGATAATATTCCAGACAACATGGACAGACTACACAAAATCATTGTTATATGGCAAAAATCTTGTTCTGTTGTTGAGTTTTCATTGCCGTCATCAGTGTTGATGTCATCTCCTTTTCTTCTCTTTAGTTCCACCCAGTATTGAGGGTCGCTTGCACCATCCACTGAAGGCAAAAGCAGTAGTTGGTCATTCTTTGACATTAAGCTGCTCCTCAAGCGGTCACCCTCCTCCAGTCCTCTCTTGGCTTAAAGATGATGTCTCATTGACAGACAGTGACAGAATACAATTGCTGGGTGAAGGAAAGACCCTTAAGATTGAGAATGTCAGAGAGAGTGATGCTGGCATCTATACATGTATGGCTACCAGTGCTGCTGGAGAAGAATACCTTCGATACACTGTGGATGTCTTAGGTAGGGAAACTGTTGTAATCTTCTGGGTCTAGGGAAAGAGATTGTTATTCCTAGGAAAATAGGCCCTAGTTGACATGGGGTGTTTGCACTCTGCTATCTTCTCTGAGATACGCCTTTAACTCAAAGGTAACTGGTTAGGTCACTTTTATTCTGCATTCAATTCTGGCATCCCTGGTGTAGGAAGGATGTTGTGAAACTTGAAAGGGTTCAGAAAAGATTTAGAAGGATGTTGTCAGGGTCGGAGGATTTGAGCTATAGGGACAGGCTGAAGAGGCTGGGGTGATTTTTCCTGAAGCATTGGAGGCTGAAGGGTGACCTTTTTGAAGTTTATAAAATCAAATGGGGCATAGATAGGGTGAATAGCCAAGATCTTTTCCCCAGGGAAAGGAGAGTCTAAAACTAGAGGACAACGGTTTAAGGTGAGAGGGGAAAGATTTAAAAGGGACCTAAGGGGAAATGTTTTCACTCAGAAGGTGGTGCATGTATGGAATGGGCTGCAAGAAAAAGTGGTGGAGGCTGGATGGGTATATGCATAGTTTGAGGGGCAGTGGCCAAACGCAGGCAAATGGGACTTCATTAGTGTAGAATGTCTGGTTGGCATGGCCAAGTTGGACTGAAGGGTCTGTTTCCATGCTATACAGCTCTATGACTCTGTGACAAACACTGCATATGTATTGGAAAACCATCACCTTAGGTTCTCCTCTAACTCAGTCAACATCCTGACTTGGAACTGTCAACCCATTCCTTCCCTGTTGCTAAGTTCTTTACTCAGAGAGTAGTAAGGGCGTGGAATGCCCTGCCTGCAACAGTAGTAGACTCGCCAACTTTAAGGGCTTTTCTGATGAAGGGTCTAGGCCCAAAATGGCAGCTTTTGTGCTCCTAAGATGCTGCTTGGCCTGCTGTGTTCATCCAGCTCCACACTTTTGTTATCTCTTTATTAAGGGCATTTAAATGGTCATTGGATGAATATATGGATGATAATGGAATAGTGTAGTTTAGATGGGCTTCAGATTGGTTTCACAGGTCGAGGGCCAAAGGGAATGTACTGTGCTGTCATGTTCTATGGTTTAAAACCTGGAACTGCCTTCCTAATTGTACTGTGGATATATCTACAGCATAAGTGTTGCAGTGGTTTCAAAAACCTGATTCACCACCTTCTCAAGGGCAGATATGGATGGGCAAAAAATTCTGGCCTAACCAGTAACGTGCACGTCCTGTGAAAGAATGAAAAAAAAGGCACAGGCTGATGCCTGCAGTGGCTGTATGTGCAATGAACACAGCATTGTTCCAAGTAGCCAAGGGCTTACAGTATTGTCATTTATATAACTTTGCACAATACAGGTCAATTCAAAAGCATAAACAACAATAATTTATGTTATATTGGAGAGTGCTTTCCTATTTTGAGGTTAAAGCAACTTAAGTCAGGATAGAGACCATTTTATTTTTGTTTTGTGAAAATTTAAGGTCATGTGAGGAGAAAATGTGAAAGGTCAGTAACCACTGTGTACACATTTAAGGAAGAGCTAGAAGACAATAGACGATAGGTGCTGGAGTAGGCCATTCGGCCCTTCGAGCCAGCAGCACCATTCATTATGATCATGGCTGATCATCCACAATTAGTATCCTGTTCCTGCCTTATCCCCGTAACCCTTGATTCCACTATGTTTAAGAGCTCTATCTGTCTCTTCCTTGAAAGTATCCAGAGAGTTGGCCTCCACTGCCTTCTGGGGCAGAGCATTCCATGTATCCACCACTCTCTCGGTGGAAGAAGTTTTTCCTCAACTCTGTTCTAAATGGCCTCTCCTTATTTTTAAACTGTGTCCTCTGGTTCTGGACTCATCCATCAGCGGAAACATGCTTTCTGCCTCCAGAGTGTCTAATCCCTTAATAATCTTATACGCCTCAATCAGATCCCCTCTCATCCTTCTAAACTCAAGTGTATACAAGCCCAGTCGCTCTAATCTTTCAACATATGATAGTCCCGCCATTCTGGAAATTGACCTCGTGAACCTATGCTGTACTCCCTCAATAGCACGAATGTCCTTCCTCAAATTTGGAGACCAAAACTGCACACAATACTCCAGGTGCGGTCTCACCAGGGCCCTGTACAGCTGCAGAAGGACCTCTTTGCTCCTATACTCAATTCCTCTTGTTATGAAGGCCAGCATGCTATTAGCTTTCTTCACTGCCTGCAGTAAAATAGAAATAAGTTGTTACTTTTTAATGGACCAATATGTTATGTTCTGGAATGCAAACTTTCAACACTAACTTACAAAACAAAGTTCTGTTTCTGCATTAAACATTTTCAGGGCTATGGAGAAAAAATGGAAAAGTAGGACCAATCAGAGGGTTTGTTTAAAGAACTGATACAGACACAATGGACCCAAATGGCCCTTCTGTGCTATATCCTTCTATTATTCTATTATTCATCCCTTATATACCACATTACCAGTAAACCCATCTAGTTCTTCAATGTTTTTGCCTCCTTTCTGCTGTAGCTCTGGTCTGAAACTCTTATCATACTTTAGGTTTGTTTAATATGCATATTCTATAATTAAATTTCAACAGCATGCACTTCTAAGTCTGTACAGTCAAAAAGGCTCATTTTTAGGGCAGCCCCGTACATACACACACTTTTTCTGTGCCTCAGAAAAGATGAAGTGATAATGGGCAAATGGATAATACAGACAATAGCTTAGTTAACACTCAGCTACAGTTACTGATTTTATTTCTTGAGGGAAGAATTGAAAAGTTGAGAATTTATGCTAAACCTTTATCTAACCTTAGCTATACTTGAAGTATTGTGAGCAACTTTCATCAGCATAGTGCGCAAAATGAATTTTCAAGAATAAAACCAGAACAATGCAATTCTATCTATCAGGAAAGGAAGATTAGAGTGGCTTGTTTTTCTTGGAAGGAGAAAGGTGAAGCGTGGCCCAATAGAAATCATCAAAATTATGAATGGTTTTGATAGAGTAGGCACAGAATATTTTCAGTAATGAAGAATAAAGCTAAAAGCAATTGATATAAGATCATCATCAAGAAGCCAAACAACATATTTTGAAGAACATTTTTTACCCAAGAAAATGAAAATTAGTGCCAATAGCAGAGATGTATTTGAAAAGAGGTTAGAAGAGAATATAAGAGAAAAGAAACAAAAGTTTATGCTGATAATTACATGAGGAACGAGGAAGGAATTTTCAGTGGAGCATAAACAAAGGACTGTTTGAACTGAATGGCCTATCTCTGTGCTATTACTATTTACCTGATAATAGAACCTGGAATAGGGTATTCATCTCTTGGCACCTGCGGTGCTATTCAATAAGATAATGTAATTCTTTGAAAATTGTAATCCTCATTATTAGGGTGATTGTATTTGATTTTGAAAGGAAAGGTTCCTTCCCTTGCGGTGTCTTAATTTTGCACATGTTGTTACGTCACAACGCAATGTTCAGGTCATACCCTTCTTCTCAAGAAAGGTGGAACTGACGGAGAGAGTGTTTGGGCTTGTTGCTGCTACGTACTTCCAACCCCCTGGTCTATACAGTCAGATGTTGAAGTGATTTATTAGGATGTATAAAGCACAATGAGCACAGAATTGATTGGATTTAGGGAGATTGTGTATTATTGAACAATATGCAAAACACTGTTTTCATTTGCACCACCAGTCCCTCCACAGCTGTTGATTGAAGAATCTTCTCATGTGACTATGACCATTGATAAGCCTCTGGAACTGACATGCAAAGTGACTGGTCACCCACCACCAAAGATAACGTGAGTTTATATTTTAGTTTGTTGTTGATGCCAATTCTGCATTACATGTTGGTTAATCGCAAACAGTCATGTATGTCTGGCATTGTTTTGACATTGTCATCGGCGGGACAGTGATATAGTGCCAATGCCATGTGCTAGTAATCTAGGCGCTCAGATTATTGCTGTGCCGACAGCTCTGGTGGACCATGAAGCGAGTGGAATTTAAATTGAATTACTAAATCTGGGATTGAAAGCCAGTGTTGGGTATGGTGACCATGCAACAATCATTGGTTGTTGTGAAGTTCTACCTTGTTCGCTAATATCCTTCAGGCAAATATCTGCTACCCTGTCTCGCCTGTCCTTTCTTGTGACTCCAGACCAGCAATTCGATTGACTCTTAACTGCCCTCTGACCTATCAATGACTGAACTCAAAAGTCAATGAGGAACAGGCAATAAAAACAGGCCTTGCCTGCAACCCTGACCCTGAATCACATCCCATGAAAGGAGAAAGAGGAAATGTTTCTGCATCTTGTGATATCACTGTCATAGTTAGAGGGCAATGTGCAGTAAATCAGAACTGGTGCAACTATGTCAAATTATAAAGCAGTCAATATTCAAACTCCAATACTACTAGAAAATTAGATACAGTAAAATATACCCTCAAATAAATGCAAAATACTGCAGATGCTGGAAATCTGTTATTAAAAACAGTAGATGCTGGAGAAGCTCAGCAGGTCTGGTACCATCTGTGGAGCGAGAAACAGAATTAATGTTTTGAATCTGCTATGATTCATGTTTGGATTGAAGAGCTCAATTTCTGCTTTTATTATTTAGATATCATGTACATTTTATGTCGATTGGAACACTGAATGTCAGACCAGTCTATACCAGCTTTTCCTTTCACCAAGATCGTCATTCAGTACGGGGCTCATTATTTGTCTAAAATATATTTTTAAAAATGTTGTTTGTGTCTTTTTTCTTTGAATCTGTAATTGACCCCATTCTATGTATTAGCAGTCATGTGTATAGGCATGCATGATCCCATGTGATTCTAATGTTTACTAAAATATTTCACTGTAAAATTTATGATCTGTGTGTCGCTGATTAGTAATAATAGAGTATATAATACTGTTTACCAGCATAATGGCGTTACACTTCAGAAAACCAGTAGTGAAGGATAGAACAGGAGCTAATCTTTACAGACTGTCGGAAGCATTTATTTGCAAAGTTACACAGTACAGACATTCACCTGTTAATCCAATGGGAGACAGTGGCATGATGATAATCTCAATGGATTAGTTAGCCAGAGGCCCAGATGAATAGTCTGATGATATGAGTTCTGATCCCACCATAACAGCAGGTGACCACAAAACTAGCCTTGATTGTTGGAAAAAATCAATCTGGTTCACACAAGTTCTTAAGTAAGATTTACTTCTGTCCTTTCCCTTTACCTAGTCTGGCCTATGTGCAACTCAAGACCCACAGAAATAGATTGACACTGAACTGCTGAACTGTCCTTTAAAATGGCCAAGCATTCAAATCAGTTCAAGGGCATGTTGAGATAAGCAATAAATGTTGACCTTGCCAGAACTGCCCACATCTCAATAAGTTTTTTTTTAAAAGTGCAGTTTCAGTCCATACAACAATACCATCAAAAACAGAAGTTACTGGAAAAGCTCAACAGGTCTGGCAGCATCTGTGACCCTCTGGACTGAAGCGTGAACTCTGATTTCTTTCTTCACAGATGCTGCCAGACCTGCTGAGCTTTTCCAGTAACTTCTGTTTTTGTTCCTGTTTTATAGCATCCACAGTTCTCTCAGTTTTTATTTGGTTTCAATCCACGTTTATTTCTACGATAGCAAGTGAATGCCTGCCATTAGTAGTAGTACCATTAAAACCATAGTAGCACAAGCCAAACATAAATATGCAAGGGAATTCCTTGAGGCATGGTTCTCAACCCATAATGCAATCAACAAATATTTCGAATTGGACCCCTTATACAACCCCATACACAACAAAACCGGGACTAACACTATTCACCATAATGGACCAGACAGTATAAATTTCAAGTGGAGTAGAATGACATTGCTTCATCAGAGGTCGCACTGATGATGTCACCTAGCATGATGATGAAACATCTGAACAAAACCAAGCCAGCTCGGGGAGCAAGTCAACAACTTCACCCACAATCCTAGCTACAGATCTTTGCTAAACCTTAAATATGTACAATATTGTTTACCAATGCTCATGACTATGTAGGGACTATATTCATTTTTCCTATTTGATGAATTGGACAACTCAAGTGACTTCCAAACTGAATTGATACTTTTCTGAGTAGGCAATAGTGTCTCGTAACCAAATGAAGCCTGATTTCGCATATTCTGTCCATTAGATGGCTTAGGAATAACATTGTGCTCACTGAACTCGATGGTGCCCAGATGTCAGCTGACGGAAGCAAACTTTTTATTCCTTATTTGAAATTGGTGGATGCCGGTCGTTATGTATGTGTGGCCAGAAATGAAGCAGGGGAAAGGAGAGGAGAATTTGATGTCACAGTTCATGGTACAATATTCTTTCTTTCAAAGCCATTCCAATTATATGACAATTCCATTTTGTGGATGCACATTTTCACTGTATTATGACTGAAATTGTTTCCTCTCATCAGCAGAGTAATACTCCAAGAATTGCAGCAATATTCCAAATCCTAGAATTGCAATAAAGAGTTCCATACTGTTAAGGTTAATATCTGTTTCATAGATGTGATATAAAAAGTAAACCCTAAGTTCATTGGTTGGCGACAGCTTCGAATTTGGCTATCTATATTAAGTTACTTTCAGATTGAAGGTAATGGGGAAATATTTGCAGGCTACACACTGAAATGTTAGTACGAAATTTTTAAAAGTCAAATTAAGAGCTAAGTAAATTGAGTTGCTGAGCCAGGCAACCAATTATAATTGCATGATGTGAGAGCTGTTGGACTCCATTGTAGTTCATAGTAACTACACCTGTAGCAAGTGTTGCTTGCTTGAGGAACTCCGGCTCAGAATTGATTAGTTAGACTCTAAGCTTCAAACACTATGGCACATCAAGGTGTGTGAGAATTACCTGAAATTGGGTTTTGGGAGGGAGTGACATCCCTTAGATTAATTACCTCAAATTTGGTCAGTGGTGAGGGCAGGAGGGTGTGACTACAAATACGGTAGGTAGAGGATTCCAGGAGATACTGCTGAAGAAGGCTCAGCCCTTGAGTTTGTCTAACAGGTTTGAGATTCTTGCTCCTTGTGTGGATGAGATCAAGGGCTGTGGAGAAGATGAGCAAACTGACCATAACACTGTGGTAAAGGGAGTCATTCAAGTCGAGGAAGAAAAGAAAAATATAGTTGTAATTGGACGAAGTATGGTCAGGGGAATAGACACTGTTGTCAGTGGCCACAATTGAGAGCCCTGAAGACTATGTTGCCTGCCTGGGGTATGGGTTTGCAATACCTAACCTGGGCTGCAAAGGAACTTCAAGTGGGAGGGGAAAGACCCAGTTATTATGCTTCGCATAAGTTCCAATGATATCAGTAGAAAAATGGAAAGATTCTGTTGAGGGAATGTGAGCAGCTAGGGGCTAACATATAAAGCAGAATCAAACTATAATAATTTCTGGATTACTACCTGAGCCACGAGCAAATTGGCACATTCAACAAGACTAAACAGGTAAACACTTGGCAAAGATTGCTGTAGGACAAACAGGTTCAAGTTCATGGAACATTAACACCAGCACTGGGGAGGGGGGGAGCTGTTCTGATGGGACAGGCTTCACCTGAATCATGCTGGGATCAGAATACTGGAGAATCACATATCTAAGACTCTGGTTAGGGCTTTAAACTAAACAGTGGATGGGTTCAATTGCTTGCAAAATTGGGGAATAAGTTAAAGGCGGGGGAGGACTTAACAGAGATTATTTTAAAGTTTCTAGAACGAGTAACAGGATAGAAAGTGTGGAAAGGGCTAGGAATCTAATTTCAGATACAGCAGATGAGGGGACACCCACAAGAAATGGGGCAGCCAATGCAAGACTGAAGGTGTTGAACTTAAATGCATGTAGTATGCAAAACAAGACAAAGGAGGTTGTGGCTCAAATTGAAATTGGATGAGATGATATTGTGGGGAACACAGATGTAGCTGCAAGGGGATTAGGGCTGGGAATTAAATGTCTAAGGGTATGCATCTTATCGAAAGGTAGATGGGAGGATCTGCTGCGTTTGCCTTTGTAGTAAGAAATAAAATTAAATCAAGAGCAAGAAGAGTCGAAAGGAGTAGAATTTGTGTTGTTGGTGTTGAGGAACTACAAAGAAATAAAGACCCTGATGGGACATGTGTACATGCCACCTAGCAGTGGTCACGATGTGGGAAAGAAAATAAATCAGGAGCTAGAAAAGGTATGTAATAAAGGCATTATTACAAGAATCATGGGGGACTTCAGTATGCAGGTGGACTAGGAAAATTATGTTGCTATGGACCCAAGAAAAGGAATTTGTTAAATATCTGTGAGATTCTCACGGTAGATTGTGGTGGAGCCTACTATGGAACAGACAATTCTAGAATTGGTGATGTGTAATGAGGCAGAATTGGTTAGGGATCTTCTTAATGTGAAGGAACCCATAAGGGGGCAGTGACCTTATTATTGTAGAATTCGCCATGCAGTTTGAGAGTGAGAAACTGGCAACAGATGTAACACTATTCCAATTAAGTAAAGGTAACTACAATGAAGTGGCGGAGCTGACAAGAGTTGATTGGAAGAGGAGCCTAGGGAATTATGGTGGAGCAGTACTGGCAGGAGTTACTGGGGTACTGGCAGGAGTTACTGGGGTATTTCAGGAGATACGGTAGAAATCCATCCCAAGAAAGAAGAAATTCACAAAGGGGAGAATGAGGCAACTATGACTGTCGAGGGAAGTCAGGAACACCATAAAAGCAAATTAAAAAACATACAATGTGGCGAAGATTAAATGACAACGGAGTGGAATGCTCCAGCCAGAGCTCATCCATGCTGCCTGTTCTTTCATTTTTTTCCTTTCTTTCTCCTCATATTTTTTTCCTCCCTTCCGTGGTTTACTTCCCTTCTGTCTTCTCGAACACCTAGCCACTGAAGTGGGGTCCCTGGTTGGCAGTGCAAAGCGGGGATAGCAGCGACCAGCGGCCCCGTGCAAAGCAGGAGGCTTTGTCCCAGTGCAGAGTGTGGTGGCAGCCAGCAGGAGGCCCCTCTGCTGGTCTGCAGAGACTGCCTTTGGAGAAAGACTGTGATTTTTGTCTTTTTAACTTTTTAACTTTACTTCTTGTTTTTCTGATTTATGGTTAAACTATGTAAAGCTGTAATGTAACTTTGTTTTTCTTCATTTCTCTATTTTCTTACTAAGGATTGTATCTAGATGCTCTGTACTAGGATGGCACCATGTTGTTGATGTTGTTACACTGTAGCTAATCTTGTGATGCAAGAAGCTGTGCCTTGATACATTTGTACCTAAGATTGCACTGTAAATGGTGACATAAAATTGAGCACATGTGACAATAAAGCTAATTTGATTCAGATTATTAGGAAGCCTTTAAAAACAAGGAGAGGATATTAAAATGCTGGAAATGAGGCTGGAGAAGTAGTAATGGGGAACAAAGAAATGCTGGAAAACTGCATAGGCACTTTGTATCAGTCTTCACCAGATGCCAGTGGCATACCAAAACTTCAAGAAAGTCAGGAGACAGAGGTGAGTGTAGTGACCAGCATTAAGGAGAAGATGCTGGGGAAGCTGAAAGGTCTGAAGGTGGACTAATCACCTAGACCTGGACTACACTCAGCGTTCTGAAGGAGATAGCTGAAGAAATTGTCGAGGCATTGGCACTGGTTTTTCAGGAATCACTGGAGTCAAGGAGGGTATCAGAGGACTGGAAAATGGCTTACGTCACACCAGTATTCAACAAGGGAGGGAGGTAGAAGACAGGAAGCTATAGTCCAGTTAACCTGACCTCGGTGGTTAGTAAGATTTTAGAGTCCATTATTAAGGATGAGATTGTAGACCACCTGGAAGTGCACGGTAAAATAGGCTGAGTCAAACAGCTTTGTCAAGGGGAGATCATGCCTGTCAAATCTATCAGAATACTTTGAAGAGGTAACAAGCAAGTTAGACAAAGAAGAGTCAGTGGATGTGATATATTTGAATTTCCAGAAGGCCTTTGACAAGCTGCTGCACAGGAAGGTGCTAAATGAGATAAGAGCCCATGGTGTTAGGGACAATGTACTGGTCTGAATAGGGAATTGGCTGACTGTAGAAAGCAGAGAGTGGAGATAAAGGTGTCTTTCTCAGGATGGCAGCCGGTGACAGGTGGAGTTCCACAAGGGTCTGTGTTGGAACCACAACTATTCACGTTATACCTTAACAATCTAGACAAAGGAACTGAGGACATTGTTGCTAAGTTTGCAGACGAATGAAAAGATAGATAGATGGAAGGACAGGTAGTGTTGAGGAAGCAGGCTGCAGAAGGGCTTGGACCAGCTAGGATACTAGGCAAAGAAGTAGCAAATAGAATACAATGTGGAAAAGTATGAGCTATGCACTTTGGTAGGAAGAATAGAGGCATAGACTATTTTCTAAACAAGGAAAGGCTTCAGAAATCTGAAGAATAAAAGGACATGAGAGTCCTAATTCAGGATTCTCTTAAGGTTAACATGCAGCTTCTGTTGGCAGTCAGAAAGGCAAATGCAATGTTGGCATTCATTTCAAGAGGGCTAGAATACAAAAGCAGAAATGTATAGCTGAAGCAGTATAAGATTAGCACACATTTAAGATATTGTGAGCACATTAAGGCCCCATATTTAAGGAAGGATGTGGAGGGGGCCCAGAGGAGATTACAAGAATGATCCCAGGAATAAAGGGCTTGTCAAATGAGGAGTGGTTCAGGATTCTGAGCCTGTCCTCACTGGAGTTTAGCAGAGTTGAGGGGGTATCTGCTTGAAATTACAGAATACTGAGAAGGCTAGATAGAATGGACATGGAAAAGATATTTCCACTTGTCAGAGGAACTAGGATCTGAGGGCAGAGTGAATGGACAACCCTTTAGAACTGAGATAAGGAGGAATTTCTTTTGCCGGAGGATAGTTAGTCTGTGGAACTCATTGCTGCAGAGGGCTGTGGAGGCCAAGTCATTGAGCATATTTAAGAAAGAATTAGATAGGTTTTTGATAGGGAAGGAGATCAAGAGTTACTGGGAGAAGGCTCGAGAATGGGGTTGAGAAACATATCAGCCATGTTGGAATGGTGAGGTAGACTTGATGGGCTGAATGGCCTAATTCTACTCTTATGTCTTATGATCTTATACTTGTTCACAAGACATTTGAACTGACAATTGTAAAGAGGTAAAAGCATAAAATCCTTCAAGCCCATCTAGATCAAAAACTGCAAGCGTAGGGGAGTCCAAAACTAGAGGACATAGATTTAAGTGACAGGGAAAAGATTCAAAAGGGGCTTGAGGGGCAACCTTTTCATGCAGAGCGTGGTGCATGTATGGAACAAGCTTCCAGAGGACGTGGTGGAGGCGGGTACAATTATGACATTTAAAAGGCACCTGGCTGCATTTTTAAATAGGAAGAGTTTAGAGGGATGTGGGCCAAATTCTGGCACATGGGACTGGACCAGTTTAGTATATCTGGTCGGAATGGATAAATTGGACTGAAGGATCTGTTACCATTCTTTATTACTCTTATGACCCTGTCCCACTGATCTTGCTAAATGGTAGAGTAGGCACAAGAAGTCAAATGGCCTCCCCCAGTTCCTGATTCATATGTTCTTATGTTCACAAGTAAACCACTTTAACTTTAAATCATTTACTTTGGAGGCCACTATAATACTTCACCTGCTAGCTTTTTTCTTGTAGTCTCTTTGCTTTTCACCTTAACTTTTTAAATTCCTTCCTTTATTTTCCATTATCTTCCTGGTTATCAACCAAATCTTGCCTTCAACATTTTTCATAAGCCTCCTAATCTGTTTAATTTAACATTTATTTTCTTTGGCATCCAGGCTGCACTAGCTTTCAATCAGCTGTTTTTTTTTCCATTTGAAGGAATATGTTTTGTTTATACCTGGACCATTTCTGAATCCCATCCATGGCTCTGTTACTATTTTAACCTCCAGTCATCTTATTCAATAGCCCTGTGCTAGATCTTTCTTAAACGGCTGAATTATTAATTGTATTTTATTTTTGTTCATTGTAATTAGTCCCCCCAACAGTGACAATTGTAGGAGTCGAGAATTTGGTCATCGTTATTGGGAAATCTGCAATATTGGAATGCACTGCTACTGGAATTCCAACACCATTGATCACATGGTTGAAGGATAGTCAGCGACTGACTGAAGCAAGTGGGAGACTTAAGGTAACTAAAGACATTGGTGTTCATTTTCATGAATCTTACAACACAGTAGAAGTTCATTTAATCCATCATATCAATGCCAGCCCTCTGAAAAAATACTGCTAATTAGCTCTGCTTTCCAATTCTTTCCAGACCCCACAACTACTTCCCTTTTTAAAACTGCCAAAATTCCAGATCATCTAACAATATATTTCTGTTTGCCTAATGTGTCTATTGTACATTTATCAACTTTCCTCAGATCACGTGCCGCTGCTTACCTAAGTGCAATGGGGTGAGATACATTGCTTTGACTTCATCAGGACCATTCAAAAAAGCATCTAAATGTTCATCTCTTTCAGTTCTTTAAAGACACTGGCCTATTTAATGTTAATTAAATGTTCAGGCGCCGAACAAGCTTAGAGAAAGAGTGCTAAACCTGAAGACAGAAACCTGCGATCATAATAATTACAGCCAACTGTCATGGCTGTCATGGGACCATGTTAGAATAACAGGTTTGCTGGAAGTAACCATTAGTTAGGTCTTGGGTGACAATGAGAGAGAAAAGGAGAGGGTGAGTCTGAACCAATAGATGGATTCCTGATTCCAGGTGAAGAAAATATTGAAAACCCGCTGATTAAGAAAACCAGAATGCAGGGAGTCCAACTTGATTACTAAATTCATTCAATCTGTGATCATCCCTGATCTCAGTGACCTCAACAATACCATTTCTTCCTTTGCTGAAATTGCCTGCAAGAATGGTTTGCTTTGTGTCATCAACATTTTAAATCGCAGAATATCTTCATTGTTTTATGAAGCTCAAGACTTGAGCTCTGCTGCCAAATCTGAAGAATCCCCTCTTACAAGCACTTTCACAAGTTTACGTAAAATGGGGGGTTATGCTTACCTTTTATCATGATCTTGGACTTACAGACTCATTCACAACCTCCCTTGTCTTTACCAAGAAGGACTATAGTTTCACTTCAATGAATTTTCCTTTCTTGCAAACTCCTATAAGCTATGCCGTAGACCCATCCTTCTTAATATCATCGAATTGAGATTTATCATACCATAGTTGTCCTGATTTAATTCTTTTATGACCTTAAAATTGTAGAATTTTAATTTTTTCCCTCAGTTTTTCAATAACCTGAAACCTTCAGGCTTTTAAAACTGAAGCTTGCCATCGCTTAGTCCCTTCATCTTTCTACACCGTATTTCCTCTTGCATTTGTCAGCTTTGGTTACTTTTTGAACATCAAAGGCATTATCCCTCCCTGTCCTTTCTCAATTATTTTGAAAAGGACTAGCCATTCACCTAATCCCTAAATAGGGTCATCAACTCTCCAGGATTTCCTTAGAAGCTCCTGTGATTGAGGGTTAATCTCCAGGAGACTGCTACAAGTAATCCAGGAGAAAATGCCAATGGGCATTAGAACAATTTTTTTCCATTTTCCTTTAATGCTTTTTGTTTTGTAATCATAAAAAAATTGACATTGCTATTGGAATGACAGTACAGATTCATCCAATTGAGTGGTAAAGGAATTTCAGATATCTCTGGGAAGGCGGGCTGAGAATGGTCCTATCAGGTGAGGAATGGTGGAAAGATGTGGGACAGGGTACAGGGCAGTTGGAAGTAGGAGTTCATGTTTAAAAAAACCATGTGGAATATATCCAACCAGAAATGACAACATGATCTCTCCATGCATGAACTTAACTAAGCCATTTCTGATTGAATAAATTGAAGATCTGTCTGGTTGGTATTGACTCATTTCTACACTTGGTAACTATGTACGTTATGATAGTGTCTTACGTTATTGCCCCCTTAATAATGAACGAGTAGGTGCTCCAAAGTTAAGAGAAATCAGCTAACGATCAATGGAGTCTATATTTAAGGCCTGCTTTTCCCAGAATGGGAGGTTGGCCAGGAATTGAAAAGAACAAACTTGAATTTGAATTGAGCTTTGAGTTGCGAAGTGATGCAGAGTGACTTTTTTTTATTCTCCTGTGGGAACTGGATCTCACCGGCTGGCCAGTATTTCTTTATCTTCCTGAGTTACCCTTAACAAGGCGGTAGTGAACTGCCTTCTTGAACCATGGTAATCCATGCACTGTAGATAGATTAACAATGCCATTAAGGAGAGAATTCCAGGACTTAGCCCCAATGATAATAAATAAACAGCGTTATATTTCTAGGTCAGGACAATGAGTGGCTCGGATGGGAACTTACAGGTGGTGATATTCCCAGGTATCTGCTGCCCTTGTCCTTCTAGATGAAAGTGGTCATAAGCTTGGAAAGCGCTGTCTTAGAGTCTTAGCAAATTTCTGCAGGGCATTTGAGCTTTAGTGGTGGAGGGCATGTGTGCTTGTAATTGTGGTGCCAAAAAGCAGACTTGTTTGTTGTGGATGGTATTAAGCGTCATGAGTGTTGTTGGATTGCACTCATCTAGACAAATGGACTGTATTTCATTAGACTCCTGACTTGTGCCTTGTAGATAGTGAACAGTGAGTGGGGAGTCAGGAGGTCAGTTATTCGTCGCGGTATTTCTAGCCTCTAACCGCTACTTGTAGCCATTGTATTTACGTGGCAAGTACAATTGAGTTTCTAGTCACTGGTAATCCCCAGGATGTCGATTGTGGGGGATTCAGTGATGGTAACACCATTGAATGTCAAGGGGTGGTGGTTAGATTTTCTCTTGTTGAAGACAGTCATTGCATGGCATTAATGTGGTGCAAATCTAACTTGCCATTTGTCAGCCCAAGCCTGGATATAGTCAGGTCTTGTTTCCTTTGAACAGGGACTGTTTCACTATCTGATGAGTCGCGAATGGTGCTGAGCATTGTGCAATCATCAACAAACATCCCCACTTCTGACTTTATGATGGAGGGAAAGTCATTGATGAAGCAGCTGAAGGTGGTAGGGTCTAGGACACTATCCTGAGGAATTCCCACAGAGATGTCCTGGAGCTGAGATGACTAATCTCCAACGACCACAATCATCATCCCATTCGCTAGGTATAACTCCAACCAGTGGAGAGTTTGTCCCTTGGTCACCTTTTATTCCGATTTTTCTTGAGTTCTTCGATGCCATAGTCATACCTGGGCAATTTTCCATATTGTTGGCTAGATGCCAGTATTGTAGTGAAACAGCTTGGCTAGGGGTGTAGCAAGTTCTGGAGCACAAATCTTCAGTAATATTACCAGAAAATTGTCAGGGCTCATAGCCTTCAGTATCAAGCTGTTTCTTTATGTCACATGAGTTAATCAAATTGGCTGAAGACTGGCATCTGTGATGCTGGAGATCACTGGATGAGATCACGTTGATTGTCCACTTGACACTTCTGGATGATGATTGTTCCAAATGCTTCAGCTTTATCTTTGGTACAGAGGTGCTGGTTCTGCCATCATTGAAGGTGGAGATTTTTGTAGAGTCTCCTCCTCCTCCATTGAATTATTTAACTGTTCATCATCTTCCATGACTGGATGTGAAAGGGCTGCAGATCATAGATCTGATCCATTCTATGTGGGATTGTGTAGCTCCTTCTATCACTTGCTGCGCATGCTGATTGGCACACAATTAGTTTTGTTTGGTATCTTCACCAAGTTGACACCTTATTTTTGGATATGTCTTGTGCTGCTCCTGGCATGCACTTGTGCACTGTCTGAACCAAGAATAATCCCCTGGCTTCGTGGCAATGCTTGAGTTACGTGCACACTGGGCTATGATGTTGCAGATTGTGTTGGACTTCTGCTTTCTGCTTTCATAAATGATTTACGATAGAGTAAAATCTTGCTTTAAGTTGTCCTGTTAACCATCATTTAATTTTAATCTGTAATTTTAATGGCCTTTATTTTGAATTATGTGGGAATTTCTGCTTTAAAATTGTCTCTTCTCTCCTGGCAATTGGGCTAGTCTCCCTCCACTGCTATAACCACCTCGCCTTATCTCCTGGCATTCTTGCAACTACCCAGCTTTGCCTATCAGATTTACCTCCCCCTCATTTTGATTCCTTGCCACTGCACTGTCCCCTTTGTCTCTTGTCTTGGCCTTGCCCCTTACTCTCTCTTTTTACATTAGGCGACTCATTTCACAACTGAGACAATACCATTTGCTAATGCCATTCTGATTCTGTACTGAAGGGCTCCAAATGGTGGCAGGAGTTGAACAATATAGATAACACGGATTCATTTCGGCTCGGAGATGAAGCCTGGTCAATTTACGGATACATATGAGTATATTTTTTTAAAAGTATAGTATAGGTTTTTAAGTATATTTAATGATCTATTTTGTTTTGAAATTACTTCAGCTGGGAATGCATAGTTGATCACACAGTACTTGTTGGCACAGTATTTCAGTTTGCAGATCAGTCAAAAATGTCTGAAGGAACCTAACTCTGGCATTAATATTGACTTCTATGGAAACCTATGATTCACTTAAAATCATTTCAGGTAAAGTTGTCATTTTCAGTAACACAATCATAACTTTACGTGAGGACTTAACTGTAAATCATTAAACAGATCTTACTGAATGGAGTAAAGTCACCAGTTAACATGGGATTCAGAAAGCCATCATCCCAGAGGGTGTGAACAGAGTTCATGTTCATTTAATGCTCTGCATGAAATTTATCATTCAGTTTCTGCAATTGATAATTCCACACTATATTCATCCAATCCCATTCTTGGCCCAGGAATGGGTCAGTATATTTAATAGTAGGCTTCAAGAGATATTTGGAAAATTACCGAAAGAGAGATATGCTGAGGGGCTGTGGAGATAAGACAGGGGAGTAGGATTAGCCGAGTTACTACTGAGCTAGCATGGACATGAATGGCTGAATTGCATTCTCCAGTGCTATAACTATTCTGTGATTATATAAACCCATTATTTGAAAAATCAGTCTTTCATTTTTTGCTTCCTAAATAGGGACCTTGAACTTCAAGGGTGACTAATTCATTAATATGTTTGCTCAATTATTTCCACAGGTGTTCCAAGTAATGCCAACAAACTAAAGCAAGATCTAATTTTGCCTGTATGTTTAATTTTAATGTGTAACTGATTAAGAAAACATCTAGGAAAACAAGCAGCCTCTTCTGATTATCAGGAGACATTTTACATTTGACAAAGATTAGAGAACCTTAGAAGAAATGGGAAGCTAGAAGACATTGCAGAAAAATGAAAAGGACAGCAAGTAAAACACTTAGTGTGAATGACAGACAGTCAAATCTGAAGCTGTATGGTTAAACAGTTCACTTTCAGACTGTCTTTGAATTTATTTTTCCCCTACTAATCTTTTACTTGGCTTAACAGATTGAGAAAGTGACTCGAGAAGATGGGGGCATCTACTCTTGTGTAGCAACAAATGGGGCAGGTGAATCCCAGCAAGATGTCATAGTGACTGTGTATGGTAAGTGATATTGCCCAAAATGTGGAGGATAAAATTTAAAGCATAAACAGGGCGGCACGGTGGCTCAGTGGCTAGCACTGCAGCCTCACAGCACCAGGGACCCAGGTTCAATTCCACCTCAGGCAACTGTCTGTGTGGAGTTTGCACATTCTCCCTGTGTCTGCATGGGTTTCCTCCGGGTCCTCTGGTTTCCTCCCACAGTCCAAGGATGTGCAGGTTAGGTGGATCGGCCATTCTAAATTGCCCGTAGTGTTCAGGGGTGTGTGGGTTATAGGGGGATGGGTCTGGGTGGGATGCTTCAAGGGGCAGTGAGGATTTGTTGGGCCAAAGGGCCTGTTTCCACACTCTAGGGAATATAATCAATATGGACAATCACAGGTAAATGTAGATCATATCTGTGATTTAGCTTTCTGTCAATGAATGCCATCTCTGAGATTGAATTCCCAAAGATTTGCTCCCTTCCTTTGACACTCAATCCAATTAATCAACCCTCATCCAATGTGTAGAATTCTAATAGACCAATCCCTCGCTTTCTCTCTCCTTCCCTCTGTTTTAGTATCACCACGTTACCACAATCGTGAATACAATGACCCATTCCACATGAAAGTCAATGTTGTTTTCATTTGTTCTTGGCAAGGCCAGCATTTATTTGCTGTACTATTTGTCCTTGAAACCATTGTGGTGAGCCCCCATCTGGAGCTGTTGCAATGGAAGAGAAATTTATTTTTCTGTAGGCATTGATACAAGTAAAGACTTGTTCACCCTTTTCAAAGGACAGTTAAGAGCAGACCATGGAGAAGGTTTTCTCCCCTGAGGAAGGTTCAGCCATGCTTCCCCGCTTTTGTACTTAATATCTTTTTAGGAAGCCCAAGATTCCGTACACTTTCCTAACTATTCTTCCTTCAATGCAAATGAACCTTAGCTTTCACTGTCCCTGCACACGTTTTAGAAATGTGCCATTCATTTTATATTGCCTCTCCCAATCCATTCAGTTGAATGCACCCTCTTGTTCTCTCAATCATACTCCATCTGTCATTTGTTTGACAATTCTGCAGTCATATCCTGTTTAGGTAATAACACTGCATTATCTGCTTTAAAGTCTCCACTGTGAGTTAATGAATATGGCTGCTGTGTGTATATCTTACAACATACATAAGTCATGCCACCACAGCCCTATCAAACCATAGGGCTGCTCTGTCATTAGGGAGAGACAACTGGTAGTGGTTTAACCTGAGGGTCACCACGCCTCAGCTGAGAAAGGAAGCTGAGGAGAGTCTTACACTGTAATCTCAGCTGGTGCAGAAATTGAAAAAAACAGCACTGTTGGTGTTGCTTTGCATTGCAAACTGACCGTCCAGCTAACTGAGCTAACTGACCCCTTGAAAACATGGATGTACACTACATGTAAGTGGAGTTTACAACATGCTGTTATTTTAAGTTGTATAACTGTATTCTGTTTGGCTTATGGATTTCAGAGCCTCCTGTTATGAATAAGTCTGTAGATGCAAACAAAACTGCAATAGTGAATCTCCCAGCATCTTTTGAGTGCCTTGCCTCTGGAACTCCACCCCCAGGTAAGTGTCATCCATAAAATTAACTCTGATTGGACAAACCACATTATCCTGGTATGTTGTTGCTTTGTCACAGATAAATGCCATTGTAACTTCAGTACCTAGATTTTGTAAAAATAATTGCAAAATCTCTGTAAAAAGTTCAGTCCATTTATTTTCTTGTCATTGTAATTTCTAATTATGAAATTAACCCTAGTTTTATAGTGAAATTATCTATTGCCAACATTCTGGCAATAGTACTGATGACTTATGCTCCAGAGCTTGCCGCTCCCCTAGCATAGCTGTTCCAATACAGTTCCACCACTGGTATCTACCCAGCAATGTGGAAAATTACCCAAGTATGTTGTGCACACAAAAAGAAGGACAAATCCAACGTGGCCAATTACTGCCCCATCAATCTACTCTCAATCATTAGTAAAGCGATGTAAGGTGTCATCAACAGTGCTATCAAGCAGCATCTGCTCAGCAATAACCTGCTCAATGATCTCCAGTTTGGGTTCTGCTAAGGCTACTCAGCTACTGACCTCATTACAGTCTTGGTTCAAACATGGATGAAAGAACGGAATTCCAGAGGTGAAGTGAGAGTGACAGCCATTGACATCAAGGCTACATTCAACTGAGTGTGGCATCAAGGAACCCTGGCAAAACTGGAATCAATGGGTATCAGGGGGCAAACTCACCAGTGGTTGGAGTCATACCTGACACACAGGAAGCTGGTCATGATTGTTGGAGGTCATCTCAGCTCCAGGACATCTCTGCAGGGGTTCTTAGGGTAGTGTCCTCAGCCCAACCATCTTCAGATGCTTCATCAATGACCCTCCCTCCATCAGAAGTGGGGAAGTTTACTGATGACACCATTCGTAACTCATCAAATACTGAAGCAGTCTGTGTTCAAATGCAACAAGATCTGGACAATATCCAGGCTTGGGCTGACAAGTGGCAAGTGACATTCACACCATTCAAATGCCAGGCTATGATCATCACCAATAAGAGGAAATATAACCACCACTCCTTGACATTCAGTGGTCTTACCATCACTGAAACCCCCATATAAATATCCAGGAGCTTATCATTGACCAGAAACTCAACTGAACTCACCATGTAAACACGGTGGCTACATGAGCAGGTCAGAAGCTAGGATGACTGTGGCGAGTAACTAACCACTGATTCCTCAAGACCTGTCCACTACCTACAAGCCACAAGTCAGGAGTGTGATGGAATACTCTTCACTTGCCTGGATGAGTGCAGCCCCAACAACACTCAAGAAGCTTGACGCCATCCAGCACAAAGCAGCCCGCTTGATTGGCACAGCATCCACAAGCACCCACTCCCTCTACCACCGATGCTCAGTAGCAGCAGTGTGTACTATCTACAAGATGCACTGCAGAAATTTACCAAAAATTCACAGACAGCACTTTTCAAGCCCTTGACCATTTCCATCTCGAAGGATAAGGACAGCAGACATATGTGAACACCACCATGCCCAAGTTCCCCTCCAAGTCACTCACCATCCTGACTTGGAAATATGCAGCCATTACTTCACTGGTGCTGGGTCAAAATCTAGAATTCCCTCCCGAATGGCATTGTGGGTCAACCCACAGCAGGTGGACTGCAACAGTTCAAGAAGGCACCTCACCACCGTCTTCTGAGGGGCAACTAGTGATGGGTAAGAAATGCTGGCCAGCCAGCGATCTCCAGTTCCCACAAATGAATAGAAGAAAAAATTCTATTTGATTTTCATTAAAGCACTGCTTCTTTGTCCATGTAGCAGGGCTTTGGCTTTGAAATAATGAAAGTCTAAATTGGATTCCCGTAATGCTCTTTTAAGTAATTGAATGTTTGTGGGTCTTTGGCAGGACGATCTTTTCTTTCACTAACCAGTCTTTGTCACTGTCATCTAGTATTGACTTGGTTCAAGGGGCAGCAGGTGATCACACATTTGACTGGTAGCAGTGTGTTGGAGAATGGAAGAACTTTGAGAATACAGAATGCCCAGGTATCTGATGGTGGGCAGTATCGCTGTGTGGCAACCAATGTGGCTGGCAGCACAGAACTACAATACACCTTAAAAGTTTACGGTGAGCTGGATCCAATATATTGCACTATTTAATAATGGGCCAAAAGAATGCAAGATGTAATGAGGTAAAAGCACTTGGGATCCAGGGTAAATTGGCAAGTTGGATTCAAAGTAGGCATCATAGTGGGTGGTGGTAAAAGGCTTTTGTGTGACTGGAGGCTGGTATATTGTGGTGTACCATAATGCAGGATCTCACATTGTCTGTGAATGTGGGGGAATAGTGATTGGAACAAGGTCAGCCAGTTGGACTTCATAGAATCTGAGTTCCCTGATTAGGACCATTAACCTGGTCAAATCAGGAAGTCCTGGCTAAAAGATATTCAGGAGTGTCAGGGGCTCTCTTCACTCTAGGAGCTGTCAGTGAGCTGCATGATCAGTGTCAAGTACAATACACGTAAATAAGGGGTGATTTGGTGATGGGATACCAGCTTTCGCGGAGTTATTTTAGTGGCTACAAGAGGTAAACATGCCCCTGAGGAGATTCGCTCACAACAATCATCTTTGAGTTGGGGTAAGCGTTTCTAGTATCATGCCACTATTTGGGAAGCTTGGCTTGTGCCATATTGCCATCGAAAACTGGGCCCAGAATGTGGAAATAACGCATTATTTCTTCTGAGCAAATAATTCAGGGCTGACAAAAAGCAGTGAGAAATTCTCCTGACAGTTTGTGCACCCACGGCCTTTTCTGTTATTCGGACCCTAACTTTCCCTGAGGCACCAGATACTAAGACCTTCAAGACTTGATGAATTTACTTAAGGAATATTATGATGCCAAGCCTTCTTTAATTCTGAAAGGCCATCAGTTTTACTTGACAATTTGAGAACCAGGGGAATTTGTATAGGGACTTTTGACAATGTTAAGACGACTGGCAGAGGCATGTGATTTTGGGATCTCACTAAGTGAGATGCTAAGAGATTAGTTTGTGTGATTAATGATGTGACCATGCAAAAGCACCTACCAGCTGAAGCCCAACTGAACTTCAAGCAGATACTACAAGTGGCTATGCCATTTGAAAATGTGGCAAGTGGAGCTTATGAGTTATAGGGTATTCCAATGAAAGTGGACACCCTCACCAGGCTGACTGAGCTTTGGGAACATCACTTGAGTGAACACAATTGCTAGCCTCACTCAGTACATATCCTGAACAGAGGGACTGTAGGTCAGCCCACATCAATACCTCAAAACATAGCCAAGCCTTGGCCAAACAGCTAAAATTTTCTCAAGGATCTAGGCTGGCAGCCCAGTCTAGTTGCTGTTGGTATGCGGACTCGAGACAGCAAAAGCATTACGCAGAGCCTAAATTTAATAATAGAACTTGTACATTGATATCTAGGAGCATGCACACCCTGTAAAGCCTGGCGACAACTGGCAACTAAATTGCTTAGCAGCGTCCAAATCAGAACCAATGAAAATAAACTTTTAGTAGAATTGTCGTGAGGCAGAGTCAGAGGAACTGGAACTGGTACGAAAGTTCCCAGGTGAAGCTACAGGAAAAAGAATGGAACTATGTCCCAGGACTTAGAGGCGGAGGGATATAGTGATTGGCATGAGCTCAGCTAGTTGAACCTCATAGAATCGGAGTTTCCTGAGTGGACCTGTTAACCTGGTCCAATCAGTGAGTCCTGGCTGACAAATATAAATGGGAGTGTCACGGTTCTGCCCACTTTGAGCCAGGTGGTCAGTGTCAAGCACTGTGCACGTGTAAATAAAGGGTGACTTGGTGACAGGATACCAGCCTTCGTTGAGTTATTTCAGGGAGCATGATAAGTAATTTTGTGGATGACATAAAAATTGGCTCAGTGGTTCATAGAATCCCTACAATGTGGAAGCAGGACTTTTGGTCCGTCTCTACCAATACTGAAGAGTATCCCACCCAGAACCCCCTCCCTACCTACCCCCACAGCCCTACATTTCCCGTGGATAATCTACCTATCCTGCGTATCTTTTGGACTGTGGGACAAAACTAGAGCACATGGAGGAAACCCATGCAGGCACAGGGAGAATGCACAAACTCCATACAGATAGTTGACCAAGGGTGGAGCTGAACCTGGATCCCCGGTGCTGTGTGGCAGCAGTGCGAACCACTATGCCACCGTGCCAACCCAGTGACAGTGAAAAAGAAGGTCTTATATTACAGGAGGATATGGAAAAATTGTTCAAGTCGGAAAATGAGTTGCAGATGGAATTTAACCCTGAAAAGTGTAAGGTGATGCAGTTCAGAAGAAGTAACAAGAATAAGGGAGTACTCAATGAATGGCACGACTCTAAGAAGCTCAGAGATACAGAAATCTAGAGGCACTTGTTGACAATGTTTGTATTTTGATGTATTTGATTAAGTCTTGAAATAAACTCGAGTAATTTGTTGACCTAAATGGGTGGTAGTTGCTGAGAGAGCAGGTTCATGAAGATGTTCATTGACAGCACAATTGTCGACCATTAGGGTATTCTGGTACGGAAGTATCTGGTTTTGGTGAAGTGCAATTTCAAGCTGGTTACATCCTGAATTATTACGCCAAGAGTTGAGGTAATAACCAGCCGTTTTAATTGGATCCCTATCCCTCAGTCTATATGGAATTTGTTACTGTAGAAAGCAGGACACGTTAATATAGAACATAGAACATTACAGCACAGTACAGTCCCTTCGGCCCTCGATGTTGTGCCGACCTGTCATACCAATCTGAAGCCCATAATAGGGTAATGAAGAAGGCATATGAGAATTTGTCTTTATCAGTAGTGGCATACATTATAAAAACAGGGACATTATTTTAGAGCTGTACAAAACTTTATCTAGACGACAGCTGGAATACTGGGTGCAGTTTTGGTCACCGCACTATAGGAAGGATGTGATTACACTGGATGGGTGCAGAGAAAATTTATGAAGGTATTGCCTGGGATGGACTATTTTCACCATGAGAAGAGGCTGGATAGGCTCAGGTTGTTTTCTTCAGAACAGTAAAGGCTGGGAGGGATATTGATTGAAGAGTATAAGATTATGGGGAGTGTGGACAGAGTGGATAGAAAGCAGCTGTTCCTCATAGTTGAATAACATATTTTGAAGCAAAAGGCAGAAGGTTTAGAGAGGATTTGAGAAAAGGAATTTCATCCAGAGGTCGTGGGAATCTTGAGTGTACTGCCTGGGAGGGGAGTTGAACCAGCGAACCTGACAACTTTTAAAACGTACTTGTATGAGCATTGAAGGATGTGGGCCAAGTTCTGGAAAGTGGGACTAGTGTAGATTTAGAATCGTTATGTTGGAGCAGACTTGATGGGCCAAAGGGCCTATTTTGTACTGTGTGAATCTATGACCACTGGGTGTCAGGGGTTAGCTTAAAACATCTGATCCTCTGTGCAGTAAGGTTAGTAATTGCTTTGTTGAAACATCACCAGGGGGAAAAAGTGCCCAATGTGATAATAATCCAAATGAAAAAAAATTATTATTATTGATAATATAATTATAGACCTTAAAAGGTATAAGATAATAAAAGGATTGTACAATTGTAACATTTCAGTATACCCTAAGACCAATACTTTGCAAAATTTAGAGGATAAAAATGAAAGACTTACTGTCCTCTCTATTTTGAATTAAAGTTCATTGATCATATGTTATTAGGCTGAATCTATTAAGTTTCCAAACATTTTCCTCCTATTTATGAATTTTATAAAGTAGCTATTGGGCTACTTTGTACTGTACTATCCCTTATTTGATCTTAGCTATATTGTTATTGGAAAAGTACTGAGGAGAGACAGTGTTTTTTCCCATTGTGGAGAAGTGAAGTCCAAAGAATTTTGCCTTTAGATTACGCTGGTGCGCTTTTAGCAAAGTCACTGTACCCACTTCTGAAAGCATCCAGAATGATAAGGCGCTGTTTTAAGAAAGTAATATAAGAAGTAGAACTGATTTGAGGAAAAGCTTTCCCGTGTGGGGAATAGTTAGGATTTGCAATACACTGCTTGTGGCTGCAGGTTCAGTTTTTGAAAACCAGGCTTTCTGAAGGAACTTAGACTGATAACTGAAAAGGAGGAATGTGCATAATTACAGAGAGAAAGCAGTAGATGAGTTGTTTATTCAAAGAACTAATGGAGACATAATGGGCTAAATGGCCATCTCTGTACTGGAAAAATCCTGTGATTCAATGTCTTTTAGAGCCACACTGGCTGAAAACAGGGGAGCAGGTCTCTGGCTTGATTGGCTGGAATAACCCATATTTTGGAAACAACCACCTGGAGAAGCAGAGCAAAAGATTCAATTCAAGAAAAAAGGCAATCTCACACTTGCAACACGTTTCAACTTAATTGGTTCTCCAGTTTCCCTCTCTAGCACCAGGATGGAAGGAGGTTCACATTTACTCTGCCCACCACTACCATTAGGACAAATGTCATTCTTAACAGGGCTTAAGAGGGCTCATGCCCTCTTCCCATTCTTGAGCATATATCCTGCATTTTCTAGCACCTTTGAATTCTAGATGCTAGCTTCTAACAGTCAACACCTGTTCTGATGTGGGGTTAAATATTGTCCTGCACATTTCTAGTACTCTGACTAATCTGTAGCTTTCATTTGTAGTTCCACCGGTGATCTCAACTGCCCCGGACCTGGTTACTGTCCTTATAAACCAGCCTGTAGAACTTCAGTGTGAAGCAACAGGAGACCCTCCCCCCAAAATAACATGGCTAAAAGACCAAACCCCGATCACCATGATGACTGAAAGGTTAAAGGTCAGTGAAATTTGTTTTTTAGACTTAAGTTTTCTTGGTAGATCCTTTTGAGCTAGTTGGAATAGATTAATGCCTACAGCAAGGTATTGGTTTCAAGAATCTTCTGTGTCTCTCTCCAAAAGCAAGAGGTTACCTATGAAGTGGAAACTGCTACTGTTCCTCACAAGATTGAACTGGTGTTTCTGGAACATTTGTCCAAGTGTCTGGATTAACTAATATGCTACTGTCTCCCTTGACTGAGGTTTTCTCTGAAATTTTTTGTTTTCTCTCCACTTAGTTCCTGTTGGAAGGTCAGATTCTGTCCTTAGCCAATGCGTACTTCTCTGATTCAGGAATGTACTCCTGTGTAGCTCTTAATCCTGCTGGAGAGGACCAGAAGGAAATTCATCTGCAAGTTTATCGTAAGTATTTGGTTAAATCTTGAAATAACCTCAAGGTTATTGAGGTTAATTTGTGGAACTTGCTGAGAAAGCAGATTCATCCACATGTTCACTGGAAGCACAATTCTTTGACCAGTAGCGTATTCTGGTGTGGAAGTATGTGGTGTTGATGAAGTGCAATTTCAAACTGGTTACATCCTGAATTATTAGGCCAAGAGCTGAAGTAAAAACTAGCTGTCTTAACGGGATCCCTATCCCTCAATCGGTATATAATTTGTTGCTGTAGCCATTAATAGGTTACACCAATGATAATCGTGCAGTAGATCAGGCGGAATTATAGAGTGGGTGATCCATTCACGCTTTTCTGGTGGTCCCCCAACATCAGAGATATCAGTCTTGTACCAATTCAGTTCACTCCACATTATATCAGGATAGGCTGAAGGCACTGGATACTGCAAAATTAGTGGACCTTGACAACATTCAGCCAATAGCAGTGAAGATATGCTCCTAAACCTGCTGCTTCCCCTAGCCAAGTTGTTCCAGTACAGCTAAAACAGTGTCATCTACCCAAAAATGTGGAAAATTGCCCAGGCACCTCCTGTGCGGAAAAGGCACGAATAATCCAACCTGGCAGTTGTGACAGAAATGGTCATCAAAATTGCCATCAAACAGCACTTGTTTACAATAACCTGCACATTGTACTCAAGCTTCACCAGGCTACTTAACTACTGACTTCAGTGTAACTTCTGGTCAAACGTGATAAGCGGCTGAAGCCTAGAAGGTTGAGTTCTTGAGTGTATTTAAAAAGAAATAGATATGTTCTCGATTAGTAAGGAGGTCAAATTCTATGGGGAGAAGGCAGGAGAGTTGGAGAAACATATAAGCCATGATCAAATGGTGGAGAGGACTCAAAGGGCTGAAAACCCATTTTCTGCTCCTATATCTTACAGTTTTGTGAAGAGTGACTGGCCTTGATAAGGCTACATTTGACTCAGTGTGGCATAAAGGAGCCCTAGCAAAATAAGACTCACTGGGAATATGGGAAAAAGCTTCCCACTGGTTATATTCATACCTACCGCAAGGGCTGTTGTTGTTGGAGGTCAGTCATGTCATCTCCAGGACACCTTCACAAAAGTTGCTCAGGATAGTGTCCTAGGCCCAACCATCTTCAACTGCATCAGCAATGACCGTTCCTTCATCGTAAGATTGGAGGTGGGGGATGTTCGCTGACGATTGCACAGTGTTCACCACCATTTCTGACTCCTCAGACACTGAAATAGGTTATGTACAAATGCTGCAATACTTTGACAATGTTCAGGCTTCGGTTGATAAATGGCCACGTAAGTTCCAGGTAACACACAGGGAGACAATGGCCAAGTGATATTATCATGAGACTATTAATTGTAAAGGTAATGCAATCCAGGCAATGCTGCAGGGAATCTGGTTCAAATACCTCCATGACAGGTAGTGGAATTTGAATTCAGGAAATTTTGGAATCAAGAGCCTGATGATGACCTTGAAAACGTTGTTGATCGTTGGGAAGAAACCATCTGACTCGCTAATACCCTTCAGGGAAAGAAATCTGCCTACATGTGAGTCCAAACACACAGCAACGTGGTTGACCCTCAACCGTCTTCTGGGCAATTAAAGATAGGCAATAAATGCTGGCCTGGCCAGTGACACCCACATCCTGTGAATGAATTAAACTAAAGGACAAAGACTATCTCCAACCAGACAGAATCTATCCATTGCCCTTCAACATCAATTGTGTTACCATCACAGAATCTACATTCTAACGTTACAAGAAACTGAAAAGGACTGGCCTTTCAACCCTCCAACCCTTCGATCATAGCTTCTCTGACAGTTGACCTCAGTCTCTGCCCTTTATACATCAACTAAGTTTCCTCCAAGCTGTGTGCTCACATCAACAATCATATTGTGCATGATGTCTGCTTCTGTAACCTGCTGCTGCATTTGGAGCTCAGAGGTCCACAGCAGACGACGAAAAATTATGTGAAATGCTGTAGTGCCTAATGCCTGAGTGAAGAAGCAGACTCAAAACTCTGGAAACAAATCATGACCAAAGAAATGACATCCCATGCGCTCGCACATGAAAGCAGCCAGCAATGTTTTTGATGTTCCAGAGACATGGATTCAGAGTTTGACCTGCAGTGTGATCAGCAGCAAAGTGATAATATGAATGAGAAGGTGAGATAAGTGTAAACAGAATGCAGCTTCCAGACCCAATCATGATTGGTTGCAAATGCAGAATTTATGCTTGTGTTCAATCAATTTAAATAGTTATTTGAAGGAAGTCTGTACACTTGGTTGTTCATTATGTGTAGTGCAAATCTGGAACCCAAGATGAGTTCGCGATTGTAGGCCAGTAAGCTAGTGCTACCCTTGATTTTTAACTTTGCTAAAAATACTTCTTTAGCTAATGATTAATCTTGTTTATTCTTTATTCATTCATGGGATGAGGGCGTCGCTGGCTAGGCAGCATTTATTGCCCATTCCTAATTGCCCAGAGGGCAGTTATGAGTCAACCACATTGCTGTGGGTCTGGAATCATATGTAGGCCAGACCTGGTAAGGATGGCAGTTTCCTGCCCTAAAGGACATTGGTGAACCAGATCGGTTTTTCCAACAATCGATTCATGGTCATCATTAGATTCTTAATGCCAGATATTCATCAAATTCAAATTCCACCATCTGCCATGGTGGAAATAGAACTCAGATCCCCAGAACAATATCTAGCTCTCTGGATTAACAGTCCAGTGATAATACCACTCGGCCATCGCCTCCCCATGAATGAGTGGTGAACCTGACTATCTAAAAAGAAACTGAAGATGTACAACTTATGTACAGAATAGGAAAATGAATTTCTGTTCACAGTTGTGAAAATAAGAACATTGACCATATATGTCACCAAAGTATAGCAATGCTGTTCATGATCTACGTAAATTATTTGGGCAAAAACATAGCTAGTCTAAATAGTAAGTTTGTCATACAACGATGCACAGTAATTCAAGAATAGCTTTCCATTCAACAGCATATTTTGGGCAAAGCAATCTGATGAGCTGAAGGCCATTCTGAAAACTCAGCAGTCATTTTTTTCTGAAATTCACCAGCAATATTTGGGAGAAGCTGTGGTGTAGTGTTGTTATTGGACTAGTATTCCAGAGCACCATATGAATTTTCTGGGGATTTGGGTTTGAATTCAACCAATTTACATAGATCATGAACAGCATTGCTATACTTTGGTGACATATATGGTCAACGTTCTTATTTTTTACAACTGTGAACAGAAATTCATTTCCCTATTCTGTACATAAGTTGTACATCTTCAGTTTCTTTTTAGATAGTCAGGTTCACCAAATGAAATATGAATTCTGTAAAAATCTGGAATAAAAAAAGCTAGCCAATGGTGACCATGTATCTAACCTTTCTCAATTATCACTAGAGTTCATCTGGTTCACAAATATTCTTTCAGGAAGGTAACATGTCATCCTTAACTGGTCTGGTCTACATGTGACTCCAGACCCACAGCAATGTGGTTGACTCGAAACTACCTGTGGAGCAGCGGGGATGGGCAGTAAATGCTGACTAAGCTGGTGGCCTGTAGAACTCCTAATTAAAAAATAAAATGCTGGAACACTTCCTGAA
Organism: Stegostoma tigrinum; assembly: GCF_030684315.1. NCBI lineage: Eukaryota > Metazoa > Chordata > Chondrichthyes > Orectolobiformes > Stegostomatidae > Stegostoma > Stegostoma tigrinum. Next base: position 35,289,612 of record NC_081382.1, read on the forward strand.
TCTGGAGAAAATACACACAAACAATTAAAGACTAAGTAGACTGGTTCCACCCAGAAAGCATCTGTGCATACCTGTCCTTTCTTTCAAGTATGCATTGGTGGATTTGGTACCAAATTCCATCAGATGTTGATTTACATAGCAGTGAAGAAGATGTGGAGGTAATTACTACGCAGAATGATATTGAGCTGAAAGTAAGATCGCAGAACAGTGATTTGGCCAGGGTGGGTGGGGAGCTCATAAACAAAGATTTAACCACGTCTGTTATCCTGTGTTTTTAAAGTGAAAGCTTATGTTGACTCCACATACCTCAGTCAGATTGTTTGAGACAGCATTCTCCCAAATGAAGATAATCAATTCCAAGTATCACATCCATCTCACAGAAACACATTTGAGGGACTGTGTATGACTAGCAAACTCAAACTACAACTCAGACTTCAAGTCCATTGACAGATATTATGCAGTCACAGGTGTCATGCTGAGACTTGATGAATAGAAGACAAAATCAGTATAATTTGGGTTTAGATTTATGTGGTACTAAAAAATAAACTGTTTGATATGTTCTTGGTGATATACCGTGCTGTAGTTAATATCTGACCATCACCTTTTGCAGCAATACAGACTTGAGGATTTAAATTGTATTTAAATTCAAAAAATGATCTTGTGCTTAAAAAGGTTGGAGACCACTACCTTGTAGATACTGAGACTACAAGAACAGCTCAGAGGTTAGAACTTCTGTGTGTGTAATTCATTACCTGATTCCCCAACACCTATTCACTACGTACAAGGCACACATCAGGTGTGTGATAGAATACTATTCATTTACTTAGATGAGTGCAGCTCCAAAACACTCATACACTATCCAGGACAAAGCAGGTCTTTTATTTGACATTACATTCACAAACATTCACATCCTTCATCAACACCCTGTGGCAGAGGTGTGTATCATATACAGGATGCACTGCAGGGATTCTGAAAGGCTCCTTAGACAGTACTCTGCCATCTAGAAGGATAAAGGCAACAGATACATGAGAATACCATCAACTGCAATTCTCTTTCAAGCCACTTGCATCCTGATTTGGGAATATATTGCTGTTTCTTCAGTACTCCTGGGTCAAAATCCTGGAAGTCTTTCCTAAACAGCATTGTGGCTGTACCTACAGAAAATGGACTGCAACAATTCAAGAAGGCAGCTCGCCACTACCTTCTCAAGGGCAGCTAGGAATAGGCAATAAATGCTTGCCAGCTAATGATGCTGGCAACCCAAGAATTAATTAATAAAAACCTCTCCAGGCACTTCAAAAAGTGGAATGGAGTTCCTCCTTATCTGTTTTATGGGGGTAGCACTGCATTATTTCTTCTGATGGAATTGAACTCAGCAATTTACCATGTGTGGAATTTCAGGTGTGAACTGTTGCCATGTCTGCTGAGGCATTGTGTGTCAAAACACTAAACTTAAATGCCAGATTATAGTGGAACAGACACAATTTTCGTGGAGTTCGGTAAACTAACCAGTTTCATATTTTTTTCCCTTGATAGTTCCACCAAGTATTCTGGGAGATGAACAGAATGTTTCAGTCACTTTGAATAACTCTGTGTCCTTGGACTGCCAGAGTCAAGCATTCCCACCACCCACTCTTCGCTGGACAAAGGATGGTCAATCTCTACCAATGCGAGCAGATCATAGACTGTCTGCAAATGCCAGTCTCTTTGAGGTCAGTGTTACCATTGAGTCTTTGATCTCATCTATGAAATGTTTTGCTCTGAGTTCTTTTCACCAAAGTTTAACTTCAAACAAAGAAAAATGTTACATTTTAATAGGAATCTTCAGACCTTCAATATGGTCCAAATCACTTTACAGTTAATTAAATACTTTTGAGAATGGGGCAGCCAGTTTGTAATTGGCAAGGTCCCAAAAGCAATAATGTGCTAATGACCAGATAATGTTTTTCCAGAGATTGGATTGAGGGATAAATATTGGCCAGAACACCAGGGAAACATTGCCTGTTTTTCAGAATAGTGCTGCGATGTTTTGTGATGTGGATGTACCGGTTGGACTGGGTGGATGAGGTCAGAAGTCACGTAACATCAGGTTATAGTCCAACAAGACTATTTGAAATCACAAGCTTTCATAGCACTGCTCCTTCATCAGGTGAAGTGATATTTTATGCATACCTGCAAGGCAGACTTATCCAAATGCCTTAATGCCTTATCCAAAGGACGACACCTTCGACTGTACAGCAAGGCATCAGTACTGCACTGAAGGGTCAACCTAAATTTTATGTTCATGCCCCTGGAGTGGGAGTTGACCCCATAACCTGGCTTGAGACAGTATGGTGCTTGTTTATAATATCTTTATTGTTTTTAAAACAAAACTTTAGAAGTATTAGTGATATTCACTATTTTAAGTGAAGATAAATTTGCTGCAAAACTGCAACAAACCTACAATTAGTTTTGGAAATCATCTTTGGACACCTGTTTGCAATACTGTGGAGATGCATGAATTTAAGAAAATATTTTAGAGACAAGAAAACAGCCACACCCTAAACCTCACTTTTTTTTTATCAATCTTGACCCCATATACCCATCTGCACTTTCTGTTTTCTATCTGTTTTCTGAAATAATTTATTCCTCAAGTCTGTTATGCTTCGGTTAAAAAGATTTTACTGAACATTTTGACTTGCTTTTAATTTTTAACTTGTGGTCCAAATCTTTGAACCTACTGTCAGAGTGAACAATTGGCTGGATTAACTGTTAGCTCTTGTTGTAATCTTTGAATCATTTTTTTAAAAAATGTTTCCCAATATCTCAAATTATGCTACATCCCCAAACAGTAACCTATTTATTTGATTAGATTACCATTGTTACTAGGACTTAATAGCGTGCTGTAGTTAATATCTGACCATCACCTTTTGCAGCAATACTTTTTGGAATTGTTCTGTACTTTTTGACCAGTACTTTAATTCCTTTTTCACAACACCCAATAACTCAGAATCATAGAATTTCTATAGCAGCGAAGGAAGCCTTTCAGCCTATTGTATCTGCACCAGCTGTCCAAAAATTCATCTCAAATTGTGCCCTTGTCCTCCCTACTTCCACTACCTCTGCACGTTGTTCCATTTCAAATAATTATCTAATTCTCTTTTCAACACTTCAGTTTAATTTGTTCCACCATACATTCAGACAATGTCTTTCAAATATTAACCATTCATTGCATGAAAGGTGTTCCTCATCCCTATTTATTATTTTACTAATTATTTTAAATTTTCTAAATCCTTTCATGGGTGGGAATCATATACTGTATGAAACTCTGAATAAACCTCCAATCAGATTTCCTGTCAACCTTGTATTCTCGAATACAATCCTTGAGCAATCCTCATAACTAATGTTCTTCATCCACGGAAGCATACCGTCAAACATGTTCTACACTCTCCAATGGCTGCGCATCCTTCCTGAAGTGTCGTGCACAGAACTGAACACAGTATTCCAGCTGAACACAAGCTCAGTGGTTAGCCCTGCTGCCTCAGCACCAGTGACCTGGGTTCAATTCCAAAACTTCGGCAACTGTCTGTGTGGAGTTTGCACAATCTCCCTGTGTCAGCGTGGGTTTACTCCAAGTGCTCTGGTTTCCTCCCACTGTCCAAAGATGTGAGGTTAGGTGGATTGCCCATGCTAAATTGCCTATAGTGTCCAGGAGAGTGCAGGCTAGCTGGGTTGGGAAATGCAGAGATATAGGGACAGGGAAAGGAGGTAGGTCTGAGTAGGGTGCTGTTCAGATGGTCTGTGTGGACTTGATGGGCTGAAAGGGCTGCTTCCACACTGTAGGGATACTATGAGTCTTCTTAGCTTGTACACTCAATGTCCCTATTATTAGAGCCAGGGGGTATTTTATGTTTAAACTAGCCATGTTCTCAATTTGTCCAGCCCCTTGATGTGCCAGATGGCCTGCTTTCACACTCTAGGGATTCTATGATTCACTATTAAGACCTTAAAGTTTTTGAGAAGATTTGTAGCTTGGGTTGCAGATGAGGTTACAAGACATGCTCGCCTAGCCGATGTATTTGATTGCGGGTGTTTTGTCACCATGCTAGGTAACATTGTCAGTGTGCCTCTGGTAAAGCATTGGTGTTCTGTCCTGCTTATTATTTATATGCCTCGGTTTGCTGGGGTGGCTGGTATTATTTCCAGTTCTGTTCTTCAGTAGTTTGTATGTTGGGTCCAGTTCAATGTGTTTGTTAACGGAGTTCTGTTTGGAATGCCAGGCCTCCAGGAATTCCCTGGTATGTCAGTGTTTGGCTTGTGCTCTTATAGATGTGTTGTTCCAGTCGAATTCATGTCCTTCTTTGTCCTAGTGTATTGAGATCAGTGAGAACTGGTCATGTCTCTTGGTAGCTAGTTGGTGTTTATGTATCTTTATTGCTGGTTTTCTTCCAGTTTGGCCTGTGCAATGTTTCTCACAGTCCTTACATGGTGTTTTGTATATTATGTTAGTTTTATTGGTTGTGCGTATGGGGTCCTTCATGTTCACTAGTAGCTAATCCACCAAACCTGCACATCTTTAGACTGTGGGATGAGACCAATGCACCTGGACGAGCCCACACAGACAAGGGGAGAATGTGCAAACTCCACACAGACCTAGGGTGGAATCGAACCTGGGTCTCTAGTGGTGGGAGGCAGCAATGCTAACCACTGAGCTACACTGCTGCTATGCATTGAACTTTATTGCCATCTATCTGCATACTCCATCAACTTTCTCTGTCCTTCTGAAGTTCTACAGTGCCATCCTCACAATTTACAATGCTTCCAAGTTTTGTATCACCTGCAAATCCTGAACTGTAAGAATGACATGAAATAAAAGAAATATGTGCATTTATGTAGCACCTTTCACAGGTACTAAGGTTCTCAATGTGCTTTGCAACCAATTAACTACTTTAGATATGTTGTCATTGTTGTACCATCAGAAATGTGGCAGTTAATTTGCACACAGCAAGCTCACACAATCAACAATATGCTAATTGTCAGTGATAATGGGAACTGCAGATGCTGGAGAATTCCAAGATAATAAAATGTGAGGCTGGATGAACACAGCAGGCCAAGCAGCATCTCAGGAGCACAAAAGCTGACGTTTCGGGCCTAGACCCTTCATCAGAGAGGGGGATGGGGAGAGGGAACTGGAATAACTAGGGAGAGAGGGGGAGGCGGACCGAAGATGGAGAGTAAAGAAGATAGGTCGAGAGAGTCTAGATGGGGAGGTAGAGAGGGGATAGGTCAGTCCAGGGAAGACGGACAGGTCAAGGAGGTGGGATGAGGTTAGTAGGTAGATGGGGGTGCGGCTTGGGGTGGGAGGAAGGGATGGGTGAGAGGAAGAACCGGTTAGGGAGGCAGAGACAGGTTGGACTGGTTTTGGGATGCAGTGGGTGGGGGGGAAGAGCTGGGCTGGTTGTGTGGTGCAGTGGGGGGAGGGGACGAACTGGGCTGGTTTAGGGATGCAGTAGGGGAAGGGGAGATTTTGAAACTGGTGAAGTCCACATTGATACCATATGGCTGCAGGGTTCCCAGGCGGAATATGAGTTGCTGTTCCTGCAACCTTCGGGTGGCATCATTGTGGCACTGCAGGAGGCCCATGATGTGAAAACATCAACTCGAACAGTTCATCCACTTCACCAACACCTTCCACCCCAACCTTCAGTTCACCTGGGCTATCTCCAGCACATCCCTCACCTTCCTGGACGTCTCAGTCAACCAGCTTGTAACTGATGTCCATTTCAAGCCCACCAACTCCCACAGCTACCTAGAATACACCTCCTCCCACCCACCCTCCTGCAAAAATTCCATTCCCTATTCCCAATTCGTCCGCCTCCGCCGCATCTGCTCCCACGATAAGACATTCCACTCCCGCACATCCCAGATGTCCAAGCTCTTCAAGGATCGCAACTTTCCCCCCACAGTGATCGAGAACGCCCTTGACCGCGTCTCCCGTATTTCCCGCAACACATCCCTCACACCCCGCCCCCGCCACAACCGCCCAAAGAGGATCCCCCTCGTTCTCACACACCACCCTACCAACCTCCGGATACGACGCATCATCCTCCGACACTTCCGCCATTTACAATCCGACCCCACCACCCAAGACATTTTTCCATCCCCACCCCTGTCTGCTTTCCGGAGAGACCACTCTCTCCGTGACTCCCTTGTTCGCTCCACGCTGCCCTCCAACCCCACCACACCCGGCACCTTCCCCTGCAACCGCAGGAAATGCTACACTTGCCCCCACACCTCCTCCCTCACCCCTATCCCAGGCCCCAAGATGACATTCCACATTAAGCAGAGGTTCACCTGCACATCTGCCAACGTGGTATACTGCATCCACTGTACCCGGTGTGGCTACCTCTACATTGGGGAAACCAAGCAGAGTCTTGGAGACCACCTTGCAGAACACCTCCGCTCAGTTCGCAACAAACAACTGCACCTCCCAGTCGCAAACCATTTCCACTCCCCCTCCCATTCTTTAGATGACATGTCCATCATGGGCCTCCTGCAGTGCCACAATGATGCCACCCGAAGGTTGCAGGAACAGCAACTCATATTCCGCCTGGGAACCCTGCAGCCATATGGTATCAATGTGGACTTCACCAGTTTCAAAATCTCCCCTTCCCCAACTGCATCCCTAAACCAGCCCAGTTCGTCCCCTCCCCCCACTGCACCACACAACCAGCCCAGCTATTCCCCCCCACCCACTGCATCCCAAAACCAGTCCAACCTGTCTCTGCCTCCCTAACCGGTTCTTCCTCTCACCCATCCCTTCCTCCCACCCCAAGCCGCACCCCCATCTACCTACTAACCTCATCCCAACTCCTTGACCTGTCCGTCTTCCCTGGACTGACCTATCCCCTCTCTACCTCCCCACCTAGACTCTCTCCACCTATCTTCTTTACTCTCCATCTTCGGTCCGCCTCCCCCTCTCTCCCTATTTATTTCCAGTTCCCTCTCCCCATCCCCCTCTCTGATGAAGGGTCTAGGCCCGAAACGTCAGCTTTTGTGCTCCTGAGATGCTGCTTGGCCTGCTGTGTTCATCCAGCCTCACATTTTATTATCTGCTAATTGTCAGTCTGTGTTTGTGATTTTAATTGAGAGATAAGTATTGGACAGAAATCCCGCTCTCCTTCGGAATAGTGACAAGCAGGAAAGTGGAGCCTGTGTTTAACATTTTGCCTTGACAATGCCACTCAGACAGTGCAGTATTCCTTCCATTCACCTAAGTGTTGCCGTTGACTTTTATGCTCAAGTCTGGAAAGAGACGAACTCAAAGTGAAGCTGCCAACTACAGTGCCATGGCTGATAGATACTAAATAGGATTGACCATGTGACCTTTAGAGCTTCCTAAATTGAAGAGTCAGAGCGTTACAGAATTATGGAGCTCTAACTGAACTACAACAGCTGCTCTCGCTCTCAGTTCTCATCGAAAGGTCACAACAATTTTCAATCCTTAAGTGGCAGAGGGGGTTGTCAGGTCACAAAGGAGAAAAAGTTAGAGAATCACTGTTTTAGATTAATTCAATGATTGCAAAGCTTTGGCCTTGCAATTTGTCCTAGGATCTAAACTCACAGATTACTGCAAGTCAGGGGGCCAAATGCAAACTAAATTCTATCAGGTACCCAGCATTGCATATTTTGGAAGAAAAGTTTGATTATTATTGTTAATTTTTAGATCAAGAGTGCCCAGATTCAAGATGCTGGCCGCTATACTTGTGAGGCTTCAAACAATGCTGGAAAAACAGAGAAGAACTACAATTTACACGTATGGGGTAAGCAGGGAGAAACCTGTTTGACAATTTTTGAGAAACTTTTGTTATTCGATTCCCCTGTTTGCTCATTTGAATTTGCCCTGCTTTTTCCCACATAGTCCAAGATGAGAAAGTGTGTACACCCCTGGGAATCCCCTATCTCAGGAAAAGCCAGTTTGCCTGAAGATGAATTACAAGGGCATTACATTTGAGAGATGTGATGATGCTAAAAATGATGAAACTTGAACATTTTCTGGTGCCAAGCTAAACACCTGAGACAACACTGCAGCCCTGCAGAGAATGTCATGCAGCTGCTTTCTTAATGTTATATATCTTGTATTTAGATAAATTTATTGAGTTTTGTTTGAATTTAGGACAATTGCCCACCTGCAACCATGGTTTAATGTGCCTGTTTTACAGAAATCTACATGAGAAACACTTAAGGGTTTCATTTGTTTGTGCTATTTGTTGGCAGTTGAGTGCCTATTTAGGACTGCAATGCAGAAATCTTAAATCACATCTTCAGACATGTAATGACTCACCACTGGAACAGACAGGACCTTGAGTCTACAGTGTATCATCATCAGAAATAAAGCTCTTATGAAGCATCAATCAATCTAACTAATCATGCATCACTATTCCCAAGCTGACGCCTGCTGGTTATAATTCCTTGCTCCAAACCACAACATTTGGCTCTTTGTGGTGCATTGGCAGTGTCCCTATATCTGAGCCAGGAGGTCCAGACTCAAAATGTTAACTCTGATTTCTCTTCACAGTTTATGCCAGATCTCCTGAGCTTTTACAGCAACTTCTGTTTTTGCTTCTGATTTACAGCATCTGCAGTTCTTTTGGCTTTTATCTCAGAGTTCTTCACGGCTGATAAATTACTTCTAAAATGTAGTTACGTCAATGTTCCTTATAACTTCTTGTCCTTGCAGCCGCTGAGAGGCTCCATGCAAGCCGATTGGCATGCTAACACATTGACTTCTACGCGTAGGAATTATTGCTGTGCACAGACCCCAGAGGTAAACACAGCTGAAAAAAATTAGGTGAAACAGTGGTCACCATTCTGACATAGAAAACACAACAACCAATTTGCATTCAGCAAACATCAACAAAAAGCAGTGATATTGATCAGACAATGTGTTTTATTTTGTGATTATGATCATGGTGTTGGCCAGAACAATGAGGATATCGTCCATGCTCATCTCAAAAATAGTGATATAGGACCTTTTTATGTTCATCTAAGCAGGCAGATTGCGGCTTAGATGTTAATGTCTCATCCAAAAGACAGCACCTTCAATAGTGCAATGTTCTCGCTGTACTGCAGTGGAGTGTCAGTGTAGACCGCTGTGTCCAATTAATTTTATGAGCTCTGCCCCCTCTTTGCTGTGCTCACTCTGAGTAAGGTTGAATTCTTCAGGTGCCAGCAGTGCAAAAAATCTCCCCTCTGATTATCATCAGACAATGCACCAACAAAGGTGGCATACATATTTTCACTGTAAAATAATTTGTGAAATGGAACATATCAGATGATGCACTGAAGTGTTTTAGTTCAATTGTTAGCACAGTTGCAATGCTGTTTGTTCCAGTGCTGGTGAGAAACTCATAAAGGTTTCATGTCGAGGGAGCCTGGAGACCCTGACTATTATCATTTGCAGTGCTGTCTAATGCAGAAGACATACATGATGGCAATTAACGTGGTCACTTTATAAGCATATCAACAGAGAGCTTTGTGCTTTTCTGTAAAATCTGAGCTGCGATCCCATCACTCACTATCATCAAGTTAAAGTGATTTAATGTTGTGGACCATCTGGCCTCACTTTTACAAGCATACTGGAATGAATCACATATTTAGCTGTCAGTGGCTACTTTCAGTGGACGGAGAGTGATTCTTTGATGCACTTCCCTGACAGATGGGTGGAAATGAGACAAACACAGTGTCTGGTGACACACTGAAACTGAGTAGTAAAGCACAAAGGCCACGCTAATTGTGAATGGGGAGTTTATTTTTCTAATCTGAAGTATAAGCCAGGCAAAACTTCAACGGTAACTTGAGGCCAGAACTGTTTTAATGATCGAAAACACATCTGTGTTAAGGGTTGTTTGGAGATAGGTCAGTATTTTGAAGAAATCTTGTTCCGGGCTTCCATTCCAAAAAAATCAGGAACATCAAAACTGACATTTTCCGTTCAGACTTCCACAAGATGAATGATCCCCAACTTGAGAAATATCTGAGAATGCCTTTGTTTCTGATCAAGAGATAACCCAGCTCAAGCCCATGGTGTACAGCACAGGAAGACAAAATTGTTAGATCTGTTATTTTTCAGATGAAGGAATCTGATATGAAAAGGTAAAATGGATTTCTAGGGTTTTGGAGTAGATCTGTAGCTCGTTTGTGGGTGTTCAGGTTTGCCCTACGACAACTGCTCACCCAAACTAAAGAACCACTCTCTGCCATGGACAGGACCAATGTCATCTACAAGATCCCCTGCAGAGACTGTGAAAAGCACTACATCGGACAACCAGGAAGGAAACTAACAACAAGAGTATGCGAACACCAACTGGCTACAACAATACACGACCAATACTCAATCATCTCAATCCACACGCACAAGGAGAACCACGACTTCGACTGGGACAACACCAAGATCCCGGGACAGGCTAGGCAGAGACAATCACGAGAATTCTTGGAAGCATGGCACTCCATGAAGCAAGCTATTAATACACGCATTGAACTCGATCCCATATACATCCCACTATGGAGGAAACCTGGAAGTGAGGCAATCCATCGCAACGGACCCCAGAGTTTAAAAACCAGGTGGGAAAACACACCGATGCTTCATCAGAGGCTGCACTGAGGAGCATGGTAATGAAACGTCTGAAAAACAATAAAATGGATTTGATGAGGCTGTCATTGGAGAACGAGGAAAATTAGTCAGGGGGTTGTTTGGCCACAGTTTGAACATTTAAGGAGTTTCACTACACAGAAGAACATCATTTATTCTTCAAATTCATGTTAATTCCCTGAAGAGCAGGCTTCTTCAACTTTTCTGCATGCTGGGGAGGAGGGCTGTCACTTTTCAATTTTTCTCACTTGAGACCAGTGAACAATTTTCAGAAAGGCGAGGTTTGACAGGAACATAAATTTCAGGAGAGAAATCAACAGCAATTAATTTAAATCTAACTAATTGACCAAATCATAGAAATGACCAATTAGAATTGCCAAGACACGGATAAAACTTTTTTTTTTGTCTTTTTGCTGAAGAACCAAAGCCAAAGAGATGAGATACCAAGTTATGGTCGACAGGGTAGAGGAAGGGAATACGGTCAAACTAAGTAGTTGAGATTAATCAACCTTGTGTTCACCTCTGATGCACACTCAGCTGTTTCATACAAAAATGGGGGGCAGAAGATGGTTGGCTTTGACTTCTCTCTATCCTTCTTTGTGGATTGGGTGTTAGACAGGGAAGACTAGGAGAAAGGTGTTTATATGCCTAGCTCACTTTCAGCCTCAGGGTTCATACACATTCTAGCCTGTCTCACACCTACTCTGTCCCTACTGCACGTACTCTCTCTCTGCTTCGCTCTCCCACCCATATTCTCACACTCTTCCTTTTCCTACACACTCACTTGCCCTTTTGTCTTAACATGACCCCTTCAACAGAATGAAAATAATCCGTGATTTCTACCACCAGCAACACCTTAACCCCACTGGCAAACATTTTGCGTTGAAATTGAAATGGCTGAGGCATTTTCAGAGATGCTTAAATGCAGTTGATAACAGACAATTTTGAGCATCTGGCTGGAACCTCTAGTTAACCACTCTCAGCATCCTGACCAATCAAGGCATTGTAAGGCTAACCAGTTAAGGTATTGAAAAACATTACCACTAGCTCATGCTCACATTTTCCATGCATCTTTTGCTCAAAACCTTATATTTGTTTCCTCTAGCAAACATAGAGAGTGCTGGAAAAACTCAGCAGGTATGGCAACATCTGTAGAAAGAGAAACATAGGTACCATTTCAAGTTTAATATAACTCTTCCTCAGAACAGTTCAGAAGAAAGGTCATACTGGACTCAAATATTAACTCTATTTGCTCTCTCCACAGATGCTGCCAATCATGCTGAATTTTTTCCAGCAGTCTCTGCATTTGTATCCATGGTTTCACATTTATCTGTTTCCCCTAGTCTTTGTAACATCAACTAATGGAAACAACGTTGAGAATACTCATTGTAGTTGCTTCCAATACTGGACATGTTATGGAGTGGGGAGTTGCAAAACAAGGTTCAAGCATTTTCTGACAGGGAAAAAAAGTAAGCTGCAAGGGAAAGCCCTTGAGAAGGTGGTGGTGAGCTGTCTTATTGAACCACTGCAGTCCAATAGTTGTTGGTTGACCCATAATGCCACTGGGGAGGGAATTCCAGGATTTTGACCCAGCGACAGTGAAGGAATGATGATATATTTTCAAGTCACAAAGTTGAGTGTCTTGGAGGGGAATTTGGAGGTGGTGGTGTTACCATATATCTGCTGCCCTTGTCTTTGTAGATGGAAGTGGTTGTGGGTATGGAAGGTGCTGTCTGAGGATCTTTGGTGAATTTCTGCTGTGCATCTTGTAGATAGTACACACTGCTGCTACTGAGCATTGGTTTGGCGGGATTGAATGCAAGTGGGTGTAGTGGCCAGTCAAGTGGGCTGCTTTGTTCTGGATGGTGTCAAGCTTCTCGAGTGTTGTTGGGGCTGCACTCATCCAGGAAAATGAAGGGCAGCACGGTGGCTCAATGGTTAGCACTGCTGCCTCACAGCACCAGTGACCCGGGTTCGATTCCAACCTTGGGCGACTGTCTGTGCGGATTTGCACATTCTCCCCGCATCTGCGTGGGTTTCCTCCGTGTGCCCTGGTTTCCTACCACAGTCCAAAGATGTGCAGGCTAGGTGGATCAGCCATGCTAAATTGCCCATTGTGTTCAGCGGTGTGTGGGTTATTGGGGGATGGGTCTGGGTGGGATGCTTCAAGGGGCAGCGTGGACTTTTTGGGCCAAAGGGCCTCTTTCCACACTGTAGGGAATCCAAAAAAAATTATTCCATCACACACCTGAATTGTACCTTGTAGATGGTGGACATACTTTGAGGAGTCAGTAGGTGAGTTACTCACCACAGTATTCCTAGCTTCTGACCTGCTCTTGTAGTCAATGTGTTTATGTGGTGAATCCAGTTGTATTTCTGGTCAATGATAATCTCCTGGATGTTTGATAGTGGGGGATTCAGTGATGGTAAGACATGTGTCAGCCCAAGCCTGGACATTGCCCAGATATTGGTGCATTTGAAAACTGACTGCTTTGGTATCTGAGGAGTCACAAATGATGCTGAACATCGTGCAATCATTGGCGAACATTCCTACTTCTGACCTTATGATGGAGGGAAGGTCATTGATGAAGCAGTCAAAGATGGTTGAGCCAAGGTCACTACCCTGAGAGACTCCGGCAGAGATGTCCTGGAGCTAAGATGATTGCCTTCCAACAACCATGACCATCTTCCTTTGTAAAAGGTATGACTCCAACTAGTGGAGAGTTTGCCCCCGATACCCATTGATTTCAGCCTGGCTAGGGTTCCTTGATGCCACACTTGATCGAATGCAGCCATTATGTCAAGGGCTGCCACTCTCACCTCACCTCTGGAATTCAGCTCTTTTGTCCATATTTGAACCAAAGCTGTAATGAAGCTAGGAGTTAAGTGGTCCTGGTGGAACCCAGATGGGCATCACGGAGCAGGTTATTGTTTTTTCCCTCTTATTGGCACCCCCACGACTTGCCACAGACCCAGTCTAGCAACTGTGTCCTTTAGGAGCCAACCAGCCCGATCTGAAGTACTGCAGCTGAGCCACTCTTGGTGGTGGACATTGAAATCCCACATCCAGAGTTCATTTTGTGCGCTTGCTTCCTCCAAGTGTTGTTCAACACGGAGGAGTACTATTCATCAGCTAAGGGAGGACGGTATGTGGTAGTCAGCAGGAGCTTTCCTTGCCTATGTTTAACCTGAAGCCATGAGACTTCTTGGGGTCTAAAGTCAATACCGAGGAATCCTGGAGCGATGCCCTCCCAACTGTATACCACTGAGACACCACATCTGCTGGGACTGTCCTGCTGGTGGGACAGGACATATCCAGAGATGGTGATAGTGGTGTTTGGGATATTGTCTGTAAGATATAATTCTGTGAGTATGACTATGTCAGGCTGTTACTTAACTAGTCTGTGAGACAGCTGTCCCAATTTTGGCACTAGCCCCCAGATGTTAGTGAGGAGGACTTTGCAGGGTCGACAGGGTTCTTTCTGCTGTTGTCTTTTCCGATGCCTAGGTCATGCCTGTAACTGAAAAATCATCCAGTGAAAATATACAGGTAGAAATTACAAATAAGGAAAGAAAGATCATTTTGATGGCATTGTACTATAGGCCCCCCTAACAGTAAGAGGGAAATTGAGAAACAAATATGTAGGGAGATCTCAGATACATGGAAGCATAATAAGATTGTAATAATCAGGGATTTTAATTTTCCAAACATTGACTGGGGCTACCTTAGTGTTAAAGGTTGGGATGATGAAGACTTTTTCAAATGTACTTCTGAAAATTTTCTTTATCAAAATTTAGGTGGTTCTACTAGAGAAGGAGCAAAACTAGACCTTTTCAGCAATAAGGCAAGGCAGGTGACTGAAGAAAAAGTTGGGGTACACTTTTGGGGCTAGTGAACAATAATTCTATTAGTTTCAAAATGTCTGTGGAAAAGAGTAAGCCTTCCATAAAAGTTAAAATTTTTAATTGAAGTAAGGCAAATTTTAATGGTATGAAACAAGAACTTTGAAAAGTTGATTGGAGTAGACTGTTCGCAGGTAAAAGGACATCTGACAAGTGGGCGTCAAGCGTGTGATGACGAGAGTGAAGAGACATTTTGTTCCTGTTAGTGAAGGGTAAGGCTGGTAAGATTAGGGAACAACGGATGGATAAAGATATTGAAGTTCTAGTCAAGAATAAAAGAGAATTTTATTTTAGATAGAGACAACTTCAATTGAAATTCTTAAGCAATATAAAGGGAGTAGGGAAATTCTTAAGAGACAAATCAGGAAGGCAAAGAGGGGATATGAGATAGCATTGGCAGACAAGGTTAAGGATAACCCAAAGAGATTCTACAAGTATATTAAGAGCAAGAGGGTAACTAGACAGAGAGTGGGTAGTGCTAGTGTCTTAGTGTTGAACCCCTGGAGATGGGAGAGACACTAAATGAATATTTTGCATCAGTTTTTACTGTGGAGAAAGAAATGGAATCTAGAGAATGCAGAAAAATAAACTTTGATGTTTTAAAAACAGTTCACATTACAGAAGAGGAGGTTTGAGATGTCTTAGAGAATATAAAGCTGGCTAAGTCTCCAGGACCTGACCTAATGTATCCCAGAATGTTGTGGGAAGTATGGGAGGAAATTACAAGACCCCTTGCAGAAATATTTGCATCATCTGTAACTATAGGTGAGGTGTCTGATGACTGGTGGGTGATTAATATTATACCTTTGTTTAAGAAAGGTTGTAAGGAGAAACTGGGGAACTAGAGATCTGTGAGTCTGACTTCAGTTGTGGGTAAAGTGTTGGAGGTGATTATAAAAGAAAGGATTTAGGGACATTTAGAGAGGCAAAAATTGATTAGGGATAGTCAGCATAGTTTTGTGCAAGGAAAAAGGTGTCTTGCAAACTTGACTGGGTTTTTTGAGGAAGTTACCAAAATGATTTGATGATGGCAGAGCAGTAGATGAGACATCCCTGAGATGCTGTGGGCCATTAACAACAGCAGAATTGTACTTAGCACAATCTGCAGCCTCATGGCCCAGCATATTCCCCCACTCAACCATTATCATCAAGCCAGAGGATCAACCTTGGAGGGCATGCCAGCTGCACCTGTAAATGAGGTATTAACCTGGTGAAGAACCAAACAGTGCTACCTGCATGTCAAAAAGAATAAGCAGCAAATGATAGCCAGAACTAAGCAATCCCACAACCAACAGATCAGATCTAAGCTCTGCAGTTCTACCTGACAGTGTCGAAAATTGCCGAGGTCCGTCCTGTTCATGAAACGATGTGGAGGTGCCGCTGTTGGACTGGGGTGGACAAGGTCAGAAATCAAATGACATCAGGTTATAGTCCAACAGGTTTATTGAAAACACAAGCTTTCGGAGTCTTACTCCTTCTTCAGATGTTAGTGTGAGAGGTAGTATCAGACACAGAATATATAAGTAGATGAGCAAAGGGTCACACCACTGATGAGAGTATTCTAAACAAACCTAAGATTCTGTTAAATCTGTAATCAGTTAGAATTAAACCCTGCTAACTGATTAAAGATTTAACAGCTCATTAGGTTTGTTTAGAACATCCTCATTTGTGGTGTAACCCTTTGCTCATTTACCAGAAATTCTGTCTGATCCTAGCTCTCACACTAACATCTGATTGTCAGTAAAGTGATGGAAGATGTAAAATATGATAATGTAAAAAAAAAACAAGCATCATCTGGTCAGCAATTACCTGCTTAGTGGTGCCCAGTTTGTTTTCTGCCAGGGCCACTCAGCTCCTGACCTCATTAAAACCTTGGCTCAAACATGGAATAACAGCTGATTTCCAGAGGTGACATAAACGTGACAGCCCATGACATCAAGGACACAATCAACTGAGGTGGCATCAAGAGCCCTAGCAAAACTAGAATCAGTGGGAATTAGAGGGAAAACTCACTGCTGATTGGTGGCATACCTGGCACATAGGAAGATGGTTTTGGTTGTTGGAGGTCAGTCATTTCAGTTTCAGGACATCTCTGTAGGAGGTTCTCAGGGTAGTGTCCTAGACCATCTTCAGCTGCTTCATCAACAACCTCCCCTGCATTATTGGGTCAGCTGTGTGGATGCTTGCCAATGATTACTCATCGTTCAACATCTTTCATGACTTCTGAGATACTGAAGCAGTCCATGTTCAAATGCAACAAGATCTAGACAAATATCCAGGCTTGAGCTAGCACGTGGGAAGTAAAATTGTGACACATAAATGCCAGGCAATGAATATCTCCAATCAGAGACATTCTAACCACTGCCCCTTGACATTTCAATGGTGTTATCATCACTGAACTCTCCACTATCAACAATCTAGAGGTTACCATTGACCAGAAATTCAATTTGACTCACCACATAAACACAGTAGCTGCAACAACAGGTCGGAGGCAAGTAACTCACCTCATCTCTGCCTGAAGCGTGTCCACCATCCATAAGGCACAAGTCAGGGTTATCATTGAGTACACGCCACCTGACCGGGTGGGTGAGCTCCAACAACATTCAGAAGTTTGACACCATCTGTGACAAATAGGCCACTTATTTGGCATCACATCCACAAACATCTACTCCCTCCAATGCCAATGCTTAGTAGCAGCAGTGTATACTATCTACAAGATGCACTACAGAAATTTGCCAAAAATCCTTGGACTACACCTTCCAAAGCCACAACCGCTTCCATCTAGAAGGACATGGGCAGCAAATGGGAACACCGCCACCTACAATTTATCTTCCAGGCCACACACTGTCCTGATTTGGAAATAATTCGCCATCCCATCAATGGGACCAAATCATGAAATTCCCTTCCTCAGTGCATTCTGGGTCTACCTACAGCATGTCGACTCTAGCAGTTCAAAAATGCAGCTCGTCATCACCTTCTCAAGGGCAACTGGGAACAGGCAATAAATGTTGGCAAGCCAGTGAAGCCCATGCCCCATGAGTGAATAAAAACAAAACTGAAGAGGGCCATAGGGGATATGAAACTCACGGCTTGAAAGGTTAGTAATGGCAGAAACCATCATAATATTTTGAAAGAACATGGCTATTCACTTGAAAGGCATTGACATACAAAGTTACTGAAATAATGTATGTTCAAGATAGACCTGAATAGTTTTCTAGATATTAAGTGCATTAATTATAGTGTTGGAAAATTCTGCTTAGTTAGAAAATGAGTCATGATCTAGATAAATGGCAGAGGAGCCTTGAGAGGCCAAATAGCCACATCAAAGTCCTATTTCCTATGTTTGTACAGACCAAAAGCAGGAAAGTGGAGTAAGGCTGGATGGCTACTTGTCACTCAGCATGGATAAAATGGCTGGATAGCCACTTTACACACTATAAACTTCTGTTTATGTGACTCTCAGCCAAATGTGGAACTAGAGATAGAATAAGATGAGTTATAAAGAGACATAATTACATTTTGTTTACAATCACACAAGATCAGATAGTGATGAGTACAATATTTACTCCGACTTGTCATGTTTCGAAATATTTTTCAGTGCCTCCAACATTTAAAGGATTAAAGGAACAAATGCCTGTGACAGTAATTGAAGGAAACACAATGAGTTTGTTTTGTCATTGCATTGGGATTCCTTACCCCACCCTTGAGTGGCAAAAGAATGGTAAGTACTTCAGTAAATTATACTGTGTTTCTAATTAGATAATCTTGCTGCAGAGAGCAAATCCACTCATCTGACCTTTTTAATCACAAATTCTGCTTGGACTGGTTTTAGACCTGAGTGAGATACTCCATCATGATCAAAGGTTAGTAAGGTGAATGGACTGTCTGTCAAATTGGAAAAGTCTTATTCTTCTTCCATTTTCTATTCACCTGGTAGTTGAAGTCACTAAGCACCCTGCTATTTTTTTTCCCAAAAGTAAAATAGCATTTTGATGAACCTACACCAAATTTGTAAAAGTGAGGGATATTGACCAATGAAAGACGTAATAATATCATCACATGAGTTGTTACTGGATTTGTTATTTATTTGTGTGAATTGAATGTTAAAGGTAAGAGATTTAATAGCTGTTTGTAAGTTTAGAGTAGTATGAACGGTGTCAGTGTCTAGACCATTGCTGTTTTCAATATTTATAAATTATGTGGACCTGATTAAAGCAAGCAAAATACTCTGATGATCCATGTGCTTTTAGGAAAAAATTACACTATCTTAGCACCTTTAAGAACTTGGTTCTTCTAGGTGCTGTTTTCTGGTTAAAACAGCAGCTGGTTTCTAATAAATGGTTGTGTGACTACATTGCCTGGAGATAAACAGTCGGGAAAAAAAGGTCAACAAGTTAATTATAGGGTGAGTCGGTACCTGGGAATAATAACATGTTCAAACAGTTTAGGCTTTTATGTTTTGGAATAAACTGGAGAGTAGAAATTCTCTCCTTAAATCAAGTTCAACTGAAATTTTGTTTGTTGGCTATAACAACTAAACCATCAAACAATTAGAAAAGCTGGGTGTTTTGCTGGTGTTCAGACACACAAATCTTTGAAAAGGTGGGGGCCAGATAACATAGGTTCTTATATTTTTAAAATCAGGCTACAAAGTTTCCTTTACAGAAGCAAAGCTAAGCATCTTCAGTTGTTTGTTTGGCTGAAGTTAGAATATTGCAACAAAACCTTGTTAATATCACGCATGGTGCACACTTTGTGACACTCGTTCCTCCACCTTTCAGTTCAAAAAATGCTTTCGACATACCATGTTGCAAGTGTGAGTTGATAGTGGAGTGTAGAGAAAATAGGAAATCTAGGACCTCAACAAATGGTGGAACAAACAGCATTATTGTTTAACCAATGAGATTTAAGGATTGAGAAAGAAACACAGGAATATTTCAAGCAAGTTGGCAAATTAGAGTCTAATCGCATACAGAAGAGAAATATAGAGGGAAAGAAAGACTGGATTCAGAGTGAGAATATATAGAATGGTCAGAAAAAATTTAACATGTAACCATTTTGAAACCTCGAAGATGAATTTACGGCATACAGAAATGAGAGAGACCAGTTTACAATGTTACTTTTCTGGGGAGGAGAGATTAATTAACACTGGATTAACAATCGGATTAAAAGGCTTTTGGAAGCGTACACTCTTACTTCACTTAACCAGATTTAACTTTCTGTGGTGAGTTTAATGGATAGTTGATGTGCGGGTGCAGAATATTTGTAAAAGTAAAGGGGAGGCTAAGATTGGAGTGATGTAAATCAATAAGCAAGTTCTGGAACTTTGATTTGTATCATGCCTCTTAATTGCTCAGTGATTTGCAAATTAATGATACTGCACTTTGAACATGCTGTGGTATTTTTCAGCAACATCCAACCCTATTATTCCAATCTTTTATGACATTGACTGTAGGGATGAGAAGCTATGAGTGGTTTTCATGTAACCAAAGAAAAAAGATCGATTAATGATGTGAAGGAATAACTTTTTTATATTTTGTCTAGGTTCGTTTTTGTGGAAATCCAATCCTGCAGATCTCTTCCTTAATATTATCTGTCTCTGTTCCTTATTATCAATCACAGGAAAACTACTGTCTACAGTGAAAGATGGTCGAATTACTATTTTCTCTGGTAGACAAATGCTACAAATATCTCACACTCAAAAATCAGATGCTGGAAACTACAGCTGCATAGGGACTAATTTAGCTGGGACAAACAAACAAGACTACAGTGTGGAGGTTTATGGTGAGTGTTGGTAAATTGAGAAGGTGAAGCATTTTATATAATGTAAGTCTTTCAGACACAACAACCTCTCTGGAGTATCTCTCACTGTCCGACTTTAAGTTTGCATCATCCCTTAGTGATTTTCTCGTTCTGTTTCAGTGATGCCCAATATCAAGAATGGTGGTGGGCAGCCAACAGAAATTTCAATTACCAGGGGAGCTAAGATCATGCTAGAATGTGAAGCTAATGGAGTTCCACGGCCAATGTTGACTTGGATGAAAGATGGGCATCCTGTGGTGAGCAGACGGGGCATCCAGGTGGAGAATGAAGGGCGGTCCCTGAAAGTTCAAAGGGCACAGGAGCACCACACAGGCCGCTACACTTGTTTGGCTGTTAACGTGGCTGGACAATCAGACAGGAAGTTTGATTTGAGTATTCATGGTAAGCGTTCAAGTTACTACTGGTTACACTTAGATCTCACAATAAAATAGAGTCCAGAATGGTTTAACTGAATGAAGCAGAATTCTGTTCATTTAAATGATCCTCAATAACAGATTTATTGGTTTCAGTGATTGTTGTGTTCAGCTGGGTGCTTTAAAACTGATATTTGATTGATTTTATTTGATTTGATTGACTTATTGCCATGTATATCGAAATACAGTGAAAAGCTTTGTTTACGAGCAGTACAGGCAGATCACAGAAAGCAAAGGATATACAGATCAAAAAGACTTAAGGGCAAACACGTTACATTAGCAGGTTACATTATTTGAGGCTGGAGTCCATTCAAGTCAGATAATGGCTGAAAAGAAGCTGTTCCTGAACCTGCTTGTGCCTGCATTCAGGCCTCTGTATCTTCTGCCTGTGGAAGAGGTTTTAGGAGATCATTACAGGTTGGAATGGGTCCTGGATGATGTTGGCTGCTTTTCTGGAGCACAGCCTTGTAAATAGAGTCATGGGTGGAAGATTGGCTTCCATGATGGCTTGGGCTGTGGACACCACCTACAGTAGTTTCTTATGGTCCTAGTCAAAGCAGTTGCCATACCAGCCTGTTACGTACCCTGAAAGTATGATTTCAGTGGTGCATCTGTAGAAATTGTGATGGACCTTAAGGACATGCCATATTTCCTGAGCAGTCTGAGGAAGAAGAGGCATTGTTGTGCCTTCTTGACTGTTGCATTTACATACGAAGCCCAGGACAGGTCTTCAGTTATTGTCACTCTGAAGAATTTGATGGTCTCGACCTCCCAACTTCAGTTCCTTTGATGTAGATAGGGGCGTGTTCTCCTCTTTTCAGTTGATTATTCCTCTAAGATATCTCTTGATATGATTGTGAGTTTCAAAGTCAGACTCATTTCCATCCTTAGTGTGTTGTGAGTTATCTGACTTTTAACTAAAACACAGGGTTTTCTTGTTTGGGGGAAGCTAAGGTGAGAAATGAGACCTCAAAAGTAACTTACCAGTCTTTCCCCACCCTCTTTTACATGTCATTGCAAAAATAAAACGCAGGGTGAAGATAGAGAGTTAAGAGGAAGAATACTATTGTTCTGATAAAAAGTTAAAAGGGGTTGCCCATTCAGTTTGTTCCTCTTTGGATTTTTAAAAATTGTAGAAACAATCTCGCAGTATGTTATAACAATCGCTTATGAAACCCAGTTGTTATTACTAGTTTCTAACACTTGGGAGTCCCTTCAGGTGTGTGATGTTACACGTGTGCTGGGCTGAGGGTCCTGGCCGGTTTTCATATGACTTCATCTGTGGAGCTGCATGTCCATAACTTACATTTGGACCAGTCTAGAGGACTCCCACAGACTGCACTTCAAAAGCCACAGAGGTAGTTGTATGGTTCTACTGATTTTGCATTTGGTCCTTGGTGTCCAGACCTTGCAAATGACAGCATGTCTGTTAACTGGACTATGGCTGTAACAATTCTTTAGACATTGCAAATGGCCAAGCAGCTTGACATTGCACATTGAATCAAAACTGATGTCTGAGAAGGACACCATTGGAGTAGGCAATGGTGACCTGCACTGCACTTGAACAGCCTACCACAGTTCACTATCTAGGTTTAATCTGGAATGTTGTCACTAGTGAGATATCCAGTGTAGCCAATTGCAAGCTTTACTGTAAAATCAGTCGCGTTTGTGTACAGGGAATAACTTTACACAGTATAGCAGATAATAAATGTGAGGAGTAATTTGCTACTCAAAGGGTTAATGATTTTACTCTGTTACAAATTTAAAATCGTTCTTCTCTCTATACACCCGTAAATAATATTGTAGAAAAATATCCCTGAAGTTTCCAAAAAATACACTAGAGAGATTAAAATGGGATACTGGTAATTTGAGTATATATGTGTTAATACAATCCAGCTGCTGAAGAACAGCCATGCCATACTTATAGCATTTTTCATGTGAGATACTTAAACCTGTTAGGCTCACTATTTGTTTGCTGTAGCAACATTGAAATGTTTTGGCCAAAATTGTGCATTGCTTCTTGTCTGGCTGTCTTTCTCACCCACCTGTTCCTTATTCCCATTGCTCTGTACTGCCCTTTCCTTTTGTGATTAACCTGGAATAGAATTTCTGCTTTGGGGTTTTCCAACATAAGTTACACCCAAATGTTTATTTCACACATGATTTCATTCAAACTCATTTTTATATCATTAAATGCAAAAACTACCAAGAACCTTAAGAATTGGGGAGTGCTTTTATATGCAATTTTACTTTAAAGCATCTCCATTGATGTTTTAACGAATCGTAATTTGGTCAAGTTTGATTAACACGCAGAAAATGTGTTTATTACAGAACAAAAGCATTTAGTGTCAATCCACATCTTATGAGTAACCTGATTTTAAATGACTAAGACTAACATTTATTGTATACATAGTGGATCTCTTAAAGAAAACAATATTCGAAACATATCTATTAATGTCCTCGCAATCAAAGGTTCCATTTTCATGAAAGTCTGAAAACAAATGTTATGATGGACTTACCAGCAGTGGTTAATATACCCAGGAGGTCATGTTAGGTTTTGTGAGCAAGATCTGTTTCAAACACAATATTATAAAACCAGCACAAAAGATTGTGGAAATGCAAGTTGCAATGAGCGCTTAGAAGCTCTGCAAGTTTTTGCATCAATAACTTAAGTCAGGGAAATTACACTGAATGAAGCAGCACATTTGATACAAAATTCCAGGCCAATGATCTCCTAGAAGGTCCATCAGAACCTCTAAAATGAACAGAGGTTTCCCAGCTTCCAACCTGTGAGTTATCCCCAGTCAATCCATTGTCCTGTTTGATCAGTTCAAACATGTAATTTTTAACCAATTCTTACCTACTTTTATTTAATTTTTTATCCCTTCTATATATATATATTCCTTCAAGATAAATAAAATTTGCATGAGTAAAGCATTGAGTGTGAAGCCTCCAGTGTGATTGGACACTTGGACATTTAGTTAATTCTGTCCACTTTCTCAATGTTTCATAGTTTAATATAAAGAAAAGATTTTATGAAACAGGGCATCAAATGATCCAGAATTTGGGTTTAAGCCTGAAACTCGTTAGGCAATTGTTAATTTAAAGTATTAGCAATTTGCCACAATTTTTAGCAAGCTTGTGATAGGTACATTTAAGATTATGATCAATGAGTTTGGAAGGTATTGATGCTTCCCTGTAAAATTGACTTTTATTTCAATTTAAAATGGGCCTTGCCAAAATTTCAGCTTAGTGGTGGCTAAATGGTCCCAGTGTCAGTCTGTGGGCCACGCCTACCTGTAAGTCTATTAAGCTAGGAAAGGGAAAAATGAGCCATTCCATATCATCATTCTGTGACCTTGCTGAATTATGTGTTGATGCATGCCTCTGTCAAGAATGTGCGCATTAGTGAGTATAGGCTGAGAGCATGTTTTGGTGCTTGCATGTATGACTATGTGTGTGCATGTACAAAAGAATGTGTTGGCATATGCATGAACCTGTGTTTTTGTGTGTCGAAGCATGCATTGAATGTATGTGAGCATGTGTTTGTGTGTCTTATGGTATATGTGTGTGAGCATGTGATGATGTGTGCATGTGAAAGAATTGTGTGTGTTTGTTTATGTAAAAGTGAGTATGTGTGGGATTGATTCGCTCAGCTAGCTGGACATCGGGTTTACGATGCAGTCTAATGCCAACAGTGTAGGCTCTGCACCAGCTGAGGTTGTCATGAAGGATACTCCTTCTCAACTTCTCCCTTCGCCTGAGGCATGGTGGCCCTTCAGGTTAAATTATCACTAGTCATCTCTCTGTCTGTCTCTATCTCTCTCTCTTTCTTTCTTTTTCTCTGTCTGTCTCAGTCTGTATGAGAGAGCAGTCCTATGGCCTGGTAGGACTATGTTAACTTTACCTTTGTTTATTTACATGCTCTTGTGTTGGTGACTATGTATGAGGATGAAGACAGGTTCAATGTGGTGCTGTCCTTAAAATGACTTCAGGAATCAAGATGCTATTTTCTATAAACTTAATTTTTAAGAGCAATGTTGACTTACTTGTTGAGGTATATGAAATAAATAACACTCTGAAAAATCTCACAAACCTTCATCAGTTAATTCTCCATGAAACTTCAAAGACATTGCACGTAAACAAGCATTTCATAATCAATTCGATATTGATCAGCCTAAAGATGTGCAGGTTGGGTGAATTGGCCAGGCTAAATTGCCCTGTAGTGAGCAGGGCTGTGCTATCTAGTTGGATTAACCAGGGAAATGCAGGGTTACAAGGGTAGGGTAGGAGTGTTGGTATGGGTGGTATGCTGTTCTGAGGGTCAGTGTGAACTCAATGGACTGAATGGCCTGTCTCCACACTGTAGGGATTCTACAATCTATGATGTGATATTCTAATAAGCAGAGAGTCTTGAGCTTGAAATAACTATCCTAGAAAATGCTCCACAGTAATAACCTAGTGCTGGGGATTCTGCATTGCAATAAATTATATTTTCTAATTTGAAGTTGTATTTAGGTTCCAGTGCCCATGCAAAGGGAATCAATGTCTCATTGTTACGAAGAATAATTTGATCTGATTGTCCATCCCTGGGTAGTTAAGTTCTCGTGTGTTGTATTTATAGTGTAGCAAAGCAGGCAGTATTGCCTTATTCCAAGTCTGTTTAAACAGTGGCATTCTCCCTGGTAGATCGCAGCTCTACCAACAATACCTAATATTCAAGCAGTTCTTTTCACTCTATTTTAGCTGAAGTAATGAGTTGGTAGGTGAAATAACTGTACGGCAGATATCCTGTCACCAAATCACCTTTTATTTACATGTGCATGGTACATAGGCTCTGACCAGCCAGCTCAGCGCCAGTCCCTTGAATGAAGACACCCTCTGAATCTTCTGTTTATATCTGTCAGCCAGAGCTCCCTGATTTGCCCAGGTTAATCCCAGTCAAGGATCCCATGGTCAAATGAGATCCATCTGGCCCTGTTTCCAAGCATTACAGCAGATATTCTTTCAAAGGTCAGATAGCTCCTTCTATAAACTGAGTGAGAAACAGATTACTATATTTATTCATTTAAAACTTTAGCTTTTGAGACTAACCACTTTTTTGGCTCAGTCATAGGTTACTTTATTCACGGCTGATGGTTTCAACGGATCAAATGTGTGCTTGATTTGTATCCAGATGAAATCGAGAAAACATTGCCATGATGGAATAAAGTAAAATTCAGCAACACTGAAAGACTTTTATTTTATAACATTACAAATTATTTCATTCAATACCAAACACATACATAATGAACTAACAAACCTGCATATTGAAATCCTTCTAAATCTTCGGGCATTAATCCTTGAAAAATTATGGTGACATTTTATTTGAGGTATATATGAAACCATGTTTCTTTTAGGCCAAAAATTATTTAGTCTGCTTCTACATGAGTAAGTATGGTACTATGAGTATCATATGAGTATGTGTGATTTTGTTCCAGTATAAGCTCCAGTGTGCCATTGCTGAGATAGGATGACCAGAAGACAGATACTGAGTGAGCAGGGAGCTCTCTGGCTCTCTGTTCAACCTTGGACTTCCCTTTTTTTTTAACCAGGCAATCAAACTAGCACTTTACACATCAGTCTTCAATTCTTCTGCCACGATTTATTTTTTAAAACAGCATGTTTATTTTAGTGGAATAGATCCTGTCAATAAGATAGTACTGAAGAAAACCTTAATCTGAACGTACTCAGGCTTGTCATTAATATTATTGCCTGTCATTTCTAAACAATGGCATTTGTTTTTATGCATCTTATGTGCAACAATCCTGAATGTTAGGGTATGAAATTAGGACTTTCCAGTAGCCAATTCATTAAACTTATGGCTATTATGTTTTCTTGGAATGTTCTGTCTCATCACTTTTACCAGTGCATTTTTGTAAAAGATAGTCTTTTTTTTTCTGGCATTTTTATTTGATCTGGTTCTAATTTTATTTGCAAGCCTGTGAATCAGCCAAGAAAAAATACTGCTGGAAAATTTACATGGTCTAAGTACACATTTGCCCCTACAATTTTGTACCTTCATTTTGGAACCAGCCTATTCTCCAAATGTTACTGTGATTAGTAAGCAACAATTGGCTATTTCATCATAGCCCAGCCCAAATATATCCCCAACTTGTGGCTATATGTTTACGAGTGCCCTCCAGAGTGGGGAGGGGTGATAGTAATCAACAGCCTAAAACCTAATTGTGACAGTTTCACCATGAGCAGTAAGTTCAAAACAGTGGGAAAACAAATTACTTTGAGATATGGTTTAATTTAATCTCCCCTCTAGTGGCATCCAGAGTCTACATTTGAATATTGTGGCCAGAGTTATGAGAATCTGGCTACACATTGTCTCCATTTTCTGTATCTTTTCCATAGAAGCAGTGTAGGTAGAGCTAGTAATCACAGAAAAGCAAAACATTAACCCGGAAGGTCACTTGTTGAAAATGTAAAGTCAGTGTTTTATTAAAGCCAGATGTAGTTAGGATGGTGAGCCTGATTGGAATGAGCATTCCTGCGCAGCAGCCCTTGAGTTGCCATTGACAGAGCCTGTCGTCTTTCTCCTGTCCTTGTTTCCAAGGAATGAGCCATGGACTTCTGTTGGATTAGTCCACGCTTATGAGCAAAGTACTGCAGTGGCTTAGCAATGATTTTTATAGTGTGGTTAACCAGGAAGTTCTCCTATTCTTGCAACCTGCTCTTTCATGCTGTGGTGTATTGAAAGGATTTGCAGACTGAAAACCTGTTTGGCCATATTACAAATGTATCCTCCATGCCTATAAGTCCTGGAACATGGACCTTCTGGCACAGGGGGTGGGATGCCTACACTGTGCCGTAAGACCTTGTATTAATAGAACAGAGAATTGGAAATAAAGTTCTGTGAATGACATTATGATAACATAATGTTAGGAAATTCACATTTAGGGCTGATGATAACACCATGGGTGGAATTTTCTGTTTTGTGTTGGGAGCCTGGTAATGTGATCATTTGGAGTCTCATACCTTCACTTTGTCTGAAGCAGTCAGTGAAGGTGGATTTATTTCCCACTTTAGTCAGCTAGAGGCCAAATAGCCAACTTACTGTGAAGGGCAGCACCATTTCACCAACATAAAAAAAAAATTAATTAGAAAGATAGCCACAGCTGCCAGGCTGCTGTTGTGTTGAGGGAACCTGTCTGCAGTGTAACTTGTATATGCAGCCTTGAACATTGTGAAGGGAAGACATCAAAGCTTGCTTTGGATGCTGGGGTCTCCTGCCATGAATCTGTCTCCAGACAGGTGCTGTGCTGCAATGTGACCGGAGTCCCAAAGGTGAACTAGAAAATTATTCAGCTATGGTAATTGACCACTTCACAATTGACCACCACGTTCAATTGAGTAGCTGTTCCATCCCGATCTGACCTCTCAAAATGGCTTAAGATGTGATGGTGCTGGCAAATCAGCATGTCACCAGGTATGCAAAATTACCAGCCCACATGCCCCATTCCTGACAGAACATTTGAATGAAGATGGTTTCTGAAGCATCAAGAGCTCTAAACTGGAGGAAAAGCAATAGATCGAGTCAAAATATGAACACCGGATTAGGTATTTCAATTAAAAGTCAGATTT
Source organism: Stegostoma tigrinum (assembly GCF_030684315.1). NCBI lineage: Eukaryota > Metazoa > Chordata > Chondrichthyes > Orectolobiformes > Stegostomatidae > Stegostoma > Stegostoma tigrinum. The sequence continues at coordinate 35,318,013 of NC_081382.1, forward strand.
CTGTTTCCGCACTCATATTTTATGTAACACCACTTTTCCAAAGCACTCCCACAGTATATATCATTCAGGGTGATCAAGTACAACTTAGTACCACCCCACGTCACATTCCTATTTCCTGACAAGTGCCACTTTGGAGCCACTCGCAGCTGGTTTTGTATGACCTCATATCAGGAGGTTGTTCTGGTTATCTATTGCAGTCGCCCCAAGGTTAATAAGTCCTTGGGGTAGGAAATAGCCAGAAACACCCAATGTTAAAATTGCTTCAGCAAACAATGGCTGAGTTTTTTATTTCTCTTTTTGAAGACTCCCCCGTTTAGAGAAATGGTAGCTTCAAGTGAGCAGAATACACATTGCACTTTTCAAAACATTATAAATTGAAAAGCTAATGCCCTAATTCAAAGCATTGAGATTTTCAACTTCGAAAAGTGTTTATTTTCTTGAACTGACAGATGAGAGCACTTATAAATATGAGGCAATATAAAGCTGGGGTATTTATATGCTTGGTATTTATATGTAACACAGGGCTTACAAGATCAGTTAAGTCAGAAAACGCAGCATAAAGATACTTTTTCTATCTGGCATATCTGCATTTTGGTCAGTCCCTCCAGCTATCACTGGGGAGCTGGGTGCTCCAGAAAATATCAGCACCATCCTGAGCAACTCGATCTCGCTGACATGTGAAGCCACCGGAGTCCCTCCACCTGTCTTCACCTGGTTCAGAAATGGATCACCTCTCATCTCCAGTACAAGGATGCAAATACTGTTGGGTAAGACAACCATTAACTTCTTCTCTTTTGTCTTTTTTATGGGGCCACACCCCTAAATAATGCAAATTCTATTTTCACTTCTTTTTCAACTAAATACTTGGGTCCCATGAAGCATATTGGTACTGACATTAAATAGTACCATTGTGTTTACAGATCACTGGTTGCATTTGAAATCTTCTTGAGATAATTTCCTAAGTTTATGTTTTAAGAGTGATTCCTAAATGATGCAAACTGCTTATAAACATTGTCTGACAATATTAATTTGGATTTTGGTACATAGATAGCACGGACACAGCACACATTACATTGAGATTGCAGAGGATGTGTACCAGAATGGTTTCAGGGCTGAGAGATTTTAGCTATAAGTTAGTTTGTGGGGTCCCAAAGTTGTTTTCCTTGGATCAAAATAGATCTTTGGAGGCATACAAAGTTAAGACAGGTTTAAATAAATGTAAATGAAGAAAAGCTGTTACGATTAGCTAATGATCCAAGGTCTGTGGGTCAAAGACTTCAATCAAGGGAAACACAGGGGATGAGAGGAAGAATTTCTCAAGTATCAAGTGATAATAACGTAGGACCATAGTCTGTAAAGGTGGAGATAATGAATAATTTTGAAAGGAAATTGGATGGACTTCTGAGGGAAATAATCTCACAGTGGTATTGGGATTGATAAGGAAATTCGTTTGACTGAATTCTTCTACAATGACCCAGTACATTGAATGGTCTCCTCGTTGTATGTGATGACTGTGACTGTGATGCCTATGTTAAAATGATACATATGTGGATATATATACCCAAATACTTATGCAAGTGAACACTCACAAAGGGACACCGTCCCACTACTTACGAAAAATAATGAGAAGAAGTCCTCTTGCCATTAATGATGAGTAGGATCAATTATTGGACTAACAACATGTTGACCTTGGCATGAATCTGCCGGTCATACATTTGTTAACCTTTCAGTTGACAGATTCTTTTCTACGACTATATTTAGATAGAGAAAAATGTCATTCTTTTGATGCCTGATGGTCTTAATCACAACTATAAGTGGCCAGAATTGGAGAAGTAAGATTTTCATACATATTATTTAAGATTCTGGACTGGGTCCAACATTACTTAAATTAATAATAGGATGAGTTTACACTTTGTTGAATTATGTAATATTTTTATCTGCCAGTTTGATATTCCTTTTTCTTTCAATGGGGCTGTCAGTTGGCCATTTCCTAGAAGGTTGCTCAGTCAGGCATAGCTCTGATGTTGGGGTTGAGATCCACATATTGTCCCAGTTTTGCAGTTGCAGTGCCCACTGAAAAAGTCAGCTGCCATGCAATTTCCAGCAGAATCCATATTCTTTCTGAAGAAGGATTGAAACTAGTACTGATGTATTCTCACTCACAACTCCAACTAGCAACACAGCGCTGGCACTGATCCTGACTTTGATACTGGTGTCTTGTTAGGTCATGGGTTTGCTTTTGTCCAACTGCATCACAAGGACACATTTGGAATTACCTCATTTTAATGGGTAACTGTAGACCAGTGAATTTTTCAGGTGTTACTGCAATTACATTTCACAAAACCTTTTCCTGCTGGTACTTTCTGTAAACCTTTACCATTTCTTCATGACTATATAAATAATTATTAATTATGGGATTAATTTACTGCTCTGATTGTTTCCCATTCTTTGATTTTCCCCCCAAGGTGGACGGACCCTCAAATTGACCCGTGTCCTCATGGCGGATGCCGGCCATTATACCTGCGTAGCCAGCAACAGTGTAGGGGAAGCAGCGAAGGATTTTCATGTGGATGTGCTGAGTAAGGAGGACAGAACTGTTGAGGATTTTATTTAACACCCTACTTCTAACATCATGCATCTCGCTCTATTGCTTGTAAATTTTTCACATAAGTAACATTTCTGTGTACTTGAGGATTGGATGGCCCCCTAAACTACACTCATTTGTATGAATAAGATTACATGAATAGAATCTTGGCCAACCATCTTTACTTTGCCTTTCTGATAATCTTTTCACTTTTTCTGAAGACTCTGGAATCAGTTCTGTTGATGCAAGGCATCCTTTGGTGCCCAAAGTGGCTACCCTTCATGTATAAACTCAGACTGTGAGACTGTGATCCGACTGAGAAGTGGCTCTTGTGGCACAATGAGAGTGCCCCAGCCCTCTGAACGAAAAAGGCCCAGATTCAAGTCCAACCTGCTCCAGAAGTGTGTTATAACACATCTGAACAGATCGATTTTAAAATAGCTATGATCCTGCTGAATGGTAGAACTGACTAGGAGGTTGAGATAACAAGGTGTGGAGCTGGATGAACACAGCAGGCCAAGCAGCATCAGAGGAGCAAGATGCTACTTGGCCTGCTGTGTTCATCCAGCTCCACACCTTGTTAACTTAGGAACTGCAGATGCTGCAGAATCCATTATCTCTGACTAGGAGGTTGATTGGTTTCTCTGTCCCCAAACACACAATCTTCTGCTATTCTTCAGAAACCACTTCAACTCACACCAGCTGTTTAAATAACAATGGTCTCTCTTTGACAAACCAGAAAGCTTGCTTACTGCAGTAACCAAGACAAGCACTGCTGCTTCACAGCGCCAGGTTCAACTCCACCCTCAGGCGATTGTCTGTGTGGAGTCTGCACATTCTCCCTGTGACAGCGTGGGTTTTCTCTGGGTGCTCCAGTTTCCTCCCGCAATCCAAAGGTTAGGTGGATTGGCCATGCTAAATTGCCTGTATTGTCCAAGAATGTGCAGGCCAGGTGGATTAGCCATAGGAAATACAGGGATAGGATAGAAGGGTTGCTCTAGATAGGATGCTCTTCAGAGGATTGATGTGGACTTAATGGGCTGAAAGGCCTGCTTCCACATTATAGTGATTCTGTGATTCTATAGTGATCCTATTGGTGTAAACAAGTTCAAACTGGGCACATTAAGGTTGTGAATGTTCCAAACTCCTCAGAGATCAGAAGTAGAGCAATAGAATACTACATTAAATAGTATATCATAGAAAGAAACCATTCAGCTCATTGAGTCCTTGACTGCTCTTTGGAAGAGCTTATGAAACACATGACGATAAAGTTTTAAAGAGTGCTTCAAAGATGAAGGGCAAAGCAGAGTGCTTGGGTTAAAATTTCTTGGTGTAAATCTGACAACTGTTGTCAAGTGGGCAAGTTCAGTAAGGACGTGAAGTCCATCATGGCCCATGTGAAGTCCATCATGGCCCAATAAATTTCTACATTCTGTGTTTGTGTAGGTCCTCCCAGCATTTTAAATGAAAATCAGATGGAGAAGGTGGAAGTTAAGCAAGATCAGAGCATCAACATGACTTGTTTGACCACAGGTGAGTGAATTTTGAAGACTTTCTTTAAACTTAATCTAAAGATTTTACATGCCAGCATATCTTCTTTGTATTTTTCATGCTGTTGTCCCTCCTAAAGCCAAGAAGTCACTCTGGAATTTGGTTCCTCATGATTTTGATTTTTTACTCAACCTGCCATTCTCATAGCTGAGTGTTGTCTGTTATTCGATCCACAGGAGGTAACTCGCCCATGATTTTCTCCTGATGTCTACACATTTTCTGGATGCAGGTGGAGGGAGGGGGTGGGGACAGTCACTAGATTAGTGCTTGGAAAGAAAACCATAATTAATTATTGGCTGTCCCCGCTCACTATACATAACTAATTACCGAGACTAATTACCTGTGGCTGTCCCTGTTAAAGTTTGATTTTATCATTTTGTTCATGGATTTTTATTTTTACCCTATCATTTATTTGGATGAAGACTGGTCTCTGTAGTGGTGGGGACCACTGAAAGTGGCCAAGATGGATCATTCACCGACCACATCTGTGCTGCGACTACCTTCGTCTTTTGCATTGATGTGTTGGAATCTTCAATCACTGAGAGTGTTGATGTTTGTGGAGCCTGCTCCAGCGAGTTGTTTAATTGTTCACCACCATCCATGTCCGGACGTGGTAGGATGGCAGAGCTTAGATCTGATCTGTTGTTTGTGGATTGCTTCATTCTGTATATCATTTGCTGCTTGTGTTGTTTGGTGCACAAATATTCCTGTTTGGTAGCTGGATAGGGACACGGTCATAACATTTAAAATCACTCAGATAAGTATATGAATAGGAAAGGTTTGGAGAGATGTCAGCCAGGAGCAGGCAGATGGGACTAGTTTAGTTTGGGATTATGTTCAGCAGGGACTAGTTGGACCAAATGGTCTCTTTCTGTGCTGTATGGCTCCATGACTCTGACTCTATATCCATGAACCCCAGAGAGGAATTGAACATTGAAGGTAACCTATGAACAGGACAAGCTTTTCTTAAAAATTCATTTGTGAAACATACGTGTCTCTGGCTGGCTGGCATTTATTGCCCCTCCCTAGTTGCCCCTAAGAAGGTGGTTGTGAGCTGCCTTCTTGAACCACTGCAGTCCATTTGGTGTCAGTTGATCAATAATGCCCTGAGGGAAGGAATTCCAGGATTTTGATCCAGCAACAGTGAAGGAACAGCGAAATATTTCCAAGGCAGGATGGTGAGTGGCTTGGAGGGAAACTTTCAGGTGCCCTATTTTCTGCCCTTGTCCTTTTAGGTAGAAATGGTCAAAGGTTTGAAAAGTGAGATAGCAAGAACTGCAGATGCTGGAGCCAGAGATAACACAGTGTGGAGCTGGAGGAACACAGCAGGCCAGGCAGCATCAGAGGAACAGGAAAGCTGACGTTTTGGGTCGGGACCCATCCTCAGAAATGCAGATGGGCAGGGAGCTCAGAAATAAATAAAGAGAGGATGGTTGGGTCTGACAAAGGTAAGTGGGATGGTGATAGGTGAGTGCACGTAGGCAGTGGTGGAGATTGGTCATTGAGGTGGGAGTGTTGGATAGGTGGGAGAGGAGATGGACAGGTTGAGTCAGGTCAAGGAGGCAGGGATGACACAACCCTGAGAACTTCTGCAAAGATGTCCTGGAACTGAGGTGACTGACATCCAACAACCACAACCATCTTCCTATGTGCAAGCTTGACTCCAACCAGCACAGAGTTTTCGCCTTGGTTACCTTTGATTCCAGTCTGGCTAGGCTCCTTGATGCCACACTTGGTTGATGTCAAGAGGCGGCATTCTCACCTCACCTCTGGAATTCAGCCCTTTTGTCAGTGTTTGAACTAAGGCTGTAATAAGACCTGGACTGGACTGCCCTGGCAGAGCCTAAACTGGGCAAGTTATTGCTGAGCAAGTGCTGCATGATATCACTATTGATGATACCTTCCATCCTCTTACTGATGTCTGAGAGTATACTAATGGAGCAGTAATTGGCCTGGTTGGATTTGTCCTGATTTTCATGTACAGGACATACCTGGGCAATTTCCCACATTGTCAACCATGCTGGTGCTGTGACTGTAGTAGGATAGCTTGGCTTGGGAAGCGATACATTCTGGAGCATAAGTCTTCAGTACTATTGCCAAATGTTGTCAGAGTCCACAGTGCTTCCAGATGTTTCTTGATATTATGTCAGTGAATTGAATTGACTGAGGACTGGTAATTATGATGCTGGGAACCACTGAAGGAGGGTTAGACGGATCATCCACTCAATGCTTCTGGCTGAAGGTACTGCAAATACTTCAAGTGTTCCTTTTACATTAAGGTGTTGGACTGTTCCATCATTAAGGATGGTGACATTTGTGGATCCTCCTCCACAAGTTAGTTTTTTTATATGCCCACCACCATTCCTGACTAGATGTGGGACTACAGAGCTTGGATTTGATCCATTGGTTTGGGGTCAATTCACTCTGTCTGTCTCTTGCTACTTACACTGTTTAGCATGCAAGAGATCCTGTTTGGTAGCTTCACCAGGTTGGCACTTCATTTTTAGTGGTGCTGCTCCTGGTATACCCTCCTGTACTCTACATTGAACCAGGGTTCATGGTAATGGTTGAGTGGGGAATATGCCAGGCTGTCAGGTTGCAGATTGTGCTGAAGTACAATTCAGCTGCTATTGATGGCCCACAGCACCTTATGCATACCAAATCCTGAGTTGCTAGATCTGTTTGAACTCTGACCCATTGGTAGTTCCAAGATAGTTCCACACCACACAGTGTACATTATTTTCAAAGTGAAGGTGGGACTTCATTTTCACAAGGACAGTGCATTTGTCACTCTTACCAATATCGTCATGGACAGATGCATTGGCAGCCAGCAGATTGGTAAGAATGAGGTCAAGTATGATTTTCCCTCTTCTGGTTCCCTCCCCATTTGTCACAGATTGAGCCTTGCAGCTATGTACTTTAGGACCCAGTCAGCTCAATCAGTAGTACTGCTGCTCAGCCACTCTTGTTGGTAGACATTGAAGTTCACCATCAGTTCTTCCTCCAAGTGTTGCTCAACATTGGAGGTAAAGGTTCCGATTCATCAGCCGTGAGAGTATGGTGCATGATAATCAGTAGGAGGTTTCCTTGCCCATGTTTAACCTGACGCCGTGAGACTTCATGGGGTCTTGTGTCAATATTAAAGAGTCCAAGGGCAACTCCCTCTTAATTGCCACCTCTGCTAGGTCCATCCTACTGGTGAGACAAGAGATATCCAGGGATGGTGATGGTGGTGTCTGGAACGTTGCGTGTAAAGTATGATTCTGTGAGAATAGAATAGAACAGCAGTTTATTGTCACATGTACTTTTACAAAAAAAATACTGTATGACTGTGAGCCTGTTGTTTGACTAGTCTATAAGACAGCTCTCCCAATTTTGGCACTGGCCTCTAATGTTGGTAAGAAGACTTTGCAGGGTCATTAGGGATGTTTCTGCTGTTCTCTTTTCTGGTGCGTAGGTAGATGCCAGGTGGGCAATCTGGTTTCATTTCTTTGTTGAGTATTTGTAGTGATTGATATGACTAAGTGGCTTGCTAGGCCATTTCAGGAGGGCAGTTGAGCGTCAACCACATTGTTGTGGATCTGGAGGCACATGTAGGCCAGACGAGCTGAGGCCAGCAGATTTCCTTCTCTGAAGGACATTAGTGAGCTAGATGGGTTTTTCTGTTACATGAGAATAGTTTTATGGTTGTCTGTAGATTCTTAATTCCAGAGTTTTTTATTGAATTACAATTTCACCATCTGTCATAGTTGGATTTGGACCCAAGTCTCCAGAACATTAGCTGAGTTTCTGGGTTAGTAGTCTAACGAAAATGCCATTCAATGATGAATAGCCCATTGATATGAAAAGAATATCAATGGAAAGAGTAGTGTGAAAGAGGAATAAAAGGTATTAGTGACACTGTTCTCTGTGATATACATTATTCTCCACAATGGATATAAATTAGACTATTTTATGAATACAAACAAGATGTGCTTTTATCGGGGCTGTTCTCTAATAAACATCAGGTGTACTATTCCAACTGCATGCTGTCTTTGTGGCAAACCCTGAGCCTTTGTATTATCCTGTATTTAACATACGCTAGATAGTGTAACCTCCCCTATTTATTTTTAATGAGATCCAAGATGCAAACACATTCCAATTCATAGTTTAATGCCACTAATGAGCAAAAGGCAGTTTCCACCAATAAATAAATTGCTGACATAATTGTTGTGTCATATTGTACATACCTATGATCAGGTAAGCATGCACCTTTAAGAGAGTTAAGTGCTGACATCTGTGTTGCATCATGCCATGTTCTTGTGTAAAGGTATCCGCTCCAGCTTGAATAACTGCTGCTGTACTTTATTATCTACCAAGAAAGTCAATTTGTCAATTAATTTGAATCCAGACTATACCAATGCCTGTAATGGTGTTGAAATGTTTTCAGTTTCTACATCTTCTGGCTCTTGTTCTCAGTAAGAACTCAGTGTTTGCGTTACAAGAGTGAAGATAATATTAAAACACAAAGAATACTTCATAATCTATCAGTAGCCATGTATCTTTCATTTTAGGCAATCCAGAGCCAAGGATTACTTGGTTGAGAGATGGTCAGGAACTGAATGACAGCACAGATTATTGGGTTTCATCAGATGGATCTGTTTTGGAAATCTTCAAAGCAACTTTGTCCCACACAGGACAGTACAGTTGTGTCGCAACTAACTCTGTGGGTGATAAATCTAAGAACTACCATCTCAGTGTTCTAGGTGAGTGATATTAAGAATGGTCACTTCTGTTTATTTACTGGGACAGACAGCATTGGGGCACACTGAATTGCTATGATGTGAAACACCGAAATTTAAATTTGTAATTGTGAACCCTCACCCTGTCTGTTGATGCCATCTACATCACAACAGGGTGCTTTTTTTTGTTTTACTCTTTCTTGGGATGTAAAGTTGCTGACAAAGCCAACATTTGTTGTCCATCCATTCCATCCATAGTGGCTCAACTACAACTGAGTGGCTTGCTCAGCCATTTCTGGAGCATAGTTAAGAATAACTGAATTGCTGTCATTCTGGTGCAACATAAAGGTCAGACTGGGTAAGGATGTTAGATTTCCTTTCCTGAACATTTTCTGAAGAATGGTCCAGACCCGAAACGTCAGCTTTCCTGCTCCTCTGATGCTGCTTGGCCTGTGTGTTTATTCAGCTCTACACCTTGTTATTTCAGAAAACCAGGTGGGTTTTCACAACAAAACATTTCATGATCATTATTGAGGAGAATAGATCTTAATTTCATGTTTATTGTTTTATTGAATTTAAATTCCTCCAGCTGCCATAGTAGGATTTCAGTTTGCGTCTCTAGAACATTAGTCCAGACCTCTGGATTATCTGTCCAGTTACAAAACCACAATGCTACAATTCCTCCATCTGTGCCAAGGACTGATTAGCCATGTCCTACTGAGTAAGGGTGGGAGTAATTCAGAGGGCAAGAATTAGTTAACATCGGATAAGTTTCAGACTAGCACTGCCAGAAAACTTTGTGATCACTGAATGGTGAGAGATATACCTGGGAACAAAAGTGAGATAAAAGCAAAGTTTTTCCAAATTCAACTGATCAAAAATGAATATGCTGGTATGTGCAGAACAATAAATTGGTCAGGTGATTAATAGGCTACTGCATTTACTATGTCATCAAAAGTGGCTGGGGTTAGTGCTTTCTTTCTTAGCTCATCAGAAGCACCTTGTCTGCCCCTCCTCTCCCCTCTTTTCCCTGTTAAGACCATGCGTTCACTGTATGGGGAATGCTTAGTGCTGAGATGCTTTCCCTTATTCCATGGTACCAGATAGCTCATCCTGTTAGGAATTGTTATCACTATAAGAAGTTATTAAAGGGATTTTCAGTGAGGATAATAAAATGCTTTACACCAGTTCCAGCATTGAAGATTCCCTGATAAAGGAATCTGTCTAGAGTAATACTCCATACTTCTTTACCCCAATCAGAGCCAAGAACCAGTGTGACACTCTACATTGTAACCCCCCTCACTCCCTTCCTGATTCACACCTAGTGGAGTGTTGAATTGTACAGTTTGTCATGTGGCTGCTAACCACTGAAGCTGATTTCAGAAAGTGTAAGTAATCCCACAATGCTTAGCTATTAGCAAAATTAAGTATCCCCTCCCCCCACTGCACCACACACCAGCCCAGCTCTTCCCCACCACCCACTGCATCCCAAAACCAGTCCAACCTGTCTCTGCCTCCCTAACCGGTTCTTCCTCTCACCCATCCCTTCCTCCCACCCCAAGCCGCACCTCCATCTCCTACCTACCAACCTCATCCCACCTCCTTGACCTGTCCGTCTTCCCTGGACTTGACCTATCCCCTCCCTACCTCCCCACCTATACTCTCCTCTCCACCTACCTTCTTTACTCTCCATCTTCGGTCCGCCTCCCCCTCTCTCCCTATTTATTCCAGTTCCCTCTCCCCATCCCCCTCTCTGATGAAGGGTCTAGGCCCGAAACGTCAGCTTTTGTGCTCCTGAGATGCTGCTTGGCCTGCTGTGTTCATCCAGCCTCACATTTTATTATCAGGAAATATAGAGCTACTTTAATGAATGCATACTGATAAAATGTTTCACTTGCATCAGGTGTTTGAACTGTTGTGGGTAAAGAAATACTTACCATTTGGTATAAACTTTCAAACTAAAATCTTATTAATCCTTTCTTAAATTTTAGTTTAGTTTTCATATCCCTTCTTCCCCTTTGTTTTATTCTCTCTTTCCTTTCAACCTCATCTAAATATTTCTATTCTTTCTCGGGATAGCAAAGCCTGCAGTTATTGCCCAAGCCTTGTTGCCCCTGGGGAAGGTGGAGGTAACCATCTTCTTGAACCACTGCAGACCGTGTGGCGTAGGTACGTGCATTGTGCCTTTGATTTAAACAAACACGTTAGGAGCAGGAGTGAGCACGCTCTGAGATTTAATAAGACCTTGGCTGATTACGGCCTTAACTCCATTTTCCTACTTACTCCCCCTATCCTCTATCTCCCCTGTTAGTCAACAAAGCTACTTTCTTGGGGAGTTCCAGCCTGAATACCCAGTGATAATGAGAAAAAAAAACATCATTTTTATAAGTGTGTGGCTTGGAGTAGGATTTTAAAAGTCGTGGTGTTCCCATGCATTTACAGCCCTTATCCTTCTAGTTGGTGGAGTTCGTGTGTTTAGAAGGTACTGTCAAATAACCATGACAGATTTCTGCAGTCCATCTTGTAGATATTGTAGATACATATTGCTGACCTTGTGTCTTAGTGGCAGAAGGAATAACTGTTTAGAATGGTTGATTGTGCTATATGATCACAGCAATAGGTTGAGAATAATGGGCAATATCAATCTGTGGATTGTCACACACAATGAGAACAACCAATGATGGTGAAACTGGAGACATAGTTTCTGCCCTTGCCTCTCAGCAAAAAGAGCACATTGTGCCAATCCCAATTCAAATTGAGATCCTGTGCGGATGCAATGATAAGGTGAATCACATAAGAACATAAGAAATAGGAGCAGAAACAGACAATCTGGCCTATTAAGCCTGCTCCGCCATTCAATAAGATCTTGTATGATCTTTTCATGGACTCAGCTCCACTTGCGCACCTGCTCATCATAACTCTTGATTCCTTTACTGCTCAAAAATCTATTTATCTTTGCCTTAAAAATTCATCTCTGGCAGTGCACTATTATCTGACCATACTGTCGCAATGGTTAACAGTGTCAATTTGCTTTGTAATTCATATTTCAGCAAAGGCAGTCAAAAAAAAAGGCTTAAAAGTGGACTAAGCCTCAGGTCCAAATGAGTTGTATCCTAGGCTGCTGTAGGAGACAAGGGAGGAAATTACAGGAGCTCTAACACCAACGTCTTAATCCCCCTTCTCATTTCTTTCCCTATATTCATTCCTCCTGCTGTTCCCAGTCCTAGCCTTTGCCTGGTCCCCATTCTTGTTCCTTTCCCTGTGCCAATTCCTTTTACAATCTGCAAGATTGGGAGCAAGTCATATGTCCATGTTCTCAAAATTTTCAGTACTCTTGAAGAAGGCAACAACATTAATGGTAATAACTACTTTATGTTTCATAGAGCCATTATGGTACATGAGAGCAACTCAGCCCTTGGTTGATAACAAAGTGTGAAGCTGGATGAACACAGCAGGTCAAACAGCATCTCAGGAGCTCAGAAGCTGACGTTTTGGGCCTAGACCCTTCATCAGAGAGGGGGATAGGGAGAGGGTTCTGAAATAAATAGGGAGAGAGGGGGAGGTGGATCAAAGATGGATAGAGGAGAAGATAGGTGAAGAGGAGAGTATAGGTGGGGAGGTGGGGAGGGGATAGATCAGTCCGGGGAGGACGGACAGGTCAAGGAGGCGGGATGAGGTTAGTAGGTGGGAAATGAAGGTGTGGCTTGAGGTGGGAGGAGGGGATAGATGAGAGGAAGAACAGGTTAGGGAGGCAGGGAGAGCTGGGCTGGTTTTGGGATGCAGTGGGGGAGGGGAGATTTTGAAGCTTGTGAAATCCACATTGATACCGTTGGGCTGCAGGGTTCCCAAGCAGAATATGAGTTGCTGTTCCTGCAGCCTACGGGTGCCATCATTGTGGCACTGCAGGAGGCCCATGATGGACATGTCATCTAAGGAATGGGAGGAGGAGTTAAAATGGTCACGACCGGGAGGTGCAGTTGTTTATTGAGAACTGAGCGGAGGTGTTGTGCAAAGCGGTCCCCAAGCCTCCGCTTGGTTTCCCCAATGTAGAGGAAGCCACACCGGGTACAGTGGATACAGTATACTACATTGGCAGATGTGCAGGTGAACCCCGGACTGACCTATCCCCACCCCACCTATACTCTCCTCTCCACCTATCTTCTCCTCTATCCATCTTCGGTCCGTCTCCTCCTCTCTCCCTATTTATTTGAGAACCCTCTCCCCATCCCCCTCTCTGATGAAGGGTCTAGGCCCGAAATTTCAGCTTTTGTGCTCCTGAGATGCTGCTTGACCTGCTGTGTTCATCCAGCTCCATATTTTGTTATCTTGGATTCTCCAGCATCTGCAGTTCCCAATATCTCTCAGCCCTTGATTGAATTGGTGCATCAGCTTATGGCCCTTTCCTTCTGCCGTCTGGATGGCAGTGTTGGGTCTTTGATAGACTTCTGTGCTGAACATCATGTTCTTGTTGATACTATTTTCCTAGTTACACCCAGAATTCCCAGTATTGGTGAAGATGGTGCCCCAGAGGATGTCATAGTTATTGTGAATAATCCAACTTCATTGGTGTGTGAGGCTGAGGCCTATCCAAGCCCAACCATCCACTGGCTCAAGGACGGCAAACCCTTCAAGGCTTCCAGGAATATACATCTTTTCCCAGGTATTTTCCTACAAAGGTGTTTATTTTAGCATAATCGAAGCTCTCATTCTTCGACCACTATCTCTATTTGTAGAGTGACAGCAGTAATGACACCAATTTCATGAAATAAAGGCTGTCCTCCAAGTGTGCAGATCAAGAACTTGTGGACACGTTTATCGCAATTGTCCATCTAGACACAGGACTGTAGGGAGTGGTGTGTGATTTGCTGATGTTCGCTCACAGTTGGTGAATAGCCCTGCCAGCCCCAGCAATTCATACCCACTGAAAGGCAAAATTAAATCAGCTTTAGTTCAATCAAAACCATATTCATCAGCTGTGCTGCAATTGGAAATATATTTTCTTCTGAGCCCCAATGCAATGGGTTCAAGTCTAATTTCATGGTTTGAGCAAATTAGTCTAAGGTGAAACTCAGTACAGTGTGCTGAGGGCATGCACTGTCGATGGTTCTATCTTCCAGACGAAATATGTAATAACCCATCTTCATTCTCAAGAGGGTGTAAAATATCCCCTGCCACTCTCAAAAGAGGGACAGGTAATTTCTTAATGGTAACCTGCATAAAATTTATTCCTCAACAAATCTTAGTTGATCATTATCTTATTGGTCTTTCAGGGACATAATCACTGCAGAAATTGACTGTTGCATATAGAACATAGAACAGTACAGCACAGAACAGGCCCTTCAGCCCACAATGTTGTGCCGACCATTGATCCTCATGTATGCACCCTCAAATTTCTGTGACCATATACATGTCCAGCAGTCTCTTAAATGACCCCAATGACCTTGCTTCCACAACTGCTGCTGGCAACGCATTCCATGCTCTCACAACTCTCTGCGTAAAGAACCTGCCTCTGACATCCCCTCGATACTTTCCACCAACCAGCTTAAAACTATGACCCCTCGTGCTAGCCATTTCTGCCCTGGGAAATAGTCTCTGGCTATCAACTCTATCTATGCCTCTCATTATCTTGTATACCTCAATTAGGTCCCCTCTCCTCCTCCTTTTCTCCAATGAAAAGAGACCGAGCTCAGTCAACCTCTCTTCATAAGATAAGCCCTCCAGTCCAGGCAGCATCCTGGTAAACCTCCTCTGAACCCTCTCCAAAGCATCCACATCTTTCCTATAATAGGGCGCCCAGAACTGAACGTAGTATTCCAAGTGCGGTCTAACCAAAGTTTTATAGAGCTGCAACAAGATCTCACGACTCTTAAACTCAATCCCCCTATATATTGCACCACATTTACTAACTATGCTTAAAAAGGAAATACAGATCGTTAATTTGCCATCAATGTTGTGAGCTGTTTTGGGCCCCATAACTAAGGAAGGAGGTGCTGACATTGGAGGGAGTCCAGAGGAGGATTACACAAATGATCCCAGGGATGAAGGGATTGTCATATGAAGAGCAGTTGAGCATCCAATGTCTGTACTGTATGGAGTTTAGAATGATGAGGGGGATATTATTGAAACTTGCAAGATGCTGAGAGGCCTGGATAGAGTGGACATGGAGATGATGTTTCCAAAAGTAGGAGAGACTGATCTGAAGACACAGCCTCAGAGTGAAGGAATGACCTTTTAAAACTGAGATGTGGAGGAATCCCTTCAACCAGAGGGTGGTGAATCTGTGGAACTCATTATCAGAGAAGGTGTTGGAGACCAAGTCTTTGAGTGTATTTAAGACAGAGATAGATAGGTTGTTGAGAAATAAGGGGATCGACAGTAATGGGAAGGAGCAGGATATTGGTGTTAAGAAAATATCAGCCATAATCAAATGGCAGAACCAAATGCCCTAATTCCGTTCCAGAAGTTGTGGTCTTTTGGTAGGAGTTCCAGCCATTATTTTAAAATAAAGCTTGATTAAATTTCTACTCAGGTTAACTTTAGTGCAAGCAGTTTTTTTTTTGTAATTAAATACATGGCAGGGGTGCTCAGTCATTTCTGTTGTACAGACTGCTGAATGTGGGAAACCTTATATTCTTCTGGCAGGCTGGATGACCACTCTGAAGATCAGATAGATTGGAAGAAACACTTCTCCTTAGTATATAGGATATAGGGGCAAAGACTTAAAATAAACATCAGGATGTTCAGAAGGGATTCAAGAAGAGGATGGTTGTTACCTTGAACTCACTGGCCGAAAGGTTGATTTGGGTGGGAGCCATCATAACATTTAACAAGTATTTTGATGATCACTAGTAGTGCCATAGCTCACAAGGCTATAGCCCATGTGCTGGGAAATGAGACGAGAGTCGACAGTGCTTGATGACCTGCTTGATGACCTGTATGGACACAACAGGCTGAAAGACTTCTTTCAGTGTGGTAAAACTCTACGACTATAACAAATGCCTGGCTTTGCAGGCCCCTAATTGGATATAGAGAAAAGAACCAGGCTATAAAGTTCTTAAATTTAAAGGAGAGAGAAATCTTAATCATGGAAAAGGTGCGTAGACATACCAGAGATTGGGAAAGTGCAAGTGGAATTGAGCAGCTTTTATCTCTCACCATACTGTTTCTTCTATCATTAAAATTCGATAGTACTAACCTCAGTAAGCACCTCTTCCCACATAAACCCTTCGCATTAAACCCAAACACTTTGGTCGGTACATAAATTATAACAAGAACATAACAAATAGGAATAGTTCATTTGACCCTTCAGGCCTGTCATTCATAAAATCATGATTGATCTTCAACTGCAATTCTAGTCTCCTAACCAATCCCCAGACATATTTGTTCTTCACGTCTCCAAAATTATATTTATCTCAGCTTTAAATATATTCAATGACTGAAGTTTCACTACCCTTGGGGTAGCAAATTCCCAGGATACACACCTTTCTAAGAGAAAAAACTCCTTCTCATCTTGTCCTTAAATAATTGCGCCCTCATTCTGAGATAATGCTCCTTAATTCAAGCCTCTTCAAATCGATGGACCCAACCCTCTAAGGATTTTAAAAGTTTCTATAGGATCAGCTTTTGTTTTAAAATGTCGAAAGTTTATTGACCCAATGTATTCAAGCTCTCATCAGAGGACAACCTGAGCTGAGATACAAAATTATATCATTTTCTCTGAAAAATGAAGACAGATGTTTTTAGATGTGAGTTTGCTCGCTGAGCTGGAAGGTTAGTTTTCAGATGTTTCGTCACCATTTTAGGTAACATCATCAGTGAGCCTCCGATGAAGCGCTGGTGTTATGTCCCGCTTTCTATTTATCTGTTTAGGTTTCCTTGGGGTGGTGATGTCATTTCCTGCATTGGTGATGTCATTTCCTGTTCTTTTTCTCAGAGGATGGTAGATTGGCTCCACATCAATGTGTTTGTTGATGGAGTTCCGGTTGGAATGCCATGCTTCTAGGAATTCTCGTGCGTGTCTCTGTTTGGCTTGTCCTAGGATGGATGTGTTGTCCCAATCAAAGTGGTGTCCTTCCTCATCTGTATGTAAGGATACGAGTGATAGTGGGTCATGTCGTTTTGTGGCTAGTTGATGTTCATGTATCCTGGTGGCTAGCTTTCTGCCTGTTTGTCCAATGTAGTGTTTGTCATAGTTCTTGCAAGGTATTTTGTAGATGACGTTCGTTTTGCTTGTATAGGGTCTTTTAAGTTCATTAGCTGCTGTTTTCGTGTGTTGGTGGGTTTGTGGGCTACCCTGATGCCGAGAGGTCTGGCAGTCATTTCGGAAATGTCTTTGATGTAGGGGAGAGTGGTTATGGTTTCTGGGCCTGTTTTGTCTGTGTGTTTGGGTTTGTTGCTGAGGAATCGGCGGACTGTGTTCATAGGGTACCCGTTCTTTGTGAATATGCTGTATAGGTGATTTTCTTCTGCTCTTCGTAGTTCCTCTGTGCTGCAGTGTGTGGTGGCTCGTTGGAATAATGTTCTAATGCAGCTTCGTTTGTGGGTGTTGGGATGGTTGCTCCTGTAGTTCAATATTTGGTCCGTATGTGTTGTTTTCCTGTAGACGCTGGTTTGAAGTTCCCCATTGGCTGTTCGCTCTACTGTGACATCTAGGAATGGCAGTTTGTTGTTGTTTTCCTCCTCTTTTGTGAATGTTATGCCAGTAAAGGGTATTATTGATGGTCTTGAAGGTTTCCTCTAATTTGTTTTGTTTAGTGATGACAAAGGTGTCATCCACGTAGCAGACCCAAAGTTTGGGTTGGATGATTGGCAGAGCTGTTTGTTCGAGTCTCTGCATTACTGCCTCTGCTAAGAACCCTGATATCGGAGATCCCATGGGTGTACCGTTGGTTTGTCTGTAGGTTTTGTTATTGAAAGTGAAGTGGGTGGTGAGCATAGGTCCACTAGCTTGATGATGTTGTCCTTACTGATGAGGTTGGTGGTGTCTGGTATATGTGTCTTCGGTTCTTCTAATAGTGTAGTCAGTGTTTCTTTGGCCAGGTTGATGTTGATGGATGTGAACAGGGCTGTTACGTTAAAGGAGACCATTATTTCATCCTCTTCTATCTTGGTGTCTTTGATACTGACACTTACCAACAGGTGGCGATAGACCCGACCCCACAACCTGAGAACCGAATCATAGCCTTATTCAAAAAACTTCAAAAATCTGGAGAATTAAACAAGAGAGACTTCCAAAAAATGAAACCAGATGGATCCAACACACCACGCTTCTATGGACTACCAAAAATTCACAAACCAGGAGCCCTCCTCAGACCCATAGTGTCACTGCCTGGAACACCAACCTACAGATTAGCCAAGGAACTACACCAAAGACTAAAACACCTAGTAGAAGACTGCCGCCACTTCATTCGCTCCACCCAAGAATTCTTGAACACCATCAAATACACCAAGATAGAAGAGGATGAAATAATGGTCTCCTTTGACGTAACAGCCCTGTTCACATCCATCAACATCAACCTGGCCAAAGAAACACTGACTACACTATTAGAAGAACCGAAGACACATACACCAGACACCACCAACCTCATCAGCTAATGAACTTAAAAGACCCTATACAGACAACAAGCAAAACGAACGTCATCTACAAAATACCTTGCAAGAACTGTGATAAACACTACATTGGACAAACAGGCAGAAAGCTAGCCACCAGGATACATGAACGTCAACTAGCCACAAAACGACATGACCCACTATCACTCGTATCCTTACATACAGATGAGGAAGGACACCACTTTGATTGGGACAACACATCCATCCTAGGACAAGCCAAACAGAGACACGCACGAGAATTCCTAGAAGCATGGCATTCCAACCGGAACTCCATCAACAAACACATTGATGTGGAGCCAATCTACCATCCTCTGAGAAAAAGAACAGGAAATGACATCACCAACACAGGAAATGACACCGCCAATCCAAGGAAACCTAAACAGATAAATAGAAAGCGGGACATAACACCAGCGCTTCATCGGAGGCTCACTGATGATGCTACCTAAAATGGTGACGAAACGTCTGAAAAGTAACCTTCCAGCTCAGTGAGCAAACTCACATCCAGAACCTCAACCTGAGCCACAAATTTTCTCAAAACCCACTAACAAATGTTTTTAAAATGTTTTGAAACTGCCACTGAATTGTTCACAGTTCCCTTGTTGCAAATCATAAGGTTGCTTTCCCTAACATTGCAGCTAGAGCCACTGGATCACCTAACTGTGACAGATATCAATAAATTGGGAGGTTCAGAGTGAAAAAGACCATAGCAGATTATCAAATAGGCCATATCTGTTGAGATCACATGCATACCCACCATGCACTGCTTGATTCCGGATTGGTGCATGCAGAATTACAAGCAATGGGGAATCAGCAGAAATTGGTTTCCAAATATTCGTAATTCTTAGGCAGTTCAGTAGTGTGTGTGTCCAGGAACTGTCCTATGGAATGTCTTTTAGTATAATAGGTATAACAGTTACACTTCTGCATCAATCAAGATTATCAGAAGTTTGCTTTAATTTGCTTTTAGAGGACATGCTGTTTCCTTGTGGGGAAAATAAAGTAGCAGCTATTAGTGTTATTGTTGTTCTATATAACCCATTAAAAAAACCAAACCAATTTTATACTGCTCCTTTCACAACATTAAAATGAACCAAAGCACAGTAAATGCAATAGAAGCAAAAATATTACCAATTGAAAGATTTCACACGAGTACTTGATCGTGCAGAACTTAAATATTAGTGAAACAAGAGACATGTTGCTGAGGGGTTTTTTGTTTGTCTTGTACTCACCAGAAAAGTGTGCTGATTAGTTGCCAGGTTGGGTTGAACTGGCAGATGCATTGCCATTGAAAAAGCAACTGGAAAGCATAGGCTTGCAAGCTTCCTGCATAGTAATGCCACAGCCAATCATAGTTAACTTGCCAACCAATCAGCATCCCTTTCCCCTCTGGTATAAAGTGCTGTGTTTGTTTAATATTTAACATTCTTGCATTTGTCGTGATGTGTGCAACATAATAGGTTTTGGTAATGTGGCTCTTTGTTCAACAAGATTTCACATACATAATTTATTTGATATTGCTATACTGTTCTGTTTTCAGGAGGTCGTGGACTCCAGATTCTGAACGTACAGGAGGAAGATGCTGGGCGCTACAGCTGTGTTGTGTCAAATATAGCAGGGGAAGCCGTGAAGGATTATGAGCTCAAAGTCTTCAGTAAGTGCTTTCTCAGTAGTAATAAGTGACACTCAAAACCTGAAGCATCTTAAAGAGAAAACAAGGGTAACTTATGGTTGAAAAAGCTGCTACAGAGTATGAAAACAAAAAGTGATAAGCTATAAGAGGTCAATACACTTTGCTTAGTTCAGCCTCAGAAATGTTTTTATTTTATACTGTGAAAGAAAGCCAGACCTATTTACAGTTATATTTTCGTTCACATTTTTTGTGAATTTTAATCTCCATTTTAAAAAACAATTATTCATATCCAGTAATGGAACCAGGATTTCTGCCTTCAGTCTTCCTAACTTTTTTTTTACTCAGAAATGATTTTAATTTTCTGTTCTCTCTGGAAAATGTTATTGCTTGTAAAGATAAGATTTCCGTTTTGTTTAATACTTATCGTGTTTGACATATGATTGATTATCATCCCACTACCACTGTTAGTGTGGTAAAACTACTAAGAGGTGTGAAGGAGCAGCTTGGAATCTTGGCCTGGCTTTTATGTACTCTTTTCATCTATGCAGACCTGGTTTAAACAATGGGTTGCCTTCTTCAATGGTATATGTTCCCAGAGTTTTCAAAACATGCCAAAAGAACATGCCTCCAAAAGACCCACCCACATTTTACAGTCATTGATTGACAGACATCACCACTTACCTATGCAGGATCTTTTCCTGTCAATTGGAAACGATATTGATTAAATGTTTCTCCGTCATCAGTCAACAACATTTATTCATATGTCCAATATACTTTGAAAGCTATTGTTTATGAATTAAAAAGTGGAATGTCTTTATTGGTTATATGAACACATGGTTTAGCAATGAAGTAGTCCACTTGGCCTCTTAAACCATAAGATAATGGCCGATCTGATTGCTCCTTATTTCGGCCCACCTAAAACAACCTTTCACCCCTAGCTAATCAAGAATCTATCCATCCCTGCCTTAAACCATTCAAAAACTCTACTTCTCTGTCATTTGAGGAGCTCCAAAGAGACATGGCCTTCTGTGAGGAAGCAATTCTCCTGCAAGAGGAAACAATCCTTTCCACATCCATCCTGCCAAGATCTCTCAGCATACTGTATGCTTACAACCTATGATAATAGTCCTGGGTTACTTGCATCGTAAAGCTGATTATGAATCCTTAATTCCAGGTAATTTCCAAGATGATTCCAGATGGTTTGCCACCTTCGAGTGGGAAATTAATGAGCCAGTGTTATATTCCTGATAACAAGTTGTTAAAGGAAGAGCTCAAAGTCAGTCTTTAGTTGAGATAGGTTTATTTAAAAGGAAGCATTGTAACTATACACCTCCTAACTTAATTCATGAGCAGTATGTATCTTTTTACGTACTCTACTGAGCACATCCACTCAGCACGCTCCACCTGTATGTGTTTAACTTGAATTGATGCAGTTAATACCAGAGAACAGACAAGATCGGCCAGGGAAGCAAAATGAAAATCATCTTTTGGTGCAAAGCTTATTATGATCAATTAGGTTGGTAACTCTTTAAAAAAAATTCTTTTATCTCAGTTCCTCCACTGATAGCAAAGGATGGTCAGACAGCAGGAGGTTTACATGTCACTTACGTGAAGACCAAGGTGAACACCACATTGACACTGACGTGTGAATCATGGGCAACCCCGGTCCCTGCTCTTCGCTGGTACAAAGATGGTCAGGTAACAGTAATCTCTTACTCGCTTTCATAACTGAAAAAAAGATTTCCCGTGAACAATCACCCTTACTTCATAAGATCCTGGTATAGATCAGTAAGTAAGGCTTTGAACAGAATGCAGTCAAGCCTCATTCCCTAAAGCTCAAGAACTCTTCATGGGCAGTAGGTACTCTGGTATATAAATTGCAGGATTTGGGCCACTCTGGTATAATCTTTTTTCCCCTTGAACTAACTCCTTTCTCCAGGAGAAACTACTCTGACATTTGACCCTAGCCAGGTCTTCTGCAAATTGAAAACAAAAACATCCAATCTCTGGGTTATATTTCCTATCAAAAATCACTTTTTGATTCTTCCAAACCAGAAGCAGGCCAATGCAGTTCAATGTTTCTCTTTCTACAAGTGTAAACTTCACGATATGTAGAAATTCTCATTATCACTCCAGCAGTGCCCCTAGTCAGCTGCTCTCTGACACATACTGGTTTTGAAATCATGGCTTCAGAAAAGTTGACAAGTTAATTATAAAACCCATTCCTACACAGTGACCAAATCACACATGTCACTTGTTCAAAATGCAAACGCCAAAATAAATATATAAATCACACACACCTTGCAGCTCCCAGATGTCAGCAAGGAGGAGTTTATAGTTTGATGGAGCTAAGTTTTCTGTTGTTGTTTCCAATGCCTACTCGATACAAGGTGGTCTCTCTGGTTTTCTGAACTTTTCAGTCATTTGATGAACCGAGTGGCTTGTTAGGCTGTTTCAGTTTAGAGTCAACAAAATTGTTGTGAGTCAAATGTAGATCAGACCAGGTGAGGACAGTTGTTTACCTTTCCAAAGGATCAGATGGGATTTTAAACTACCGATTATAACTAATGTGGTCTCCAATCACAGACTAATTTCAGGTTTATAAATGGTTAATGTTAGACTCTTATTGAATTCAAATTTCACCATCTGTTGTGGTGGGAATTAAACTTTTTTCACCAAAATATTGCCTGTGTCTCTGGAGTACCGGTGAAAATAGTACCAGATCCTTTCCTCTTTTGTGTGGAACTCGTAATGGCAAAATAGTGCTCCAGATTTTAAGATTTAAGTGAATTTACCATTACTTTATAATTCTTGCTAAAAAGCTCAGTATTCCAGATACTTTTTTTCATCTTTGTTCACTGTAAATGTTACTTTTAACATCTTGCAAACCTGAACCCTCAAAGTTTGCTGCTGTTTCCTATCCATGGTTTATATAGTGATTACATTTAGAGATACTTTGTGAAATGCTTTGCATCATGCTATGGTTATGACTGTGCTCTCTCTCTTTATATCCTAGTTTGCTTTTCCTTCAATATTATTTTAAATAAATTCTGCCATTCGATTTATTTCCCATTTCCATTTTCACTACATGATCAATAGCCTCTATGAATTTTAAAAGAACAAAATATTGCAAATCCTGACAAACTGAAATGAAGCAGAAAATGCTGTAATTACTGAGAGGTCACGCAGCATCAATAGAGAAGCAGGGTAATTTTCAGTTTGCACCATTGAAATCTTATCTCTGGTTGTGGCTCCACAGATACTGCCAGGCCTGCTTAGTGTTTTCCAATGCTTGCTGGTTTTGTCATCAGATCCTCACTATGAATTACTATCCCTCCATCTTCACAACCAGCAAATTAAGACACACACCCACTCTCGATGAAATCAGATTCGTACCCATGGTTAACACGGCCATTGACAAAACTTTACTGAAGGAAAGCTGGAATAATGGCTGCTTTCAACTGTTTATTCTTCACTGCAGGAATTCTGTGGTGTTTACCAAAAAATGAATTCTGTCTGCCTCCCTTCCCCTTGTTCTCTTTAGACATCCCAGACACACAGTCATGTAAACACCAATTGCATGAAGCTAGGCTGAAGATTAATCCACCAATCTCTACACAACGTTGATTAGCTACTTTCAGAAAGAACTTGGGCCAGTGGTCTTAGAACACACTATTGTAATCCTGTTTCAGTCCACATTACTTTTCCCTTGCCCTCCCCATTCCAAGCACAGAATCAGTAAAAATACCGATGACATTTAGTTATGTGGGGGAGGGCAAAGTAGGCCATGGTATGGCCATTAAATCTTGACCATTCCTCTTATTTCAGCTGTTGACAGAAACTGAACATCTTCAGATTCTTGACAAAGGACGTGTTCTCCAAATCAAATATACCAGGGTGTCAGACACAGGTCGTTACACTTGCGTGGCCACAAACATTGCAGGAGAGGATGAAAAGGATTTTCATGTTAACATTCAAGGTCAGTAATAATTCCAGAGATGGCAAATGGTGTGAATACAGCCAGATTTCCATGAGGTCCCTGTGTGTTCTGCTAATTTTCTTTGTCCTTTCCCAGTGGAATTCCAGTTTGCCTGACTCCTCATGCACAGTTCCTGTTTTCTGGTATTCTAATGTATAGTTCCATACGGTTTAGATTGTGTTGCAAGAGAGTAATACATCAAAAGGATTCCAAACATACTATAATCTCTGATAATAAGGCTCAAGCTGTTTCTTTATGACATCTGAATCTCAGGATGGGAGTCTGCTGCCTGGTGTGTTTTGTATTTCAAATCACTAAAATTTGTTTTCCCAATCTCAGCCATGTTATTCTTAGGAAAAGTGTAAAACTGCAGACAGCTGCAACTTGTAAAATTCTTTAGGAAATGGCATGGCCCAGTAAGTCAGTTCTTTTCTGTTTGATCTTGATTTCCCCTACCTGCTAATTCGTCATATCTCTTGAGTGTTTCTGTTACCAGTAACTCACTGTGTTCTGAATATATTGAATTCTTTGTGTCCATGTCTTCTCCTGGTTATTTATTCCACAATAGAATGAAGGAATTATAGACCAGTTACAGCACTGAAACAAGGCTATTCTCGGGCTAACAGAAAGCATGGACCAGGTGAACAAGAATTACAATTACAAATAAATAACTTTTAGCTACAAGTAAACAACAATTAACTATTGACGTATAAACTTTACTAGTTAAAACAGTACCTCCTTTATAAAACTCCCCTTATTCACACATGCAGACAGACCAGAAAAGAATTGGTACTATGGGTGGAGTGGAAAACTAGAAAGCAGTTCAATGGTTCCTGGCCACCGGGTTTGTTACGATGATAATTTTTGTTTACTAGGACTTGTTGTTCTTCAATCTCACTTCAGGTACTTTCACTTGCTTGCAGGAGGCACAGAACAACTGATTCATACGTCGTAAAGTTTCTGACTAATTGGTTAAAAAGCAACAGTTTACAGAAACTATGAGTGAGAATAAATAAACTGGTTTTCTCCAGGTTTTAGATGTTTTCTACTGCAGAGAAAAGGACAGTACCTCCCTTTCAGAGATCCGAAAGCTTCTGGCTGTCTCATCTACATTCACATTCTATTCAGCTACCTGGGAGCAAATCATATAGTTGTTGGCAGGTGGAAGGCTTTCAACAACTAGTCGTCACTCCACAGAGCAATCAACTAGCTACTTTTTCCTGGTTGAACCTTAGATTGTATGCTTCTCTGGTGCCAATTCATCTACAGCTAACCCTCCCTGCAACTTGTTGAATTAGCAACAGTGTTAACAGCATGCAAAATAGGGACTCATAGCTTAATTTTACAAAAGTGCTGACGTCCTATCACAATCATTGTTTTTTAAAACAGTCATTTTTCCACTGCAGTCCACAATCAAATGCACAGAAAAATAAAAGATACGATCTTTGCAGGTCCCATTCCCCGACACCCTCTGCACAGCACTATGACCTTTTTTTCAAATAATGAACATTTCATTGACATTGACTTTCCTTCATCCAAACTTCTAATATTTTGCTTGTGTTTAAGCAATTTCCCAGAATTAGTTTTACCAAACCCCTACATAGGACTTGAAGACTTTAAATTACCAGCTGGAAAATCACCTCTTTCTGAAGAACACTCCCTGACTTTCTCAAGCTTTTTTCAAACTCTAGGTCCCTGAAACAATCTCACCTCCTCATCTCTCTACCCACTTCAAGGCTAGCAATAATCTGATGTAAGCAACTTTGTCAATTTTACTTGAGAAGTTTGGAGGTTCAAGTCCCAGTCCAGAGATGAGAGTGTAAAATTTCAGTACCCAATAACTACAGCACTAAGGGAGTGCTGCATTATTATGAATATACCACTCTTTGGATAGAGTCCCCTTTCAAGCCTCAGGTGTGCTATTTTGAGGAAGAACTGCAACGGTCTCTCAATTAACATTCCAGCAATGAAATAATGACAAAATGGGCTGTTTTAGTTTATTTGTTTACTCACTGCAGTTTTTGTGGGAGCTTTCTGTGTACAAATTAGCTTCTGCCTTTTCTGTGTAACAACAGTCACGAAGCGTCAGAAGATATTTTAAGGCTGTAAAGTGACAGTGGTGTTCTGAGGTTGTATAAATGTATAAATTCAAGTTTCTCATGCTTGAGTAGGTGGGTGGAACTCTGCAATACTTGAGTTATGTCATAAATCCTTTTCTTCTGCACACATTGCAGTGCCTCCAATCTTCCAGAAGCTATTTGGTGTGAACGCCGCCTGGGAGGTGATACACCGGGAGGATGAGGCAGAGGAGATTGTCGAGCATCGGGAAGTGATTGTGAATAACCCAGTTTCCCTCTACTGTGAGACTAATGCCATTCCACCTCCCGTTCTCTCCTGGTACAAGGACGGTGAAGCTCTCTCTGCCACGGATGATGTCCTGATTCTTCCAGGTAGGCCCAAAGCTACCTTAGTATTGCTCAGAGATAGTAGGAACTGCAGATGCTGGTGAATCTGAGATAACAAGATGTGTAGCTGGATGAACACAGCAGGCCAAGCAGTAGCATAGGAGCAGGAAAGCTGACATTTCGGGCCTAGGCCCTTCTTCAGAAATGGGGGAGGGGGAGGAGAATTTCTGAAATAAATAGGGAGAGAGGGGGAGGAGGATAGAAGATGGATAGAAGAGAAGATAGGTGGAGAGGAGACAGACCGGTCAAAGAGGCGGGGATGGAGCCAGTAAAGGTGAGTGTAGGTGGGGAGGTAGGGAGGAGATAGGTCAGTCCAGGGAGGACGGACAGGTCAAGTGGGCAGGATGAGGTTAGTAGGTAGGAGAAGGTGGTGGGGCTTGAGGTGGGAGGAGGTGATAGGTGGAAGGGCAGGTTAGGGAGGCGGAGATGAGCTGGGCTGGTTTTGGGATGCAGTAGGGGGAGGGAAGATTTTGAAGCTTGAGAAGTCCACATTGATACCATTAGGCTGCAGCATTCCCAAGTGGAATATGAGTTGCTGTTTCTGCAACCTTCGGGTAGCATCATTGTGGCACTGCAGGAGGCCCAGGATGGACATGTTGTGTGCGGAATGGGAGGGGGCATTGAAATGGTTCGCACCTGGGAGGTGCAGTTGTTTAGTGCGAACTGAGCCACAGAGAGAGTGGTCACTCTGGAAGGCAGATCAGGGTGGAGAGAGAAACATGTCTCTGGTGGTGTGTTCGGATTGCAGATTGCAGAAATGTCGGAGGGTGATGTGTTGGATCTGGTTAAGTGGACCGATCCCTCTACCATACCTACACTGGCTCTAAACCCCACCTCTTCCTCCGTTACATTGATGACTGTATCGGCACTGCCATTTGCTCCCATGAGGAGCTCGAACAGTTCATCCACTTTACCTTCCACCCCAACATTAAGTGCACCTGGACCATCTCTAATACCTCTCTCTCCTTCCTGGACCTCTCTGTCTCCATCTTCGGCAACCACCTAGAAACCGATATCCATTTCAAGCCCACCGTCTTCCACAGCTACAGGTGAATACACCTTCTCCCACGCACCTTCCTGCAAAAATGCCATCCCCTATTCCCAATTCCTTCGCCTCCACCGCATCTGCTCCCAGGATGAGGCATTCCACTCCTGTACATCTCAGATGTCATCGTTTTTCAAGAACTACAACTTTGCCCCCTCACTAGTCGAGAATGCTCTCGACCATGTCTCCTGCGTTTCCCGCAACTCATCCCTCACACCCCCTCCCTGCAATAAAAAAAAGCCAAAAGAGAATCCCCCTCATCTTCACGTACCAGCCTACCAACCTTCGGATCCAATGCATCATCCTCTGACACTTCCGCCATCTGCAATCTGACCCCACTACCAAAGACATTTTTCCCTCCCCACCCTTGTCTGCCTTCCAGAGGGCCACTCTCTCCATGATTCCCTTGTCCGTTTCACACTCCCCTGCAGTGTCACCACGCCCGGTGCTTTTCCCTGCAACTGCAGGAAGTGCTACATCTGCCCCCAAACCTCCCCCCTCACCCCCATCCCAGGCCCCAAGAAGACTTTCCACATCAAGCAGATATTCACCAACTCATTCCTCTTTGGAACCCTGCAGCCTAATGGTATCAATGTTGACTTCACAAGCTTCAAAATCTCCCCTGCCCATTCCGCATCCGAAAACCAGGCCAGCTGGTCCCCGCCTCCCTAACTTGTCCTTCCACCTATCCCCTCCTCCCACCTCAAGCCCCACACCCATCTCTTACCTACTAACCTCATCCCGCCCACTTGATCTGTCCGTCCTCCCTGGACTGACCTATCGCCTCCGTACCTCCCCACCTACACTCACCTTTACCGGCTCCATCCCCGCCTCTTTGACTGGTCTGTCTCCTCTCCACCTATCTTCTCCTCTATCCATCTTCTATCCTCCTCCCCCTTTCTCCCTATTTATTTCAGAAATTCTCCTCCCCCTCCCCCATTTCTGAAGAAGGGCCTAGGCCCGAAACGTCAGCTTTCCTGCTCCTATGATCTGCTTGGCCTACTATGTTCACCGAGCTCCACACCTTGTTATCTTAGTGTTGCTCATTTCATTTTTATGTACATTGGTAGATTTTCTCATTTACCACCGTGAAAGGATACGTGCCAATTTGCTTTAGAGTGCACATCCATACATATGGAAATGGCATAGTTGCAACACAGAAAATATTACTGTCCATTCTGGGTGTAAATATTGCCTTAAAATATTTGAAAATGTTGTCGGAGGTGGCAAAGCTTATTTACGAAATAATTGAAATGGACTTGCGTTAAGCATTAGAACTATGTTCTTCATTGCTCAGGGGCTTATTTTAAGGCATTAAAAAAAACTGCAGATGCTGGAATCCAAGGTAGACAAACAGGAGGCTGGAAGAACACAGCAAGCCAGGCAGCATCTGGAGGAAATGAGCAGTCAACATTTCGGGTATAACCCTTCTTCAAGACTGGATGTGTGGGTGTGTGGAGCTGCAGATAAGGAGGGTCGGGGGTTGGGGGTGTTAGTGGAGATGGAGGTGGAATGGCAGTGATAGGTGGACACTGATAGAAGGTATGACCTGGTGGGTTGATGGGAGGGATGAATCGGTTGATGGTTGAAAGGGAGGGTCAGAAGGTGGAAGGAAGAAAGGAGGTGGGGCTGGAAGGGGAACTGGAGGATGGGTCGTATGGTTATTTGAAATTGGAGAACTCAATGTTGAGTCCTCCTGGCTGGAGAGTGCCCAGGCGGAAGATAAGGTGTTGTTCTTCAGAATTGCATTGCGAGTCACTGCGACCTGGAGAAGGACGAGGACGGACATGTCAGAGGGGGAGTCGGGCGGTGAATTGAAATGGGCGGTGACCCAGAGGTTAATTTGGCCATTGCGGGCCAGGTGAAGATGCTTAGCAAAATGGTCATGAAGTCTACGTTTGGTTTCACTGACGTAGAGAAATCCACATCGGGAGCACCAGATGTAATAGACTAGGTTGGAGGAGATACAGGTGAAGCTTTGTGTCATTTGGAAGGGCTATTTATGGCCTTGACTGGAGGTGAGGGAGGTAGGGTGTGGACAGGTATTGCATCTTTTATGGTTACTAGGGAAGGTACTGGGCAGGTTGGAAGCTTGGTGGGGTGTGTGACACGGACTAAGACGTGACGAACGGAGGGGCCCTTGCAGAAGGCAAAGGTGGGGGGGAGTGGAATATGTTCTGGGTGGTAGGGTCTAATTGGAGTTGGCAGAAGTTTTTGAGGATGATATGTTGGATGCAGAGGTTGGTGGGGTGGAAAGTGAGGACAAGGGAGACCCTATCTATTATGTTTCGAGGGGGGTTGGTTAAGAGCTGTGGAGCAGGGAATGGAGGAGGCAGGGTGGAGGGCTGTCTGGATGACAGAGGAGGGGAAAAGTCTGTTGTTTGAAAAAGGCGGACATCCGGGTTGCTTGAGAGTGGAACGTCTGCTCGTCAGACGTCTGAAATGTCAGTCTGTAAACTTGCCTGAAATGGAAACAGAGAGGTCAAGAAAGGTGAAGGAGGTGTCTGAGATAGACCAAGTGTTTTGAGGGTGGAGTGGAAGTTGTTAACGAAGTCGATGAACTACTCCAGTTCAGCTTGGTTGCAGGATGCAGCACCGATGCAGTCATCGATGTAACAGCAGAAGAGTTGGGAAACGGCACCGGAGTACATACTGAAGAGTGACTGTTCGACATAACCTACAAACAGGCATGCATAGCTGGGGCACATGCAAGCGCCCATGGCAACCCTCTGGATTTGGAGAAAGTAAGAAGAATTGAAGGAAAAGTTATTGAGGGTGAGGACTAGTTCGGCAAGGCAGAGGAGGGTATTAGTGGGGGTTGCGCTGGATGGGTCGTCGGAGAGGGAGAAACTGAGGGCCGGAAAGTGGAGTCTTTATTATAAGGCATTTTAATTTCAGTGAATCTGACAGGCTATGTTATTGTCATGCAGCATAATATCTGAGTTTTAGGTAGCAGAACAACAGATGGGGATATGACTAAGTAGAGCACTCATACTATTATCTATTAAGCTGTTAATACTGTTAAAAATTAAGTTTACCATCCTCCTTCAGAGCAATTGAATGCATAACACCAGAGGACCATTGAGTGGTTAGCTGTGGAATATGAACCTCCTGGGCTGCACGTACCAACACTTGACATACTGATGTGCACACAGACACAAGTGTGCAAACACAGCCTCTGAGGGGGAGAGGTTGGAGTTGGTGGGGGAGGTGGAGAAATCAAGGCAATCGATATTGGTTTGGCAGTTAACAATAAACAGGCCCAGGGCACGTAAGAGGCCAGCAGGGGATGCCCTCAGGTTGATCAGATAAAAATCTCCTCTTTTACCTGGTTACATGAAACCCAAATGGAATAAATTTGGGAAGTTTCAGTGGAATTCGTAGTGGGAATGGATTAACAGTGTAGAGGTTAGGTACTTAAAAAAGAGGCAACAATTGATTAACAATAGTCAGCATGGCATTGTGTATGGGAAACTGTATCTCACAAACTTGAGTTTTTTGCATACATAACCAAAAAGATTGACGAGAACAGAGTAGTAGACGCTTTCTACATGGACTTTAAAGCCTTTGACAAGATTCCGTGTGGTAGACTAATGTTAGATCACATAGGATTCAGGAAGAGCTTGCCAACTGGATACAAAATTGGCTTGATGGTAGGAGACAGATGATAGTGGGCGAGTGTTGTTTCTCGAACTGGAGGCCTGTGACCAGTGGTGTTCCTGCTAGGTCGACTTTTGTTTGTCGTTTATGTAAATGATTTGGATGAGAATTTGGGAGGTATCATTAGTAAGTTTGTGGATGACACCCATGTTGGTCGTATAGTGGATGGTGAAGAAAGTTATCTAAGATTAAAAAGGAATCTTGATCAATTGGGCCAATGGGGCCCAATGAGGAGTGGCAGATGGAGTTTAATTTGAATAAATACGAGGTATTGAATTTTGGTAAAACAAACAAGGGCAGTCTGATACAGTTAATATTAGGTTTTGAGTAGTGTTGTTGAACAGAGAGACCTATGGGTTCAGGTATATAATTCTTTGAAAGTTGCATCACAGGTAGATATTTTTAAGGGTCATATTTTTAATGGACCTGAGGAGCAACATTTTCAGACAAAGTGTGGTTAATATGCCAAAGCAAGCGGTAGATGCAACATTAAAAAGTCATTTGGATAAGTACAGAAATAGGAAAGGTTTAGTCGATATTGGCCAAATGCTGGCTAGTGGCACTAGTTTAATTTGGGAAACTTGGTCAGCGTGGATGAGTTGGACTGAAGGGTCTGTTTCCGTACTGTGTGACTGTATGACTCCATGCTTTATTGTGTAGCTGACTCAAATGGCTGAACTGGTTGATACTGATTGTAGTAACAAATGTTGGGCGACTGTGAAGTTTTGCATTGTTTGCCAAAAATAGAATTTGTGTCTAAAGTTTGGAGTGTATGGTAAGTCCGTAATATCGGTTTGAGAAAGTGAGGAGCACTTACCTTGTTGAAATCCAAAATGTTCTTTGAACACCCTGCCTTCTGCAGCACAGCTAGCACTATCCATTTCCTGCCACACTAATTAACCAGCCTCTATTATAAGGCATTTTAATTTCAGTGAAGCTGACAGGCTATGTTATTGTCATGCAGCATAATATCTGAGTTTTAGGTAGCAGAACGGCAGATGGGGATATGACTAAGTAGAGCACTCATACTATTTATCTATTAAGCTGTTAATACTGTTAAAAATTAAGTTTACCATCCTCCTTCAAAGCAGTTGAATGCATAACACCAGAGGACCATTGAGTGGTTAGCTGTGGAATATGAACCTCCTGGGCTGCACATACCGACACACTTAACACACTGATGTGCACACAGACACAAGTGTGCAAACACACACACATACACACAAAAGAGCTGCTTAAGAATGTGGCTTATGTGTTAGGCTACAGACTGCATCATGTCAGGAGTTTAACAGAAGGAGTTTTGGGAATAAGCTACATTAATCTATTATAAATTCTTAGTCATATTGCACAACCTATGCTTTTGGTATTGTAAGCTGCTCATTTACATATGTTTTTTCTTCACTTAGTCAAATCCTGAGTGGGAAATTTTCCGTCTCTGAATTGACAGTCATATAATGAGGATCTTTTCTGAATTTCAAGGCAGTTACTGTAAAATAGGATTACTATTAGCCTTGAGCTGTGCAAATTAGAGTTTACAGTGGCAGCTCTCTTGGAGAATGCGCCAATTAAGAGGTGCCTGATATAGCATATTTTAAAATTCTGTCACAAGATGCAAGAGTCACTGACTGAGCCAGCATTTATTGCCCATCCCTAGTTGTCCTAGCAAAGCTGTTGGTGAGCTGCCTTCTTGAGCTGCCACTATCCATTTGGTGAAGGTACACCCACAATGCAGTTAAGGAGGGAGTTCCAGCATTTTGATCTAGAATCAAGAGACCCACCTACTGAAGAAATAATGATTCTTTTTAAAAAGCTTAAATCATAACACCAAGTTGATGAGAACTAAGAAGCAGTTACTCTTAGATTATCTTCTTGAAAGAAGAAAGACTAACAGGGAAAGTGTGATATTCTTCACATACAAGAGTAATCATGATTTTCATGTAACACAATGTTGTGCTATGTGTATTGGATTACACTGTACCACTGTTCCACTATAGCCAACCAGCTCTGCTGATAAACACAGCAGCCTGCTGTGTCCACTCTGCAGGCCAGGGAGACCAAAGGATTGATGTGCACTGTTAACTAATTTTGTGTCTTGTCTTAAGTTGAACAAGAATTGGAATTTTATGGTCTTGTCAGCTTGACAACTCGATCAATTCCACTTTTACACATATTTATGCTTACTTTTTAAAATCCTAAAGGACACAACTTCTCTAGAAGGATATCTTACCTCTCCGAATAACCTTTAAATGTCTGAAGCCCACCAGTTGTGGTGTGGATGTTCCATTAATGAACGTTGCCTCCATATTATACTGAATTTGTTAATGGGAAAGAAATGGTGGTACTGTTGCCTCAAAACACCAGGAACCCACATTCAATTCTAGTCTCGGGCAAATGGCTTTGTGGAGTTTGCACATTCTCCCTGTGTCTGTGTGGTTTCCTCTGGGAGCTCCAGTTTCCTCCACAGTTCAAAGATGTGCAGGTTAGGTGCATTGTCCATGCTAAATTGCCCATAGTGTCCGGGGATGTTCAGGCTAGGTGGGTTAACCATGGGAAACACAGGATTACAAGGACAGGGTAAGGAGGTCAGTCTGGGTGGGATGCTGTTCGGAGGAGTGTTGTGGACTTGCTAGGGTGAATGACCTGTTTCCATACTGTAGGGATTCTGTGAAAACATGTCAACACAATAATTGACCTTCAACATATTGTCCTTAGCAAAGCTTAGCCTATAAAACCTAAGTCTCCAGAGGTGCGTAAGGAACGACAAGGGGTTCCCCTGATAACAATTTATTTTCCCCCATACATTACTTTTAGTCAATTACGGTTTTTA
This sequence comes from Stegostoma tigrinum, assembly GCF_030684315.1. Taxonomy (NCBI): domain Eukaryota; kingdom Metazoa; phylum Chordata; class Chondrichthyes; order Orectolobiformes; family Stegostomatidae; genus Stegostoma; species Stegostoma tigrinum. The sequence continues at coordinate 35,352,084 of NC_081382.1, forward strand.
AGTTGAAAAGAACGTCTTGAATAAATTAAACCAAATTGTGAATGTTTCTTAATAGGGAGCCATATCCTGCAGATCCCAAGAGTGCGAGCTGATGATGCCGGGAGATATACATGCCGAGCTGTCAATGAGGTTGGAGAGGACCAACTGCACTATGAGCTTGTCGTCCTGAGTGAGTAACTATGTACAACTGTCAGACAATTATCCTTGTGAGCAGAAGGCTTTGGGATTGTGTTTTCAATAATTCAGTGATATGGTCTTAGACTGCTTTCATTGTACTTGATAACTTAACCAGGAGGTATTGTCCACTTTGAGCTCTGTTTCCTTTCTGTACGTTTTCCCTCCTTTGATTATGGTTTGCGATAGAGCATTGCTTAAAGATTCCTATCTTTCTTTATGTGAAGTTCCTATTTGTGTAATATAGAACATAGAACAATACAGTGCAGAACAAGCCCTTCGGCCCTCAATGTTGCACCGACCTGTGAACTAATCTAAGCCCCTCCCCCTACGCTATCCCATCATCATCCATATGCTTATCCAAGGGCTGTTTAAATGCCCTTAATGTGGCTGAGTTAACTACAGTGGCAGGCAGGGCATTCCACACCCTTACCACTCTTTGAGTAAAGAACCTGCCTCTGACATCTGTCTTAAATCTATCACCCCTCAATTTGTAGCTATGCCTCCTTGTACAAGCTGAAGTCACCATTCTCGGAAAAAGACTCTCACTGTCCACCCTATCTAATCCTCTGATCATCTTGTATGTCTCTATTAAATCCCCTCTTAGCCTCCTTCTCTCCAATGAGAACAGAACCAAGACCCTCAGCCTTTCTTCATATGGCCTGCGCTCCAGACCAGGCAATATCCTGGCAAATCTCCTCTGCGCCTTTTCCAATGCTTCCACATCCTTCCTGTAATGGGGCGACCAGAACTGCACGCAATATTCCAAATGAAGCCGCACTAGCGTTTTGTACAGTTGCAGCATGACATCAGGCTCCGGAACTCAATCCCTCTACCAATAAAACCTAACACACCATAAGCCTTCTTAACAGCACTATCAACCTGGGCGGCAACTTTCAGGAATCTATGTACATGGACACCAAGATATCTCTGCACATCCACACGACCAAGAATCTTTCCATTGACCCAGTATTCTGCCTTCCTATTATTCCTCGCAAAGTGCATCACCTCACATTTATCCGTATTAAACTCCATTTGCCACCTTTCAGCCGAGTTCTGCAGTTTATCCAAGTCTCCCTGCAACCTGAAACATTCTTCCACACTGTCCACCACTCCACCGACTTTAGTGTCATCTGCAAACTTACTAACCCAACCACTTATGCCTGCGTCCAAGTCATTTATAAAAATGACAAACAGCAGCGGTCCCAAAACAGATCCTTGAGTCACACCACTAGTGACCCAACTCCAGACTGAATATTTTCCATCAATCACCACTCGTTGCCTTCTTACAGAAAGCCGGTTTCTAATCCAATTTGCTAAATCTCCCTCAATCCCGTGCCTCTGTATTTTCTCCAACGGCCTACCATGTGGAACCTTATCAAAGGCTTTACTGAAGTCCATGTACACCACGCCAACTGCCCTTCCCTCATCCACATGCTTGGTCACCCTCTCAGAAAACTCAATGAGGTTTGTGAGACACGAATCCATGCTGACTATCTCCAATAAAATTGTTGCTTGCTCGATGATTATAAATCCTCTCTCTTATAATCTTTTCCAAAACATTTCCTACAACAGACGTAAGGCTCACAGGTCTATAATTACCTGGGTCATCCCTACTGCCCTTCTTGAACAAGGGCAGAACATTTGCAATCCTCCAGTCCTCTGGTGCTCAACCTATAGACAATGAGGACTCAAAGATCAAGGCCAAAGTCTCCGCCACCTCCTCCCTAGCTTCCCAGACAATCCTCGGAAAAATCCCATCTGGCCCAGGGGATTTATCTACCTTCACACCTTTTAGAATTGATAACACCTCCTCCTTACTAAACTTAATCCTTTCAATTCTAGTAGCCTGTAACTCAGTCATCTTCTCTACAATATTCTCCTGTTCTTCAGTGAAAACAGATGAGAAATAATCATTTAGCACCTCTCCAATCTCCACAGGGTCCACACACAACTTCCCACTTCTGTCTTTGACTGGCCCTATTCCAACCCTAGTCATCCTCTTATTCCTCACATACCTATAGAAAGCTTTAGGGTTCTCCTTTATTCTACCTGCTAGTGTCTGCTCATGTCCCCTCCTTGCTCTTCTTAACTCTCTCTTAAAATCCTTCCCAGCTAATCTGTAACTCTCCATCGCCTCATCTGAACCATCTCGTTTCATCGTCACATAAGCCTCCCTCTTCTGCTTAACAAGAGATATAATTTCTTTAGTAAACCACGGTTCCCTTACCTTATCACTTCCTCCCTGCCTAACAGGGACATACCTATCAAGGACATGCAATATCTGTTCCTTAAACCAGCTCCACATTTTGTTTGTCCCCATCCCCTGCATTTTGCTAACCCATTCTATGCCTACTAAGTCTTGCCTAATCGCATTATAATTGCCCTTCCCCCATCTATAACTCTTGCCCTGTGGCATGTTCCTATCCCTTTCCATCGCTGAAGTAAACATAACCGAATTATGGTCACTCTCTCCAAAGTGCTCACCTACCACTAAATTAAACACCTGGCCTGGTTCATTACCAAGTACCAGATCCAGTGTGGCCTCCCCTCTTGTCGGCTCTTTGACATACTGTCAGGAAACCCTCCTGTACACATTGGACAAAAACTGATCCATCCAACGTACTAGAGTTATAGCATTTCCAGTCAATATATTACACAACATAATTTATAATTTAGCATTTAACATTTTCTTCACTTGTTTTCAAGTTTAAAGTGGTTTATTGACCCTCTTCTCTTTCCACTATGTATTTGGAGCATTTTAAAAATACTTCGCATGCTAATTTCTAGAGAGCAGGTTAAAGCCAGGGAAGAGGAGTAATGTTAGATAACAAAGTGTGGAGCTGGATGAACACAGTAGATGAACCCTTCGGTCTAGGCCCGAAACGTCAGCTTTTGTGCTCCTGAGATGCTGCTTGGCCTGCTGTGTTCATCCAGCTCCATACTTTGTTATCTTGGATTCTACAGCATCTGCAGTTCCCATTATCACTGATACAGGAGGAGTAATGTTCTTGGGATTAGTGATAACATGGTGTGAAGCTGGATGAACACAGCAGGCCAAGCAGCATCAGAGGAGCAGGAAAGTTGACGTTTCAGGTGGAGACCCTTCTTCAGAATTTTCTTGCTCCTCTGATGCTGTTTGGCCTGCTGTGTTCAACCAGCTTCACACCATGTTATCTTATATTCTCCAGCATCAGCAGTTCCTACTACTTCTTGGGATTCAGCTCTGTTTCAATCTATGAGGTTTACAAATGCTGTGTAAGATAGCTGTATCCTTACATCATTTTCACCTGGGTCAGGTCACAATCGCAGAACCGTTAAACTTCTCTGCATATTTGTTGCATTTGGGACATGCATCACAGGACAGCATTATGGAAAAAGTAGCAGAGATCTGGGGTAATGCGAGTTTTAAATGGATACATATTATTTTCATCTTTCAAGCACATCAGTGATCAATAATTCATTTCACTCATGTTAGCTATCACAGACCACACCCAAATACAAAGCAGACTATAAAGTAAGATTAGAAAAGTGGATAAGTCTAAGGATGAGGTCACTAAAACTTTATGGTTAGCTTGTGGTTCTGAAAGCCTTTGCATCAAAAAGATTGCAAACAGAGAGAGAGTACAAAGTTACTGGAGTCACCAATAGTAATTTTAACCTAACTTTCTTGCAGAAAAATGGTGGCATTGTTTGAAGACTGCATTCACAGCATGCCTACGTCTACTGTCCGTTGAATACATCGGACAGAATGTATATTTAACATTCTTTTCATTTTGTGAGAGACAAGCTTAGGATTGCTCTCAGTCAGTGGGAATAAAGACCTTTCTTTATTACTTGTTCTGAGTACTTGTGGATTAGTCACTACCCCATCAAGGCACTAGATGCACAGCACTGAGAGTCTTGTTTAAGAAGTGCACGATTCCCCTTTTTGAACAATATCAAATTTTGAAAAACAAACTTTCTGTGAGAGCTCCAATAGCCAATAAGAGCAGCTATGGCGATCACGTCTACTGACCTCAAGAGGTTGAAGACAATTATGTAAAATATGGCAGGAGACCAAGATCAATAAACCTAAATAAGTGGAAAAATACCACTAAGTCATCACTAAATATGATAATTAAAGAACTAGGTATGTCAGAAGTAGCCAACAGCATGCACCAGAAGGCTTCTGTATTTCCTGATTTGTTGCCCAGAGTGCTTCTGTCTCATTTTCATGTACCTCCTTGTTTTCTCAACTTAGTTTTTAAACTGATTCTTTTGTCACAACACTGCATTCTCTTGGAAATAGTACTGGTAACAAATTCCAAAAATCTTCAGTGTATAAGCAAAACCGAAACCACGGCAAGTGAAACAGTCCCAAATCAAGCAGCAAGTATAATTAATTCCTCAATACATAGAACAGTCGTAGTCTGCAGGAAACAAAGCCATAAGTGTCTGGAGAAACTCAGCAGGTCTGGCAGCATGTGGAGAGAAAGCAAAGTTAATGTTTCAAATCCAAGCTGAAGAAGGGCCACTGGACTCAAAACATTAACTCTGCTTTCTCTTCACAGCTGCTGCCAGACCTGCTGAGGTTCTTGAATGATTTCTGCTTTTGTTTCAGATTTCCAGCATTTCACTTTTATCCTCGTCCGCAGGGCAGCTGTAACAGTAGACTCATCTTTGAGTCAAAAACTTGACTGTTTAATCCAAGACCTAATCACATAACCCAGATAGGTGTGTCTTCAATTTTCCTTCTGACCTTCTGTCCCCACAAGCCCACTATCTTCAGATTCTTGCCCCATGTAACTTCATTTATTTCATAGAATCACAGAATTGTTAAAGCGCAGAAAGTCACTCTTCAGCCCATCATGTTGGTTCTGGCCCTCTGAATAAAAAATTCACTTAGTGCCATCCCCTCACATCTACCATGTAACTATCCACATTGTTCCTTTTCAAATAATCATCTTATTCCCTTTAAGTACTTCTATTCAACCAGTCTCCATCATATCCTGAGGCAATGCATACCTGACTTTAACCATTTGTAAGGAACTACTTTTTGCATGATTATTTTTAATGTAGATATAGCAGAAGTTTTCCTTGGTTTCAATTCTGCTGCCTTATACTTTTGTGCTTTAAAATGAAGTCAAGGTGTTTCAATTGAGCTAGCAGACCAGGAAAGCACTTCATATCTGTTCCTTTTGCTGATGTTACTTTGTCTGTGGTGCAGAAATCATGAGTTTGTGAACATATGAACAAAAAACAGGAGTAGGCCATTCACCCATCAGGCCTGCCTCGTAATTTAGTAAGAAACTTACAGATCTGATTGCAAGTGCACATCTACATTTCCACCTGGCACGCTAACTTTTGAACCCTTCATTCACTGAGAATTGATCCACCATTGCCTTAATGTTCAAAACTCTGCTTTCTCAGCGTTTACAGGAAGAGAGTTGCAAACATCATGACACTGTTTGAGAAAGACATTCACTTCATTTCTGTTTTAAATGAGTGATCCTTTATTTTTAAACAGTGAGCCTGAACAGTCGAGTCTCCAAAAAGAATAAACAGTCTGTCTACATCTACCCTATCAAGGCATCTCAGGTTCTTATTTGTTTCAATCAAGTCACCTCTTATTCTCCTGAACTCCAGTAGATGCAAGCCTAAGCTGTCCAACCATTCCTCATAAAACACGTTATTTTCAGATATAAGTCGGTGCACATTCTCAGAATAACTTCATGCAATTTATATCCTTTCTTAAATAAAGTGAGCAGTACTATAAACAGTACTCTGATGTGGCCTCACCAGTGCCCTGTATAACAGAAATGTAATCTTCCCATTTTTCTGTTCGATTGCCCTCACAATAAATGATGATAGTCTGTTAACTTTCGTAATGTCTTACATCTGTGTATTGGTCTTTTTGTGATTTGTGCACTGGGACACCCAGATCTTTCTGCATCTCAAAGTCTTGAAACCTCTCATCATTTGACAATCTGATTTTGAATCCTGCCAAAATGGACAATTTCATATTTCCCTGCATTATACTCTATTTGCCAGATATTTACCTACTCATGTAACCTTTCTATAATCGTTTATAGTTAACCTTTCTATATCCCTTTGTAGCCTCATTATGTCCTCCTCGCAACTAGCTTTCGTGTCATCAGCAAATTTGGCAACCATACCTTCCACCTCTTTATACAAATCATTTATATAAAATGTGAACAGTTGGGATCCCTTTGCATACGTTCATTCTTATTTGTCTTTTTATAGTCCCTCCATTTATTCATTCAGAAGGTGCAGATTTTGGGGAAGAGTTGGTATCAACTGTTAACAAAACAGTTCAACTGCATTGTGAAGCTTCAGGGAATCCTTCACCTTCCATATCTTGGCTCAGAGACAGCCTACCCATTGCAACAGACTATAGACACCAACTTCTGGATAATGGCAGCCTTCTGCAGGTGAGAGCTCAATGGTAATTGGACAACAATGTATCAGATTACCCCTGTTTGAATCAGATCTTTAGACTATACTCCAGCTGTGCAGAAACTCAGTCCCTATTTTGCATTGTGTCAGGCTTCAGATTGAACCTCAGTCATGTGCTGCTTGTTGTCCTTTCCCTGTAGATTCACATGGTGCAGACATCTGATGCAGCTGGCTATGTTTGTCTAGCAGAAAATCCAGCAGGAAGCACAGAGAAGCTTTTCAACCTTCATGTTCAAGGTAATGACCTCTGCTGCATTTTAAGGACCCAATATACGTCTTGTACTTCATTACGACACTAAATACTTGAAGTAATGTAGTGTCTTTAACATAGAAAATGCTTCAAGCCATTTCATTGAAGCGTAGAGAACAGATCATGCCAAAATGTCAAAATAGAACAGTTCATGTGTGGATTTATTGTAATTGTACTTAATTAGATTCTCTGACTTAGTCAGAGCTTCCCACTGCAATAGAGTGGACCCAAGTGTTTGGAGCAGAATGGATCAGTTCTCCTGTTACATGGAAAGCAAATTCATTTGCTGGATATCTTTTATCACTTTCAGCCATCCTCCTTTCTAGTTTCTACTCGCCAACAGTTTCTTATTATTTCTTTCTCATAATACAACTCAGGGATACCCCCTTTTAAGCATTCCCTTCTTGTTCCTTCAAATGTGTTTCTGTATCTTTACGTACATAGATCAACGTTGATTGCACTGCCTCTTCCAAACTTAGTCTGTTGCTGCCTTTCTGAAAAAAAGGTCGACATTAAAGAAAGAAAATTAAAATACAGAATTCTAATTTTACGTTAATGTTTATGTTACTGAACAAATCTATCCGGAAGGTGAAGGAAGAAATCCTAAAGTTACAAAATATTTGACATTGCAGCTTAGTTTTAGTGCTGAGATTTTGAACAGAGATCAATCAGCATCAATTTACATCTGGTTCTGCTTTTTTCTTTGTACAGTGCCTCCCATGCTTTTGGGCCCCACGCCAGAAAATGTCAGTGTCGTGATGGATAATCCCATTTGGTTAACATGTGAATCCCGAGCAGTACCTTCTACAGACATCAAATGGTACAAAAATGGACAGTTGCTGCAATCCCACCCCGACATGCTGATCCTCCCAGGTGAGAAGTTGACTAGGAAAATGTGAGATCGAAATGCAAAACCACCTTTGACTTCTCCAGTGATGGCATCATCCAGAGTCCTCCATTGCCATTCATGATATATGAAAGACCCTGAAGCTGTTACACTTAAAGATGTTTTAAATCATAACAAATATAATCTTTGCTCATTCACCCTTGGATTAGATTGAAGCCTGCAGTGTATTCAAAATAAGAACTTACCCCATCCTTCAGTGAGTGAATGCACTGGACATTTTTAACCATGTAGACCAGCAAAGTGACTCATGCAGTTTCCAGTTTGTGACCATAGGACCACAAGATATAGGAGCAGAATAAAGCCATTTAGCCCATCGCATTTGCTCTGCCATTCAATCAGGGCTGATATGATTCTCAATCCCATTCTCCTGCCTTCTCTTTGTAATCTTTGATCCCCTTACTCATCATGAACCTATCTACCTCTGTCTTAAATTTACTTAATCCACAGCACTCTATGGTAGTGAGTACCATAGAGTCACCACCCTCTGGCGGAAGAAATGCCTCCTCATCTCCATTCTGAAGGATCGTCCCATCACTCTGAGGACTTATCCCTGGTCCCACTCTCTTCTAATCGTAGAAACATCTAATATACATGCAAGCCTGTCAGTGTCCTGTAAGTTTCAATCAGATCTCCCCTCCTCAACCTTCAAAACTCGCAGATGCCTCAGCTGCTCCCATATGACAAGGATTCATCCCCATGATCATTCTTGCAAACCTTGTCTAGATCCCAACCCAGCTTTTCTTAGATACAGGGCCCAAAACTGTTCACAGTGTTCCATATGCGGTCTGATCAGAGACATGCACAGCCTTAGTGATATTTCTCTGTTCTTGTTTTCTAGCCCTCTTGAAATGAATGCCAATATTGTATTTGCCTTCCTAACCTCCAAGTGAAGCTGAATGTTAACATTAATAGAATCGTGAATTAGAACTCCCAAGTTCGTTATGCTTCAGATCTCTAAAGCTTTACCCTTTTTAGAAAATGGCCTATGCCTCTACTCTTTGTACCAAAATATACAACCTCACACTTTTCCTCATTGTATTCCATTTGCCACTTTGCTCACTCACCTATCATATCCAATTCCTTCTGCAACTTACCACTTCCTCAACACCACCTGTCCCTCCACCGATCTTTATGGCATCTGCAATTTTAGCAATTATGCCCGCGATTCTTTCATCCAGATCGCTAGCATGTAACGTGAATAGTTGTGGACCCAACAATATCCCCTGCTGAACTCCACTAGTCATGAACCACCATCCTGAAAAACTCCTTTATCCATACTCTCTGCCTTCTGCCATTTAGCCATTTCTCTAGTCATGCTGGTACCTTTCCCCTAACACCATGGGCTCTTATCTTCTATAGAAGCCTCCTACGTTGTCAAGTCCTTTTAGAAATCCAAATAGATTACATGCACTGACTCTCCTTTGTCTAACTTGCTCGTTACCTTCTCAAAGAATTCCAATAGATTTATCAGGCATGACCTCCTCTTGATGAAGCCATACTGACAACACTCTATTTTACCATGCACTTGCAAATACCCTGAAATCTAATTCTTAGTAATAGACTCTAAAATCTTACCAATGACTGAGGTCAGGCTGACCAGCTTGTAGCTTCCTGGCTACTGCCATTCTTCTTAATGAGGGGTGTCCCGTTAGCCATTTTCCAATCCTTTGGGACCCTCCCTGACTCCAGTGATCCCAGAAAGATCACCACCAATTCCTCTACAATCTCCTCAGCTATCTACTTCAGAACTCTGAGGTGTACTCCATTTGGTCTGGGCAATTTATCCGTTTTCAGACTTTTCAGCTTCCCCAGCAACTTATCCCTGGTAATGGCCACTACATTCACCTCTCGTGCCTGACTGTCTTGAAGTTCTGATATGTGGCTGGTGTCTTCCACTGTAAAAACCAATGCAAAGTATCTATTCAGTTCCTCTATCGTTTCTTTGTTTCCCATAACTGCTTCTCCAGCCTCATATTCCAGTGGTCCAGTGTCCACTCTTGCCTCTCTCTTACCTTTCAGATGGCTAAAAAACAGCTGCTGCAAATATCTTTTGACATTATTAGGTGGCTTACTTTCATGTTTCATCTTCTCCCACCTTATTGTTTTTTAAGTTTTATTTAGTGCCAAGATAATGGAGTTCAATCAGATTCCAGTCAGGGAATTAGCAAGAAGGGAAGCAATTTCCAGATTCTTGTTAGCAGTTTGCATTCTGGAAAATGCAAGTGTGATTACAAATCCACTAATTAGAACCAGCTGTAGGCCATTCAGGCCCACAGTGTGGTATCTAGGTGAAGTCAGAATTGGATTGGTTACATGGTTCACAAGTTTGAATCCTATTAATGCCTGATGCTTTCGTATTCTGGTTGGATTAAGTAACAGTGACAGATCAGTATCCATGGAACCTTAATACAAGATCATGCCTTGAAAAGGTGACAGAAAGAATATTCCCTCTAAGTATTAGTATTTTAAAGCTACAGGATTCCAACATTATTTGTTGAAGCATGGAATTTCATGGAAGCTCAGAATATATGAGACTTGCTGGATCCACGGAAGGAAGATGTAGTGGCTGAACTCCATCTAAAAGAGTTCTTGATTAACCTAAAGAGAACAGCTTGGTGTCTGTTGCTCTGCTGTTTGTAGTGCAGTCCTCAACAGAACAAATCACTCCATATTTATTTTAAATATTTGTTTGGATTATGGTCGAATAATCTCTGACCTGATCTCATTTCTGTTCCAGCTGGCCATATCCTTCACATTCCCAGAGCAAAGACAGAAGATAATGGCAACTATGTTTGTATTGCCACCAATGCAGCAGGGAGAGATGTGAAGGACATTCACCTCCATGTGTATGGTGAGTATCAAAACCCACTCATTGTATGTTAGTCAGGAAAATATTGGAGAAAATATATAAAAGGCATGTTCTCAACAAACCAATGAGCATACAGATAGAGGTGGAGTAGGCAATCTTTGTGATGGAGAGGAATATGAAGTTGTAGTCTCAGCTTGGGATTGAATGTGATGTTAAGTCTGCAGATAGCTTGTTCAGCCTGAGAAAGTGTCCAAAGAGGTGCTTGAAATGAATGTGTACTTGGGTTTGGACTTGTGACTGGGTTCAAAAATGATGGCTTCTGTCTCCTCAGTGTATACCTGGAATTGCATACTTGTGGAAGCTGACCTCATGTCTGTTGATTCAGATAAGAAAGAAAATGTAGTCAAAGGTGATTATTTGGGAGAACTTGGCAAAGCTGGGCAAGTTGAATCATTTTGAAATAGTCCAGCTGTTATCAAAAAGAGTGGGAGCAAAAAAGGACACAGCTGGACAACAGTGGACCAGTGTGGTGGAGGGTGAGCGTAGTTGACCGTGCCAAATGTGATGTAAACTTAACGTAAAGCATGCTGGTATGGAGAGACAGTAACACTGCATTTTAGTACTGAACAGTTCTCATACCTTTTAAATGTTGTTCATGAGTGATAAGTTAATGATTGTAGTGTATAAATTTATCATAAATTAATATTGTATTGATTTACTGGGAAGCATTGTGATTAGTTGAAAATATAACCTGACAGACTTTTGTAGTTCTTGTGCCATGAACAATTTAGAATATTACATTTGAATTGTGAGCCATTGCCTCCATTTACAGCAGCAGAAAGAACAGTATTCCTAGATATGCTAATCAATGTCTTTTGAATTTTGACCCCCATAGTCCCTCCCTCCATTAAACACCATGGTGACAGTTACTCTGAGGCCATCACAATCCGTGCTGGAGAGACAGCTACTCTCAGATGTGAATCAGAAGCAGTACCAGTCCCTACTGTTTTGTGGTATAAGAACGATCACCTTCTGGCCTTGGTAAATGGCACCCATATCCTATCTGATGGTCAAATACTCCAAATACAAGATGCTCAGGTAATACATATAGCTGGTATTTCAAAGACTGACAACAGTTTAACTTTGTAATTTGCTTGGGTGACAATAAGATGCTAGAGCAGAAGTAGGCTGTTTAGCTCATGAAGTTTGCTGCATCATTCAGGGCATCATTCATTGCTGATTTCATCATCCTCAACTCTACTGCCTTTTCCCCATAACCCTTGGTTTCTTTACTAATTAAAAATCTGTCTATTGTGACTAAAAATTTGGCAATAGTACATTGACTGACTTGCCTTGCTGGATCAAAATCCTAGAACTCCTTCCAATGGCATCATCGGTCAACTGCAGCAGTTCAAGAAGGCCCCCCACCATCACCTCCTCAAGGGCAATGAAGGATGGGCAATAAATTTAGCTGAAACAGCGATGCCCACATCCATGAATGAATAAAAGTATCCAAATCATTAACATGTAATATAAATAACTGCAGACTCATCACTGATGCCTATGGCACTCCATTAGTTGCAGATTGCCATCCTGAAAATGGCCCCTTAACTCAAATTTTTGTCTTCTATTAGTTAGCGACTTTTTTCTTTCCTTTCCTGACATCCAGATTCCTAATACAATGGGCTCTTATCTTACTATGCAGCCTTTGTACTGTTTGTCTCTGCAGCTGATGCTTGCTATGGCAAGAACCTTTTTGCATTATGGCTACCACATAGCTCCGGCTGGCCAGGAAACCTGCATTTACACCTGCATATTGTAAGGATTTACAGATTGATAATCAATCAATCATCTCGTGATGGGAAGGTGAAAAATGTGATTCATTTCCAACATGTTTGTTAAAATTCTTTTATATGGCTAGATTTAAAATGGTCTGGGAACCATGCATGCATACCTACACCCATAATTATTCCCCTACTTGCTCCTATCTGTGATTACGCAGCGTATCAATGTTCTAAAAGATTTTTGATTTGCAATGGACCTCCCACATCACCTGCACTGCGACACTACCTCCAAGAAGCTCAGTTTCTTTTTCTACACAAAGCACTTCTTATCCATCCTGAACAAGATATAAAAGAGATCTTATCATCCAATGTGTAACTGTTTTGCTTAGCTTTAACCTTCAGCTTCCTTCTCTCTACACCAAATCTCATGCTTCAGAATATTATTACAATTTAATTTTCTTTTTGATTTCCAAAGCATGAAATAACACACTGCTTTCTATTAGATATAACAAAGTGTGGAGCTGGAGGAACACAGCAGGCCAGGCAGCATCAGAGGAACAGGAAAGTTGACATTTTGGGTTGAGACCCTTCTTCAGAAATGGGGAGGGGTAGGGGAGCTCAGAAATAAATAGAGACAGGATGGGTGGCCTGGGGAAGGTAGGTTGGATGGTGACAGGTGAGTGCATGGAGGCAGTGGTAGGGATTGGTCCGTGAGGAGGAAGTGACAGATAGGTGGGAGAGAAGATGGACAGATTGTGTCAGGTCAAGGAGGAGGGGATGAGAGGGAGAGCTGGTCATGGGATGAAGCCAGGGGTGGGGAGATTTTGAAACCGGTAAAATCCACTTTTCGGCCATCGGGCTGTAGGCTCCCAAGGCGGAATGTGAGATGTTGCTCCTTCAGTTTGTGGATGGCATTATTGTGACATTGGAGGAGGCCCAGGATGTCACTCAGGGAGTGGGAAGGGGAGTTAAAATGTTTTGCACCCGGAAGGAGGTGTTGTTTGTCGTATACAGAGCTCAGATGCTCTACAAAATGGTCTCTGAGTCTCCGCTTGGTCTCACCGATGTAGAGGAGGCCACATTGGGGCAGTGGATGCAGTTGACCAAGTTGATGGATGTGCAGGTGAACCCATGTCTGATGTCGAAGGTTTGTTTTTTGCCTTGAATGGAGGTGAGGGGGGGAGGGGTAGGAGCAGGTGTACACTCCTGTGGTTGCAGGTAAAGATGCCAGGTGTGGTGGGGTTAGTGGGGAGTGTGGACAAGGAAGTTGCAGAGAGGGCGGTCCCTGCAAAAGGCAAATATGGGTGGGGAGGGAAATATATCTTTGGTTGTGAGGTCAGATTGTAGGTGGCAGAAGTCGCAGTACATTGGGTGCGGAGGTTGGTGGGGTGATATGTGAGGGCAGGGGGGGATTCTGTCTCTATTTTTGTTTAGTTGGGGGGAGGTGAGGTGAGGGCAGAGGTGTGGGAGACCCAAGAGATGTGTTTGAGGGCATTTTCAATCATCGGAGGGGGGACGTTATGGTCCTTGAAATAGGAGGACATCTGGGATGTGCGGGAGTGGAATGCCCCGTCTTGGGAGCAGATGTGGCAGAGGCGGAGGATTGGGAATAGGGGATCATATTCTTGCAGGAAGGTGGGTGAGAGGAGGTGTAGTCTAGGTAGCTGTGGGAATCAGTGGGTTTGAAATACATGTTGGCTACACGGCCGTCATCAGAGATGGAAACAGAAAGGTCCAGGAAGGAAAGGGACATATTGGAGAAGGTCCAGATGAATTTGAGGATGGGGTGAAAAGTGTTAGTAAAGTTGATGAACTGTTCAAGACCCTCGTGGGAGCACAAGGCAACGCAGACACAGTCATCCACGTAGCGGAGGAAAAGGTGGGGGATGGTGCCAGTGTAGCAGCGAAAGACGGACTGTTCCACATATCCTACAAAGAAGCAGGCATAGCTTGGGCCCATGAGGGTCTCCATGACCACCCCCTTAGTTTGGAGGAAGTGGGAAATGCATCTGCAGTTCTTGCTATCGCATTGCTTTCTGTTAGCTTGCGCACTGTTAATTTTTACTCCATGTGATTTTAGGTTACAGATTCTGGGCGCTATATGTGTAACGTTACCAACCTGGCTGGACACATGAAAAGGACCTTCAGGCTGAATGTGCACTGTAAGAATGAGGAGTATATCAGACTTCAGACAACTCTTTCTTGAGTATTTTTTCGTTGAACTTTTTTGGATCGCTGTTTTGGAAGGCCATAGTGCAAATCTTGCCTTCAGGAGATTCTGTGACTCGGGTAGAGCCCTTGGTTTAACGGATTGTACCTGCATATGGTCTTAAAGGACTTTTCTTACTGAGTGCTTTGATTCTGTTAAGACAGTGGTTCACCTATATGCTTTTCTTGAGGTTGCACTCAAATGTTGGAATTGGGTTTTCCAGACTGTTAACTTCCCGGGTAGAATTTTAATTCTCCCTGCTCACCAGGAATGGAGTAGTGAGCTATTAAAATGAATTGACACAAGTTGAGCATTTATAATAATGCTGCTGGTTTTCAGTAACATATGAGGTGTCAACTGAACTCAAGTGTCCTGCGATAATGGGAACTGCAGATGCTGGAGAATCCAAGATAATAAAGTGTGAAGCTGGATGAACACAGCAGGCCAAGCAGCATCTCAGGAGCACAAAAGCTGACGTTTTGGGCCTAGACCCTTCATCAGAGAGGGGGATGGGGTGAGGGTTCTGGAATAAATAGGGAGCAAGGGGAAAGCGGACCGAAGACGGAGAGAAAAGAAGAGAGGTGGAGAGGAGAGTATAGGTAGGGAGGGGATAGGTCAGTCCAGGGAAGACGGACAGGTCAAGGAGGTGGGATGAGGTTAGTAGATAGGAAATGGAGGTGCGGCTTGGGGTGGGAGGAAGGGATCGGTGAGAGGAAGAACAGGTTAGGGAGGCAGAGACAGGCTGGGCTGGTTTTGGGATGCAGTGGGGAGAGGGGAAGAACTGGGCTGGTTGTGTGGTGCAGTGTGGGGAGGGGACGAACTGGGCTGGTTTTGGGATGCGGTGGGGAAGGGGAGATTTTGAAGCTGGTGAAGTCCAC
This sequence comes from Stegostoma tigrinum, assembly GCF_030684315.1. Lineage (NCBI taxonomy): Eukaryota > Metazoa > Chordata > Chondrichthyes > Orectolobiformes > Stegostomatidae > Stegostoma > Stegostoma tigrinum. The sequence goes on from NC_081382.1 coordinate 35,367,554, forward strand.
ATTGATACCATTGGGCTGCAGGATTCCCAAGCGGAATATGAGTTGCTGTTCCTGCAACCTTTGGGTGGCATCATTGTGGCACTGCAGGAGGCCCATGATGGACATGTCATCTAAAGAATGGGAGGGGGAGTGGAAATGGTTCACGACTGGGAGGTGCAGTTGTTTAATGCGAACCGAGCGGAGGTGTTCTGCAAAGCGGTCCCCAAGCCTCTGCTTGGTTTCCCCAATGTAGAGGAAGCCACACCAGGTACAATGGATACAGTATACCACATTGACAGATGTGCAGCTGAACCTCTGCTTAATATGGAAAGTCATCTTGGGGCCTGGGATAGGGGTGAGGGAGGAGGTGTGGGGGCAAGTGTAGCATTTCCTGCGGTTGCAGGGGAAGGTGCCGGGTGTGGTGGGGTTGGAGGGCAGTGTGGAGCGAACAAGGGAGTCACGGAGAGAGTGGTCTCTCCGGAAACACACCACCCCACCAACCTCCGGATACAACACATCATCCTCCGACACTTCCGCCATCTACAATCCGACCCCACCACCCAAGACATTTTTCCATATCCCCACCCTTGTCTGCTTTCCAGAGAGACCACTCTCTCCGTGACTCCCTTGTTCGCTCCACACTGCCCTCCAACCCCACCACACCTGGCACCTTCCCCTGCAACTGCAGGAAATGCTACACTTGCCCCCACACCTCCTCCCTCACCCGTATCCCAGGTCCCAAGATGACTTTCCATATTATGCAGAGATTCAGCTGCACATCTGCCAATGTGGTATACTGTATCCATTGTACCCGGTGTGGCTTCCTCTACATTGGGGAAATCAAGCGGAGGCTTGGGGACCGCTTTGCAGAACACCTCCGCTCGGTTCACAATAAACAACTGCACCTCCCAGTCGCGAACCATTTCAACTCCCCCCTCCCATTCTTTAGATGACATGTCCATCATGGGCCTCCTGCAGTGCCACAATGATGCCACCCAAAGGTTGCAGAAACAGCAACTCATATTCCGCTTGGGAACCCTGCAGCCCAATGGTATCAATGTGGACTTCACCAGCTTCAAAATCTCCCCTTCCCCCACCACATCCCAAAACCAGCCCAGCTCATCCCCTCCCCCCACTGCACCACACAACCAGCCCAGTTCTTCCCCTCTCCCCACTGCATCCCAAAACCAGCCTAGCCTGTCTCTGCCTCCCTAACCTGTTCTTCCTATCACCCATCCCTTCCTCCCACCCCAAGCCGCACCTCCATTTCCTACCTACTAACCTCATCGCACCTCCTTGACCTGTCCATCTTCCCTGGACTGACCTATCCCCTCCCTACCTCCCCACCTATACTCTCCTCTCCACCTATCTTCTTTTCTCTCCATCTTCGGTCCGCCTCACCCTCTCTCCCTATTTAATCCAGAACCCTCTCCCCATCCCCCTCTCTGATGAAGGGTCTAGGCCCGAAACGTCAGCTTTTTGGCTCCTGAGATGCTGCTTGGCCTGCTGTGTTCATCCAGCTTCACACTTTATTATCAAGTGTCCTGCGATGTCATTTTAACAAAGATATGAGCAGGGAGAGTCATAGTGCTTTCCATTCGACTTTGAAGCAGGTCAGCAGGTGGTGTAAAATGTGAACTGTAATGGGACCATTAGCTGCAGGACTGTTCAATTTTCCATTCACAAAACTCCCCTAAAACTCTTTCTGTCATTTTCCTGGATGGCGGCAGGTGATATTTGATATGCTGTGAACTTCCCCTGTCTGCAGCCACTCTGTTCCCTCTTCCCTCCTGTAACAGGCAATGTAAAAATACTCTGAGGATCCTGAAGCACGTGGCAGCCCTTGCTTGGCCACTAACCCACCTAAAGTTCACCTTGGGCTTTTTTAAAATTTACTCACAAGATGGGGGCAGCTCTGGCTCGGCCCATCCCTAACTGCCCAGAGTGCAGTTAAGAGTCAACCTACATTGCTGTGGGGTCTGATGACGGGTCTAGGCCTGTAGTGTCAACCTTCCTGCTCCTATGATGCTGCTTGGCCTGCTGTGTTCATCCAGCTGTACACCTTGCTATCCCACATTGCTGTGGGTTTGGAGTCACATGCAGGCCAGACAAGGTAAAGGTTACAATTTTCCTTCCCTAAAGGATATTAGTGAACCAGATGGATTCTTTCCCCGACAATCGGCAATATTTTCATGGTCATCATTAGACCCTTAATTGCAGATTTTTTAAATTGAATTTAAATTCCATTATCTGTCATGATGGGATTCAGACTCGAGTCTCTCGATCATCGGCTGGCTTTCTGGATTAATAGTTTAATGATAATACCACTCAGTCATTGCCTCATCTTCTGTGGGACAGAAATCATAGCTTGGATTTTCAAAGGTTTACCAAGTTCAAATCCAGTGTAGGCCAGTTTTCAATTTTTTTTCTTTATTCATTAACGGGATGAGGGTGACGCTGGCTAGACAACATTCATTGCCATTCCCTAATTGTCCATCGGGCAGATCAGAGTCAACCACGTTGCTGTGGGTCTGGAGTCACATGTTGGCCAGACCAGGTAAGGATGGCAGTTTCCTTCCCTAAAGGACATCAGTTAACCAGATGGGTTTTTCCAACAATCAGTAATGGGTTCATGGCCATCAATAGTTTTTTAATTCCAGATATTTTATTGAATTCAAATTCTGCCATCTGCCATGATGGGATTTGAACCCGGGTCCCCAGAACAATATCTGGGTCTCTGGATTAACAGTCCAGTGAAAACACCATTAGGACATTACCTGCCCTGGAAGTGCTAAAAATCCCAGAAGTTGTCTTATGATCCCAGAGCCATCAAGACAGTTTTGAATTTTTAAAGGGCTGGTGGAGCAGAATGAGTGGGAAATATGCTTACCAAATGATAAATAGCCCCCTAAGCTCATTAAAATTGGAAAAAGCGGCACGTTGTTTACAGTCATTCTTTATTTTTATATCAATGTTTCTTCTTTTTTTTCAGCCCCACCAACTTTTGAAGAGCCTTTAGAGGAGGTTATAAATCAGACAGTTGGCAGTCCCTGTGTCCTATCATGCCAGGCATTGGGAGTTCCACCACCCACAATCACTTGGCTCAAAGATGGAGAACCATTAGGTAGGACTGGATGTGGTCAGTATGGTAACTGATATGGTTAAACTGTGGAACTCGCCATTTCAGGAAATGGTTGAAAGAAATAGTGTGGATGCTTTTGGAAGGAAACTAGATGACCACATAAGAGAGAATATAATAGAGTTGATGAAGGGCTGAGATGGGGTGAATGGAGTGGTTAAAGATTTGTATGGAATAAAAACATCAGTTCAGAAAAGTTATGCTGAAAGCACATTTATGTGGTATTTATTCTAGGTGATAATTAACTTCTGTTTTTTTAAAAAGTGAAATGTTGCTGAACGAGATGGCACATTACTTTCAATGAAGTCACACTCTTGGTATCTGTATAGACAAATTCTTAAAAGTACATGCAAGTAGATAAGAAGCGCAAGCTCCATCAGTCAGTAAGATCATAGATGATTACTCAGCGTTCTTGCCTACCACAATATCCTTTCGCCTATCATTTATCCAGAATCTATTCATTTTTGCCTTAAAAATATTTGAAGACTGCTTCCAGTGCCTTTTGAGGAAGAGACGCCCAAATCGGAATGTTACTGGGAATGAGGAACTTATGACAGGTTGAAACAATTAGAAATATTCTCCAGAGAACATGGGAAGGTGATGGCCTAATGGAATTCTCGCTAGACCATTAATCCAGAAACTCAGCTAATGTGCTGCCAACCTGGGTGGATTTTGAAATCAACAAAAAAAAATCCAGAATTAAAAATCTACTGATAACCATAAAATGATTGAGATAACAAGGTGCAGAGCTGGATAAACACAGCAGGCCAAGCAGCATCAGAGGAGCAGGAAGGCTGACGTTTCAGGCCTAGACCCTTCTTCAGAAATGGGGGAGGGGAAAGGGGTTCGAAAATAAATTGGGAGAGAGGGGAGGTGGATAGAAGATGGATAGAGGAGAAGATAGGTGGAGAGGAAACAGACAGGTCAAAGAGGCGGGGACGGAGCCAGTAGAGGTGAGTGTAGGTGGAAAGATGGGGGGTGGTGGAGGTGGGGGGCGATAGGTCAGTCCAAGGAGGACGGAAAGTTCAAGTGGGCGGGATGAGTTTAGTAGGTAGGAGACGGGGGGTGGTGCTTGGGATGGGAGGAGGGATAGGTGGGAGGAAGGACAGGTTAGGGAGGCAGGGGTGAGCTGGGCTGGTTTTGGGATGTGGTAGGAGGAGGGGAGATTTTGAAGCTTGTGAAGTCCGCATTGATACCATTGGGCTTCAGGGTTCCCAAGTGGAATATGAGTTGCTGTTCCTGCAACCTTCAGGTAGCATCATTGTGGCACTGCAGGAAGCCCAGGATGGACATGTCATCTGAGGAATGGGAGGGGGAGTTGAAATGGTTTGCGACTGGGAGGTGCTGTTGTTTAGTGCAAACCGAGCATGGGTGTTCTGCAAAGCAGTCCCCAAGCCTCCTCTTGGTTTCCCCGATGTAGAGAGGGCATGACGGGAACAACGGATTCAATATACCACATTGGCAGATGTGCAGGTGAACATCTGCTTGATGTGGAAAGCCTTGTTGGGGTCTGGGACGGGGCTGATGCCAGAGGTGTAGGAGCAAGAGTAGCACTTCCTGCGATTGCAGGGAAAAGTGCCAGGTGTGGTGGGGCTGGAAGGGAGTGAGGAGTGAACAGGGGAGTCCCGGAGAGAGTGGTCCCTCCAAAAAGCAGATAAGGATGGGGAGTGAAAAATGTCTTTGGTGTTGGGGTCGGATTGCAGATGGCAGAAGTGTCGGAGGATGATGCGTTGGATCTGGAGGTTGGTGGCGGTGGTACGTGAGGACAAGGGGGATTCTGTTTTGGTTGTTATTGCTGAGAGGGGGTGTGATACCCAATGGTATCAATGTGGACTTCACAAGCTTCAAAATCTCCCCTCCCATACCACATCCCAAAACCAGCCCAGCTTGTCTCCACCTCCCTAACCTGTCCTTCCTCCCACCTATCCCCCCTCCCACCCCAAGCACCACCCCCATCTCCTTCCTACTAACCTTATCCCACCCACTTGACCTTTCCATCCTCCCTGGACTGACCTATCCCCTCCCTACCTCTCCACCTATACTCACCTCTACAGGCTCCATCTCCGCCTCTTTGACCTGTCTGTTTCCTCTCCTCTCCAGCTGCTTGGCCTGCAGTGTTTATCCAGCTCTGCACCTTGTTATCTCAGATTCTCCAGCATCTGCTATCTCAGAGCCATAAAATCTGGCCTGCATGACTCCAGACACGCAACAATGTGATTAAGTCTCAACTGTCTTCTGAAGTGGTATACTAAGCCACTCAGTTGTATCAATATCTGTGAATTCTCAATAAAGAAATGACATCGGACAGACCACCTGGAATTAACCTACGCAAACACAACATTAAAAAAAAAGCCTGCCAACCTGTAAAGTCCTCCTTCTAATTGGGGGCTAGTGCCAAAACTGAAAGAGCAGTTTCACAGACTGATCAAACAATAGCTTGACAAAAAATCATACCCTACAGACAATGGCCCAGACACCACCATCACCATCCCTGGATATGTTGAGTCCATTCAGCAGGCAAGACTGAGTAGAGGTAGTGGCCCAATGGTATACAGTCAAGAGGGAGTTGCCCTGGGAATCCTCAACATTGACGCCAGATCCCGTGAAGTCTCATTGCTTCAGATTAAACACGGACAAGGAAACCTTCTACGAGCTATCACATACAATCCTCCCTTGCGATGAATCAGTACTCTTCCATATTGAATAACATTCGGAGGAAGCACTGAGGATGGCAAGGGCACAAAATATATTCTGGATGGGTGATTTAAATGTCCACCACCAAGAGTGGCTCACAACATCACTACTGATTGAGCTGGTCAGGTCCTAAAGGACTTGGTGGTCTGCGGCAGGTGTTGAGGGAACCAACAAGAGGGAATAATATATTTGACATCATCCTGGCCAATCTGCCACCAGCAGGATGCATCTGTCTGGGACAGATCTAACCTCTGCATTCCTGCCATGAGTGGTGGCAGACATTTAAACAACTCATTCAAGGAGGAGGCTCCAGCAATATCCCCATCCTGAAAGCTGGAGGACTCCATCACATCAGTGAGATAAAAAGCTAAAGCCATTGTAGTGATCTCCATCCAGATGTATGTAACCCAAGATGCACAGTAGCAACTCACCCAAGCTCCTTAACAGTACATTCCAAACCCACAAAAATTTCCATCTAGAAGCACAAGGAAAACATATAGATGGGAATGCCACCACCTGTAATTTCCCCTCCAAGCTACATACCATCCTGGAAATATTTCACTGCTCTTTCACTGCTGCTTTGTCAAAATTCTAGAATCCCCTCCCTAAGGGTATTGTGGGTCAAGTAGGCAGCTCACCAGCACCACCTTCTCAAGGGCAGCTAGGGATGGGTAGTAAATGCTGGCCAGCCAGTGATGCCCACATCCCATGAAAAATTAAACAAAAAAGTTGACCTCATGGAAATTTTCCAGATTATTAGATGCTTTGATAGAACTCTACAGTCTATTTGGAGTAGGTAGATCCACATTGCCATTAGGGGGGTGTTTCAGGGTTTTAACCATGTGACACAGAGGGACCGGTAATATCTTATCAGGTCAGGATTGTGATTAGCTTGAAGCTTGAACTTGCAGTGCTAGTAATCTGATGTACATATTGTCCTTCTTCTTGTAGACTGTAATGCTTGTGGATATGGAAGGCAATCTGTAAGGAGTCCTGGTGAATTTCTACAGGACATCTTATAGATGGTAAACACTTCTAATCCTGAGGCATTGGTGATGAAGGGAGTGAATGTTTGTGAATGTGGTGCCAAATTAGCTTTGCCCTGGATGGTGTTAGGCTTCTTGAATGTTGTTAGAGTTGCACTCATCCAGGCAAGTGCAGAGTATTCGATCACACTGGTGAATTCTGCCTTGAAGATGGTGGAAAGATTCTGGTGAGTCATAAGTTAAATTATTTGCTGCAGGATTCCTAGCCCCTGATCTGTTATGATCCCGGAGTGCTATTGTGCGAAGACAGCTTGTTTAACTTTGGGCAACTGGTATCTGACATTTGTTCTGGATTTGGGAAGGGACGGTAAGAGAGGAGACCGTGGCAAAGAGTAAGCTCCCTCCACACCACAAAAGTTAGCTCATTCTTTCACTGAATGTTGTCATTTTCAGAAACACTTTGGCAGAAAAGGTGGTGGAAGCTTATTCTGCAAATAATCTTGGAAAGGGAGTGGAAGGTGAGAAAGTCACAGAATTGTGGATAAAATAATAATAAAATGGTCATTGAACTGGGGCACAGGTCTTAGCACAGCCAGCATAAACAAAACACGGTGAATGGCACCCTTCATGTGATATAACGGTTCGCTCGCTGTTGTCCATAGTTGAGTAAACCTTGATGTAAAGTAAAAACACTTGCACTTATGTGTACCATACATTTCAATGTCTTTTAAAGACAATGAAGTACTTTTCAAAGTGTAGTCATTGTTGTCGTGCAAGTCTCTGACCTGCTTTTGTAGACAACGTATTTATATGGATGTCCAGCTTGGTTTCTGTTAACGCACAGGGTGTGAGAGGGTGTGAGATAGTGTGGGATTCAGTGACAGTAACGTCATTGGATGTCAACGAGATGGTTAGCTAATCTCTTTTAGTTGATAGTCATTGCCTAGCACTTGTTACTTGCAGAAATATTACTTTGCACAAAAATAAATCATAATAAAATTGTTTTAACAGACAATAGCAACAGCCAGGATTGGCATATCTTATCCAGTGGTAGTAGACTTCAAGCTATCCAGTTACAGATTTTCCACTCCGGGAATTACTCCTGCTTGGCAAGGAATTCTGAGGGAGAAGCTCACAAACATTTCTCACTCTTCATTCAAGGTAAGATGAACTTTCAACTTTTACTGATTTAGCTGATAACTATAAGGTAAAAATAACAGGAAGAAAGACTTGAATTTAAAAAGCACAGTTCATTTCTTATGACATCCTAAAGTATTTTAAAGCTAATGAGGTATATTTGAAATGTTGTTGCTGTTGTAATATGGGAAACACAGCAGCTAATTTGTGGACAGCAAGCTGTCACAATGGGCATCATGGCAAGTACCAGGGGAAAATGTCTTGTGCTGACAGGCAGAAGTGAAACTGCACAGTTTAGAAGTCCTTAGAATCTCTGAATTGTCGGATTTTAAACCTAAGGCTGAAGTTGATTAATTCTCTTTTTTTTTGTATCTGAAGCAGTCGCTTGAGTTATCTTGAGTTCTCTGTGAATGGTTGTTTTCCCAATTTGCTTTTTCACCTAGCACGGTTTATCTGAGATAATGAGAGAGCCAGGTGGGGAGGCAGAGAACAAGCCTTCTATACTGCTGATATGAATTCATGTTCCTTTTTCTTCTGTGCTGCTCAAACCTGTAGAAATGTTATTCCAAAGTCTAACTTCATTGCTAGTTAGCCAGTTTGGAAAAGCTATGAGCCTTTAACCTCTCAATGTATAAAAGTTTTATATACTTGTGAGGCAAACAGGAGATGCAAATTTTTTCTTGATTGATTTCCTCGCCTTCAATGTTTTTAGAAAAAATGGTTATTCAAGGCAGATGATTTAATTTATTACTTACAGGTTTCTTGCTGCTTGTCTCACTTTGTGGCCAGGTGATCAGTGCAGCCATTTTAGTCCATGTTTCTTCATTTTTAAAACTCATTTTAGTCCATGAACTGTCTCAAGTGTAACTATCAGATGATCTAAGTTAAAATGTGATTGTTCGTATTTACCGCTATCACAACAAGTGTCAGTCTAGATTTTGTTCTTCAGTCTTTAAAGTAAGAATTCAACTCATATTTTTTATTTAGTGGCACAAGTGCTACCCACTGAGTTATGACTGACTCTGTAGAAAACTGAGTTCTATGTTCTGGGGCCTATCAAGAGGAGTTTGAAATAAAGAGATGAAAAAAAACGGAGAATGTTGGAAATACACAGCAGGTTGCCAAATAAAAATGACAAGTTAAAGCTTTGGCTGTAAACTGTTCAGAATGTTTGAAGAATGCACAGCTAAAACATCAATGCAATCATCAAACTGTCTTTACTGTATTCACATCCACACAACATACTGCGTAGCCTGCTGTGTTTCCATTGCCCTGTACAATAATGGCACATTTTTGCCTGTTGCAATTCATTTTCATTTCTATGTCAATGATGTTTCCACACCACCTTTTTATAAAACTTTATGACAAATGAGTCATAATGACCGCTGAAACCAATCTCAGAAAACCGTCTCCTACTTACCCAAGTATCACCTCCATTTCTCTCACGACTTTGTTTGGGGTTGTCAGCTGATGTTGAAAAATACTTCCGAATCCTTCACTATATTACCACAGTTCTCTACACCTAAAAAATGCCTCATTCACTAAGCAATTTGGGACATCTTGTGGAGGTGATGGGTGCAGTATAATTGCAACTGTTCATTTTCTTTTACATGTGCAAAGACAGTATGTGAGCATGCTAAGGCGCTTAATCTGCATCTTGCCTATTTATAATCCGCAGGCCGTCTAATTTTCTCTTGGCCCCCGAATGTTAATCAGAATACACATTTTCCAAATAATGATTATGTTTATGAATTTTTTTGTTCATTTCATTTTATTCCTTTCTCAGTGCCACCGAGCATTCTTGGCTCAAACGTGCCCACTGAATATGATGCCATAGAGAATGAAGATGTGAAATTGGAATGTGTGGCTACAGGAGAACCAAAACCCATTTTAAAGTGGTTCAAAGATGGCCAACCATTAGAAACACTGACAAAAGCACACTTCAAGTGAGTGTGTATTTCTTTTTACGTCGTCACTGAAAGAGTATTTGCAGGACATGATTATATATTAAGTATAATTGGCATGTATGCTTCAGCATTTATAAGAATAAGAGGTGATCTCATTGAAATGTGTAAAATTATTTGAGGACGTGACGAGGTACTTGCTGAGAGGTTGTTTCCTTGGTTGGAGTGTTGGTCCTGAGGTTAAAGCTCAGTCCAATCCCCAAGTTCTTTATTGGCCTGCAAACTATTTTTACCCTTAGGTATTTATCCAGTCCCACTTTGAAAGCCACTGTTTTAATTTGCCTCTATCACACTCAGGTGAAACTTCCCAGATTCTAATCATTCACTGCATGTGAGAAAGCTTTTCCTTATATTTTTTGCCTTTGGTTCTTTTTCTGATTTTTTTTCCTTTATTCATTCATGGGATGAGAGTGTGGCTAGCTAGGCAGCATTTATTGCCCATTCCTAATTGCCCAGAGGGCAGCTAAGGGTCAACTACATTGAAGTGGGCCTGGAGTCACAGTTAGGCCAGACCAGGTAGGGATTCAAATTCAAATTCCACCATCTGCCATGGCAGGATTCAAACCTGGGTCCCCAGAACATAATCTGGATCTCTGGAATAGCAGTCTAACAATAATTCCACCAGGTCATCGCCTCCCCCTTCCCCTGATCACCATAAAGCACTGCCCCTTGGTTTCTGAGCATTCCACCAAATGTCTATCTATGCTGGTTGGAGTAAAACCCTTTGACTGAATTTCATGGACAATTGGAATTGATTTGGTTGATGGCACTAGGCCACATGATGAAACCTATTTCATTAGCCTCATGTGAGACTCAATGAAGGCAGTTGGTAATACGAAATATTGTTGTCTATTTGATCATGAAGTATTTGTTTTCTTCTCATTCTGTAGTTTAACCTCAGATGGTAGTTCCTTGGGTATAAAGGGAGTTTTGGTTTCAGACATGGGAAGATATACTTGTGTGGCATGGAATACTGCTGGAGAAGAAACAAAAATGTTCATACTCAATGTACTCGGTAAGTGAACATTCAAACTTTCAAGTGCCTACTGCTTATTCTCCATTGCAAAATTTATCAGTTGGAAGTCTGGATTTTGTTACCTCCATCTGTATCAGAATGGAGAAGGAAGAGTCTTAAAAATGGAGAGGTGGAATTACATTCCACCCTCATCCTGGTTTCCAGTATTTTAAGAGCTCAGTCAAGCATTTGCATTGAAGCCACTTGGCAATTGTATGAACTGGAACAGACTGAACAGATGACTAAATATTCATTTTGCAAGGTGAATACTCATCTAAAGCCCAAATGATTGACAGACTCAGCCAGATTGTGGATTATTTATACTGCTGCAAAGGGGACTGGTGCTCAAATTCTCTGACCATTTTATGATTTTGTAATAATTTTATTTAAAATGGCTTTTCAATGATTGTGAATTTATTTGGATAAGATAAAGAGGTGTTAAGTGAATAAAACATTTAATAATTGGAACTTTAATTTGCCATGTTTGATGGACAGTTTTATGATATTATAATGCGGAAAACTTGTTTCTAAGTAAATGGTGAATGCATAATTTTGTTCCTTTAATTTCATGAGCATTACAAAAATTTGCCTTCATTAAATGACTCATGAGTTCTAAGTTCATTGGTTATTTGGTGAGTGGATATTGAACTGTCTCCACAGAGGCCGGTATCCCATCACCGAGTCACCCTTTATTTACATATGGAAAGTCCTTGGCCCAGCTTCCTCAGAGCCAGCTGTCAGAGTGAACAGAACCTCTGACACTCCCATTTATATCTTTCAGCCAGGGCTCCCTGATTGGACCAGATTAACAGCCCTAATCAGGGAGTGCTTATTCTATGAGATGTACCTGGCTGTCCTCATTACAATGACTACAGATATGGAAGATGTAAGGGACAAGGAAGATATGGGGACCATGAAAGTGGCACAGGGAAATGAGCGGTATACAGGAGTGAGGGCTTTGGCACAGGGGGCCTAGCAATCATAAATATAACTGACCCAATGCTGCAGTAAAGGGATGTGGCCCTTCAAACTTGTCAGCTTTGTCATCCAGCTGTCTCCACTGCTGCCATGACCCTGCCTCCAGAAATGGAGAGCTCATCTTCAACCCATGTCTGCCCCCCCTAACATGGAAATAGGACAGATGAACTCTTCCAGTACACAGACAGGATTATGGCATTGAAAAAAGCCAGGATCCTAACATCTGTCTGAATCAGGAAAATCCAGACCAAACACTTCTCCAACGTATAAATGGGAATGTTAGGTAAGCCAGTTGTGTGGGATTTCCAACTCACCTATTTTTCTCAAAGTCAACATTTTCATTTCTGAACAATTGATTGTATTGTATTTTAACTTGCCGATTCTACTCATTGTTCGTGGTACATTACATGAAACAGTATAAATGGCAAGTCACTGTTGTAATGTAGCAAATGCAGCTCATGAACGTAGTTATGAAGAGCAGAGGTAGGCCATTTGGCCCTTCAAGCAAACTCCAGTATTCAAAATGTTCATGGTTGATCTGTTTATGCTCTGAATTCCACATTGCCATCTACTCCCGATAACTTTAGATTTTTGCTAGTCAAGAAAATCAATCTATCTCTCCCCTAAAGATAGCCAATGCTTCTGCCTTCAGCATCTTCTAAAGCAGAGAATTCCAAAGTCGGACAACCTTCTGAGAGAAGGGAAATTCCTAATTTTAAAATAGTGTCCCCTAATTCTGGACTCCCCAACACATGTAAACATCTTTTCAATATTCACCTTGTGAAGGCCATTCAAGTTATTGTAAATTGAATAAAGTCACCCTTCACTATTCTAATCTCCAGTGGAAACTAGCCCATTCTGTGTAACCTGTGCTTCTAAGACAACCCACTCATTTTGCATATTAATTCCAGACAGCAACCAATTTTGCACAGAACAAAATCCAAATGATAATAAAATGTTGGCTGAGGAGTTAACATTGGCCAGGAATACTTCAGTTCTGCACTGTAGCAAAAGCCTGGATAAGTGCTTATGTCTCCAGGCACCGACATGCTTTCTGTATAGATTTCCTGTTATTTCTTCATAAGTCCAAATTCAGTTTTTCATTTTCTGATGTCCTCAGTACCTCCGAATATCAGTGGGGTCTCCAGCAGTCCTGAGATCATCACAGCAGTGCCGAATGCAGCGGTTACACTTGAATGCAGAGCTGCTGGTACCCCTACCCCACAGCTCACCTGGTTAAAGGATGGATTACCACTTCCCATCTCATCCCATGTTAGGCTGCTATTGGCTGGCCACATCCTGAGGTAAATCCTTATATGAGTTGTGGCTGATAAATTGTCTTGAAGTCTTTGCGTCTGTGAAGTTGGTGTCTTTGTTTAAATATTTCTTCAGATTTTTACATATAGAGACAAGTTTTATATGAGATCTGTTCCTCAGGATTGCTCAGGTTCAGATTTCTGACACCGGAACCTACACATGTGTCGCTGTGAGTCAGGCAGGCGTGACAGAGCGGCATTACCACCTGCAAGTTCAAGGTGAGCAAAACTTTCCTGTGGAAAATTTGAGTTTAAATCTCCTGCCCTGTGCACTTCATGTTTCTTTTTTATTCATTTGTGGAATATGGCCATCACTGGAAAGGTCAGCACTTACCATTCATCCCTAACTGCCCTGGTGAATATGGTAGTGACTGTCATCTTGAACTGCTGCAGTTCCTGGGGTTTAGGGACATGCAAAGTTCTGTAAGGAAGGGGCTTCAGGATTTTAACCCAGCAGCAGTGAAGGAAGGGCAATGTATTGACAAATCAGGATGATGAGTGGCTTGGAGGGGAGCTTGCAGGTGGTAGTGTACCTAGCGATTAGCAAAACTGATCAACAAAGACAACTATCTAGCATCCGATCGCAACTTTTCCACAGCGATGTGAGTGAAACTTCACCTCTTGTAAAATAAGTAACCAAGAAAATTGATAACGGCAGAGTGGTAGACATTGTTTACTCGAACTTTAGTAAAGCCTTTGACAAGGTTCCATGTGTAACTAATTAGTGAAGTTAGATCACATTGGATTCAGCGTGAGCTTTCCATTTGGATACAAAATTGGCTTAATGGCAGGAGAAAGTAATGGTGGAGGGTTGTTTTTCGGACTGGAAGCCTGTGACCAGCTGTGTTCCACAGGGATCAGTGCTGGGTCCACTTTTGTTTGCCATGTATATAAATTGTTTAGATGGAATATAAAAGGCATATTTAGTAAGTTTGCAGATGACATCAAGTTTGATGGTATAGTGGATACTGAAGAAGGATATCTAAGATTAGAAATGGATCTCGATCATTTGGATCAGTAGGCTGAAGAGTGAAAGATGGAGTTTAATTTGGATAAATGTGAGGTATTGCATTTGGTAAAACACAGAAGGGTGGGACTGATACAATTAAAGGTAGGGCCTTGGGTAGTATTGTAGAACAGAGAGACCTGGTGTTTAGGTACATGATGACAGTCACTCTCACCTAACCTCTGATGTTCAGCTCCTTTGTCCACATTTGGACCAAAGCTATAACTAGATCAGGAACTCAGTGACTCTAGCATAAAGCAAACTGAACGACAGTGATCAAGTTATTCCTCTGGTGCTTGATAGGCACTGTTGATGTAGACCAATCTGGTGATAATAGGCTGGGTTGGATTTAAGAACATAAGCAATAGGTGCAGGAGTAGGTCATTCAGCCTTTCAGTCCTATTCTGCCATTCTGTGAGATGGTGGCAGATCTGCCCCAGGTCTCAACTCCTCTTTCATGCCCATTCCTCACAGCCGTTAACTCCTTATACTTCAAAAATCTATCTACCGTTTGTTAAATACTTGGAGCAATCTATCATTCATAACTCTGTGGGGTAGGGAACTGCAGGCATTTGCTACTTTTTGAAAGAAGAAATACCTTTGTATCTCCATTTTTAAATGAGTGCCTCTTGTTTTGTGTGCCCCAATTTGAGAGTTCCCCACTAGTGAAAACGTCTTCTCAACAACTAGTCTGTAAAAACCACTCAAAATCTTGTATGTTTAATAAAATCACCAGCTACTCTTCTAACCTCTAATGTTTAGCTGTTCTCAATAAGCCACCCACTTTGTCACAGGAATCAATGTGGTGAATCTCTTTTGAACTGCCTCCAATACCAATATACCTTTCCTAAACTTGAAAATCTAAATTGTACACAGTAGTCCAGGTGCAGGCTTATCAACACCCTATACAATTAGAACAAAACTCCGGTATATTTAAGCTCCAGTCCCTTAGTAGGAAAGCCAAAATTTAATTTGCCTTCCTGGTTACGTGCTGCATCCGCATGCTAACATTTTATTTTTCATGTACAAGAATAACTAGATCCTTCAGCACATTATGGAGTCTCTTTCCATTTAAATATTCACCTACCTTTTGATTTGTCCTCCAATTTGCTCTGCTTTTTGTACAAGTAATATATATGGGTATTTTTCTACATTTTGGGTAGCTGCCAGTGTTATAGTTGTATTTGAGCAACTTGGTTAGTCGTGTGGCTCATTCTGGAGCACAAATCTTCAGTATTATTGCTGGAATGTTGTGAGAGCCCACTGTCTTTACAGTATCCAACATCTTCAGCCATTTCTTAAAATCACAATGAATTAATCATATTGGTCAATGTCTAGCACCTGTGATGCTGGGGACCTCAGGAGAATGTTATTCAATGTGGTAAACCACATTTCAACACTACTACTGACCATCTACTTGACTGGATTACTAGAGAATAGACTAAGAAGACAATCTGCTGTCCCATTCCAATGATAGACATAAGAACATGAATAAGGTTACAACACCTTTGAGCCCACTCCACCATTCAGTAAGATTATCACTGGTCTAATTGTGACCTCAAATCAACTTTGCTGCCTA
The DNA here is from genome assembly GCF_030684315.1 of Stegostoma tigrinum. Taxonomy (NCBI): domain Eukaryota; kingdom Metazoa; phylum Chordata; class Chondrichthyes; order Orectolobiformes; family Stegostomatidae; genus Stegostoma; species Stegostoma tigrinum. The sequence goes on from NC_081382.1 coordinate 35,383,347, forward strand.
CCCCTAGACACAGAATCCTTAACATCACCTTAACTCTGGATGGTCTTTTAAATGTTCACACATTCCCTTTATTGGAAAAGCTGGGGTAAGGGTGATGGCTCATTGTTCGGATCTCCATTAAGATACAACAAGAAGAAGCAAGGATAACAAGTAGTTGCAATTAAGTAACACTGAGATGAGTTTTAAAAGCCTGCAGTTTACAGAAATGTAAACTAAAAGGAGTTCGAACAGTTCATCCACTTCACCAACACCTTCCACCCCAATCTTCAGTTCACCTGGGCCATCTCCAGCACATCCCTCACCTTCCTGGATCTCACAGTCTCCATCTCAGGCAACCAGCTTGTAACTGATGTCCATTTCAAGCCCACCGACTCCCACAGCTACCTAGAATACACCTCCTCCCACCCACCCTCCTGCAAAAATTCCATCCCCTTTAACCCAATTCCTCCGCCTCCGCCGCATCTGCTCCCACGATAAGACATTCCACACCCGCGCATCCCAGATGTCCAAGTTCTTCAAGGACCGCAACTTTGATCGAGAACGCCCTTGACCACGTCTCCCACATTTCCCGCAACACATCCCTCACACCCCGCCCCCGCCACAACCGCCCCAAGAGGATCCCCCTCATTCTCACACACCACCCCACCAACCTCCGGATACAACGCATCATCCTCCGACACTTCCGCCATCTACAATCCGACCCCACCACCCAAGACATTTTTCCATCCCCACCCCTGTCTGCTTTCCGGAGAGACCACTCTCTCCGTGACTCCCTTGTTCGGTCCACACTGCCCTCCAACCCCACCACACCCGGCACCTTCCCCTGCACCCACAGGAAATGCTACACTTGCCCCCACACCTCCTCCTTCACTCCTATCCCAGGCCCCAAGATGACATTCCACATTAAGCAGAGGTTCACCTGCACAACTGCCAATGTGGTATACTGCATCCACTGTACCCGGTGTGGCTTCCTCTACATTGAAGAAACCAAGCAGAGGCTTGGGGACCGCTTTGCAGAACACCTCCGCTCAGTTCGCAACAAACAACTGCACCTCCCAGTCGCAAACCATTCCCACTCCCCCTCCCACTCTTTAGATGACATGTCCATCATGGGCCTCCTGCAGTGCCACAATGATGCCACCCGAAGGTTGCAGGAACAGCTACTCATATTCCGCTTGGGAACCCTGCAGCCTAATGGTATCAATGTGAACTTCTCGAGCTTCAAAATCTCCCCTTCCCCCACCGCATCCCTAAACCAGCCCAGTTCGTCCCCTCCCCCCACTGCACCACACAACCAGCCCAGCTCTTCGCCTCCACCCACTGCATCCCCAAACCAGTCCAACCTGTCTCTGCCTCCCTAACCTGTTCTTCCTCCCCCCCCAAGCCACACCTCCATCTCCTACCTACTAACCTCATCGCACCTTCTTGACCTGTCCGTCTTCCCTGGACTGACCTATCCCCTCCCTACCTCCCCACCTATACTCTCTCCACCTATCTCCTTTTCTCTCCATCTTTGGTCCGCCTCCCTCTCTCTCCCTATTTATTCCAGAACCCTCACCCCATCCCCCTCTCTGATGAAGGGTCTAGGCCCGAAACGTCAGCCTTTGTGCTCCTGAGATGCTGCTTGACCTGCTGTGTTCATCCAGCCTCACATTTTATTATCTTGGATTCTCCAGCATCTGCAGTTCCCATTATCTCTAAACTAAAATACTAGTGTTTCTCATTATTGAGTTTAGAGAACATTAACTTATGTGGTGTAGTGAAGAATAAATGGGAATAGAGACCAGTTAACATCAACCCTCAGGAGCAGCAATGAGAAAATGATCAGATGATCATTATTAATGATGTTAGCTGAGGGATAATTATTGGCCAGGATCTGCCCCACACTTTCAGTTCTGTAAGGGACTTTATTCATTCAGTTGAGAAGGCAGTTGGAGCCACAACATTGTAAAGAGTTCCTGGACTCTCCCTGCTTAATCGTTACTGGGCAAGGGGGCTGCAACAGGTTGTCTCTGGTCCTTAGGACTATCTGTCTCTGTGTCTTAAAGAAGATGTTGGTGCAGTGCTTGGAGCAGAAACAATTAGGGCCAAGGATAATATCAGACACTTTTACTGCAGGTTATGTTTGCGAGAGTAGTTCCAATGATGAGGAACATCAATTACATAGATTGCCGAAGTTGTTTTCCTTAAATAAAATAAGATTAAGAATGCATTTAATGGAGGTGATCAACATCATGAGGCACTGGATAGAGTAAAGCGGGGAAAAAACCTCACTATTTGGAAGAAGTGAAGATGAGAGGCCGCAGATTTAGGTAATTAACCAAGGAAGCAATGAAGTTTTGATGAGAACCTTACAAGTATTAGGTGGTTCAGTTCTCGAGTGTGCTGCCTGAGCGTGTGGTTGATGCAGGCTGAATTGAGGCATTCAAGAAAGAATTTGATTATGTAAAAATGAACAATATGCAGGATTACAGGGCTAAGGCAGGGTAGTGGCATATAGTGCAATGTTCATTTGGAGAGCTGGAATAGACATGACAGGCCAAGTGGCTTCCTTCTGTGCTATAACCGCTTTGTAATTCTATGTTCCCAAATCCCCTTCCCAGTTCCACCCAGATTTGACAATCCCAGAGACTCTGAGAAGATGATGGTCATTAGAGGAGCTTCTGTGTCTTTCACATGTGATGCTAGTGGAATCCCACCCCCTGTGTTATCCTGGTTAAAAGATGGTGAACTGCTGGTGCTCAATGACCTGATTCCCAAGAGTCATGAGAAGAAGCTGCAGTTATCATCTGTTGACATAAGTGACTCTGGATGGTATTCCTGCATTGCTGTGAATGAAGCAGGCAAGGCCACAAGACACTTCAACTTGGTCGTCGTGGGTGAGTGAAATGTGCTCATGAATTTGAAAATGGACAAAATCTCAAAAGGAAAATTATAATTTGATCCAATTGACAATCTGGAAACATATGTAGCTCTACTTGTCCCCTTTTCTCATTAGATCAACATGCATCCTTTCCTCATAAAGCATATTTCTCTCTCACCTTTGGTTTTGATCTCTTCTGATTAATCAACCAAGCCAGTGAGTGGCAGTGAATACCTATCTTCTATGTCTTTACTTGTGTCATTTCAAGTTATAAAAGTGATCAGAAAAGACAATTATACCCCATCCCAATTTTTCCATGCAATATGAAATGAAACTTTACTTCTTGTACAATAATTTAATAACATAGAAAAGAGGAGCAGACTGAAACTATGTCCTTCATTGTTGAACACATCAACCATACAGTATGACTATGTCTCCACATTTCCTCTCTCGTTTTAAATAATCAGAATGTGATGAGACACAGCAGAGGGAGTAACTCTCATTAAATCAATCCTCATGCAATTTCATACTCTAGAGGCAGCTGAGGCAGGGTGGGTAACATTCTCTCCTGTATCAGAAAATTCTAGCCTCAAGTCCCATTCTAGACTTGAATATAAAAATCAAAGCTGACACACCAGTGAAGTTTCAGAAAAAGGCTGCGCTGTTGAATGTGCTGTCTTTCAGGCATGGTATTAAACTGAGGGTCCATCTGCCCTTTCACATGAATATGAAAAATTTCACATCAACATTTCAAAGAAAAGTAGAGAAGTGTACCAACGTTGTCCTGATCTTTATCACTCAATCAACATCACAAAAGCAAGTGATTTGGACAAAGAAACAGAGAAAATAGGAACAGAAGTACACCATTCAACGTGATCCATCTCAGTACCCTGTTCCTGTTGCCACCCATTTTCCCTTGATCCTTTAGCACGAATAAGTATATCTGATTTTTCTTAGAAACAGTCAATATTTTGGCCTGAACAGCTTTCTGTGCCAGAGAATTCCACAGGCCCACCACTCTTTAGGTCAAGAGATATTGCTCATCTCAGTCCTAAATGACCTAATCGGTATCCTTCAATCATGACAGCTGGCTGTGGACACCCCGGTCATCGGGAACATCCTTCCTATGTTTACCCAGTCTAGTCCTGTTAGAATTTTATAGGTTTCTGTGAGATTCCCCCTCATCATCTTCTGTTACTGTTCACTGTCTTCAAATTGCTCACCATGTTTCTTATATTAGAATATTTCTTACAAACAGTTAAGTACTTTTAAGTGTAAAAGATTTCCTGTGGTTATGCAAGGTGCTTTGGAATTTGCTAGTCTTTCTCTAATTGTAAGCCCAAAAGTCTAAGCTCACAATTAATAAAATAGACTATTGCCACTTGTAACCTTTAGCTAGATTGTATTTCAAATTATTATACATCCATGTTTAATTTTAGCAGCTGTTGCCATGACAGTGACCTCCTGGAACTCCATGCACGCTTTAAATATAGATGTCATCAAGGTAACACATTGTCCTTCACATCTGCCCACCTGACATTGATGGGAAGAAAATGTATTCTCTCCTCTGGCTGCTAAAGTTTCTTGAATTGAGCAGTCAACAATGGAACTAAACTACTGTCATATTAGCACAGTTCAGTTGATAATGTCAGTCCCATTCCCATTTGTGGTGACTGCTTCCATTTTGAGTTTTGAACATAGACTGTTGGGCAATTTACACCTATGTATGTACTTTTACTCTGTTGGTAGAGCTCATCACCATGGTTTGTTACCATTGTGATATAAGGGCACTATGATAAATTGTATTCTGAACTCTTGCATGTACCCATGTTTAATTGCTCCAGCAATGGAGGACCTTTTTCACCTACCTGGACCCTAATCTCTGGAATTCCTTCATAAGCCATTTTACCTACATGTCCTCCTTTCAAGACACACCCTAAAACTCACCTTGCTTAGCTTCTTACATGACTTTAGTGTTTTATTACAATCAACGTCTGTAAGAATGGGAGTTGTTACATTCGAGAATAGCTGTAGGAATCATTGGGAAACTGGAAACTTGTAGTGTTTTCCTTCACGGAAACCATTTGTCTTTGTAGAGCCACCACAGATTTCTGACTTTGAGATGCCACAGGAAATGTCTGTTGTGCTAAGTAGTCGACTGGAATTGGCGTGCACAGCAGTGGGAGTTCCTGATCCTGAAATAAGCTGGATGAAGGATGGAGTGCCTCTTGATGGAGCAGGCTTGATGCTGAATGACGGAAAGATGCTTAGGATAGAAAGTGTACAGGTAGATAATTTCTCAGTTTATTGAATTTTATTTCAGACATTTAGGTAGTGATGTTTAAAAGACCTCTGACATCTGTTGAAGTGATTCTATGAACTCACTGCAGTTCATATGGTGTTGGTACACCCATACTGCGGTTAAGGAGACAGTTCCAGATTTTAATACAGCAACGGTGAAAGAATAGCACATGGTTCCAAGTGAGGAACTAGGTATATCTTAGAGAAAAATCTGCCTGGTGGTGGTGTTCCTCTGTATCTGCAGGTTGGAAGTTTCTGTCAACAGAGCTTTGGTGAGTTGCTGCAGTGCCTCTTGTGAATGTTACACATAGCTGTCATTGTATGTCAGTTTTGGAGAGAGTGATTGTTGATGATGTGATTGAAATCAAATGGGCTGATTTGTCCCTTTGGACTTCTTGATTGTTGTTGGAGGTGAATTCATCCAGGCATGTGTACTGTGTTCCATCATGCTCTTTATTTGTGCCTTGTAAATGATGTACAGGCTTTGGGGAGTCTGGAGGTTAGTTACTTGCTGCAGGATTTGCAACCTCTGGCAGTGGATGCTGGATCAGTTGTTAATTTTAAATCTGCGATAGATAATTTTTTGTTAAGCAAACGTATTAAGGGATATGAGCCAAAAGCAGCTATTAGGAGTTAGGCCACAGAACAGCCAAGATCTCATTGAATGATGGAAGAGCCTCGAAAGGCTGAATGGCCTACTCCTAATCCATTGTTCCTCTGAACTGTTCTTGAGGTCACAGTAGCTGGTCCCATTAAATCTCTAGTCAATCAGTAACCCCCAGGATGTTGATAATGTGGAATCATCAATGATAATACTGTTGAACATCATCATAGAATTCCTACAGTATGGAAACAGGTGCTTCGACCCAACAAGTCCACACCGACTCTTGGAGCATGCCACCCAGACCAAACCTGCTAATCTACACATGCCTGAACGCTAAGGCAAATTTAGCGTGGCCAGACCACCAGGTCTGCATATCTTCAGACTGTGGGAGGAAACTGGAGCACCCGGAGGAAACCCGTACAGACATGGGGAGAGTGTGCAAACTCCACACAGACAGTTGCCCAAGGGTGGAATCGATCCCGGGTCCCTGGTGCAGTGAGGCTGCAGTGCTAACCACCGAGCCACCTCACAAGGTGCAAAGATTGGTCCTGCAACATCAAGGCACAATGGTTAGTTTCTCTCTTATATGGGAATTGAGTTAAACATTCTTACTGAGATTTAATCCAAACCCCCAGCTCCCACCTCAAACACAAGGTAACTTGAACAATGTGGGTGGCACGGTGGCTCAGTGGTTAGCACTGCAGCCTCACAGCACCAGGGACCCGGGTTCAATTCCAGCCTTGGGCAACTGTCTGTGCGGAGTTTTCACGTTCTCCTGTGTCTGCGTGGGTTTCCTCCCACAATCCAAAGATGTGCAGGCTAGGTGGATTGGCCATGCTAAATTGCCTGTAGTGTTCAAGGGTATGTGCGTTGTAGGGGGATGGGGGTGGGTCTGGGTGGGATGCAGTGTGGACTTGTTGGGCCGAAGGGCCTATTTCCACACTGTAGGGAATCTAATCTAATGTATTTTGTGCAATAGCAATAAATAGTTATTTTTTTCTTTAATCAACTGAGTGTCGTGACACATGCAGACTACTTATATATGAGAGACTTCTAATCAAATTCTCAGAAGTCACATAAGTAGACTTTATGTTTGCATAATGTCAATCTCACACTCCATCCCCAATTTCACACATTACACATTCTGAAGGCAAAAGAAATCAACTGCAGACTTAATCAACTGTATTCTGATAAAAGGCAGTGATTAAGGGCATACCAGAATTTAACTAGAACCACAGAACCAGCACAACATTGAGAAGCTCTCCCTGCATATCTTGTAGTCGTCTCCTGCTCTTGGAGAGCAAGCAGCTTGCAACTCTTTCTGGAGCCAAGTGGAAAGTAATTCCAATTCCCATCTTGTTGTACAGTTTCTTTAAATTTGCCATAAGCATTCAAATATCTTCTTAAAAGTTATCAATCTGCATGTCACCGTAACACATTAATTGTCAGAAAGGTGAAATGTGAAGAAAGAATCAAAGCAAAATACTCTCAATGGTCAAATAAAGCCTCCTGGCAGGGACTGCAAAGTAAACCCAGCAAGAGGTGTGAGGAGCTCTAAGCAATAACTAAGTTTATGCTCATGCAGTGTGTGGACTGACAATCCCAAAAGGCAGGCAGAGATCTCTACCAGCTCTAGACATTTAAATATCTTAGGCTGCGGCCATACCCTTATGTTTTGCAACAGTGTATGCTCACAAATTCAACAGTGCCACCGTCAACATGCCTGCTATGTTACTTGGATGACAAAGTCCCTTTAAAAAGTTTGGAAGTGAATCTGAAGCTGAAGACGAAACCAGAGCACAGAATGCTCCAGTGAATTGTTGGGCGATTGAGTTGTGTTCTGTTGGGATGCACCACCTAGTAATACAAATGCAAGGTTTTATAACATGATTATGTTTTGTACTGTCTCTTTAAATTAACATAAAACAGAATGCTCTAGAAAAGTGGCATGGTGTGAAGTTGGATTGGAGTCTGCCCACAATTAGGCCAGGTGATGGTTACATGGGACTCAGATCAAGGATCAGTAAAACTCAAGAGCCATGTTTCATATCTGATATCAAAGAGAAAGTCAATTCTTTTAAGCAGTCTGATCTTTAAAATACCCTAACAAAGAGAAAATCTTTCTGAGAGAAAGCAGAGGGAAAAGACTGTTTCTCTTTTAATTACTGGATAGATCATGGGTTGGAAGACATCCTCTGCTCAAAGACTGGAACCTGTGGAAATTTAAGGGCAGTGGTGAATTTGGTGTGGCAAGACCAGGTGGAAGGAATCTCCGGTTAAGCCATGCTGCTAGAAGTCTTCAGAAATTCTTAAAGGCCAGGGGAAATGAAGGTTTTCAATGGCACTGGAAATAATGGCAGAGTAATGGACAGAAGTAAGCCCATTGGAAAGTGATAGGTAAATGTGGACTGTCTCCTGTAAAGACTGACATTTTGTGGAGAGCATGTTGTCAAGTATATTGCAGCATGAGTTTTTTGATTGTGTTAACGTGTTAGTAAGGATGTATTTTCAGTAATTTTAAAGTATTGGTTGCTTTTAAGTAATGTTTCATCAATGTTAATTTTAGTTTTATCAGTTACAATAATTCTTAAAACTTTAAATCTTGTGCAATTCTTCGGTAAATTTGTCACTAGGAATTCAAATCTCTTTTTAAAAGTCATAGTCTCTATGAGGATCATTTCCCTAGCAGGAATGAACTGATTGATCAAAAGGAACATTGGTCCTGCAGGCTTCTGTACAGCATTCACTGAGTGGAGGATTATGGGATCAAACCACCCAGCTGATCTGTCAACAGCAGGTACTGTGTTCCAGGGAGACGACAAGGAAGGAAGGAGACATTCTGCATAACCTAACACAACCTACAAAAAGCTGACCCTGTCATTCATTGAGTTGTCTTGAGATAAACTGTGGTCTTGGACATATATCTGTGAACCAAGATTCTGCAGCTCACATTACGATAGGCAGGTCCTGTTGCCTGTCCTACAAACGTGTGTCCCACAGGGAAAGAATTTAAAACCGGGCATTGGATCACTCATGTGTAATTTCTGTTTGATCTCTATGTGACCCAGTCTGAAAACAGAAAATAACTACTGATTGGTTTATTCTGTGGTTGAAGAGAGGGCAAAATAGCTAGATTGAAAAACATCTAAAACTGCTAACAATTACATCACTTCTCTTTTAATTTGGGATATATTACTGCTATATTATTGGATATAATGTCTGCACTATGATTTATTGTAGGTAGAAGACGCTGGACTGTATACCTGTCTAGCAACAAATCTGGCTGGTGAGGATCAGCTGCAATATTTGGTCAGGATAAATGGTATGGTTATGCATTTAAACATCTCTCTTCTATGCTTTTCTCATAATAAATTACCTTGCCTGTATCTTCATGTTTGCTTTAGCCCTTATTCGTGTCCGTACTGCAGATTGACCCTCAGTCTGCTCCTATATGATGGAGTCTGCTTTCCTTGTGATTTTAAATTCCAGTACTCTGAAGGTCCTTTGTTCTTCACACTATGAATGGCAAAAATGGAATCAAATAATGGTCCTATCACTATCTAGCATTTTTCATAATAATAAAAATGACAGTCCTTTTACTCTGTATCAGAGGAGTGGTTCAAGCATCAGTACCAGTAACTGTGGAACAAATAAAGGCTATTTGTCACTTTATAGCTGGTTCAGTCTGCCCTATCATGGTTTCTAAGATTATCTTCATGTCTCCATAACCTTTGTATCCCATTTTAAATGACTATCTCAGTCCATCTATATCCTCAATTTGATATTTGCATTTTCTATTTCAACTTGATCTACTTCCAATTTATTTCTTGATCACATGCTCAGTATCTCAGTTGTGTATCTATCTGCTTAAATATAGTTCCTCCAAATATCATTGGCTCCAGTGATGCCCAGATGATTACTGTGTTGGCTGAAGAGCAGTTAACACTGGAATGCAAGTTTGAAGCTGATCCACCTCCCACTGTTCAGTGGTTCAAGGATGATGTACCATTACAGGTGAGGAATTTAAAATGTTAACTTAATAGGTACATATGATGTAGTTTTCCAACCGAGTAATACATGTACCATCATAAGATGTCCATATGTATTGCCAATGTTTTGGAAGTGTTGATGTTTAATGGAATCATACCACATACAAACAATTCAAAGTAGGTGAAATAGAACATGTGGCCCCTCCAACCTGCTCCATCTCCTGATTTACGGCTATACTGGAATATTTTTGTGTTCTCTATTGTGAAGATGGAAGCTAAATATTTCTTCAGTTCATCAACCATTTCCTTATTTACTGCAAACTCCTCATTCTCACTGGAGAACGGTGTAGAGGACCAAGACTCAATTTACTTTTTACTTTTTTTATATACCTCTAGAAACTGTTACAATCTGTTTTTACGTTTCTAGCCAGCTTCTTCTGCTACTCTAATATCTTTCTTCTGATTAACCTTTTTGCCATTCACTGCAGATAGATATCCACTATTATATTAACCTCTACACTACCAGCTCTTACTTTGTGTGTTTTGTATATTTTGATCCATAAACTTTATACATTTATATGCTTTTTTACTTAAGTTTGTTGCTTCCCTAACTTCTTTAGTTAATCAGGGATGATATGCCCTCCCTTTAGAATTTTTCTTTTTGGCTGGAATATACTTAAAGAGCATGCTGAACTATTCCCTTAAATGTCTGCTACTGCATCTCTACTGATCTATTCCATAGCCTAGTATGCTAGTTTCCTTCAGCCGCCTCAGCTTTCATGCTCATATTCTTACTTTTATTTAGATTTAAAACACTAGTCTCAGATCAAGTTCTTCTCCCTTTCAAACTCAACATAAATTCTGTTGTATTGTGGTCGCTGTTACATAGATATACCTTTATTCTGAGGTCCAGTCTAATATATCCTGCTGTCTGGTCAATTCTAAAATGTGCTGCTGCAAGAAACTATCCTGAAAGCATTGTACAAACTTTTCATCCAGGCCACTGCTGCCAATTTGACTTTCCATGTTTAGATGTAGATTGAAGTCACCCATGATCATAACCATTTCTTTATTGCAAGCACTCATGATTTCTTCTTACATAACTTTCCCCACATTGTGTTTGCAGATGGCCTGCAGGCATTCCCAATAGTGATTTCCTTCCCCTACTATTACTCATCTCCACCAAACCTATTCTACATCCTGATCATCTGAATCAATGTCCCCTCTAACTGTTGCACTAATCCCATTCATAATTAACAGACCTATCCTTCTATCTTGACCTAGTTTCCTAGTTTCTTGAATTTCATATACCCTACAATATTCAAGATCTGATCCTTATCATCCTACAGCCACCTAACCTTCAACTCCTATTTATTAACTTCATATTTATTTATTCCGTTGTTCAAGCTCAGCAGTTTGCTGCCTGATCCAAGAGCTCAGTGGAATACTTGTGACCCCATTAGATGCTGTAATCATTCTCATGGGTCTCTGAGATGGACAATTTAAGAATCAATTTGACATTGTTTTGTGAGTTTTTAATCTATAGATATTATCAAAGCCGCTAGATGGGATGAAGGTATAATAATTCCAAGTTCCAATGGTTTGTGGCATATCCAGGAATGGTATGAGAGCAGTTCAGGCAGTACAATGTGTTTATCCCATGCCACTCAGAAATCAGAGTATGACCTTGCAGCTGCTGTTGTTACTTTTACCCTTTACAAAACCTGTGTTTTGCTTTTGATTTCTTTTAGGCAAATACTCACATCCAGAATGTGCCAGATAGACAATACTTGCTGATCAGTAATGTTGGGCCCTCAGACGCTGGCAAATACAGTTGCCTTGTTAGCAACGTAGCAGGACAAATGACTCATGTCTTCAATATAGTTATTCATGGTGAGTGCAAACTTGCGTGTTCTTCTGTTCTGCCCTGTTCTTTAGAACCATGAAAAAAGGGATCTGCAGAGATCTAGCAAAGCAATTCCAAATTATGAAGGATTTTGATAAGTCAGAGAAAAATATTTGCACTGGTGAATGAGTTGGTAATAAGTGGGCATAAACGTAAGTCTCATTTATTATTGTACGTGTGTATTCCAGGTGATTATTCCCAGGTTGACTAACTTAGTGTTTTTCTGTATTTCAGTTAGCCCAACAATTAAAGCCAACTCCCCGTCACTGTCAGTCTTTGTCAACCAGGATGCTTTATTGGAATGTGAGGCCGAAGGCATCCCAAAACCAACAGTTACCTGGAGAAAAGATGGCAATTTTCTGCTTGCAGGCAGTCCCAGGTACAGGCAAATCATGGAAAAATCCTCAGTAATTGTCAGAGAAGGACATAAGGCTGCATCCTCCTCCCCAACCCCCACCATCCATCCATGGCAGCTATAAACATGTGAAATTATCCAATCTCTTAATTCTCAAGATTTTGGCTCTATTTCTATTCATGCTAAACTATTTACCAGTGCATACAAATATACAAATTAGTGCTGGAGTAGTTCATTGAATCGCTTGTACCTGCTTCACCATTTACCAAGATTATGGCTAATCTGATTGTGGCCAGAACTTCATATTCCAGTTTATCCAGTATATCTTTGATTGTCTTATCAACCAAAACTCTATCCAACTTAGCATTCAAATATTCAGTGTCCTTCCTTCTACTGTTGTCTGGGAATAAAATTCTACGGACCCTTTGACAGAGGAAAAACTTCATCTTATCTCCGTCAAAAATGGAGATGTTTTGTTTTAAAATTGTGTCCCCTAATTTAGTCTCTTCCACAAAATAAAAAGAAAGTGTCCAATAGCTATCCTGTTTCCTCTGGAGATGTTACATGTTTCAATAAGATTGCTCCTCATTTTTCTAAATTCCAATGGGTACATGACCAACCTGAAAAATCTTTTCACAGAGGATAACTCCTTCATTTGTTAGGAATCAATGAACCATCTCTGTATTTCTTCTAATGCAATCATTTACTTTCTCAAGTCAGGTAACCAAAATTGTGCACAGTATTCCAGGTATGGCCTCATCAATGCTGTATTTAATTGGAGCAAAACTTTCATATTCCATTCCCTAGTAATTAAAAACACTGGATTCATTTTCCCACTACTTTACTGCACTTTCATACAAACATTTTATGACTAATGTATCATGCGAACCAGATTTCTGTTGCAGCTCAATATTTTGCAATCTTTCTTAATTGTAGTAAAATATTGCTTTTCTGATCTTCCCACTGAAGTGAACAGGCCTACATTTTCCTACAATATTCCATCTGACATTTTTTGCCCACCTGTAGTTTCTTTGTGTCCTTTTTACAATTTATTTCCCTACCTATATTTGTATCTTAGCAAATGTCACAACTATACACTCCACACCTTTTGTCCAAGTCATTGATATAGATTGTAAATAGTTGAGACTGCAGCACTGATCTGAGACACTCCACTGGTTACAGCCTTCCAATTTGGAAATGACCCTTTTATCCCTCTCTCTGTGCTTCCTGTTCAGCAACTAATTATTTATCCACTATTATATTAACCTCTACACTGCCAGCTCTTACTTTGTGTGTTAAGCTTTTTAACCAAACATCTTTTTGGAAATCCAAGTGTGCTACGTCCACAGGTACTTCTTTATCCATGTTACTTATTGTTTCTTCAAAGAACTATAATATGCTAATCAAACATGATATCTCTTTCATAGAACTATGTTGATTCTACCTAATTGCATTCAGATCTTCTCAGTGTACTGCTACAATGTTCTCTATAACTGGATTTAGCATTTTCCCCGATAGATGTTAGGCTAATTAATGCGTTGCCACCTGCTTTCTGTCTCTTTCCTTTCTTAAATAGAGCAGATGCATAATTTATTTACCAATCTAGTGAGATCTTTCCTAAATCGAGGGAATCTTGAAAAATTAAATACAATATATCTACTGACTCCACAGCCAGTTCTTTTAGTTTCCTAGAATGAAGTCCATCAAGTACTGAGTTATTTGAATAGTTTTCTGAATAAGCTCCCCTGGTGATAGCAATTGTTTTAAATTCCTCCCTTTTTCACCTGCTGATCGATAGTTATTTCTGGAAAGCTGTTTGTTCTTGTACAGTGAAGGTAGACACGAAATGTCTGTTCAATTCATCCACCATTTCCTACTTTATTATTATTAATTCTTAGACTCTTTTGGGTGGACCCATGCTCACATTAGTTATTCGTTTTAAGTACTTGTAGAAAATCTTGCAAGTTGTTTTTATGTTTTGAAGTAGCTTTTTCTCATACTCTATTGTCACTTTTTTAGTTATTCTTTGTTGAATTTTAACTCCCCAATCTCTGATCTACTACTAATTTCAAATTTTTTTTAGTGTCAATTTCCTCCCTCTCTCTTTTATGGTTGATGTATGTTGCTACTATATGGTGCTGAATGCGAGTGCCAAATGCCTCTGTAACATCTCACCTGAGTTGACATCCATTATATGTGTGCTGTGATGATGATATCAGCAACTTGTTCAGCTTTGGAAGGAGAGCATTACAGGGCTGACCTCGGCGCTTCTTCAGTAACATGTTTTCTGCTTGAGAAAGGAATAAGAACAAGAGGGTATGGAGTTTAAAGTGGCCTGCAAAAAAAAATAACAAAGGTGAAGCGAGGAAAAGCTTTTCAACTCAGTGAGTAGTTAGGGTCTGGTATGCATTGCCTGGAAGTGTAGAGGAGGCACGTTCAATTGAGCTATTCAAGAGGACACTGGATGATTATTTGGATAAAAGTGCTTGCAAAGGTATGAGAAAAATAAGAGGAGTTCGACACTAGCTAATGATGTTCATTTAATGAGCTGGTGCAGATGTGATGGGCCCAATGATTTCCTTCTGTGCCATAACAATTCTGTGACCTGTGATGCAAAACACATGCTTTTTATTCCCATAAATGCCCAATTTTAATTGGTGACTACTTCCACCAGAACAGGAATCTTTGCTGTTTTACTTCCTGGTCTCTAGCCCAAGAATACAGAAGGAACCATACATCTACGCTCGGTTCGCAATAAACAACTGCACCTGCCAGTCGCGAACCATTTCAACTCCCCCTCCCATTCCACAGACGATGTATCCATCCTGGGCCTCCTGCAGTGCCATTACGATGCCATCTGAAGGTTGCAAGAACAGCAACTCATATTCCACTTGGGAACCCTGCAGCCTAATGGTATCAATATGGACTTCATAAGCTTCAAAATCTCCTCTTCCCCCACTGCATCCCAAAACCAGCCCAGCTCGTCCCCGCCTCCCTAACCTGTCCTTCCACCTATCCCCTCCTCCCACCTGAAGCCATACCCCCATTTCCTAACTACTAACCTCATCCTGATCCCTTGACCTGTCCGTACTCCCCGGACTGACCTATCCCCTCCCAACCTCCCCACCTACACTCACCTCTACTGGCTCCATCCCCTCCTCTTTAACTTGTCTGTCTCCTCTCCACCCATCTTCCCCTCTATCCACCTTCAATCCTCCTTCCCCTCTCTCCCTATTTATTTCAGAACCCTCTTCCCCTCCCCCTTTTCTGATGAAGGGTCTAGACCTGAAACGTCAGCGTTTATGCTCCTAAGATGCTGCTTGGCCTGATGTGTTCATCCAGCTCCACACTTTGTTATCTGCAGACTTCTCATCTCTGTGTTGACGGAGAACACCTAATTCAGAATATCCTAAAGACTGAGTCTAGCTCTTTAACTCCCATGATTTGGTGATCACCAATGCTCCAAGTAGTTTAATTAGAAGTGCCCTTTCTTGGAAGAACCCATGCAATTAAGCAGTGATTCCTGCATGAAGGTACAATTGTGGACATCCATATAGCATGAACAAAGTGTTCGATTTGGAAGGATTTTCAATTGATAATTATCATAAAGTTGTGTTGGAAGGATTCTTGTGGCACAGGGGTAGTGTCCTTCCCTTTTGGCTAAGAGACCTAGGCTCAAGTCCCACATGTCCTGGAGGTATGTATTAATATATCTGAACTGGTTGGTTAGAAAATATTTAAAAGTTGTGTTGGATTGAATAGTCCTTTTCATCAAGGTACATTTTATATGGTTATGTTTCTCCCCTGCACTGTCATTGAGCATTGTTGATTTTTTTGCAGGTTTAACTTTCTTTCTGAGGGATCTCTACAGATCAACTCAGTCCAGGATTCAGATGCTGGCCACTATCTTTGCACAGCATCAAATGCAGTTGGAACAGATCATCATAAGATCGAACTACAGGTCTTGGGTATGTTGACTTTAACACCAAAGCCGTCAGGGGCCTTTTGAGGAATTAAATTTTCCTTTCGGATATGACTCTATAAAAATACGGCATATTTTATGACCAAATCAGTAGGACACAGAGAAATAAGAGGGAAGTCCACAGCCAGCAATAGAAAGGAACTTCCATGTTATTGATTGTATATTAATTGTATTTAATTGAATGAAAGTTAAAAGATATACACTTCTAGTATGTAACTTCTTAATGCCTATTATAAATATGTGGAAGATTAGTTCCTATTCTGTCCTTTCCTCCATCACAAGATCAGAAGTGGACATATTCGCTGATGATTGCACAATGCTCAGCTTCATTCGCAACTCCTCAGATATGGACACAGTTAATGTCCAGAGGCAACAATATATAGACAGCATCCAGACTTGGACTGATAAGTGGCACAAATGGTATTTGCCACTTAAGTTTCAGGCAGTGACCATTTCCAACTGAATCTAACCATTGTCCCATGACGTTCATTGGCATTACCATTGCTGAATCCGCCATTATCAACGTCCTGTGGTTACCAATGACCAGAAACTAAACTGGACCAGCTGTGTAAATATTGTAACTACAAGAAAATGTCAGAAGCTAGGAAATCTGCAGTAAGTTACCCACTTACCTCATTGGTCTCTTGCCATGCTCTACAACATACAGGTTAGGAGTGTGATGGAATACTCCCCACCTGCCTGAATGGGTGCGTCTCATGAAGTTTGACACCATCCAGAACAAAGCAGCTTTCTTGATTCCCAACTAATCCACAACCTTTAGCATTCACTGCCTTCATCACTGGCATTCTGTGACAGCAGACCATGCCAATTACAAGATGCACAGCAATAACTTGCCAAAGCACCTTTGATAGCACCTTCAAAACTCAAGGCCTCTGCCAGCTAGAACAGGATTTCTCAAAGTGGACATCAGAACTCCAAGTGGGATTGCAAGTTGAAATTTACAAAGAACTGTGGATGCTGGAGATTGAAACAGAAATTGCTGGCGAAACAGAGCAGGTCTGACAGCATCTTTGGGAAGAAAGAATTAACTTATTGAACCCAGTGACTTGTTATCAGAACTGATAGCAGCTAGGAAAGACTAATATTCATGCTGAAGATGAGGTTGGGAGAGGGGTGTAGGGAGAGATGAGCAGATAAATGGAGATGGTGCTCAGACACTGGGAGATATGAAAGGTGTAATTAAATAAGGGGATCACAAATGGCTGGCCAGGATTGAATAGATGCTAAATAAGTAATAACAAGAGCTGAGAGTAGCAGAGAATGGATAGTCTATGCTGAAAGCAAACTATATAATGAGATAACAAGAGTGGGTGCAAATGAGTTGGCTGTGCTAAAAGCACCCCATGTCATTACAGGATTTGGTTTAGAGGAGTGGGTAAAAGTACAGATGGATGGAATCAGGCTCTAAAGTTATTGAGTCCCAGAGGCTGCACGATCCCAAGCAGAAAATTAGCTGCTGTTCTTTGAGCTTGCGCTGTGGCTCACTGGAACTCTGTAGCAGGCTTGCAACAGAAATGTTGACATGGGAGCACAGTGGTATGTTGAAGTGGGAGGCAACTGGAAGCTCTGGGTCAATTTTATGGACAGATATAAGCATTCTACAAAGTGATCACCCGGTCTGTGTTTTGTCTCCCTAATGTAGGGGAGACAGCAATGTGAACGAAGAATAGACTAGATTGAATGAAATACCTCGTCTACAATATTCAAACCTTGACATGAGATCACAGTGGGAAAGGACTTGAGAAACACTGACTTGGAAGAAAAGCAGCAGATGTCAGGAAAAATAACTGTCTACAAGTTTTCCTCAAAATCACACACACCATCCTGACTTGGATTATATCACTTTCTTTCATTTGGTCAAAATCCAAAAACTGACTCCTAACAGTATTTATCAGTGCCCTTACACCTCAAAGACCAAAGGTTTTTCAAGAAGGCAGCGCACCACTGCCTTCTGCAGTGCAGGCTTAAATGCTGGCCTAGCTGACAATGCCCAGATCCCATGAATAAACTAAAGTAATAAAAACTGACTTTCTGGAATGTTAATACTTGACTTGGGAGAGTGAATTTATTTCATGAAAGGGAAGTAATCCTGTATTCTCTCCAAGTTTTCCAATGAAAGAAAACATCTGAATAAAAACTCTTGTCTCATTTGTGTCCCATTTTTCATGAATTTTCTTTCTTTATTAGGTGCGCCCATCATCAGTCCTGCTCCAACTAACATCACCGCTGTGGCAAATGCTCAAGCAGAATTGAGCTGTGAGGCTTCTGGAGCCCCAAAACCTGAGGTGATCTGGAAGAAAAATGGTAAACCACTGAACTTTAACATGCAACAGAACATGTACAGGTAACACCGAGGGACTGAGTGGAAAAATGCTATTGCTTGAAAGACTGTGTTAATAAGCAGTAAGAACGTTGATTTGAATAACTGGGAAGTGGTGAGTCAGCTGTACTGACATTTTCCTCTGGGGGCTGCGAATGAATCTTGCCCAGATTGTTGTGGTAAAAATCTTTTCACTGACTCATACAAAAAATAGGTTGGATGAAAGTTGTGAGAGTCTAAGTCAATAGTGAGAAAGCACAACAAGAAACAATATGCATTTCAGAAAATGCATAGCAAGATTAATAATCTCAATCAAGAAAATAAGACTTTTGGACATGGATACGGGAATAGACATAAAATCTATCAGGACAAAACAAGACCATTCAGCATACTGTTACTGTGCTGGATCTTTGAAGGAACATTATAATTCGTCATGTGTGGTTAGGTTGTGGAACTCCCCAACTCAGGAAGAGATTGCGGTAGAAAACCATGACTCTTTTGTAAAAGAGACTAACCAGATAAGCACACTAGAGGAAAGGAAATAAAAAGATAAGCTGAACGTTTGAGCTGAGGGAGAAAGAACAGTGCAAAAACTCTTGTAGCATATCAACATTAGCACAGACTGAGAGAGTCAAATGGCCTATTTCTGTGCTATAAGTTTTATGTAATTCTATGTGACATTGGAGCAGTAGGAGACAATTATGAAAGACTGAGATCGACAAATGGAGTAAGCCCACTCAAAAATTACGTGACGAAAGCACTAAACAATACAACACTATGTGGTGGCTAATGCATCAGATTCTATGTGCGGTAATAGTTCCATCCTTCTATTTGAGTTAAATTTGGGACATTCCACATTAAAACTGAAAGGACGTAGCAATCCTATAGAAACTACTGCAAAGTAAACCATTTTGGTGTAGCATCCCTGTACAAGTGCTTCCCAATTTGCCCCCACACTACAGGATGCTCCGAGGGAAATGATATAATTGAATACAGCTACAGCTGTAATGTGTGGATTTATATAATGTTTGAGAACATTAGCAAGATCATTTCATTAGTTATTCGAACTTTGAACAATTTAGGCTCCCCCATGCTTCAAAATCTAGAAAGCTGTCGGACAACCTTAGCCTGTTTAGTTCTATTTAGTCATCACCTGCTAATTGTTGACACAAGCCTTCACGTGATCGTTATCTTCCCTCAGGTTGTTACCTTCAGGATCGCTGGTGATCATTTTGGCCACCGCTCAGGATACAGCACTGTATGAATGTGTAGCATCTAATGAGGCGGGTGACTCCCACAGGCTTATCCAATTCACGGTCCATGGTGAGACTTCCTTAACCCAAATACTAATCATTTGACAAGTGACATGGTGACTGATATAATGCAGTCTTAAGAATAGGTCAGTGTGGTTGAAGGAAAAGTTGTCAAAGACATCTGGGAGATAGGGTGGGCATGTGGACTTTGGTCTTATACTAAAAGTAAAGACCAGTACAATGAGGCTGCAAGAACTGTTTCCAAGTTGCCATTTTTCCCCTCCATGACTCCATGAAAATGCTTCTTCCTGTGTGAATGAAAGGTTAGTTCAGAAGGACTCTCATATGGATTCTTTGTCCTCTGTCCCTGATTTTCAATGTGTTCGTGTCTGTTTTCTCTGTTTTATTCTCCTCTTTTCTTGGCACAAGTCTTTCATAGGGGGAAGAGACAGAAGATCTCAATCTCTGCACACTGATTTCTTCTCATCTGATTTTTTGCAGTAATTTGTCTTTCCCTTGATGTCTTAAGATCTGTTAATGACACACATTGCCGTAGCAATTCATGTATATATACATTTGTACGATTTTTCTTGCGGTTTAGCCCTTTGGCATCTGCACATTGGGGCCAGTTTTTTTGGTGCAATAATCCAATAAAGAACAACACCATAAAGCACAGGAACAGGCCATTTGGCCCACCAAGACTGCATTGACACATGATGCCTTAATAAACTAAAAACCTTTTACCTTCATAGAGTCTGTATCCCTGTATTCCTTGCCTAATCATGTATTTGTCAAGATGTCTCTTAAACAAACGTTGCCTCCTCTGGCAACACGTTCCAGGCACTTACCACCCTCTAAAAAACCTGACTCTCACTTCTCCTTTAAAAACTTAACCCCTTTTATCTTAAACCCATATCCCCAACTAATTGACATTTCTACCCTGGGAAAAAGACTGACTATTCATATTATCCATGTTTCTCATAATTCTCTAAACTTCTATCTGGTCGTCCATCATACTTTGACATTCAGTTGAAAATAAATCAAGTTTGACTGATCTCTCATCATAGTTAATACCTTTCAAACCAGGCAACAGCCTTAAAACCATTTCTGTACCCTCTTAAGAGTAGGGTGCAGGTGTCTGGCACAGAGCCTGTCCCTCTTGCACAGAAGGGAAGGAGGGATAGGAAGAGAGTGATAGTCATTGGGGACTCAATAGTTAGAGGAACTGATAGAAGGTTTGCCGGGAACGAAAGACACTCACGGTTGGTGTGTTGCCTCCCAGGTGCCAGGGTCCGTGATGTCTCGGACCATGTCTTTGGGGTCCTGAAGGGAGAGGGTGACCAGCCCCAAGTCGTGGTCCACATAGGCACCAACGACATAGGTAGAAAGAGGGATAGGGATGTCAGGCAGGATTTCAGGGAGCTAGGGTGGAAGCTGAGAGCTAGAACAAACAGAGTGGTTATCTCTGGTTTGTTACCCATGCCACATGATAGCGAGGCAAAGGACAGGGAGAGATTTCAGCTGAACACTTGGCTGCAGAGATGGTGCAGGAGAGAGGCCTTCAGGTACATGGACAATTGGGGCTCATTCTGGGGAAGGTGGGACCTCTACAAACAGGACGGTTTCCACTTGAACCAGAGGGGCACTAATATCCTGGGTGGGAAATTCGCTGGTGCTATTTGGGTGGATTTAAACTAGCTCAAAAGGGGGATCGGAAACTGAGGTGTAGTCCTAGTACACAGGAAGATGAGCGTAGGGAGGACATGGACAGGACCTCACTGTCACAGGACTGTGCTGGCAGACAGCAAGCTGGATTGAAGTGTGCCTACTTTATCATCAGGAGTATCCGGAATAGGTTAGGTGAGCTTGCAGCTTGGATAGGTATCTGGGACTTCGATGTTGTGGCCATTTCGGAGACATGGATAGAGCAGGGTCAGGAATGGATGTTGCAGGTTCCAGGATTTAGATCTTTCATTAAGGTCAGGGAAGATGGTAAAAGAGGGGGAGGTGTGGCTTTCTTGGTCAAGGACAGTATGACGGTGGCTGAAAGAACTTTTGATGAGGACTCGTCTACTGAGGTGGTATGGGCTGAGGTTGCCGAGGAAGGTTTATCGACTGAGTCAGTATGGGTGGAAGTTAGGAACAGCAAGGGAGCAGTCACCTCACTGGGGGTTTTCTACAGACCCCCAAATAGCAGTAGGGAGATCGAAGAACTCATAGGCCGGCAGATTGTTGAAAAGTGCAAACGTAGCAGTGTTGTTGTTATGGGTGACTTCAACTCTCCCAATATAGATTGGAACCTTCTTAGTGCAGATGGTTTGGATGGAGCCGTTTTTGTCAGGTGTGTTCAGGAGGGTTTCCTTACTCAGTATATGGACAGGCGGACAAGGGGGGACGCTATTTTGGATTTGGTGCTCGGCAATGAGCCAGGACAGGTGTCAGATCTCGTGGTGGGAGAACACTTTGGCGAAAGTGACCACAACAGCCTCACATTCACCATAGCCATGGAAAGGGAAAGGAGCAGTTACCAGGGGAAGATATTTAACTGGGGAAAAGGAAACTATGATGCTATCAGGCAGGAGTTGGGAAGTACAGGTTGGGAGCAATTATTCCACAGAAAGGGCACAACAGACATGTGGAGACCATTTAAGGAGCAGTTGTTGCGAGTGATGTATAAATGTGTTCCTCTGAGACAGGTAAGAAGAGGTAAGATTGAGGAGCCTTGGATGACAGGAACAGAGGTGCTTCTCATCAAAAAGAAAAAGGCAGCGTTCGTAAGATGGAAGAAGCAAGGGACTAGCACAGCTTTAGAGGATTACAGGCTTGCTCAGAAGGAGCTCAAAAGTGGACTGAGGAGGGCCAGGAGGGGACACGAAAAAGCTTGTTAGGAACGATTAGGGAGAACCTGAAGGCATTTTACTCATACGTGAGGAATGAGAGAATGATCAGGGAGAAGGTAGGGCTGATCAGGGATAGCGTAGGGAGCTTGTGCGTGGAATCTGAGCAGATAGGGGAAGCCCTAAATGAGTTTTTTGCTTCGGTTTTCACTAAGGAAAGGGACCTGGTTGTGAATGAAAACTTTGAGGAGCAGGAAAACAGGCTTGAACAGATCAAGATTGAGGAAGTTGATGTACTGGAAATTTTGGCAAACATTAAGATTGATAAGTCCCCAGGGCCAGACTAGATTTATCCTAGGTTGCTCCGGGAAGCGAGAAAGGAGGTTGCTAAGCCACTGGCGAAGATCTTTGCTTCCTCACTCTCCATGGGAGTCGTACTGGAAGACTGGAGGGAGGCAAATGTTGTTTGTCTTTTCAAGAAAGGGAATAGGGAAATCCTTGGAAATTACAGACCAGTCAGTTTTACATCTGTGGTCAGCAAGGTTTTGGAAAGAATTCTGAGGGATAGGATTTATGACTATTTGGAAAAGCATAGCGTGATTAAAGGGAATCAGCATGGGTTTGTGAGGGGTAGGTCATGCCTTTCCATTCTTATTGAGTTCTTTGAGGAAGTCATGAGACACGTTGACAAGGGTCGAACAGTGGATGTGGTGTACGTGGACTTCAGCAAGGCATTTGATAAGGTTCCCCACGGCAGGCTCATTCATAAAGTCAGGAGGTATGGGATACAGGGTGATTTGGCTGTCTGGATTCAGAATTGGTTGGCTGACAGGAGGCAGAGTGGTTGTAGATGGTAAGTATTCTGCCTGGAGGTCAGTGCTGAGTGGTGTCCCACAGGGCTCTGTTCTTGGGCCTCTGTTCTTTGTAGTTTTTATAAATGACTTGGATGAGGAGGTTGAGGGGTGGGTTAGTATGTTTGCTGATGACACAAAGGTTAGAGGTGCCGTTGACAGTATCGCGGGCTATTACAGGCTTCAGCGAGACATTGACGGAATGCAGAGCTGGGCTGATAAATGGCAGATGGAGTTCAACCTGAATAAATGCGAAGTGATGCATTTTGGAAGGTCAAACTTAAATGCTGAATATAGGATTAAAGGCAGGATTCTCGGCAGTGTGGAGGAACAGCAGGATCTTGGTGTTCAAGTGCATAGCTCCCTCAAAGTTGCCAGCCAAGTGGATAAGGTTGTTAAGAAAGCATATGGTGTTTTGGCTTTCATTAACAGGGAGATCGAGTTTAAGGGCCGCAAGGTTATGCTGCAGCTTTACAAAACATAGGAAAGATGTGGAGGCTTTGGAGAGGGTGCAAAGGAGATTTACCAGGATGCTGCCTGAACTGGAGGGCTTGTCTTACGAGGAGAGGTTGACTGAGCTCGGACTTTTCACTCTGGAGAGAAGGAGGAAGAGATGTGACCTGATTGAGGTGTACAAGGTAATGAGCGGCATGGATAGAGTCGATAGCCAGAGACTTTTCCCCAGGGCAGGATTGACTGCACGAGGGGTCATAGTTTTAAGGTGTTAGGAGGAAGGTATAGAGGAGACGTCAGAGGGAGATTCTTCACCCAGAGAGTTGTGAGCGCATGGAATACTTTGCCAGTGGAAGTCGTGGAAGCAGAGTCATTAGTGACATTTAAGCGACTGCTGGACATGCACATGGACAGCAATGAATTGAGGGGAATGTAGGTTAGGTTATTTTATTTTTGGATTAGGATTATTCCACGGCACAACATCATGGGCCGAAGGGCCTGTATTGTGCTGTACTTTTCTATGTAAACCTTCACATCCATCTGATGGTGTGGTGACCAGAAGTGTACGCAACATTGCAAATGTGGCCAGCTAAAGTTCCACACATCTGCAACACAACTTGTCAACTTTTATACTGTGCCCAGACCAATGAAGGCAAGCATGTCATATGCCTTCTTCACCACTTGTGTTGCCACTTTCAGGGACCTGTGTGCCTAAATTCCTCTGTAAGTTGAAGCTGATGTTTCTATGTGTTCTGCCATTTACTGTATACTTAACTCTTGCATTATATCTCCTGAAATGCATCACTTCACATTTGTCTGAAATAAATTCCATCTACTATTTTTCTGCCCAAGTTTCCAGTCTATCTATATTCAGCTATATGCTTGTTCATTTTTCCCCATTATACGCAGATCCCCAACTTTTGTGTCATCTGCAAACTTACTGATCAGGCCACCTACATTCTCCTCCAAATCACTTATATATTGAAAATAAGTTCAGAGGCCAGGTCCAGTCACCAAGTTACCCTTTATTTACTAGTGCACAGTACACTGGCTGTGGCCAGCCAGCCTGGAGTCAGTCTGCAACTGAAGAGATTCTAATCTCCTGTTTGTTTTCTCTTAACCCCAAGACTATTGCCATACAGCAGTAGTGCATACCATCTCTATCACCCTTGTCTGTGCGCAGGTGAGAGACACAGTAAAAAACAAGGTGCGCAAATAACTTTATTAATATACCACCATTGGGAAAGAAACATCCATGTGACCAAAGATTCAGTATCAAGCAGAGCCCCAGGGGCACAGCCTGCATGAAAGAAAAAGTAAAGGGGGAAAAGAATAAGGATTAAATCGAAATGGAATTGGAGGGCAAGGTAAGGCACTCCACACCCAGGACTGCCGACCTCTCCTGAAATGTACTGAGAGTAATGTGGAGGCTGCATGTTCCTTCTCTGGGGACCCCTGGGCACAAATGAAGCCATGGAAATGGGGCGTGCAATCAGCCATAATGACCCCCTCCATGGCCTGCTGCCAGGACGTATTAATGGCCAGCTTGGCCAGGCCCAGGAGCAGACCCACGAGTAGATCCACCAACCTGCTCATTCCCTGATGCAACAGGTACCCAAAGGTCAGGAGCATGGGTCTGAAGTGTAGCCAAAAACACAAAAAGCAGTCCTTAAGACAACTGAAAAAAAGTGCAAGTGCCCAGACCTAACATATACATTCGTCAGGGACTGCAGAGCAAACACTTGGGCTGGAAGTCCATGAACCACCATAATC
Organism: Stegostoma tigrinum; assembly: GCF_030684315.1. Lineage (NCBI taxonomy): Eukaryota > Metazoa > Chordata > Chondrichthyes > Orectolobiformes > Stegostomatidae > Stegostoma > Stegostoma tigrinum. The sequence continues at coordinate 35,408,855 of NC_081382.1, forward strand.
TGCGGTTACACAGGACTGCTGCATGTAACATCTTCCACCTGAGATCCCCGAGAGAAACAGGGAGGACTCCCGCATAGCGAGCCACTCCCCTCCCCCACTGTCTTGATTATGTTGGTTAGCCAAGGCTTTCCTGATTGGGGTTGTTAACCTGGGACAATCAAGAACCTTTTAGCCAATGACATACACCTGGTTCAAATCACTACATCCCTTCCTCACTAAGTCTGGGCATGTAGGCTGGGCCTTTCTCTTGTGCTTCACTTGTTATGTTTTTGCCCCAAGTCCGGTTCCTCTGGCTTGGACTCAGATACAGGCGGTATGTACAGGATCATGGCCCATCTCGGGGAATGTCTCGGGAGAGTTTTCTCCTCTTCTCCTGGTGGCAATGGTATCGAGGTTGAATCCATTTTGACTCTGAATTTTCCTCAACACTAGATGGAGGGGAGCGTCAGCTGTTTTTGCCGGGCCTTCTGGCTGTTCTCAGGGGCCAGGTATGTTTTGTTCCTGCCCCATTTGTGAGGTAACAGCTTTCAGGTGATCCACGTGTTTGTTCAGGACAGTATCACCTACCCAAACCACGGGACCTGACCTTGAATCAACCTCGCCTCGTACCCATACAGGGCCCTTTCTATGGTTCCAGTACCAAACTTCATCCCCTGAGTTAAATTGTCTCTCTCGCTTCGAGAAGCCATATGGCCAACATTGGCATTACTGCTGCCATTTCATCCTCTAACCTCCATCCTACATCTGGAGATATCAGGTATAACTTAGTGTAGAGTCTTCTCCCCATCAACAACTCTGCCAGAACTATCAGTATTGTTACGTATGGATAATCAAACAGGAACCAGGTTAGTTTGGTATTGATTGACACAGTAGGCTGTTTCTTTAAGCCTGCCTTCAACATTTGGACCATTCTTTCCACTAGAGCATTGGACGAGTGATGGTATGGAGCTGTCCTTATGTGCCAAATATCATTGGACTTTAGGAAATATTCGTATTCCCTGTTGGTAAATGACGTTTCATGACCAATACTTCCAGGAGTTCATGTGTTGTGAATGATGCTTGCAGCCATAGTGACCAGGTAGATTGACACCATGGCATAGTCAACATGCAACTGAGTTTAAGGTTTACCCAGCCTTTCCCATGAATTTTGGGGTGCTACTGGTGGCAATTTCTGTCTTTGTTGGCACTCTGGCACTGCCCCACTAAAGCAGCAATGTCGAAATCCAACCCTTGCCACCAGACACAACTTCTTGCCAGCACCTTTATCTTGGAAACCCCTGGAAGACCCTGGTGGGGCTCGGCTAGTATTTGGCACCAACCTATTCTCGGGACAATCACCCTTGCTCCCCACAGTAATATGCGATCCTCTACAGTGATCTGGTCTCACTGGGTCCTAAAAGGATTTGATCCTGGTTGCAATGCCCTTCTGTTTCCCCATTGCCTCCGTCTGTTTCAGTTTTGCGAGGGCAGGATCTTTGTGTCCACGGTCGGATATTGTCTGCAATGGACTGGAGGACTTGTCTTATGAGGAGAGGTTGACTGAGCTCAGACTTTTCTCTCTGGAGAGAAGGAAGAAGAGAGGTGACCTGATTGAGGTGTACAAGGTAATGAGAGGCATGGATAGAGTCAATAGCCAGAGATTTTTCCCCAGGGCAGGATTGACTGCCACGAGGGGTCATAGTTTTAAGGTGTTAGGAGGAAGGTATAGAGGAGACGTCAGAGGGAGGTTCTTCACCTCAGAGAGTTGTGAGCGCATGGAATAGTTTGCCAGTGGTAGTCATGGAAGCGGAGTCATTAGTGACATTTAAGCGACTGCTGGACATGCACATGGACAGCAATGAATTGAGGGGAATGTAGGTTAGGTTATTTTATTTTTGGATTAGGATTATTCCACGGCACAACATCGTGGGCCGAAGGTCTGTACTGTGCTGTACTTTTCTATGTTCTATGTTCTATGACTGGACGGGAGTCCAGAAAGTTTAAAACCAAAACAGACTGCTCCAGGCGAGGCAGCACCAGTGGAGTATCTGCCAGTGGGAGACGGCTCAAGACACTTAGTTTCATGGTGTTCTAACTTGTACTTTAGGCACCGATATTATGGGTCCAACAGTGAATTCTCCCAGAGGCTGTGGGCGGCACCGTCTTGTCTTCCTTCAGTAGCCCTAGCAGGGGTTTGTGATCTGTTATTAACTCCCACCTGTAATGATACTGGTGGAACTTCCTCATACCAAAAACAGCCACTAAATCTTCTTTACCTGGGCATCATCCAAAGTCCAGGAAGCATACACTATTAGGTATTTGTCTCCATTTGGTAACCAGTGAACCATTACTACAGGGAGGCTTCGCATGTAGCACTACATCTCACTTCAGATCATAGTGGGCCAACACCTCAGATGGCAATAGCTGCTTTTTCACTTCGCTAAAGGCTGCTTCTTGGCTGCCCTTTTTCAGCAGCATGTGTAAGGGTGCCAAGACAGAGGCCAGGTTACATATGAATTTTTGGTAATAGTTCACAAATCCAAGGAAAGACCTAAGCTGTGGTATGGATATGGGAGCCAGCGCTCCTTTGATTGCCCTCACTTCCTCTTCCAACAGGTGTAATCTAATTTTGTCAACCCTGTAAGCCAAGTAGGTCAGTTGGGGCACCTGGAATCTGTCTCTCGAGAGAACCATTTAAGCACTGTGTCCAAGTTCTCCAAGTGCTCCCCGTTGGTCGTCCCTGTTATTGGATCAGATTAGATTCCCTACAATGTGGAAACAGGCCCTTCGGCCCAACAAGTCCACCCTGTCTCTTGGAGCATCCCACTCAGACCCATCCCCCTTTAACCCACACACCCCTGAATACTACAGGCAATTTAGCATGGCCGATCCACCTAGCCTGCACATCTTTGGACTGTGGGAGGAAACCGGAGCACCCGGAGGAAACCCATACAGACACGGGGAGAATGTGCAGACTCCGCACAGACAGTTGCCCGAGGCTGGGATCGAACCTGGGTCCCTGGTGCTGTGAGGCTGCAGTGCTAACCACTGAGCCACCATGCTGCCCCAAATTATTAGTATGTCATCCAGATAAATAGCAAAGTGGGATAGCCCTTGTAAAATGTTCTCCATGGACCACTGGAAAAGAGCGCAGGCTGATGATGCTCCAAATGGCAGTCTTGTATATTGATATAAACCCTTATGGATTTTAATTCTTGCATACTTCTGCAACTACTCATCCAGTTGCAATTGCAGGTAGGTGTGGCTCATGCCCAGCTTCATAAAGGACAGCTCTCCCACCAACTTTACGTACAAGTTCTCTATGCGAGGGTTCGGGTTTTTATCTGGCTGTGAGAAGCCGTTTACAGTTTGCTTAAAATCCCCACAAAGGTGAACTGAGCTGTCAGTCTTCATGACTGGTGCTGCCCATTTTGCAAGCTGCACTAGTTAGAGGATTCCTCCACAGTCCAGCCCTCTGATTTGCACCTCTACTTTTGTCTGCAAGGCAGGGCCTTGCAAATCTTGGAATTGTGTCCTGGTCTACATGTAAAGTGGCTTTGGCCCCTTTGACAGTCGCAAGCCCTTCTTGAAAAGTTCCTGGGTATTTCACTAGGACTTCACTGAGGCAGCCATTTTCTAATTGAAAAATGCTGAGCCAATCTAAGTGAATCTTTCTCAACTAATTCTGCTCCAGCAGACTGGGCCTGAGCCTCTTACTACCATCAGTGCACCAACTGCTTCTCATAGGAAATCAGGACCAAAATCATACCCTTAATCTGTAACGGTCCCCCAGTGTATTTTCTCAGTCTGGCTGAGGTCTTGCACAAACTTAAGGGTTGGAGTCCCGAGCAAATCTTGTTAAAGACAGATTCTGCAACTACGGGCAGCTGCTGGTATCGACCTCCATGGAAACTGGATGTCCATTTAAACAAACCTTAATTTTAATAGGCTCTAATTTGGTTGTCACGAAGCAATTTAATTGTTCCAAGTCACATGTAGGGGGACATTCCAGGGTGTGCACTCTCCTGAGTACCAGCCTACGAGTTTTCCTACTCAAATCAGGCCTAGTGGGACTCCTTTGCTGTCTTGAGTCTGATACCAGCAGCAACTAAAATGGCCCAGATCCTGAAAAACTGTTTAGCCACTTGGCTGAGGCTCAGTTTTGTTGTGGGGTTCTCCTGTGCGTTGGCCTAGGGTTCCTCTGCTCAGGATCTGCCCTGCATAAGGCTCTGTGAGTGCCTAACCTCAAGTGGTGTTCCCCAAGCTCATTCAGACAGTTGAGGGCATCCACTTGCATTGGGGTGCCATGTAGTTTCCATGCTCCACCTGCTGTATTTTCTAATGACAAGGCCAGCTACAGTGCCTGCTTAAAGTCCAGTGCGGCTTCAGCTAGTAGGCAGTTCTGCATGGTTGCGCCATTAATCCCGTATAGCAAACATTCTCTCAGCATCTCATTCAAGGTTAACCCAAAATCACATGCCTCTGCCAGTCATCGTAACTTCATCAAAAATCCCAAAACGGATTTCCATAGTTCTCTAACAGCTGAAGAAGACCCATAGCACCTCAGGATTAGAGGAGATTTGGGGTCGTAATATTCCTTGACCAACTCTGTCAACTCCTGGTAGGTTTTAGTATCTGGTGCCTCTGGGAAAGTTAAGCCTCTTTTAACTGAAAATGCTGCAGATCCACACGCAGTCAGAAGGATTACTTGGTTTTCATCTGCTCCAATGTCATTCTTTCCAATTACAGGGCCCAGTCTTTAACAGCAGGGTCAAATGAGTCAAGCTGTCCAAATGGAGGCATGATCCAGAAACATTTACCCCATCTCCAAGATGACAGTTGCAAGCAAATATTCTTCAGGCTCGACAGAACGCGGTGTCGAGCTGGCCAAGTAGTATCAGAGGAGCAGGAAAGCTGACGTTTCAGGCTAGGCCTCCAGTCATAAAAATTAGCCTTACACAGCTATTCTTTGTCTTCTAAGTCTAAGCCTGTTCTGTATTGATCTTACCAGCTCACCACGGATCTCATATGACTTCACCTTTCATACCAGCATGCCATGGGGGTCCTTGTGAAAGGCCTTGCTAAAGTCCATGTAGACACCATTTACCATCCTGTCCTCATCAATCATCTTTGTCACTTCCTCAGAAATTCAATCAAATTTGAGACACACAAGCTTCCCCACACAAATTCATGCTGCCTATCACTAATAAATACATTTTTGTTTCAAATGTGTATAGACCTTATCCCTAAGAACCTTCTCCAGTTATGTCCCTACCACTAACATAAGGCTCATTGGTGTATAATTTCCAAGATTGTCTCTCTTAGCCTTCTTTAACAAAGGATCAACATTGGCTATTCTCCACTCCTCTGAGCTAACTGACTGCCTGGAGAGAGATAAAGTACTTTCTTTTTGTAGTTGTAGTCTGCTGGGATTAGAGAATGGGATTGAGAGACCTGAGTTTGGTGACTAGAAGGTTAGGTTGTGTAGTCAGTTCCTGGATTGTTGATAAGTTTCGAAATGGCAGGAGAACTTGGCCTCATGGAATGTTCCTTCTGCAATATGCAAGAAATCAGTGGCACTTCCAGTGTCCATGCTGGTTACATATACATGAATATGTTCAGCTGCAGCTCCTGAAGTGTCACATGGAGCACATAAAGCTGCAGATGCATTCTCTGTGGAGTATCCATGAGGCTGAGAATGTCATGGATTGCGAGTGGTCACACCACCAGTCAAGAGCTACATAGACTGAGTTGGGTGACTGTCAGAAAGACAAGTAAGCATAGGAAGAGAGCGCAGGAGCCACTTGTGGCCAATTTCCTCTCACACAGGTATACCATTTTGGATACTGTTGTGGGGGATGACTTCGCAGGATAAAGCAGCAGCCAGATCAGTGGCATGACAACTGGTATTGTTGTACAGCAAGACACATTAAAGTATGGGCAAACAGTGGTGATTACAGAGTCTACGGACAGAGACACAGATGGGTGTGTCTGTTGCCACAACTGAGACTCCAGGGTGTTGTGTCACTTTCTGGGTGCCAGGATCAAGGATGTCTCTGAACAGGTATCGGATTTTCAAAACTGGGAGGATGAGCAATTAGAGGTTGTGGTCCATATTAGTATGAATGACTTGGCAGAAAAATAGATGAGCTCCTGCAAAGGGAGTTCAGAGAGTGAGGTAGGAAGTTGAAAAGCAACAACTTCTGAAGAAGGGTCTAGACCCGAAACATCAGCTTTCCTGCTCCTCTGATGCTGCTTGGCCTGCTGTGTTCATCCAGCTCTACACCTTGTTAACTCAAGTGTTGTAATCTCAGGATTGCTTCCTGTGCCACGTGCCAGTGAAACTAAGAATACAAAGATAGATTAGTTGAATACTTGGCTAAAAAGCTGGTGTTGGAGGGAGATCTTCAGGCATGTGGATCATTGGGATGTCTTTTGGGTTAGGTGGGATCAGGATAAGAAGGACTATTTGCGCCTCAAGTGGGGAGTCATCAATATCCTGGCAGGGAGGTTTGCTAGTGCCACTCGGGAGTGTTTAAACTAGTGTAGCAGGGGAGTAGGAACCAGAGCAGTAGGTCAGCAACTATAATGACTGAGGAGGAGTCAGATACAAAGGCCAGTAAGACTACAAGGAAGAACAGACAGAGCACGGTTACTGAATACATCTGGACTGGTGGTCTGAGGTGTAGTTGTTTTAATGTGATCAGTATGACAGGTAAAGCAGATGGACAGAGCATGGATTAATACATATGACCATGATGTTGTAGCTATTACAGAGAGGGTTGGTTGAGAGAGGGACGAAACTGGCAGCTTAATGTTCTGGGATTTAGAGATATCTCAGGTGGGATGGACAGTAATGTAAAAGAGGTGTGGAAGTTGCATTACTGATAAGGGAGAATAGCACAGCTGTACTGAGGGAGGACTTGTAGGACTCATCCAGTGAAGTCATATGGGTAGAGCTCATAAACAGGAAGGGTATGATCACTTTGAGGCTTCCAAACAGCCAATGGGTGGTAGAGGAACAGATATTTGGACAGATTATGGGAAAATGTAAGAACAAAAGGTTGTTGTGGTAGGTGATTTTAACTTCTCCTATATTGACTGGGGCTTGCTTAGTGGCAGGGGCTTAGATTGGTGGGGAGGATGGGAGTGGAAGAGTTTATTAGGTATGTCCAGCGCATTTTTTTTTGGAATGACATAGAAATAGTCCAACTAGAGAAGGAACCATACCAAACCTGCTACTCGGGAATGAGCCCAGTCAAGTGATCGAAGTTGCAGTGGTGGAGCATTTTGGGAACAGTGACCATAATTCTGCAAGTTTCAAGTTACCTATGGATAAGGACAAGATAGTCCTAGGTTGAAAGCATTAAATCGAGAGAAGGCTAACTATCACAATATTGGGCAGTAACTGGAGAATGTGGATTGGGATGACTGTTTGAGGGTAAATCCATATCTGGCATCTGGGTATCCTGCAAAGCTTGGTTGATTAGAGTTTAGGACTAACGTGTTCCTGTGAAAATGAAGGATAAGAATAGCAAGATTAGGGAACCTTGGATAACGAGAGGAATTGAGAGCTTAGTCAAAAAGTAAAAAGAGGCATATGTAAGGTTCAAGAACCTGAAGGCAGACAGAGGGCTAAACAGGCTATGGAATGTCTTTGGCAAACAGGATTAAGGAGAATCCCAAGGCAGTTTGTACATATATAAGGAGCAAGAAGGTAGCTAGGGAAAGCTAGGTTCCATCAAGGACATGGGAGAGAATTAATGTGTGAAACCAAAAGAAGTGGGTGATGTCCTTAATGAATACTTTGCATTGGTGTTAACAAAGGAGAAAGACAAGGTGGAAGGTGAGTCATCTGACTTCAACTCACTAAAATAGATTGTGGCATGGACCTGTCTTATGCGCCAATCATGCTTACCTTCTTAGCATTGGGATTCAAATGCTTACTCTCGCACATAAATGTGTAAGATCCTATGGTAGTATTTGAAGTTAAGCAGATAATATATTCCTGGTGTCCCTCGATCAACATAAGACTCTTAGACTATCTGTCTTATATTCCATTGTTGTTTGTGGTAAACTGGCTGTTTTTTTTTTCTATTTTGAAACAATGACTACAGTACATATCGGAAATATTTACTTTGCTACCATGGGGTCTGGGATCCCAGTATATAAAAGCAATATATAAGTTCCAGGTCTTCTTTTGAAGCTGAATGCCTTGTTTTAATGATAATGGGAACTGCAGATGCTGGAGAATCCAAGGTAATGAAATGTGAGGCTGGATGAACACAGCAGGCCCAGCAGCATCTCAGGAGCACAAAAGCTGACGTTTCGGGCCTAGACCCTTCATCAGAATGACAAAGGGCCTAGGCCCGAAACGTCAGAATTGTACTCCTGAGATGCTGCTGGGCCTGCTGTGTTCATCCAGCCTCACATTTCATTGCCATGTTTTAAGCTTTGTTATGTGTTTACATTTCAGTTCCGCCATCGATTGCTGACGACTCTCCAAATATTACTGTCACTAAAATGTCCTCGGTGGTGTTGTCATGTCACGTGACTGGAATCCCAGAACCTGCAGTGAGCTGGATGAAGAATGGAGCTCAAATGGGGAACCGAGGCCCAGGGTACAAAATCCTACCCACAGGTTTGTGCAAGATTGAATTTTAAATTAAAATTAATTTGTGTTCATTTTAGCATGAGTTTTTGATCAGATTACTCTGGTTATCTTTGTCTTTTGTTGAGTGATTTAATATTTTCACGTTGTGAGAACTGTCTCAAACTAAATTGCAGTCCCAAATGTTTTCGGTTGAAAAAATATGCAAGCTATGTTTGAATCTTATGCTGAATTATCCAACATCCGTCAAAGCAATGCAAGGTGGCAAAATATGATCTAGGTCTCAGTGACCTGTTTGGCCAATGAAAAAGCCTTTTTGGACCATTTATGAAATTGTTCAATGATCTTCCCTCAGCCTTCATAGCTGATGGCATTCTCCTTGGAAGAACTGCCACATAACAAATAGATCACTCACTGAGAGTCCCACTGCTCAACCAAAAGGATGAAATCTGCTCACAAATACGGCACTTATCAATCAACTTAGAACTGGTCACCTTCACCTGCTTCCACCTTCTCTTTTCTCAGAATCTGAAATGCACTGTCTAAGAATTTGGTAAGACAGGTTCAATCAAGTCTTTCAAAATGAAATTAGGTAATTTGAAGAGGAATGTTGTGCAGTGTTGAAAATAGGAGAAAAGTGCTTAGTGCCATGCATTTGTTCATTTGGAGAGAATGCATTCACAATGGGCTCAATGGCCTCCTTTTGCACTGTGACATTTCAATGAATTTTTTCACAACTCTGCAATTTTCCCTCTGAATTGCGTACAGTCAAAAAATCTGTCTTCAGTTTGTGGATATTCTGAGTCAATTGCAGAAGATTGAAACTCTAGATCATTCTGGTATGCCAGAAACAAATATGTACAAGCTTTAGTTGAGTTCTAGGGTCAGACATGGTGACTGCATTTTCCCCAATCTTTTCACTGTCATATGGTATGCACATGAGGGCGAAGATGTGCCATGAAGTTTGAGGTCTGAGATGGATTGAGGAGAGCTTCTAACTTATTCAACTCAAAATTGCATCAGATGTTCCCAGTTTGAATAGGTGCTGTCTGGCCTTCAACTTCTAGCTGCACATGTTTCAGGCAAGAATTGCACAGCTCATCATTTTTCACAAGGCTTTTGCTTCAAGTGTCTCAGTTATCAGGAACTGTTTCTAATCATTATGCATCTGCAGGAATTCTGGAAATCGCCACAGCAACCCTGAGTCATGCTGGCAGCTACATGTGTACAGCTCGCAATGTGGTAGGGACAGCACACAGACATGTAACACTGCTTGTACAAGGTAAAGTAACTCCGATTTCCATTCTTCTCCATCATTTGCACCTCCCTGGCAAACATTTAACCTCAGACAAAATTACTATCAGATGACATATTTAAAAGATAATTTTTGCATGGTTAAAAAAGAGTAATTGCCTAAATTGCCAACTTGTCCTTGCAGTTTCCACTTGTTAATAGGTTTTCTACATTCAGACTTTTCTCAACACTGAGCATTCTAAAATGGTTCCTTTTTTGTAGATTTCCTTGTTTATTAGATACAGTATATGCTGCATGATTTGAAGATGGAGGGTTACCAAAGACTCTTGGATCCCATCCAACGATTTTTGGTCCTGGCAAGCAAGAGGCAGAATTAAATGAGTGTAGTGATCTCAGGGTTGCTGGTCTGGTGGAGGGCAAGAGCAAGAGAAGGATAGAGGCCATGGAGAGATTTGACAATGAGCTTGAGATTTTGAAATTGAGGAATTGCCCAACTGGAGGCTTTGGTAATCCAGCAAGGACAGGATACTGAATGAATGGAACTTGCAGCATGTTAGATACTAAATAAAAACTGAAAGAACTGCTAATGCAGTTCAGGAGCAAAAACAGAAGTTGCTGGAAAAACTCAGCAGGGCTGGCAGCATCTGTGAAGAAACGATTAGAGTTAACATTTCGGGTTATGTTTTTCTTCATAGATGCTGCCCGACCTGCTGAGCTTTTCCAGCAATTTCTGCTTTTGTTGCTATGAGTTAGCCAAGTTTTGGATGAATTTTAAGTTTATGAACGGTGGAAGATAAGAGGACAGGCAGGAGAGTGTTAAAATAGTCAAGTTCAGAGTTGATACTTAATCGGTTCCTAAAGTGTTATTCATTGTATTTAATGTGTCTTTGCCACCTTGCTATGCATAGGAGTTTGTTGTACTTAATTCCTACATCACATCAGTGGCTACCTGAAATTGTGAAAGGTATGATGCAAATAAAAACTCTTTCTTTCTTCTTGTTTGGTAGTCGTATTTAACTGCAGAATTTTTGTTATCTTCTGCCTGCCCAGAACCTCCTGTTATTAAGCCCCTACCTGCCACTCTGGAAATTGTAGTAAATACAGATATTATCCTGCCCTGTGAGTCAACGGGCACACCAAGACCCAGTATTACCTGGCAGAAAGAGGGTGCCACCATCACAAACGCAGGTAAGGTGCAATGTCACAACAGCCAACTTGCTTGAGGTGCAAGGTATGTGTCATTTGTTAATGGAGACGGAGAGCATAATTTTGGTTATGGGTTGCTCACATTGTCATTGAACTTTTGATAGACAAGGGGTTTGAGGGTTATGGGTGTGTTGAGACGACAACCAGATCAATCATCATCTTACTAAATGGCATACTAGGCTTGAAGGCCCAAATGGCCTACTCCTGCTGCTATGTTGTGTTTTTATTCAAGTCAGATGAAACCTGATTTGTTTTGGAATGTTTAAAGAGACTGGGTGTTAATTTGAGTTGAGGCTGGCCTGAGATGTTATAAAGGGAGACTGGATCTCTAATAGGTAGCAAACCATTCTTCCAACACCATGAACCGGCTAAGTCCACCATAGACTGATTGGTCTGAGGTATGCCTGTAAGATTAAGAATCCTACATGAAGACGTCAGTGCATCGTAATCTATTTTCTAGAACATGAGTATTTGTATAAAATCAATATTAAATTGGTTTACTCAAGGGAAGAGATATAAAAGGACTCGTGATTGTGCAGATGTGTCATGGTTCACTCAGAATCTAAATCTCAGTGGCACCATGCACTTGTACATACACATGATACTCTGGAGCAATAGAGGCTCCATTGTTCTTTTCATGTTATAGTTGACCAGAAATCCCTTCTACTCTCACATGTGTTTGAAGTATTTGCAGGTTGATAGGATCCACCATCCTTGGCTGTTAAGTCCAGGTTCTGACTCAAAGGCAGTAATTCCACTCACTCTGCCAGAAGATAACCTACAAAGATGAAAAATCCCCAGCTCTATAGTAAAGGATTCTTGCATGAATTTGGGTGCATTTCTGAATAAGATAGAGGGACTGTCCAACATTTCACTGGGCTGTACCAGCAGGGAGTTGGAAGAGGGACAATTTGCTGTTTGCCAAAATGCCCTCAATTTGATAAAAATGTAAATACAAAAAGAGATACTAATAAACTTCTTAATGATTCTCTCTTGTTTCTGTCTTTCTGGCTTCCAAGACACATGTCAAAAAGACAGCCCTTCAGTGTAAAATTCCCCTCATGATAGACAATCAATTTTCAATTCCAATTCTTTCAGTAACCTGTGGATGGGAACGGACAGAAGTGTTGGAGAATGTCAAGCTGAGACACAGAAATAAAGTTTGCACTTTTATTATGAATAACTCTTGAAATTAGCCATTGTGCACACATTGTACCTTCAGGATATGCTCAGCTACAGCATTATGAGGTGGAGGTCTTGTGGTGCAGTGAGCAGCGACCTGCGTCTGAACCAAAAGCTGTGGATTTGAATCCCAATACAGGACCTTGGAAAGTGCATTTGTAACACAGTAAGCATGTTGAGTACCATGTAGCAAATGCAATGGCAGGTGGTAAGAGTGGGAAAGATTCCTGGCCAGTCATGTGATGGAAAGAATTTTGGAATCTCAACCATTGCTATTTGTAGCTCCAATCTACAATGTGTGCATTACTGGGGCAACTGTAACCACCACTGGCGCTATGAATTATGACATGAAAAAAAGAACTGTATGTCCTTAAGATGGCATTCTAACATCAAGATAGTTAGAAATTGGGAACACTTCACATTGCATTACCAAGCAAGGAAGGGAAGGAAAATGGAATGTTGTTTTTATACTGGATTCCCTTTGAATTAAATATGGGAAGGTCTTCTTAAAACTATCTGACGCATTAGCCAGACCACACCTGGCATAATATGAACAATTTTAGTCCATTTATCCAAGGAAAGATATACTGAGATTAGAAACAGGAGGTTTACTTGATTGATCTTGAGTATGGAATGATTTACATGAGGAGAAATTGAGTGAATTGGGCTTGTACTCATCAAGTTCAGAAGAACAATAGACAAACTTTTTGAAACATTTAAGATTCTTATGGGGGACTAGACAGGATAAATATAGAGAAGTTGGTTTCCCTTGTAGGAGAGTCTAGGTCTAGAGGGTATAATCTCAGAGAAAAGTATCCACCCAGTTAAGACAGAAGTGAATAGGATTTTCTCTTTCTGATGGTAGTCAGTCTGTAGAATTCTCTGCTACAGAGGGCTGTCAAAGCTGATTTGTGAAGAATACTCAAGGCTGAAACAGATTTTTTAATCTGTAAGGGAATGAGGCTTATTGATAAAAGGCAAAAAAAGTGCAGTTGAGGATTATTAGATCAGCTGTGGTCTCATTGAATGGCATTGCAGACCCAATGTGTCAAATGATCTTCTGTTCTACGTATAATAGTTTAATGATGAATGACTGTTCCCTGAAGAAGAGAGGTGAATGCTGTTTATTATATCCATGTTTCACTATGCCAGTCTACCACTGTGTGTGACCCTAGGTTTTAACTGACCATTAGTTTCTGTCCTAGGTTATTTATTACTCGCCAATGGAGCACTGGAGATCACTAGAGCCAAGGAGGAATATTCGGGGAATTACATGTGTATTGCCCAAAATGCAGCTGGCACTGCTGTAGGCAAGACAAAACTGGTGGTCCAAGGTAGAGTTCTGACGAGAGTTAATGCTTTGCAATTAATAATGTTAAAATCATTGAATTAACATACTTTAGGGACTGTTTGCTGTCTAAGATGAGCAGGGATGAGACACAGATTGACTGACTGTAAAATACAATCCACTTGTTATACCATGAATGATGAAACATATGTTTTCTCGCTTTTTACTCAGTTCCCCCAATTATCAAAGCTCACAGCAGGGAACATAAAGCCACCATTGACCATCCTGCAACTTTACCCTGCGAGGCAGAGGGCCGTCCAAAACCGGAGGTAACATGGGTGAAAGATGGCCACACCATTGCTAACCAGATGCGCCTGCACACGTTTGCAAATGGATCCCTACAGATTCTACCAGTCCAGCTTGCTGATGCAGGATGGTATACGTGTGTTGCCAGGAACAAAGCGGGGGTAGTCAGCCTGGACATGATTCTTGTGGTGCAGGGTGAGAGTGGAACCATCAACAATCCAACTTGCATTTACGTAGCACCTGTTAATATATAAAATGTGCTGTTAAAACAATATTTGAAACCCAGTTAATGCTGTAGAGTAATTTGAGTCACCTAGTGGCTATTTTTGTATACTTCTGTAAATGTCCAATAGCACTAATGCTTATCCATGTCCAGGGAAGGAAATCTGTCATCTTCACCTAATCAGGCCTACATGTGACTCCAGACCCACAGCAATATGGTCGACTGTCGATTGCCCTCTGAAATGACCTAACAAGCCACTCAGTTGTGTCAATTGCTCAAGTCTCAAAAAAGAAATGAAACCAGGTGGACCACCTAGCATTGACCTAGGCACCAAAAAGGCAACAACAGAAGCAGCCCTGTCAACCCTGCAAAATCCTCCTCTCTAACATTTTGGAGGGGCTAGTGCCAAAACTGGGAGAGCTGTCTCATAGATTAGTCAAGCAACAGTCTAACATAGTCATACTCACCTTAAAGTCAATGTCCCAGAAATCACTATCACCATCTTTGCATGTATTGTGTCACACTGGCAGGCCAGACCCAACAGAGGTAGTAGAATAATGGTATACAGTCAAGAGAAAGTTGACCTGGGATTCCTTAACATTGATTGTGAACCCCATGAAACCTAATGGCTTCAGGTTAAAAATGGGCAGGGAAATCTCCTGATGATTTTCACGTCCCATTCATCCTCAGCTGATGAATCAGTACTCCTCCATAACAAAAAGAGAAATTGCTGGAATAATTCAGCAGGTCCGGCAGCATCTGTGGAGATAAAGCAGAGTTAATGTTTTGGGCCTAGTATTCTGAATTGCTGAACAGCAATTTTTGTGTTTGTTTCTGATTTCCAGCATCCTTTGTTTTTTTTGTTCGGTATTCTTCCATGTTGAACATCACTTAATAGCAATGCTGATGCTGGCAAGGGTGCAAAATGCACTCTGGTTGGGGTATCTCACTGTCCACCATTAAGAGTGGCTTACAGCATCGCTGTTCATCAAGTTGATGGGTTCCTAAAAGACACAGCTGCCAGACTGGGTCTGCAGCATATAGTGTGGGAACTAACAAGAGGAAAAACCATGCTTGACCTCATGCTTACCAACCTCCCAGCTGCAGATGCACCTGTCCATGACGGTATTGATGAGTGACCACTGCACAGCCAAAGTTCTGCTGTCACATTGAAATTAACTTGTTTGTTGTGTGGCACAATCAGTGTGCTGAATGGGACAGACTCGGAACAGATCTAGCAATTCAAAACTGAACACCCATGAGGTAATATGGGCCATCAGCAGCAGAATTGTAATCCCACACAGTCTGCAACCTCATTGTCTGGCGTTTCCCCACTCGACCATTACCATCAAGCCAGGGGATCAATGTAAAATACAGGGGAGCATCCAGAAGAAGCACCAGGCATACCTAAAAATGAGATGTCAACCTGGTGACACAACCAAACAGGGCCACTTGCATGTCAAATAGCATAAGCAGCAAATGATAGACAGAGCTAAGTGATCGCACAACCAACAGATAAGATTTAAACTCTGCAGTCCTGTTATATCCAGATATAAACAGTGTCCTGGAGGAGGAGGCTCCAAAAATATCCCCATCTTCAATGATGGAAGAACCTGACATATCAGTACAAAAGACAAGTCTGAAACGTTTGCAGAAATCTTCCGCCAGAAGGGCATAGTGGATGATCCGTCACAACCTCTTCCAATGGTCTCCAGCCTTACAGATACCAGTCTTCAGCCAATTTGATTGGCTGCACGTGATATCATGAACAGCTAGAGACACTGGATACTGCAAAGGCTGTGGGCCCTGACAACATTCCAGCAATTGTTCTGAAGACTTGTGCTCCAGAACTTGCTGCTTCCCGAGCCAACTCTTCAAGTTCAGTTACAGCACTGGCATCTATCTGACAACATGGAAAGTTGCTCAGGTATGTCCTGTGCACAAAAGACAAGACAAATCCAACCCAGTCAATTACTGGACCATCATTCTACTCTCAATCATCAATAAAGTGATGGAAGGTGTCATCAACATGTGCTCAGCAAAATCCGCTCAGAGTCAGTTTAGGTTCCACAAGGGCCGTTCAGCTCCTGACCGCATTACAGGATTTAAGCATGGACAAAAGAGCTGAATTCCAGAAGTAAGGTGAGAGTGACAGTTCCTGACATCAAGGCTACATTCTATAGTGTGTCATCAAGGAAACCTATCAAAACTGCCATCAATGGGCACCAGGGAGCAAACTCTCTGTTGTTTGGAGTCATACCTGGAGATCAGTCATCTCAGCTCTAGGATAATTTTGCAGGAATTGACCTTCCTTCTGTCATAAGGTCAGAAGTGAGGAATTTCATTGTGCAGTCATCAATGTCCAGCACTGTTTGTGACTCCTCAGATACTGTAGTAGTCCACGTTCAAATGCAACAAGATCTGACAAGTGAGTGACATTCGTGCTACACAAACACCAGGCAAGGACCATCACTAATAAGAGAAAATCTAACCACATCCATCGACGTTCAATGGTGTTACCATTGCAGAATCCCCTAATATCAACGTCTTCAGAGTTACCATTGAGCATAAACTCAGCTGGACACTCCACATAAATACAGTGTCTAAAAGAGCAGATCAGATGCTCAGAAATACTGCTGCAAATAACTCACCTCCTAACTCCTCAAAGCCTGTCCATCATCTACAAGATATGAGTCGGTGGTACTGAAGTTTGGCTACTGTTTGTGAGCTGTCTACAGTTGATCTTAGTCTTATGTATCTTACAATAGTTATTTGTATGGTACAATCTGCTTGTACTGCATGCAAAACAAAACTTTTCACGTACCTAGGTACATGCAACAATAATAAATCAAGTCAAATCAAAAGCCAGGAGTGTGATGAAATATTCCCCACTTGCCTGAAGAGGTGGAGCTCCAACAACACTTGAGGCTTGACACCATCCAGGACAAAGCAGCCCGCTTAATTGAAACAACATCCACAAGCATCCACTCACTCCAACGTCGACACTCAGTAGCAGCAATGTGTACTATCTACAGGATGCACTGCAGAAATTCACCAAAGTTCCTTGGACCGCACCTTTCAAACTCACAACCACTTCCATATACAAGGACAGGGGCAGCAGATACATCCACCACCTGCAAGTTCCTCTCCCAGTTCCATCCTGACTTAAAAATATATAGCCATCTCTTCATTGTTGCTGGGTCAACTTCCCTCCCTAACCTTTCCAATTCTCCTGGTATTGTGGGTCTACTTACAGCCTGTGGACTACAGCAGTTCAAGAAGGCAGCTCACCACCACCTTCTCAAGGTTAAATAGGAGTGAGCAATAAATGCTGGCCAGCTGGTGATGCTGGGACCCAATAAATGAATTTTTAAAAATCTGTTTGGTAGACGTTTCAGAACAGAACAAAAGAAATAACTTGCATTTATATAGCTCCTTTCATAACATTATCAATTCCTCAAGTACATCACAACCAATCAACAGTGTAGGGCAGTTATGTTATAGAAAACACTGCCACCAATTTGCATGCATCAAGATTCTGCAAAACATGATTTCCCAATGTCCCAAAGTTTGTTATGGTGTCGGTTGCGAGCAATGTTCACTTTAAGCTGTGTGCTGCACAGCTACTTGGAGGGTCCATGCACAGTAATTGGTGTGTGGATGCATTCATTTCTGGTTCCAGAAGCCGCTGTTGCCCACAGACTTCAGAAGTCCACATAGTGGCAGGAAATATTCGAGGAAACATGGGTTGCAGACTGAATAATAACCAGGGAGAATTTCCCTGACCACCTTCACATTGTGTCTGTGGGGTCTTTAGTACTTCGGAGAGCAATGGCCTCCAGTTTAATGTCTTTTCCAGATGTGGACCTCCACTAATGTTTCAGTCCCTCAGTTCTGCATTGGAATGTCAGTCTAAATTACATGCTTAGGTCTCCAGAGTGGGACTTGAACTTACACCCTTTTTAACTCCCAGCAAGAGTGTTATTACGTGGAACATAGAACAATACAGCATAGGAACAGGCCCTTCAGCCCACCATGTCTGTGCCGACCATGGTGCCCTGAATTCTCTATCTCTTCTTCTGTCTCTCTAAATGCCTTTTAAATGTTGTTATTATATCTGCTTCTACCACCTCCCTTGGCAAATTTAACTTACTCCCTCTGTGACACAATATTTTGGACCATCCTACCATGAGTGGCCTTATCAAATGCTTTCATAAAGTCTATGTAGACAACATCCACTGCCCTCCCCTCATCAATCATCTTTGTCACTTCCTAAAAAAGCTGTCATATTTTTGAGACAAGACTTCTCCATACAAAGCTATGCTGACTGTCCCTAATAAGTCCAAATGCAAGTAAATCCTGTCTTTAAGAATCTTCTCCAATAGTTTCCCAACCACTGAAGTAAGGCTCACTGCCCTATAATTAACTGGATTATCCTTGTTGTCCTTCTTAAACAAAGGAACAACATTTGCTATTCTTCAGTCTCAAAAGGGACTTGAACCTGGGATTTCTGGCTTGGAAATAAAGACAATACCACTGCACAAGAGCCCAGAATGTTGCTCTTCTATTCCACAGTAGCAATTATTGCTGACTAAACTTAACGCGAAGCTACCCACTGAGTCATGGTTGATACCACCTGAAATGTTGGTCATAATTTTCAAGGCTAAGGAGCACGGTCACAGTGGAGATGGAGCAGTGAGATTTTGCTAGATTATCTGGTACACATTCATTACTAATTAAGTTCTGTGTCAGACAGTGCCCTGCGGAGAACAAGAGATATAAGCAGCTATAGATCATACGGATCATTGAGCCTGCTTGCTATTCAGTGAAAAATGGCTGACTTGAACTTCAACTTCACTTTCCCACGTACTCACTATATTCCTGCTTCCCTAAGCAAACAAAAAGCTGTCTCCCAGATTTGCATGTAGTTAAGGGTGGACCATCCATGACCTTCTAGGTTAGAGACTTGCAATGTCCAACCTTTTTTGTGAAGAATTTTGCCCTCATTGCAGTTCTAAATGATTGGCCTCTTATCCTGAGACCATACTTTAGATTCCTAGACCAGCAGAGACAACCTCTCAATGTCTACCCTTTCGGAATTCTCTACATTTCAATTAGATCATCGCTCAGTATTTTAAGTCCAGAGAATTAAGGCCCAATTTACACAGCCTTTCAATATATAACAACCCCTGCATTTTAAGGACTAATCTAGTGAACTTTTTCTGTATTGCTTCATATGCAAGTATTTCCTTCCTTAAATTTGAGGCCAAAATTGCTGGCAGTGTTTTAGGTGTTCATCTGTCACAGAGACTTACAGGCCTGCTGTTATTATAGTATTTTCTTTTCCAGTTCATTCCATTACTTTCTTCTGTGATGCACTGACTTCTCCCAGGGTTAATCTGTGTCATTGCACTGAGGATCAATTCATATTTCCTTTTTCCTCCTGCTGGAAAACTGCCAGGTCTTCACTTGGACCGTCTGAAATAGTGGTTAGGTAACAAGCTATATTTCTAGCCCGTAGCCCTGTTGGTATTTCAGTTCCATTCTGAGGAAATGCACCAGGCAGCACGGTGGCTTAGTCATTAGCACTGCTGCCTCACAGCACCAGGGACCCATGTACAATTCTAGCCTCGGATGAGTGTCTGTGTGGCGTTTGCACATTCTCCCTGTGTCTCTGTGGGTTTCCTCCGGGTGCTCCAGTTTCATTCCAGTCTAAAGGTTAGGTGGATTAGCCACGGTAAATGCAAGGTTACAGGTATAGGGTAAGGGATGGGTCTGGGAAAGATGCTCTTCAGGTGCAGACTTGATGTGTTGAATGGACTGCTTCCACACTGTAGGGATTCTATACATTGTCAGAGGAGGCCCTGGTAGTCTGTCCAACTGGATGAAAGTCATCCTTTCATATTATATTAATAAGAGCTGAGAATTCTGTTCATCGTCTTGCAAACATGCCTTCTTCAGCTAATGCTACAAGAGCAAACACCTGGATTTCATTCTATGAGATTTTGCTTAGTACAAAGTGAATGGCACATTTCACTTCATAACACCAGTGTTCATGCTTCAAAAATTGTCAATGGAATATACACTTTGGGTTTTCCTAAGAATATAAAATTGCATTATAAATGAACAAAATTTCTTTCTGTCCACTGCATGACACTTTCAAAGAGAGCCCACATGTACGATGGCAAAGAGTCAGTAAGTGGACAGAAATTTGCCTTTTGGTGTTTAATTTGGGAAAATATAAGGTTGTCCAATAGCCAAAAGAAGATAGAAAAGTAAAATATTACTTTAAATGAAGAGAGAATGCAGAATGCCATAGTATGGAGGGGTCTAGGACCTTGTGCTTACATTACCACGCGAGTCCTTCGAATTCTTTTCCAAAGAGACCAGTGAAGACTGAGTCATTGAATAGATTCAGGGCTTAAGTCAAGTTTTTGATTGACAACGAAATTAAGAAAAAGGCAAGAAAGTGCTTTTAAACACGGTTCAACCATAACTTATTGACTCTGGAGGAAGTTTAATGGCCTACTCCTGTTTCTATTTCTAACATTCTTGTGTGTCTCCCACAATGGATTCTGTTTCACAATGTTTCCTTTTCATGCAGTTCCACCGTCAATCATAATTGGCCAGTCGGAGTTGTCAGTGTTGGAGGATTCGCAGGCTGTCTTGCCCTGTGTAACTCAGGGATCACCGGTACCGGTGGTGTACTGGGAGAAGGATGGTGTTGCAGTGCTAGATGTTCCAGGAAAGTTCACAGCCTTGCAGTCCGGGGAACTGATTGTGGAAAAAACAACGGTAAAAAACTATTCATGGTAACCACTCCAAGAAAAGCGTGTCAAACTCATAGTCACATTAGATGTTTCTTTTTCTTGTCTGCTGTCCTCTCTTGGGGTTTCTGGCTATTTCAGGGATATAGTTCCATGGACTTAGGCAATCATCCAGCATTCTACAGGAGCAGTGAATTTACTTGCCCTTCCTGAGAGACTTGCTGGCCCACCTTTATTCCACAGTCACTCATCTGAGATCAGCTAATAAACTGAGGGTCAAACTTTCTCCCTTCCGGGGCCATCTTTTAACTATAGCTCACTGGCAATACTGTTGCCTCAGAGTTGAAATCTGTGTTCCAATCTCACTCCAGAAACCTGGCACAAAAAACAGGTTGACAATTCAGGGTTACTGAAGGAGTGCCATGCTTGCAGAGATGCTATGTTTGGATGAGATGTTGAGTTGAAATCATCTCTCCCTTCTCAGGTACAAGTGAAAGATCAGAGCTGTTATCCCCCATGACCTGGTGGATACTTATCAGCAAAGTAACATCACTAAAAACAGATGATCTGCTCAGTTTTGTATTACTGTTTGTGGGAGAATGCTATGTGTGTAAGCCTACATTGCAACAGTAACTACATTTCAGTAAAGAAGGTTGGGACAACTGAGTTCATTGATCGAATGAGCAGCACTCCAGCTGTCAAAATTATTAGCTGTTCTACCAGAGAACTCTTTTTCACTTCCTGGTTAAGAGTTATTTTTCTTTTCTGTCCCACTTAATCTGCCTCCTTATACCAAAGTCTCAAAGGTGGGAAAATGCAGCCAACATGCCTGCTGCCCTAAATTTCGTCCCTTCCTTGAAAAGAAGACACCATCTTCTTGCCAAGGACGGTAATAGGTGCCATCCTGTGGGTGAGTTTGCCAGCTCTGTGCCAATCCTATCATGTTTAGAGTTGAAATGTCAGGTAGCTAGGAATTGTTTCTTTCAGTTCAGCCATTGATTGTACTGAGACCAATGTACTAGCTTAAAACAAGCATATTTCACACGATTTGGTAGTAGCAATGGACCTCATATTGTGTTACTGCAAGTCAGTTGCCTTGTAGTTTAATATGAATAGGAACATTATATCATTCACTTGTACTTAGGAAGAAGTGGCAAACAAGAAAGTGTTTCCTGTGCTTAAGAAGTTTCTCTGCAGATTAGAAATCTTGGGTTTTTGTTTTGAGGGTGTTTGCTGCCACTGCAATAGCAGAGGCACACCACTCATGCAACCACAGACCCTGTGGTGTCACTGCCAGTGATGCTGCAGGTAGTTGCCTGCTTCAAAGAATAATGTTTTGAATGCCTGTAGTTTGCTGCCAGACTCCCAACCCCTGCCTCACTTGTTATGCAGCTCGCCACTCTGCTTATCTACCACTTGCTGCCTTTCTTGCTGCACCTCTCTTTGCCCTGCTTCCAACCCTTGAACCTTCGCTGTCTCACTTGCTGCCCCACTCCCTGAACAAATCATTGAGCCAGGCAACATTACAGACAATGAATGAAACTGAGAGCGGCATGGAGTTGGGAGGCAACATCAATGAATACACAATGATCATATCAATGATGCCAATTTTCTATTCGACTGAGTTGGCAGAAGGAAATGTTACTTAAATTTGATACAGAAACATACATGTGTGATATCTGAATGGACATGTTTCAAACATTTTATACTCTTGGTTTATGTTGATGGGGTGAATACCCAAGAGAGGCAGGTTAATACTGAGAAGTAGAATACCTCTAGCTTTGTTTGTGATTTATAGGCACTTGCTTCTGAAATGCTCTTCAGTCTTGGTGAAGGTTAAGGTACAGCTTACAGTGATGGTGCATTGTCCACTACTTTCAACACAAAAAGCATTTCCTTCTGGTGATATACATTTGTAACATCAATAGTTTCAGTGCCAAGCCTCACCACCCCATGGATAGTGGAGAAGTAAAACTTCCTACACCCAACAATTTGCTTTAATCACAGTGCAGAGTGCATCTATTCAAATAGAGGAAATTTCTATTTCTGGTGTTCACCAGCCAACTTACTCAGTATTGTGGTGTTAATCGCTCAAAACTAGATCTGTTGGCCAGACCAGGTTGTTCATATGCCTAACACCGGATTTATAGAATCATTGAGTCCTACAGCTTGGAAACAGACCCTTCTAGTCCAACGGTTCCATGACGACAAAGTTTCCCAAGCTAAACTACTCCCACTTGCCTGCATTTAGCCCTCTAAACATTTCCTATTCGTGTACCTATCCAAATGATTAAAGGGCATTTACTAGGATTGCCTTCATTGCTTAGATCTTGAGTATACAAATTGGGACATCCTGTTGAAGCTGTAAAGGACATGGTGAGACCACTTTTGGAGTACTGTGTACAGTCTGGTCACCCTGCTATAAAAAAGTTGTTATCAAATTGGAGGGCATTACCGTTAATTTTTACAGCAAACACTCTACTCTGAACCCAGTCATGACAGAAGACTCATACGAGCACAGCACAAAGCAGTCAAGTATCCCTGCTGATGAATGAGAGACCACAGTTTGTACCAAGCAAAATCAAGAAGGTTTATGCAGAAAAGCAAGAAACTCATCAAGACACTTAATTTGGAGCATGCAGAGGCAAAATCAAGGTATCAGAGAGAATGTACAATTCTACAGACAACCTATCCAACTAGCCCTTCCTGCCCCACTTGCCCCACTCATAGCAGAGTTTGCACATGATGCATTGGTCTTAGCAAGCATTTCAGAATCCATGGAACTGGAGTAGAAGTAAGTTATCTTCAATCTCAAGGGTTTGCTGAAGAACAGAAAAAGAAGAATTTCTTTTTCCTACATTAACCTTTTTAGTGCTTGTCAGTTCAGCATTGGGCAGTACTGTGCTGACATCAATTCAGCTGAGAATGATTAATCTCCTATCTTTATTCCCACAGCCAGAGGATGGCGGTGTCTACACCTGCACAGCAGTGAGTGCAGCTGGCAAGGCCAGCCAAGATATCCGCCTGTTCGTAAGTGTTCAACCAGCATTCACAGAACTCCCTGCAGATGTGTCTCTCCACAAAGGGGAAAAGCTTTTGCTGACATGTGCTGCAAAGGGCCTTCCAATTCCATTCATCAGCTGGAGCTTCAATAACAAACCTATGGCAGGTATGTAAATGAACAAAGATGTCATCCTATGTCATTTCCTGGAATTTGTATTTTGCACAAGAACCAGCATCATAGAAGCTTACAAATTATTTGCGCCCTGTCATGTTACCAGTTTAGTCTGATACTTTACGCAAGGCACTGACTGGTTACTGTACTTCTCATTCAAATAACTATTCTTCACAAAAGCCAGTACAAAGTGCAATAAGCTATTTTATCACAGGTGTCCAAGTCCTCTCCTCACCTCTAGGTAATGTTTCCCAGTAGCAGTTTCTGAAAAACTAGCAATAAGCAGAATCCTGCCCAATTTCTCTACACTTGCCCAATGACTGACAAGACTCAATACATCCCCAATCTTCCAAACAGTTAACCAGCTGCTGAGAATCAATAACTGAACACAAACTTGGAATCCAGTGTGTAACATCTTTTAATCATTTGTTTGAAACATTAGCAAAATGGTGATCACATCATTGCATGATTTGAATGTGTCATCTTGGAAATGGTGGACAACTTGCCTGGATTTCCCCAAAATATGTAAAAAGAGGTCAAGCAAAGTCTTGATTTCAAAATTCTCATCCTTGTTTTCAAATGTCTCCAAAACCTTGATTGTCCCACTCTTTTTAATCTCCATCAGCCCTACAACCCTTCAAGATCACAGTGCTGATCTGATTCCTGCCTCTGGTGCAGCCTTATTTTAGCTATTCTACCATTGGAGGGCATGCCTTCAGTTACCATGGCACTCAGTTCTGGAATTTCCTTCCTACATGTCGGCACAACATTGTGGGCTGAAGGGCCTGTTCTGTGCTGTACTGTTCTATGTTCTATGTTCTATTCCTCCTCTCTCTTTTAAATTGCTCCTTAAAACCTACCTCTTTGAACAAGTTGTGTTCATTTGCCCCAATATATCTTCCTGTGGCTGAGGTATCAACTTTTGTTTTATAATGCACCTGTGAACCATCTCACGATATTTGACATATTAAACGTGCTATATAAGTGTCATTGATGACTCCCCAAGGGCTGAAATGTGCCTGGGAAACTATTCCATTATAAATGCCATTAAATGAGGAAAATTGGGTTGGGGTGGTGTGGGGTGGGGGGAAATAAATTGCCCATCCATATACACACGTTTACAGACAGGTATTTCTGGGTATCACTAGATGCTTGAGTGTGATTAATCCCAATACTGGCTGAGAGAGCTCTTAGATGCTGTCTTTTTGTCAATAGCAATGTCATGACATATTGAATGGAACGGTTTTGCTTTGTACTTTCATGATCTCTTTTGTCTTTATCGCATTGCTGAATCATACACAACTGCCATTATTTGCTGTAGGTGGAAGTATGAATGGAGCAACATAAATCCAAAATAAATGCATTCTAAGACTCCAACGAGGTCTCATTATTGAAAAGTGGAACTTGTCTCTCTTTTTCTATTAAAGCTCTGGTATTTATTTGAGACATGCCCTTTAGAATTGTTGGGTTAAAGATCTGGTTTAAGTCAATGGCATTTCTCTGTTCAGATTATATTAAACAGGTTCATTGTATGCCATATATTATGGCATACAGGAGAATTATGTTTTCATACAGACCTGGGCATTCATCCTGCTGTGATAACAATTAAAGGTGACAGACAAATGCATGCCAGATCCACCAACACAACTAGTCAGGTTTTGTTGTAGTTTCTGTGGCAGTTTGCTGACACAAGCTTTGAAGTGCAGCATTGGGACAAAAGGAGGAAGTTCAGCCTTTCGGTCCTGCTTCACTATTCAATCAAATTGCTGATCTGTGTGTCATCTCATTTCCTTAACTTTTATCCCTATTCCCTGAAAGACTTACTTAATAAAACTCATCAATCTGAGTGAAAGCTTTAATTGTCCCACCATCCATTACGTCTTCTACCCTAAGTATATGGAAATGGAGACAGTGAGTGATTTCAGAAGGAAGTTGGAAAAGTGCTTGAGAGAAATAAACTTGCAGGACTATTAGCGTGAGGAAATGGGACTGATTGAATTCATGTCAGGTTTCTGTACTATAATCCAATGAGCTGAATTATCTCTTGCATTATTATGACTCTATAAAATACGTTCTGATATCCCTCGTTTTGATATCTTAAAAGATCACTGCTTCCACCTCAAATGCTCATAAGTAACAACACAAGATGCATTGGGGAACTCATGAAAATTTCTTCAACATCACCTTCCAAAGTTGCAACTTCTATCACCTAGAAGAACAGATCATTGGGTACACCGCCATTTGCAAATTCCCCTCTAAGCCACATACATTCTTGATGTGGAACTATATTCCTGTTCTGTCGTTGTCACAGAATCAAATCCTAGAACTCCTTCCTAACAACAGTGTGGGTGTACCAACACCACACTGCAACAGAATCAAGAAAACGGGTCATCGTCACCTACTTGAGGACAATTAAGGATAGACAACAATTGCTGGCCTTAACCAGTGATACTCATATTCAGCAATGGCAATTGTTATAGCAATACTAAGCAACATGTATGAGAAACAATATCAGGAGTAAGCCATACTCAAACCCGCTCTATCTTTCAATAAGGTCATAGCTGATCATCTATTTCAGTTGTATTTTGGCACCATATCACCATACCCAACCCCATTCCCTTTGTATTCAATAGAATTAACTTTCCCAAACAGAATGACTTTAGTTTTAAGTTTGTGTTCGTTCACGGTTTTGCTGGCACGGTGGCTCAGTGGGTAACACTGTTGCCTCACGGTGCTAGGGACTCAGGTTCAATTCCACCCTCAGGCAACTGTCTGTGTGGAGTTTGTACATTCTCCCCATGTCTGTGTGGTTTCCTCTGGATGCTCTGGTTTCGCCCCACAGTCCAAAGATGTGCAGCTCAGATAGATTGGCCATGCTAAATTGCCCATAGTGTTCAGGGATGTGTAGACAGGATGGGTCTGGATAGAATGCTTTGAAGTTCAGTGTGGACTTGTTGGGCCAAAGGGATTCCATTCTATTCGTGCTTGATTTGGTTTCCCTGTATCTACCCTATCACCTTCACCCCTTAATCCTTTATTAGCCAAGGAAACAAAGGCAAGTTTGTACAACCTGTTTTAAAATCCTGAACCCTAAGATTATTCTGAATCTGCACCATATTTGCTCAAAAGCCGATATACCCTTTCTGAGGTTTGGCTGCAGAACTGAATGCAGTGCTGCAAATGGGTCAACAAGACATTCTATTATCCTTAAACTTCTTGCTGGTTCATGCAAAGGTTTTTTAGCACTGATTTTTGTTTCTGACAAGCTGAGATTCCGAATATCAGTTGTGAATTTGTGTTGATGTGGGGACAGACAACAGAGTTTGGAAAGAATGAGGCAATTCATAAAGGGTGAGTAGATTCATATGTCAAAACTTTCTGAGTGAAATTAGGTAAATGGTCTTGTTTTTTTCTATGTTGGACAAAGTGGTACCATTTACCTAGCTGCTGTATCAATCAGCTTTTTTACCCGCGTTTACTCTGTTTTGTTATTCAGTGAAAGATTCTGGGAAAGGTGGTCGGAGTGAGCTGATTATTGAAAAGGTAACCAAAGAACATTCCGGTACTTATGTGTGCACAGCAGAAAGTGATGTAGGAATGATCAAGGCAATTGGATTTGTCTATGTGAAAGGTAGGACCTCCATTGGCTGACTATTGAACATTTCCTAGTGACATTTTGGGAACAGTAATAACTTTCTACCAATCGTGGAACAAAAGCAACTTCTTTAAACTGCTTTAAACAAATGTTGGTTTTCTAATTATAGGAATAAAGATAATTTTTCTTGATAAATTATACAGAGTGATCATCTATTTACATGTGGGGGAAAAATCTCTGTTTTAAATAAAATTCTGTGGAAACATATCAAGCCTGGGGATTTCAATGTACTCCAGGAGTACCAATGGAGTGTCAATGCTCATGCCCCTATTGATAAAGACCATGTCGAATTTGCCAAATTTTGCAGGAATCAGGACAGCAAAAGAAGATTTTTTTAGATGGCCTCTGTGTAGTTGCTGATAATCTGTTCCATTTTCAGAAGCACCAGTTCTCCAAGGAGAGGTCGCTGCTTACCTGATGGAGCCCCTCGGAGGGAATGTTGTTTTGAACTGTGATGCCCATGGAGATCCAGCACCATCAATAAACTGGAATAAAAATGGCAGACCACTCATTGTTAATAATCGCATTCGACAAATGAATAATGGTTCCTTGGCCATCTATGGGACGGTGGTGAGTTGCACTTCACCATTGAGCAGCTAACCATGATGTAGACTGTATTAGAGCAAGCTTTAACATTTCTATCTAGCTCATTCTTCTTAAATCTTGTTTTCATCCTTATTTTCTCCTGTTGACTTGTCTTTATGTGTTTTTGTTGTCCACTTGACTCTGTCTCCTGTCTCTGTCTGTCTTCTCTTCCCTTCCCTTCCCATCCCTCTTTTTATCTCACCTCTTCATCTCATTTTCTCTGTCTTCTCAGTTGTCTGTCTTCTTTCTGTCTCTCCATTGTGTGCCTTTCTCTTTCCCTAACTCTCTATGGCTTCAAGCTTCTTGTTTCCTCACAGTATTATAGGTCCATAGTTTATCCATCAGCCATAGCTGCTACATAAATTTCTGGATTGTCAAGAGACTGGGATGGCTGCTCCCTCACAGGTGCAGCATGTGTCATCTACAGCCCTCAAGACACAGATGATAGAAAATTTCCTTTCCTGTTCCACAAAGATCAGACCAGTCTTACCACCTTTAACTTTAATGATCAAGATTGGTTACCATTTTGTTTTGCTAAAGCGTGTCCCACATTTCTGATAGAATGAAGATGCCGGAGATTACAAGTGTGTTGCTGAAAATGAAGTTGGAGTAGTGGAACGAAAAGTCACTCTAATGCTACAGAGTAAGTACAATTGAGGTGGTGCTGGATACACCAGGCTGAAGTGCTGATCCATTATTGCCATCTTTGCATCAGTAATTCTTGGGTTATTTAACTGCTAATATTGATCACATCAGTTTATTGAACATTATACAGAAAGAAAGAGTTGCATTTCTCTAGAGTATTGCATAAACTCGAAAAATTCCAAGATGTTTTATAACCAATTAAATACATCCTCATCTGAGCAGGGCCTGTCCATAGAGGGTGGCTTCTTTAATATGTTTAGGGTGAAAGCTAGAGAATTGTAGCATTGTGTGGTTATCCAGCAGCTTGCAGTTGAATGAGGTACTGATGGAGATGTTGTGTCTAAGAATGAGGGTGATTCTGAAGAGTAGTCCATGGTAATTGATGGTAGGGTGAAGCATTTTGATATTATTATGTAGTTGTTTAAATGAGGAGGAATGCGACAGACACCTGAAGGTTTAGAAAGATGCCTGGGTAAGAATGGGATACGATGGCCAACTCATAAATCGCTGGTTCCGACATGCCATGGTGAAAAACCGCAACAAAGGGAGTGGGGGTGTTGTTGGGTATCTTTTCGACAACCCAATGGTCTCAATGTGGACTTTACAAGCTTCAAAATCACTCCGTCTTGACCTCATCCCCAGACCAGCACCCCCTTGTCCTCGCCTCCTTGACCTCTCCATCTTCTCGCCCACCTTTCCGTTCCTCCCACATCACTGACCAACCCCACTCCCACTTCCTGCCTACACTCACCTCTACTAGCTTCATCCCTGTCTCCTTGACCAGCCCATCTTCCCTCCCACCTACCCACCCCTCCCTCCTCACTGACTGACCCCCATCCCAACTCCCTACCTACCCTCAGTTTTACTAGCTTCATCCCTGCCTCCTTGACCAGTCCGTTTTCGCCCCACCTATCTGGTCCACTATCCACCTTCTATCATCGCCTCCCCATCTCTGTATTCATTTCAGAGCCCACTTCCCCTCCCCCATTTCTAAAGAAGTGTCCTGAAACATCAGCTTTCCTGCTCTTCTGATGCTGCCTGGCCCGCTGTGTTCATCCAGCTCTACACCTTGTTATCTCAGACTCCAGCATCAGCAGTTCCTACTATCTCTGTCATCTGATATGTCTGGTTCATTGTATGCCTCAATTTATATTGAGGTTCTGTTAAACAGTTCCACTGATTTTCAACCCAACTTGAATAACAAATTTGTTTTCCTCTCTGCAGGTGCACCTGTGTTCACTGTGGAACCTTTGGATACAGTTGTCAGTGTAGGGGACAGGGTTTTATTGCATTGCCAGGCAGCAGGTGAGCCCACACCCACGGTAGAGTGGACCAGAAATGGACACCCAATCAGAGAGAATGGGCGCCTGGTTTTGTTACAGAATTCCACTCTGCAAATCCTCTCTGCTGTGAAGAAAGATACAGGAGAATACAAATGTGTAGCTCAGAATCTCATGGGATCTTCCTTTGTAGGAATAACTCTAACTGTGCAAGGTAGGTAAAGTCAATGCCTTTAAGGTTATTTTTATCTTGAGGGACTGTTGTACAGGGTACAAGACTTGGAAACTAACCATTTTTCAGCCAATCACAATGACTTGCACTGACTTTAAAAAGGAAAATTTAAATGGTCCATCATTAAATCATTGGGCCAAATAACCTTCTTCTGTTCTATAAATTGTAAAGATTTGGTATGGATTGAAAGATAACTACAGATCAAGATGTTTGAGTATGTTGTGGATTGATCCCTGTGCTGTTCAGGAAGAAGAATGGCAGTAGGTTTAGATAAATCTTGAAGGCATTGTTTCATAACTCAGCCAAAGGGTTGCACCTGTGACTGTGCAGTATTCACTTAGCACTGCAATAATAAGTAAACCCAAATCATGTGCTGAAGACTTTCATTAAGGTTTAGAACTCACCAACTTCTACAATGGAGGCAAAAGACAGACTGACTATTTGGAGTTGAGAAGAAAGTAACTTTAAAGGCCATGATTTTTCCAATTGAATGTGAGAACAGATAATATTCATTCATCATTTTTATAAATGCAAAACCACAAAATATCTACATTATGCAAAGGAGTAAATTCTCAAAATATTAAAAGTTGAAACACAAATTGACAAGCCAATAACAATACAAGAAATGAGTTGGGATTCACTTTCAGAGGAATATTATTGAAAAGCAGAGAATATATGCTACATTTGCGACAAACCTTTTTCATCCATACCGGGACATGTCTGGCCTTTGTATTACAAAAGGAGGCACTAGAGATGGTGAAAAATATGACAGTCAAGAAAGACTGTGCAAGCTAGGGTTCTACCCCTTAGAAAGGCAAGTGCAGAAGAGTGGCCTTTTAGAGGTCTTTATATCAGTGGTTTCATAAAGATAGTTCCACTTTGTTGGGGATTCAAAGATGAGAACCCACATGTACGGCATCCATAAACCAGGAGCTTAGCGTCAAGGCTGTGTCAGATTTTGGATTTAGCTGGATTTTGAATCAGGCACTTTGAGTCATGGGCAGTCTGGGTCAGGTAAACCAAAGAAAAGTTCAAATGAAAAGAACAGGCCCAGGTTTTCCTTTGCTATCCAACACATGAACACAAGTGTGATCTGGTCCCATTAAGAAGCTTCCTTTGATTGTAACCTGTATACTTTTCGCAGTGCATGGTGGATTTTCAGAATGGCTGGACTGGGGCCCCTGCAGTGCTAGCTGTGGCCAAGGAATCGAAGAGAGAATCCGTTTGTGCAACAATCCTTTACCAGCCAATGGAGGAAGATCATGTCGTGGCTGGGATGTAGAATCAAGGCAATGCAATGCAAAGCCTTGTCCAGGTAAGTATGTAAAACCTTCTCATTATTTCTTCATAACCCATTTCCCAAGTTGATAAGGAAAGAAAAACTTGCACCTGTACACTGCATGTCACTTTACGACTAATGGTGTACTTTTAGAAAATAGGAACAGGAATAGGATATTTGATACTTTGATCCTGCCTGACCATTCAGTATGACCTTGACCAATCATCCTACTCAATCCCTGGTTTCCACTTTCTCTCCAACGGCTTTGATCCAGCCCTTAGAACTATTCCCATTTCATTCTAGAAAAGATTCACTGTTTTGGCCTCAGCTGCTTTCTGTGGCAGAGAATTCCACAGGCTCACCACTCTCTGGGTAAAGAAATGTCTCCTCGTCTCAGTCCTAACAGTGATAAATGCCAAAATAGTGGGAGCGCTGGGAGGGAGTTAGGGACCTAGTGTTGGTGAGATTATGGGACAGGGCAGAGGCTTATCCAGAGAGGTGGGATTTTGTCCAGAGTTGGAGAGTATTACTGGGGGAGAAGTCAGTGTCCAGAACACGTAGAAGGTGGATGAAGTGTGTTCTGTCTAATCATGTAGGCTGACCAGG
Organism: Stegostoma tigrinum; assembly: GCF_030684315.1. Classification (NCBI taxonomy): domain Eukaryota; kingdom Metazoa; phylum Chordata; class Chondrichthyes; order Orectolobiformes; family Stegostomatidae; genus Stegostoma; species Stegostoma tigrinum. The sequence goes on from NC_081382.1 coordinate 35,441,128, forward strand.
GTGGAGAGTAGGATATGCTTCCACTGGGAGCAGGCATTTAGTGGGAATGGCAGATCCACAATGTGTGTACTGCACATGTATCAATTCAAGATCTGAAAACAATAAAAGGAAGCAATAAAATCAAAGATTTGGCAGTGCACAACTCAGGACTTGGAACAAGTGCTCCAAATAAGAGACAGTCCTGTAAAGTCCCTGGAGGTTGATCACTTGTCATCTGTATTTAAAATGGCAACAGAGTTGGTTGAGAAATTTCAGAAAACTGTTTCATCGCGTCAACAACTGGCCAAAGCCTATGCTTTCATCATTGTGGGTAACAGTTGCATTCAGGATTTCCAATCTAAATGTTTTCATAAGCAGTTTAAATGTTAAAATTGTGCATGAAAGCATGACCAATGCTCATGTGACACTAGCAAGTCATAGATGCATAAAATATTTAATATTAAATGAATTTATTTCATCGCTCTGTGACTATGCTACCTAATGCCCCTCCTTCATGCTTATACCTGATCAGTATTTGTCAGCAGTTATTCAATTCAGAGTCTCTTGCTCAGTTTTTCTCCCCTTTAGCCATTGCCAATTGTGGCCAACCTGAGTAAAATTTTATTAGTTCAGTCCAGGTCCAGCACTGAGTCTGGGACCATATCTAGTTTGATCAGCTCAGTATGCAACTAGCAAAGCTCCCAGCAAACCAAAGTGCTGCCAGTAGTTTCTAATCAAAAGTGTCTGTTCTTTCTTAGTTCATGGGCAGTGGTCCCACTGGAGTGCATGGGAGGGATGCTCCCAAAGCTGTGGACAGGGAAACCGGACCCGTAGGCGAAGCTGCAGTGACCCACCCACACAGCATGGAGGTCGGTCATGTGAGGGGAAGGCGACTGAGGTGAAAAAATGCATCTTTGTTCCATGTCCAGGTGGGAAAGATCAGACCAGTCCTTCTAGCTAATAAAAGTTGTGTTCAATCAATCTTTGAGAACCTTGCTCATCATGTTATCAGATTAAAACATGCAAACCTCATAGCCAGACGTATTCCAACTGGCTTCACATTGATGTTCCATTGTCGTATATTACAGTTACTGAGTATGTGACTCACTTTACCAATCTCCAAATTCTTGTGGGAATTCCTCTATCCTGGGTACACTGACTTTTGTACATTTTCAGCAGGTTTAATGTAAAAATATCACAGGAAAGGGGGGAGAAATTTGCTGGTTGGATCACCTTCCCCAATCTATTTAACAAGGTGCAGTTGAAATTCACTCAAGCACTTGCAATATTGTATTCAGTTCTCGTCACCTCATTATAGGAAGGATGTGGAAGCTTTAGAGAGGGTGCAGAGGAGGATTACCTGGAAGCTGCCTGGACTGGAGGGCAGGTCTTATGATAAAACGTTGAGGAAGCTAGGGCTTTTTTCATTGGAGCGAAGAACAATGAGAGGTGACTTGATAGAGGTGTACAAGATGATGAGAAGCATTAATAGAGTGGACAGTCAGAGACTTTTTTCCCAGGGCAGAAATAAGGTGTACAAGATGATGAGAGGCATAGATAGAGTGGATAATCAGAGACTTTTTCCCCAGGCAGAAATGACAATTACAAGGGGGCATAATTTTAAGGTGATTGGAGGAAGGTATAGGGGAGATGCCAGAGGTAGGTTCTTTGCACAGAGAGTGGTGGGCATGTGGCATGCGCTTCCGGCAGTGGTAGTGAAATCATATACTTTAGAGACTTCTAAGTGACTCTTGGATAGGCACATGAGGGACAGTAAAATGTAGGGTATGCAGGGTAGTTTGATCTTAGTAGGATAATAGGTTGGCACGACATCATGGACCAAAAGGCCTGTACCTTGCTGTACTGTTCTATGTCCTGTGTTCACAGCGGGTGCTGTTATCTCATGAATCAGGATAGATCACAACTAAAACTGTGGGTATGTTGGGTTTAAATTGAGGTAAAAATTGCCATAGTCTAACCAGACCAGAGAGAGAAATTGCAGTAATAGTTTAACCCGAGGGCTACCTTACCTGAGGCAAGATGAAAAAGTTGAAAAGGAGAGTCCTTCATGGCAACCTTTGCTGGTATGGGAATAGAGCCCACATCTTAGTGCCTGAATTACATAACAAAATTTTTAACTGTGACAAGTAGTGAACACTGATCCAGGTCAGACAAGCCAGCTGGCACATGCAAACACTTTCTTCTTCGTTCTTTTCTTCTTGGTGTCTCATGTCTCCTCACCATAAACTACTTAAGAGATTAGACTGCAACCAGAAAAATTCTACTCTTACTTAAGAGTTCTCCTACGTGACCAAACTGCACTGAAACCTTCCAGAGTTTCATACTTCATCACTCTTTTTAGGCTGGACTTGAGTGTCAACAGAATCTTTTTGTCCTGTATAGTCTTCCCTCAATGTAAAGTGCCCGATGCCTCAGTGTATTCTTTCTCAGACCCACAGAATAAAAGGCCAACCGTGACTTTATCGAACCTATAAATGTACCTTCTGCACTCGATGAACTAAGCTTTTATGACATTTCTTATCTCATCCCATTTTGTTCCCCACAATCGATTCTGTTGTTCCCTTGAACACGCTCCTCAGCCTTCAAGCTTACTCGCAGAGGCCTACTTGGCTCTATTATCTTGTTAGTATTTTCAATCAACCTGTTCAGACACATTATGATACACTTCTAGTGCAGGTGAGACTTGAACCTGGAATCCCTGGCCCAGAAGTTGACACAACTACTGAATCAAAAGAGCCTCTCCCTTTTCTTATAGAGAGCCATTTATGCCCAGAGTATTTCAAAAGGCCTGTTAATAAATTGTCAACAATGGCTACAGAGATAGTAGGAACTACTGATGCTGGAGAATCTGAGATAACACGATGTGAAGCTGGATGTACCCAGCAGGCCAAGCAGTATCAGAGGAGCAGGAACGTTTGAAGTTTCGGTTCGAGACCCGTCTTGAGATTGGGGGAGGGGAAGGGGATTCTGAAATAAATAGGGAGACGGGGAAGGCAGATAGAAGATGGATAAAGGAGAAGATAGGGTGAGAGGAGACAGACAGGTCAAAGAGGCGGGGTTAGAGCCAATGAAGGTGAATGTAGTTGGGGAGTTAGGGAGGGGATATGTCAGTTCAGGGAGGACGGACAGATCAAGGAGGCGGGATGAGCTTTGTGGGTAGGAGATGGGGATGGAGCTTGAGGTGGGAGGAATGGTTAGGGAGGCGGGGACTAGCTGGGCTGGTTTTGGGATGTGGTCGGAGAGGGGAGATTTTGAAGCTTGTGAAGTCCACATTGTTACCCTTGGGCTGCAGAATTCCCAAGCGAAATATGAGATGCTGTTCCTGCATCTTTTGGGTGGTGTCATTGTGGCACTGCAGGAGGCCCAGGATGGACATGTCATCCGAGGATTTGGGAGGAGGGAGTTGAAATGGTTCGTGACTGAGAGGTGTAGTTGTTCGTGGCAAACTGAGCGTAGGTGTTCTGCAAAGCGGTCCCCAAGACTCCATTTGGTTTCCCCAATGTAGAGAAGGCCACAAAGGGAACAGCGGATACAGTGTATCACATTAACAGATGTGCAGGTGAACATCTATTTGATGTGAAACGTCTTCTTAGGGCCTGGGATGGGGGTGAGGACGGAGGTATACAGGCAGATGTAGCACTTGCTTCCGTTGCAGGGAAAAGTGCTGGGTGTGGTGGGGCTGGATGGGAGTGTGGGGACATGGGAGTCATGGAGAGAGTGGTCCCTCTGGAAGGCACATAAGAGTGGGGAGGGAAAAATGTCTTTGGCAGTGGGATCAGATTGCAGACGGCGGAAATGTCGGAGGATGATGCATTGGATTTGAAGATTGGTGGGGTGGTACGTGAAGACGAGGTGGATTATGTTTTGGTTATTATTGCGGATAGGGGGTGTGAAGGATGAGTTGCAGGAAATGCAGGAGACATGGTGGAGGGCATTTTTGATCACTGTGGAGGGGAAGTTGCGGTTCTTGAAAAAAGAAGACATCTGGAATGTTCGGGAGTGGAATGCCTCATCTCGGGAGCAGATGTGGTGGAGGCGAAGGAATTGGGACTAGGGGATGGCCTTTTTACAGGAATGTGGGTGGGAGAAGGAATATTCTAGGTAGTTGTGGGAGTCGGTAGGCGTAAAATGGATATCGGTTTCCAGGTGGTTGCTAGACATGGAGACAGAGAGGTCCAGGAAGGAGAGAGAGGTGTCAGAGATGGTCCAGGTAAACTTAAGGTTGAGATGGTAGTTGTTAGTGAAGTGGATGAACTGTTCGAGCTCCTCATGGGAACACAAGGCAGCGCCGAAACAGCCATCAATGTAACTAAGAAGACTTTTCACATCAAACAGATGTTCACTTGCACATCTGTTAATGTGATGTACTGTATCCGCTGTTCCCGTTGTGGCCTCCTCTCCATTGGGGAAACCAAACGGAGGCTTGGGGACTGCGATGTGGAACACCTACGCTCAGTTCGCAACAAACAACTACACGTCCCAGTTGCAAATCATTTCAACTAACCACCCCCCACCCCCACCCACCGGGTGACTCCGATGACATGTCCATCCTGGGCCTCCTGCATTGCCACAATGACACCACTCAAAAGATGCAGGAACAGCATCTCATATTTCGCTTGGGAACTCTGCAGCCCAAGGGTATCAATGTGGACTTCACAAGCTTCAAAATCTCCCCTCCCCGACCACATCCCTAAACCAGCCCAGCTAGTCCCTGCCTCCCTAACCATTCCTCCCACCTCAAGCTCCATCCCCATCTCCTACCCACAAAGCTCATCCCGCCTCCTTGATCTGTCCAACCTCCTTGGACTGACATATCCCCTCACTAACTCCCCACCTACATTCACCTTCACTGTGTCTAACCCTGCCTCCTCTCACCCTATCTTCTCCTTTATCCATCTTCTGTCGGCCTCCCCCATCTCCCTATTTATTTCAGAATCCTCTTCCCCTCCCCCATTTCTGAAGAAGGTTCTCAAACCAAAACGTCAAATGTCCCTGCTCCTCTGATGCAGCTTGGCCTGCTGGGTACATCCAGCTTCACACCATGTTACGTCAATAATGGCAATTCAGTCGAACCATTCTAATTCCATATCACACTATTGAAGTATAGTGTTATCTAAGAAAGTAGATTCTATTCTACCTCCGTACAGTAATTAACTTTCACATTTTTGCAAACATACCTATTGAAGTAACTAAGAATTAAAGCCTCTATTTCAACCACCCAATAACATGAATACATGTGCACCTGTCCCTTTGGTTTTGCTCTTATCTTCCTACCTATGATTAACCATCTTTCTCAGCCAGAGCTGAACTCAGAAATTCAACAGGTTACAAACTGTGACATATTTCTGTGCTTGGCTGCACAATGTTCTATATCTATGCACAATCCTCTGTCCCTTTCTCCACCTGTTTCTTTGCACTCTTCAAATTGCCCATCAAGTCAAGACTGTTAAGAAAGAATTAGAACCCATGGGATCCAAATGTGGCCATTTAGATCCAAAAATTGGCTTAGTGACCGGAAGCAAAAGGTAATGTCAACAAATGTCTTAGCAAATGGAAAGCAAATTTCAGTGGTGTTCCACAGGGCTATTTTGAGTCCTTGCTGTTTGTGGTATGTATTAAAGAATTGGATTTAACTGGAGGCATAATTGGGAAATTTGAAGATGAGACAAAAATTGCCTGGAGAGCCGATAATGAAGAGGATTGTTGCTGATGACAGGAAAATATCAATAGTTTGGTTGAGTGGTCAGAAAAGTAGCTAATGAAATCCAATCAGGAAAAGTGTAAGGTTCTGCATTTGAACAGGACAAACCAAGTAGGGGAATACACAATTCACAGGAGAGTATTGAGACCGATAGAAGTTGAAGCTCTTTGGAGAGTCGGTACAGCCTCGATGGGCTAATGGCCTCTATGTCTCTGTAGGGTCTCTATGAAAAGTTAGAGACCTTGAAGTGCATGATAAATGAGATGGATGTTCATCTTCATTGGGTGAGGTACTGAATGCAAGAGCAGGGGTGTAATGCTGGGGTGATATAAGACACCCAATTAGGCCGTAGCTAGAGTTTGTGGACAGTTCTGGTCACTACATTGCAGGAAGGGCATAATTGCTCTGAGAAAATACAATTTAAATTAAATCAAATCAAACTAAATGAAACTAAATTAAAAAGTAACAGACCCTTAAAGGAACACTAACAAAAATTAAGAGTCCAAGCGAAACTTAGCAAATTCAAATGCAGTTGTTGTTATGGCCAGAGCTAATGCAGTCTAGACCCTGAGCTATCCACCAGTCATGGAAGGCTTCAAGTGTACCATTGGAGACAGCATGCTGTCTCTCAAGGTACTGGTGTAACTGCAAAAGAGTGACAAGCAGTTGGGTATGATGACCCCTTCCATGGCCAGATGTGCAGGATTTGTTAATGGCTACCTTGATCAAACCCCTGTTCAGAACCTTCAGTTTGCCTGCCCTGCCTCAATAATGGGTGCCAAAGATCAGAACCATGCAGCTGAAGTGCAAATAAAATAAATTAACGGTCCCTATAAGTAATGGAGGAATGGTTACAATCTGATGCAACCAGTGTGTACACAGAACATACACTCCCCAAGGCTACAGTAAATGGAAATCTGTGAACCACCTTCACCTCCTATAGCACTAGAATGCTACATGCAACATCCTCCATGTCAAAATCCCAATGATAAAAGGGTGGACTCCAATGGTGAGAACCCTCCTCTTAATGCCCCTAAATGGCAATCTTTCTTTATAGCTAATTCTTTGTATCAGTTTTTTTGAATATGTATTGACGCACCCCCTATGTCTATCACATTTTAAGGTATGATTTGAATCCAGACTTTCAGGTCTCAGGATTGGGGCACTACCACTGTGCCACAACATCCCCTTTTCATAGATTTTGAATTCATTGCCTTAAGAAATTGGCCATCAATGTGGCCATCACGGATAGTAAGAAGCATAGTTGGCCAATTTCAAACCTTTTGGGAAGGCCTGTGTAGATTTTTAGTCCATTGCCTTAACCACTCAACCATGTTGCAGGGCAAGTTTTCTTATTACTAATTAAATAGTGCCATTCACTTGTCTTAATGATATAATTGACATACCATAATACTTACACTGACACCATTCCATTTTACTCAAGAATATTTTTAACATTGCTAATAAACCTGTTCAGATTTGCTATTACACATTTCTGAAGTGAATGGTACTAGAACCGTGTCCTTCTGGTCTAGAGGTAGGGGCAGTACCACTACAGCAAAAGAACCCTCAAGTTCTTTATTTATTTTCTTTTATACCCAGTATCTTACACAAAACTGAACATTTTTCCCATCACCCAACCACCCATTTTTTTCATGTATTCACTGCAACCAATAAAGTTTCCAGTCGAATAATTCAAGTTTTTTTTGTAAAGCTGTTTCATTAGGCCAGTTTCTGTCAATTAGTTTTATCCCAATCAAATCAATTACAGGTGACATGGTGGTAATGTCCCTGCCTCTGAGCTTGGTGATCTGGGTTCAAGTCCTACCTGTTCCACTGATTTGTTATCACATCTCTGAGTAGATTGGTTAGTAAAATTTTTAAATCAATTCCAGAAATAGTGAGATTTGAAACTCAGCTTCAATTATAATTCTGGTTGCTAGAACAATCTGGTGTCTTGAAAGGTTGTGAGCAGTGTTTGAAGTGCAGAAATGACTTTGGTGATTGTGTCTTATCAACAGTGGATGGACAGTGGACGGTTTGGAACAGCTGGTCTCGCTGCTCAGCGTTCTGTGGGGGAGGGGTCCACCAGCGGACCCGGTCGTGTTTTGATCCACCGCCTCAGTATGGTGGCCGACTGTGTGAAGGAAGTGATGTTGATGTAACACTGTGCAACAATGAACCATGCCCAGGTAAGAACAGGCCAATCAGGTACAGCGTGTGGAGCTCGCTATTCTGTGATGATAAATTAAAGAGGAAATTCAGGAGGATCTTTACGTAGATGGTTGTGAGAATGTGAACTCAACACCACAGAAAGCAGGTGAGGTAAGTAGCATGAATGCATTCAATGAGAAACTGATGGAGAAGGATTTATTAATCACAGAAAGCTAGGAAATGATAGGGTGTTGAACAGATATATTGTGTCTGTCTTCACTGTAGAAGACTTGCAAACTTCAAAAGACACTTGTAAATCAAGAACTTTCTGTTTTTTTTTACTTGTAAATCAAGTACCAGAGCATGGAAATTAAAAAGTGCCAAGAAAACTATTCAACCTGGAGGTAGACAAGTTTCCAGGTCCAGATGATCTGCACTCTGGATCTTAAAAGAAACAATTGCAGAGTTAGTAGAGACAATGGTTATACCATCCAATTTCCTTAGTTTTGAGGGAGCCTGGATAATGGAAATATAATTTCCTTTTGTAGGTGAGACAAGAACTAGGGGATACAATTTAAGAATAAGATGAAGATGAGAATTATTTTCTGTTAGCAGGTTGTTAATCTTTGGAACTCTTTTCCCCAGAAATCAGTGAAGGCTAAGTTATTATGTTTATTTAGTGTGGAGTTCAACAAATTTTTGAAAGATCAGAGAGCTGAGGGTTATGAAAGAAGACAGGAAAGTGGGGCTGAGGCCACAACCATATCAGTCAGGTCTTTATTGAAAGGCAGACCAGGTTGGAGGGCTGTATGGTCAAAGCCTGCTTCAATGCCCCATATTTCAATGAAGGGAAAAAAGGGTTATGCTGATAGAATTAGCAGAAGAAGGATTGGAGGAGGCATAAGTGAAACATAAATTGAGTCAGATGGCTGATTTTTTGTGCCATATGTATTACATAAATTAGCCTGAAATATATGAATTGTTTCAGACTAAGCAGAAAATCTAGGGTAGACAATGGGGGACAGTATTCAGAACATTTGTGTGTTATAGGGCAGCACAAACTCAGTAGCAGTCATTGACCATGCCAGTGTTGAATTCCTAATCTCAGCCATGCTGCCATTTAAAGGTAACAAGGTATAGAGCTGGATGAACACAGCAGGCCAGGCAGTATCAGAGGAGCAGGAAAGTTGACCTGCTTCTGCTGAGTGAAATCTGTTTCTTGTTTGCAGTGAATGGAAACTGGGGCTCCTGGAGCTCCTGGAATCCATGCAGTCAGACCTGCGGCGGTGGACAAAGCAAGCGTTACCGATCATGTAGCAACCCAGCCCCTGCCAATGGTGGCAATGTTTGCTCAGGGGCAAATGTGCAGATGCAGCGCTGTGGTATAGACATGTGCCCTGGTAAGTTTAAACTGAGAGCTGGCCTGTTGGGTGAGAAGGTGGAAAGGGGAAAGCGGGTGCTCTCATACTTCACAAACCAGATAATGTTACACAATGAGCAATTTTCAAACAATGGGCTAAGGCAGCAAAGTTAAAGTTCCAGCTTCTAGCTCTGAGCCTTAAAGAATAGAGCACTGCTATGTTAGCTCATGATTCTGTAAACAACCTCAGTGATCACTTGCCCACACTCTGAAACAGAGAAAGCAAAAATCGAACCCAACAGATGGGGATTGCTGCTCGCTGGCGACTGCTAGAATATGTGCCTGTGATGTGATATTATTTTAGTTTGGGTTATGATGAACAAGAAGTGGCTGCTCATGCCAACTCTGAACAGTTAGATAATTCCACCATCTACTGTCCAAGTGCAACAATTACAACATGAAACAAACCCAATTAAAACAGGCAAGAATATTCCCTGTCAAAACCTGTTTCTATTTTTATCATAATGTGATGTAGGATGTGTGATTTTTATATATTTTAGTAATTATTTTTGAGTTTGAATTTGAACTGATGTTATATTAGTTTTCTGTGTGTCTCAAGGGGTTTAATGAGTAGCATGTAAGTATTCCTATCCCAAAACACAGTATGTGAGAAAAACTTCCTTGTGAGTAATGTGTTTTCGCTAAGGCTCCAGCTCGAAAGGTCAAGAGTTGATTTTTTTTTCTTTTTGGTTAGGGAAAACAGCCATAGCTGGGGGAAGAAAACAGAGTTGCTTCAGACTTGGAAGTTCTGCAGGTTTCTTAACTGAAGCTGAATGTGGAAAGCAGTTGCTCCTGTAAAAAGAAGATAGTTCACAATTTTCAGAATAGGTTGATTCAGTGGAAGGAATTTAGTACAAGTTCCACACTAGAAGTTTTTGATTAAACCTAAAGGAGTTATTTGAAGCTGAGGAAGTATATACTCAGTTATATGAAAAATCAAAGAAAAAGCTGTCAGATTCACATGACTGGGAATGGAAGCCGCAGTTAAGTCAAACCCTATGAGGCATACAGAGGGAATTTTGTCAGGTGTGAGTACTGTAAAGTGTGCTTTTAGGATTAATGGAATTATATTTTTTGAAATATCTTGAAATCTTTAAAGCTATGTTATATGAAAATAGTTTGGTTTATTCTATTTTATCTGCATTTCTCTTGTGTAATAAACTTTTGTTTTAATATTAAAACCAAAGCTGCAGCATGCATGCTTTTGTTTCACAAGAGAGCACCTCATCAAAACGAAAAGGAAGACCAAATAGGATCTATCAAGCGAGACTTAAGTCTGGATCTGATTTGTCCAGCCCAGTCCTGTAGACAGTCTTTATGTCAGCCTCCTTACTTTCCCTGGCAATGTTCTCCTGATCATTTGCTGAGACCACTTTGTTATCTTTGTGCTGTAACAAAATTTTGGTCCAAAATTAGGCTTCTCTTCCTCAAGATAGCAAGACATGTGGTGCTGAATGCATTGTCATTCAAACTGTGATTAAGTCTTCACAAAGGAGATTTAAAACTTCCAATGATGCTCCCTGACATATAGCTGTGTGACTTCCTCCAACACATATTCTGCTGTAACAATTTCCTCCTGATGCTCTGATATTTGGACCCCTGTAATTTAATGAATGCAACTTTGATTTGAAGCTGACCTGCTGCATATGAATCACTACCTGTTTACTGAAATGGTAGAATGCATGTGGGCATTAACATTACTAAATGACAACATCCTCTATGTCACAACATGTAAACCAAGTTCTTGAAAATGGGTTGCAATTATACCTGGTACCTTGAAACTATTTTAACTTGTGGCATTAAATCCTTGTTGATTAAATGTTCAAACAGGCTGTATGAATGTTCTTTATGGCAGTGAATGGTGGTTGGAGCCCATGGCAACCATGGAGCGAATGTTCAGCTTCTTGTGGAGGAGGGAAGCAGTTGAGAAAACGACAGTGCAACAGTCCTCCCCCGAACAGCAATGGAAGAGGCTGCCCTGGAGAGAGCTTCCAGACAGCCAGCTGCAGCTACCACCCATGTCCAGGTGAAAAGGCTACCACTGGTAGTGAAACAAAACTCTATTTAAAGATTGTCACAGAGATAGTAGGAACTGCTGATGCTGGAGTATCTGAGATAACATGGTGTGAAGCTGGATGAACGCAGCAGTCCAAGCAGCATCAGAGGAGCAGGAAAACTTGACGTTTTGGGCCAGGACCCTTTTCTGAAGAAGGGTCCCGACCTGAAATGTCAAGCTTTCCTCCTTCTCTGATGCTGCTTGGCCCACTGTGTTCATCCAGCTTCACACGGTGTTATTTCAATATAAAGATTGGCTGGTCTAGTGGGTCAGTACTCTCCAAGCATTCAGTGGACTTGGATTCAAATCCCATGCGTTAATGTCCTTCCTCTTTTCACTGACAAATGACACTGGCTCTGTTTTAGCTGATGTAAGATGTTTACTTCTGAGTACAAAGTTCATGGATGCAAAGTTCAGCATCAGGACCTTGAGGTCAGAATCCAGACTAGCACTTGCAGTGCAGTGGAGGGCATATTGCACTGACAGAGCTGCATTCTTCTCAGATTAACAAGTAAGTAACATAAGAAAAAGGACTTGGAAAACATCATATGGTCCCTAGAGCATGTTTGAACATGCAATGCCAACATAGCCTATCTTCTACCACAACAGTTTCCTGCCCTCCCTCCATGTCCTTTGATTCCTTATTCCCTATTAATCCATATAGTTCTGTCTTAAATATACTCAACATCTGAACAAATTCAACTTTCTGAGATAGAGAATTTCAAAGATTCACTAGCATCTAAATGAGGAAAGTTCTACTCATCTCAGTTCTAAATGACTGATCGCTTGTCTTGAGGCTGTGGCCCCTAGTATGAGATTGTCCAGTGTGTCTGGACTGTGAGAAATGCTTAAAGCCAACACTTAATGTCTGCAGTGGAAAATGCCCACACCCTCTGGTGGGGGATAAAATGTTTTATCTTTCGGTAAAGCTTTGGACTCCACAGTAACAGATGCTGCCCCTTCGTTACAGGTGTTCCAGGGAGAGCCAGGGGCAGTCTGATTGGAATTATTAATGACCAAGAATTTGGAATCGCAATCCTTGATGCAAACATCACAGAAAATGCAGCTGCAGGCACTACAACCCTTCAGGCAAACATTCAGAACATTCCAAGCACAATCGGTTGGTATTTCACAGACTGAAGGCACTGGCTGCACTTTGTCATAAACTGTTGCCTGTCACTTTCTGTTGCGCTTTGATATCTCCTCCCCATCTCTTCCCCCAATTCTTTCCAATCCCCAGCTCCCCAAACATTGTATGTACTTCAACTTGTTCTTTTACTCTGACTGCAGTGTTTTAATGATCTGTAACAGGCAATTTTCTCACCAATTCTCTGTCTCCAATGAAAGCTCCTATTTGGCATTAACTTTGTCTCAGGGATTGGTCTCACTCTAGTACTCTGCCCATATGCTTTCCTTCTGTTACTTGGCAGGCATTCACCCATGAATGGAATTGCAGATGACCTCAACCCTGGCACCATTAAGTGGGAATTACTAGACAATGATTTGAAATGTAAAACTATTGTTGATTTTTCTTCCCTGTCTGTCTAGCTTAGGTGATAGGTGGGTGAGGCCGTTTGCTGTGCCCCAGTTAGACATGCCATTCATCTGTGTATTAAAATGGCACAGATGAAACCTGTGTCCGTGGCCTGCCTTGTAAATTAATTGTCCGAATCACCTTTAGTCTGTTATAACCCTTAACCAGTGTATTTACCCAACCTGTATATCTCTTATTCAGAATGCATAAATCCCCTGACTTCACCCTTCCCCTGTCTACATAACACCCCTTTACACTTCTCATGAATGGTCATTTATCTGAAACATTGAATTTATTTCTCTCTCTCTCTCTCTCTCTCTCTCTCTCTCTCTCTCTCTCTCTCTCTGTCTTTAGCTATTGCCAGAACTGATATGTATTTCCAGCATTTTCTGTTTTTATGTATTTTTATTAAAGTATTTTATTTTCAATTGTTTCAAAGTAATACATCTTTGTCTCCTTTTCCTGCAATATGTTTTAGGACCTTTGGTAAGAGTACTTGCCTCAATTTTTACCCCCATTTATTGGACGGTGGCCTATCCTGCACCAGGCACAGCAAATGGCTTCACTCTGACGAAAGGAGTTTTTAGGCAAGAATCTCAAATGGAGTTTGCAACAGGTAAGTGAGCATAGCTGCAGAAAGAACACTGGAGAGAGAAATGGCTGTATTTTGACTGGCCCATGGAACAGCTTGCTTTCATGGGCTCTTTTTCATAGCGACCAACTGTTTCAAGGTGCTTTAAAGCCAATTATAAAATATGATTGCTCTTGTAATGCAAGAAGTCTGACAGCCAATTCACACGCAGTAAACCCTACAAGCAGCAATCTGTCAGTCTGTTTTATGACATTGATTGAGGAATAAATATCAGTCAGCAAATGTAAAGTGAATGCCAGCAAGCCCAAATTGAATAGGGAAAAATCCCCTGCTGTTCTGTGCTGTCTTTAATGGAGCTTTCCATGTGCTGGCTCTGGTAGGAGCAGCAGCAGTTGGGAAGATACACATTTTTAAAAATTGGAGATGGGTTTTGGGGTCATACATGTCCTGTTGGATTTGTCATCCAAATGTAAGAGTGACCCTACACATGTCCAGAATAAATTTGCATGCACAGAGATGATGATGTGTTTGATTTCGGTATCTGAGGGTATTTTATGGCCTAAGCAGATTCCCAACTTCCTGGGTTGTCTGATTCTGTCACTAAGGCAATGCCAAGAGGTGCTCTCTGACTGCAGCTTCTGACTTCCAGGTGAAATTCTACGAATGACACACATTGCCCGGGGAGTAGACACAGAGGGTGTCCTACTGTTTGACATAGTGATCAATGGTTACGTCCCCAAAAACATAGTGATTGCAGACGTTGCTGTGAAGGTGAGTAGATCTCTTTGACCGTACAGTTCTTCATATATAACTAGAGGTAAACAACCGAGTAAAAGGCTAGGAGGTAAAGTTTCAGAGCAGATTTTGTGTGTCTTACCTACTTATAAGCATACATACAATCATATGAATTAGCATTAGGAGGCTGTTCAGCCCCTCAGTTCTGCTCCACAATTTGATAAAATCATGTGTGACTTGACGTGGCCTCAATTCCATTTTCCTGCTACCCCCACTAAATCTTGATTCCCTTGTCAATCAAGAATGTATTCAAGTCTGTCTTAAAAATATTCAACAACCCTGCCTCCACAGCTTTCTGAGGAAGAAAATTATGCACAGTTCTAACCCTCAGACAAAAAATGTTTTCCTACTCTCCATCTTAATTGGGAGACACCTTACATTTAAACTGTCTGTCTAGTCTCTTGCATGAGGAGAAATATCCTTTCAGCTTCCACTCTGTCAAGTTTCCTTAGAATCTTATGTATTTCAATAAAATCACTTTTCATTCTTCTAAAATTCAATGGATACTGGTCCAACTTCTTCATCCTTCACCCACAAGACAACACCGTCAAACCAGGAATCAAGCAGGTGAATCTTCTCTGAATTGCCTCAAATGAAATTGTGTCCTTTCTTAGGTAAGGGGATCAAATCTGTGTGCAGTAATCTAAATTTGGTCTTACCAGTATCCCGCACAATTGTCGCAAAAATCCCTAAATTTGTAATCCATTCATTTTGTAGTAAGTGCTAAAATTCCATTTGCTTTTCTAATGATTTGCTACACTTGTATACTAAATTTTAGTCGTTAATATATTAGGACAGCATAGCCTTGTCTCCTCAAAGTTCCACAGTCTCTTTCCATTTAAATTGTATGCTGCTTACTTATTCTTCCTACCAAAGTGGACAAGTACACATTTTCCCACATTATACTCTGCCAGTTTTTGGCCTGCTCACTTAACAAGTCTACCATTTTAAGACACCTTATGTACTCTTCACAACTTAGTTTCTGATCTATTAATGTCTGATCAGAAAATTTATCAAACATACTTTCAGTACCTTTATCCAAGTATTGATATATATTTTAATAATTGAGGCACCAACTTAATACCTGTGAACTCTACTCAATACAGCTTTTCAACCTGCAAATGAACCATTTATGTGCCTTCTCTGTTTCTCATGAGCTAACTAATCCTCTATCAATGTTAATATGATCCTACTATACCATGCACTACTAATTTGCATAGTAACCTTTGATTTGAAGCCTTGTCAAATTCATTTTCAAAATCCAAGTACACCACATCCATGGGTTCCCCTTATTCATGTTGTTTGTACTTCCTCAAGGAACCCTATTAAATTAGCCAAACATGATTTCACAATATGACTATGCCTGATTGAATTGGAATGTTCTAATTGCCCTGCTTTAACCTCCTTAATAAATGATTCCAGCATTTTTCCTATGACAGATGTTGAGCTAACTGGCCTGCAGTTTTCTGCCTTCTATCTTTCTTCTTTCTTGAATAAAGGAGTTACATTTACTATTTACCTAGCTGACAGGATCTTTCCAGACTTTAGCAAATTTTGGAAAATTAACATTCAGTGCCTACTACAACTATGTACTGCAGCTATGCCATTAGTCATTTCTTTTAAGACCCTAGGATGAAATCCATCAGAACCAGGGACATGTTATCTTTAGTTCCAGTAGTTTTCTCATTGTCCTTTTACTAGTGATGGTAACTGTTTTAAGTTCTGCCCGCACCCCCCCCCCCCCCCCACCTCTCAATTTAAAATTACTAATGGGTTATTTGTATCCTTACAGTGATAACAGCTGCAGAGTATTCTATTTGGTTTATTTGCCATTCCCTTACTTTCCATTATTAATTACCAAAACTCATTGTCTGGAGAACTACCAGACATCATTCGTACTTTCTTCCATTTTAAATATAAGTGGGCATTCTTACTTTCTGTTTGTATATTTCTAGCCAGCTTTCTCTAATTTTCTACATTCTTTTGTTTATAAATGTTGACTGTTTTCTGTGCTCTCTTGTGACCTGCCACTCATCTTTACAGAATCATTTGCCCTTTCTTTCAATTTGGTACTATCTGTAACTTCTTTAGTTAGCTACAAATGATACATCCTACCCCTAGAGATTTTCTTTCTCAATGGACTGTATCTTTGCTAGTTTTATTCCTTACATTAATTTTTCATTCACCTTAACCAGATCTGTTCTCATATGCTCATAAAAAAACTAATGTTAGACCCACTCACTTCTTCCTCAATCTGACTGTGAAATTCAATTATGTTATGAACTGTCCTAACTAAGGGCTATTTTACTGTGAGGCCATTAATTAACCTGTCTTGGTGCACATTACCACATCCAAAATAGCCTGCTGTCTGTTTGTCTCTCAAGCAAGCTGCTTTAAGAATCTGACCCAAAAAAAAATCATGAATTCACCTTTCCATTCCTAAGTTATAGATATAATCTGAATGGGTCAGATTTCATTTTTACAAATGTTTCTCTTCTCTTTGTCTTCCTTCGATGTTCTTTAACCCCAAAACCAACCATGAGTTACTGACGGACATCCGATCCCCCTTAACGTCATCAATGCTGCTCCAAATGTGACTACTTAGAAATGCTTGCAATGAGATGTTTGGGAGAAGGAGATGCAGATCTCCCTTTCTCACTTTATGAATTTTCCAGGTGATTCCCACACCCACCCCCAAACCAGTAACAATGGTTTGAGCTCAGGACCTTATCGTGGAACCAAGGGAAAAAGGATTGCAACTGCAAATCAGCATCTTAAAACTCCCACTTAACTCTGTTACTTGTCTATCAGCTTAATTTCCAGCCTTAAATCTCAGTCCCATGTTCTTTCTCCTTGTCCAAACCTCCAACTCATGGTATTTACTCATTGGGATTTCTGGTTCAATTATTCCCTTATGGAAGATGAGGGCAGTTGCCAACTGCCACGATGTCTTAGCAGGTGAATCCCTGCTCAAGGTGACTGCCCCCAAACTGCATGGCAAGTTATAGAGGAGTTCAGCCAGAGTTTCTGCTCCTGATCACTAGAAATTTCAGATCAAAATAGAACCTGTTTACAAGGAAGAATAAAATTAGAAGTATTTAAATAACAACTTTTAATTTAAGGGCAATGATGTTGCACTGTTGGAAATTGTCTGCATTAATTGTGGTCCAAACAATGATTCCTTTCTTTAAATCTAGGATTTCAGTGAGAAGTATGTCCAGACGGGTCCAGGACAACTTTATGTTTCATCACCCCAAACCTTTCTTCACAGTGGCTCCCCTCTTTCCTTCCACTGTAACCACAGCATTGAGTATGACTCTGGGATGGGCAACCAGCCTTCACTCTTTCAGATTTTGAAGGCAGAGTACATCTCTGTCTTCTACAGTGAGAAGATGGAGGAGCTGAATTTCAGGATTACTGTCTCCTTCCACAAGGGTGAGTGTTCAAGATCATAAATTATGGACTCTATAATTACTCAGCAGGTTTAATTGTTTTTTAATGTGTTTCAGGTTCCACTGAGGATCACTGTCCAGGAGGATATATTCTCGATTCATCCTCGTACTGTTTAGGTAGGCTTCAGTTTCTCTGTTATTAGCATTCCTGTGTTTGGTATAAAATAGATAATGTGTGGTCATCCAGGAAATATACTGCACTCTATCTGCCTGTAAATAGATTCAAGTGGAAGTGGTTTTGGTCCCATTACAAGCTGTTTGCCTGGGAAAATGGACAGTTCCTTATTAATCATTGACACTAAAACAGTGGTAGATTGGAAACTTAAACCTCATTGGAATAGGAGCAGATGTCAAAGAACAGTACAGCACAGGAACACTTTGGTCCACCAAGCCGGAGCCAACACATGTATCATTGGACCTGAAGCCGACTATTGAATAAAATTTGAGAGAGACTTGATATTGACACAGGGAACATGAAGTGCAGGCATATTCACTATCTCAATACGAACATTTCCTACCATTATGTATCCCAGAGCCAACAATGCTCACGTTTGATATTCTATACCAGCAAAGCCATTGTGGTGTTGAGCCACTCATTAGACTTGACTGGTAGTGAGGGGTGAAATTAAGAAGTCTTGCTGATCTGTCTCGTACATATATTGAACCCATGCTGGAGGTGTCCATTAACGTTGCAAACCAGCCATCCAGCTAACTGAGCTAATTAATCCTCATAAAATCTATAGTCCTCTGAGGCTGTAATTACTTGCACTTTCACTTGAACTACTGCAGTCCATAGGAGCATAGATACACCCATAGTTCTGACAGGAAGGGAGTTCCACAACTTGGACCTGCGAAAGTGAAAGAGCAATGATATCATTCAAAATTGATTGTGTGTGGCTTGAAGAAGGACTTTTGATGTTAGATTACGGGTTTGGAAATAGCTATCGAAGGACCGTTGGTGAGTTGCTTCAATGAACCTTGCAGATAGTACACACTCGCCAGTCAGTAACAGTGAATTCTGAAGAAATCTCTTTACTTGGAAAATGATACCAATGTGGAACTCTCCACTACATGCAGCAGTTGAAGTGATCCATTTCAAAGATCCATTTAAAGGAAGCTGGAGAAGTACATGAGGGTGAATGGAATTAAAGGCAAGATTTTTCATTGATTTGATGTGGTCATCATTGGTTAAACCTCATCCTGATTGCTTTTGAGAAGATGGAGGCGAACTGCATTCTTAAAACCACTGCAGACTTTGGGAGCTGTTAGAGAGGGTGTTCAGGATTTAGACCT
Organism: Stegostoma tigrinum; assembly: GCF_030684315.1. Lineage (NCBI taxonomy): Eukaryota > Metazoa > Chordata > Chondrichthyes > Orectolobiformes > Stegostomatidae > Stegostoma > Stegostoma tigrinum. The sequence continues at coordinate 35,460,125 of NC_081382.1, forward strand.
AGAAACGTTGAAGGAGCATCAATGTACTTTCAAGTCTGGAAAATGTGTGATTCGGAGGGGAACTTGCCAATGGTGCTGGTGTTCCCATTTATCTTCTGCCCTTGTTTTTGGAGATGAAAAAGGTAAAAATTTGGAAGGTGTTGCTGAAGGATGCTTTGTGAGTTGTTACAGTAAGTCTTGTAGATGGTACACACTGCTTTTCTGAGCATTGGCAGTGACTAAAATGAATGTGCAAGATGGTGGGTAGGGTGTTAGTTGATTGGATGAAATAAATTGGGAGGAGGTTCATAGCAGCATAGACTTGCTAAACCATGTAGCTGTTACAGCGCCGAGAATTTTCAGCGATTTTAAGGTTATTGCGAAGATTTATATCTCGGGTTGTGGGTGAGGTTGTTAACTTGCTCGCTGAGCTGACTGGTTACAGTTCAGATATTTCATCACCATGCTAGGTAACATTGTCAGTGCAGTCTCTGATGAAGCGATGATATTCTATTCCACTTAATATCTATATGATCTGGCCTAAGGTGTTTTGTTTCATTTCCGTTTTTTTTCTGCGAGGGTTTGTATATGGGATCTAAATCCACATGATTAGATTAGATTAGATTCCCTACAGTGTGAAAACAGGCCTGTGTGGAAACAGTGTGGAAACATGTTTATTGATTGCCTTATTGGTGGACAGTGAGGCCTCTAGGAATTCCTGTACATAGTGATGAAAGATCTGAACCAAAACCAGCCAGGTCAGCGAACAAGTCAGCAACCTTTTCAGTTATTCTCTGCCCATTTTGTACTGACGAAGGTGAATGGCCTGTATGAGGATCCCCTGTTCACAACAGCTACACTCCATGGACTTGTCCCACTGGCTTCCTCATAGCATTCAATGGGAAACACTTGTGAAAACAAGGAATACTCACGGTGATGGGAAAGATCTCGGGAGTTGTTCATAACTCTGTTTGTTATTGTTGATGGAAAATAAAAATGAGAAAATGTGCTATTGACATTTACTCTAAGACCAGAAGAGATATTGTAGTGACTCTTCAGCCTTCTGTACCAATTCTAAAAGTCTAAACAGGATAGGAGTTCTGAAACTTTATCAAGTTTAAAGAGCACTCTATAAGTCTCGAAACACTGTCTGTGAAGACTGACATAATCTTTCCCCTATGTGTAGGGTTTTTGTCAAAGAGTCCTCTTGTTCTATGCACAAAGTCACCAATACATTGTGGTCAATGCACATCGGTTCATTCAATAATCTAATTACTGCTACATTATTTGGACCACTTTCTCTTTTCTCTGTTATTAACAGATATTGATGAATGTCAGCTTGGGATTCATATGTGTCACTTTGGGCAATATTGTCTAAACGAGGCTGGCTCATATCGCTGTCTGGTGCGATGTGGGATTGGTTTCAAGCAGTCGGCAGAAGGAGCTCATTGTGAAGGTAATGGAAATGTGCAAGACTCAGGAGCTTAATGAAAGGCTGAGGAATCTCATCCAGGAGAGAAAACAATCAGGTTCTCCTCCTCCTATCTTCACCAACCACTTCTCATTGCAACCCACGTCACCTCTTCCCTCCAACCTGCCACCCCTCAGCACATAGTCAATGTGCCTGTTTGCAACACTAGTTTGAGGACAGCTCTTTGACTGGGAGACTGACATATTTCTAACATGCCAAAGAGCATCTTTTACTCATTTGATGGTCCTCCTGTCATAGTTGATATTTGTCCCAGTGTGCTCCCTGGGCACAGATCAGAGAGCACAATCATGGTGCAGCTCAGGATGAACCCAGACCAAACCATTGCATCTGTCTCCAGACTTCTTTTGCAAAGGCACATTCCAGAAGGAAGTGGGTAATGGTTTCTTTGGCAGCACAACCATCTTGAGAACAATGTGCAAAGGAGGCAAGACTCCAGGCGGGTGGAGGTGCCTTGAGTAGGTGGTGGTGTGCACCTACTAATGAGAGTCATGCTGAACCGTTTCAGAGGGCAGTTAACAGTTAACCACATGGCTTTGAGTCTGGAGTCACTTACGGGCCAGTTAAAGAAGGCAGATTTCTTTCCTGAGCAGATGTTAGTGAACTAAATAGACATTTATAACACCCTGATAGTTTCATGATCATTATTTACGGGACTATCTTTTTATTCCAGTATTTTTAAAGCAAATATAAAATCTCTGCCCTCTCACCAGTCAAATTTGAACTCTTGTCTTCCATTTACTGATCACAGTCACTCGATTGTTAACCCTATAGCATTACCATGATGTAGCATCCTCCCATTCAGTGGGAGTTACTGGATTGCTTGCTGATTAACAGAAAGGTAGATGATGGATTTTTTTTTTCTTCACCCTCCTTCCTCTGCCAGGATATTGAATCTGTTTGTAGTCTTCCCAGCACTGTCTCAGCTGAGATCAGCTAATTGAGCTCAATGTTAGGGCCGTACAAAAACAGTTGAAGCTTATCAGCAGTTCGGAACTATAGCGACTTTTTGCGTGATTTCTCTTTTTGACTTTTCCTTTTAGATATTAATGAGTGTGAGGAGTCAGCCAGCCCACCCTGTCAACAGCGCTGCCTCAATGCAGTTGGTACCTATCGATGTGGATGTGATCCTGGTTATCAGCCCTTGGGACAGCACTGTATAGGTGAGTCTTCGAGAGGATATACTCCATAGAAACAGGGTATTCAACTTAACCAGCCTGTATGCTAGTGTTTATTCTCCACTCAAGCATCCTTTAATCTTACCCCATTTAACTCTTTGATTGTAATGCTCATTCTCTTCTTCAAATTCTTATCTATTCTCCCTAAATGAATATACACTATCCATTTCATCCACTCCTCATTGTAAGGAGTATCATATTCTCACCACTCTTTGGGTAAAGTAGTTTCCTTTAAATTCCTTGTTGGATTTCTTGTTATTATTATACATTGATGGTCTCCAGCTCCACTCTTGCCTACAAGTGGAAACATTCTCTCTGTATCAAAGCCTTTCTTAATTGTAAAGACCTGTATTAGATTTCCCCTTGGCTATCTGTTACCCATCACCTAAAAGTTATTTTGCACCTCAATTGCAATTTATTTTTCCTTCCTAAAGAAAGCTCCCTTGAAGAAGAAGCCAATCAAGAAAAGGAATCAAAAGGTCCATAGTTAAGCAAAAAATGGGGATTACCAACCCTTCGGGATTACCCTGGAGTCTCCAGAAACTAAAGATAAATCCCCAGATACTTTGTACAGACATTAACAAACATGGTGTTCATTTTTCGTTATCCATCATTAATTACAAATTTATTGGAAAAGGACATAAAAGTTTGAATGATTCGTTCACAGTCACATGATGATATCATCAAAGATGCATCCAGGGTTGAGGTTTCTTCATCCACGGTGACTCACTAAAGTCAATTGTACCTCCCAAGTCCATCACTCAGGCACCATCAACTCTGCAGAGGCTTGGAGAGCTGAACCTGGGATCCCATGATGTTCAGAAACCACCTTTGTTCATGTTAAAGCCCAACTCAATTTGAAGAACTCTAGGTTATGGTTGGAAAGTAAGAAATATATCAGCCAATTTGCACACTGCAAGCTTCCACAAACAGCAATGTGATAATATCCAGATCACCTGTTGTAGTGATGTAGGTTGGGGGATAAATATTGGCCTGGAAACTGAGCAGCAGTCCCATGGCCTTTTTCAAATGGTACTGCGATATCTTTTTAAAAGCACCTAAGAGGGAAGACAGGACCTCATCTGGAAGATGGCATTTCGTACAGGCAACACTCCCTCAAAAATATGAAATAAGGAACTGTGGATGCTGGAAATCTGAAACAAAGGCAGAAATTCTAGTGAAACTCAGGTCTGTCAGCATCTGTGGAGAGAAAGCAGAGTTAACATTTTCAGGCTCAGTGACCCTTCTTCAGAACTGACATATGTGAGCTTCCTCAAATTTTGTGCTCAAATCTCTGAACTGGGACTTGAACCCCCAACATTTTGACAGAAGTGAGAATGCTACCTATTGAGCAGGGTTGATGTTGTGTAAAGTTAACCAGTCTCTTTAAAGCTGCTGCATGTACTGAGTACTTGGGGTTTATCTTTTAAATACAGATATCAACGAGTGCACTATGAATGTGTGCCAGCCCCACCAAGAGTGCCAGAACACCGAGGGAGGATACCAATGCATAGAGAGCTGCTCTCGTGGCACTATGCGATTACCCAGTGGAGCCTGTGGTGGTAAGTACCTTTGCTTAAACCTCAGTCCATTGGCTGTCTGTCAAATGCTTATCATTACTTACTCTGGTCTTGCCTGCAATGGTTTTTCAATCCAGTTTCTGTAAGAAGAAATGCATGATTGCACTATTGAGAGGCTAAAAAGGAGATTTGAGAGGTTGTAGTCTGGATGAGAGTATTTTTGGAGCGAAGGTGAGAGTGACGGCCCTTAGCATCAAGGCCACATTTGACCTAGCAAAACTGGAGCTAGTGAAAATCCAGGGGACAACTCTCCACAGATTGGAGTCTTACCTGACACATAGGAAGATGATTATGGTTGTTAGAGGTCAGTCATCTCAGCTCCAATACATCTGTGCAGGAGTCCCTCAGGACAGTGTCCCAGGCCAAACCATCTTCACTGAAGATTCTGAGACAAATCTTTGAGACAGTGCATTCCAAATTGACAACCACTTCCATTGAGAAGGACAAAGGCAACACATACATAGGACCACCATCACCTTTAAGTGTGATTTTTTTTCACCCAAAGAGTGATGGGAAATTAGAACTCATTGTCTGAAAAGATGGAAGAAGCAGAAATCTTATCACATTTAAATAGCACTTGGAAATGTACATGAAGTGCTGTAACTTATGTGGTCAAGGACTACATGCTAGTTAAGGGGTTTAGGCTGGTTACTTGTTGGCTGATGCAAATACGTTAGACAATTTGGCCTTCTTCCATTTGCTTAGGAATTAAAACCTCCCAATTGTAACTAGCTGATATTGAGAAAATTAGCATTTACCATGTTGCCGCCTGATTTCCCATGCTATATAAACTTCACTTCATCTAAACCTCTGCTGTCCATGTCTTATTTAACACCAAATCCTATCACCCATCAGCTCTGTGCCCAATGACCTACATTATTTTTCAGTCTATCAGTGCTTCAATTTGGTAGGTTTCATTTTCCCTGCTCAAATCTCACCATGGCCTCACACCTCCTTATGTAAATTTCCTCTAGTCCCATACTGGAGAATTTGCCATTCCTTTAATTCTGGCTTCTTGCATATCCCCTCACTGCCCCCAGCATGGATGGTGGTGTCTCTGCATACACATTAATATCTCAAATTCCCTTTCTGAATCTCCTCACTTGTCTGTCCTCCTTTAAGCCTCTCCTTAAAACACTGCCCTTTGATCTGAATAGAGATAACACAGAGTGGAGCTGGTGGAGCACAGCAGGCCAGGCAGCATCAGAGGAGCAGAAAAGTTGACATTTCAGGTGGGACCCTTCTTCAGAAATGGTGGAGGGGGAAGGGAGCCGCAAAATAAATAGAGGAGGGATAGGGCTGGGGAAGGTAGGTGGAATGGTGATAGGTGAGTGGAGGTAGGCAGTGGTGGGGATTGGTCAGTGAAGTGGAAGGAGCAGTTAGGTAGGAGAAAAGATGGACAGGTTGTGTCAGGTCAAGGAGGTGAGGATGAGAGGGAGAGCTGGTTGTGGGATGAGATCGGGGGTGGGGAGATTTTGAAACTGGTAAAGTCCACATTGAGACCATTGGATTGTAGGCTCCCAAAGCAGAATATGAGGTGCTACTCCTCCAGTTTCCGGGTGGCGTCATTGTGATACTGGAAGAAGCCCAGGATGGACATGTTGCCCAGGAAGTGGAAGGGGGATTTGAAATGGTTTGCAACTGGAAGGTGTTATCATTTGTCGCGAACCGAGTGCAGGTGTTCTACAAAACGGTCTCCAGATGTGCAGGTGAACCTCTGAGACGTGAAAGGTTTGTTTGGTGCCTCGGATGAAGGTGAAGGGGGAGGTGTGGAGGCAGACGTAGCACTTCCTGCTTTTGCAGGGAAAGGGGCTGAGGGTGGTGGGGCTAGTGGGCAGTGTGGAGTGGGTGAGGGAGACACGGAGAGCACGGTCCGTACAGAAAGCATATACGGTTGGGAAGGGAAATAAATCTTTGGCTGTGGGGTCGGATTACAGGTGGCAGAAGTGGCGGAAAATGATACGTTGAATACGGAGGATAGTGAGGTGATATGTGAGGACAGGGGAGATTCTGCCTTTGTTTTTGTTGCGGGGAGGGAATGTGAGGACAGAGGTGCAGGAAACACGAGATGCATTTGAGAACATTTTCGATGGCAAAGGGGAGAAGTTGCAGTCCTTGAAATAAGAGGACATCTGAAATATTCGGGAGTGGAACGCCCCATCTTGGGAGCAGATGCGGTGGAAGCGGAGGAATTGAGAGTAGGGGATGAGATTCTTGCAGGAAGGTGGGTGAGAGGAGGTGTTGTCTATGTAGCTGTGGGAGTCGGTGGGCTTGAAATAGATGTCAGTTTTGAGGCAGTTACCAGAGATGGAGACGGACAGGTCCAGGAAGGAGACGGAGGTATCAGAAATTTGAGGTTAGGGTGAAAGGTGTTAGTAAAGTAGATGAACTGTTCAAGCTCCTTCTGGGAGCATGAGGCAGCACTGATACAGTCATCGATGTAGTAGAGGAAAATGTGGGGGATAGTTCCAGTGTTGTCTGTAGGAAGAGAGGGACCAGCTCTTCTCCTTTTCTCTGCCTCCTTGACCTGGCACATCTTTCCATCTTCTCTCCCATCTATCCAATCCTTCCATCTCACTGACCAATCCCCACCGCTGCCTACCTGCAATCACCTATCGTAATCCCATCTACCTTCCCCAGCTCCACCTCTTCTTTCTCATTTATTCCAGAGCTCCCTTCCCTGTCGTCCATTTCCAAAGAAGGGTCTTGATCCAAAACATCAACTTTCTGCCTGGCCTGCTGTGTTCCTCCAGCTCCACACTGTGTTATCTCTGACTCCGGCATCAGCAGTTTTTACTGTCCCTTCGACTTGAATGTTTGCTCAGCAATCCTACCTATGTAGAATTAGATTCAGTATAAATCTGAAAAATTTAACAGTCTTGTGTGAGATTGCATCCAAGACATTGCTTGAAGAGTGCTACGTTTGACCATTGATTATTTGCCTCTCTCCCTTGTTGATTTGGACTTCTACTTTTCAAAACCTCTTGTTGCACTTTCTTTTCATAGATGTTGATGAGTGTAAAACAGGGGACCACCTGTGTCGATATAATCAGAAGTGTGAGAACACAGCAGGAAGTTATCACTGCAGCTGTCCTCGTGGGTATCGCTCACAGGGCGTGGGAAGACCATGTTTAGGTAAGTGGCAGAGGGAGTGTTGGGGTGCTCAGATGGGTGAGAGGAAGAATAGAGGATGGAAGCTCTGAAAAGTCATAACCTTTATTGACTTGCTGCAGTTTGTACCATCGTCTGTCCAAACCCAAAAGAAAGGTGTCACCAACATTCCTTCTAGGTTAGAGAACATACTACGCAGGGAACAAACAAGCCACACAAAGTCAGCAAATCCTTTAATATGTGTTCATGGCCAGCCATGCAACTTATCTTAAAGGGACCATGTTGTGCAAAAAAAGGGGTTTGCACAGCAGGGAGAAACTAAAGGAAGTGCCAGCCACTATCAAGGCACACTCTCATTTCTGATTGTGAATTGGGTGTAAAGTACCATTAGTGAAGGCCTGGAGTAAACTGCACTGTTTAAAGTGTGTTGCCAACCTTCGATGGATGATTTACTTGAAAAATTGTCACTTCACATTTGTACCTCAAAACATGTCCACCCCCTCGTCACCCTTTGTTGATCATCACTGCCTTCCTACACCAACCAGGAAATCAGTAAACTCTTCAATATCTGACTGGGTGATTATTGACTCTATGTCAAGCCACACGATAATTTTACTCCTGAATTGCTGGAAAAAGTGTTCAGAACAAAGTACAGTACAGCAAAGGAACAGACTCTTTGGCCCACCAAGCCTGTGCTGACACTTGATGCCTTTTCTAAACTAAAAACCTTTTACCTACAGGTGACCTGTATCCAACTATTCCCTACCTATACATTTGTCTGTAAATCCATTAGACCACGTCCATTGCTGTGCCCTCAGCAGTCATCTTTGTTACTTCCTCAAAAATCTCCATCAAGTTTTTCATGACTCGCCCATGCAAACCAATGCTTGCCTGTCGATAGTAGATACATAATTCTCCAAATGTGAATAAATCCTGTCCCTGAGATAAACAGGATGGATAAGAAGGTGTTTGGCATGCTTACCTTCATTGCTCAAACCTTTGGCTATAGGAGTTGGGGTATCTTGCTGAGGTTATATACAGGACATTGGTGAAGCCTCTTGCCCTGTTTTGGGAGGATATTATTAAACTGGGGAAGGTTCAGAAAAGATTTCCCAGGATGTTGCCGGGAACAGAGGGTTTGAGTTATAAAAATAGGCTAGATAGGCTGGACTTTTCACTGACTGCCTGATAGAGGTTTGTTAAATCGTGAGGGTCATAAATCAGGTGAATAGCCAAGGTCTTTTCCCCAAGGTGGAAGAGTTCAAAACTAGGGGACATATTTTTAAGGTTGGAAGAGAAAGATTTAAAAAGGACATGAAGAACAACTTTTTTACTCAGAGAGTGGTTAGTGTGTGAAATGAACTTCCAGAGGAAGTGTTGGATGCAGGTACAGTTGCAACATTCTAAAAGATATTTAGATAAAGCACATGAATAGGAAGGGTTTGGAGAAGTATGGGCCAAACACAGGCAAGTGGGACTAGTTTAGTTTGGGAAAATGGTCAACGTGAACCAGTTGGACCAACATATCTGTTTCCATGCTGTAGTGACTCTATGACTCTAAGAATCTTCTTCAATAATTTCCTTACCACTGATGTAAGGCTCAATGGCCTGTAATTTCCTGGATGATCTGTGTTGCCGTTCCTAAGAAAGGGAACAACGTTGGCTATTCTCCAGTCCTCCAGGGACTTGCCTGTGACGCAAGAGGATACATTAATTTCATTCAAGGCCCTAGTGATTTCTTCTGTTGCCTCCCTCAGGATTCTGGGAAATATCCTGTCAGGTCCTGGGGACAGTCAGGTTTAATGATTTTCAAAATACCCAACACTTTAATCTTTCATTCCCAAAGACTCCGGGGCAGTCGTGATGGGTTGGCAACTCTAGGATTTCAGCATTAGGTCTAACCCCTGGCAACTGAAAGGGAGAAAATGGACAACTATGTTCTCCTGATATCAAATAAAGGTAATAGTGACAGCAAGGCTTCCTTTAAATGGAATCCTGCTGCTGATACCTACTTGAGAATATTGTGAAATTCATTTCATGCTCTCTAGAGTGCCTTCAAGCTTCCCGCAGATTTTCCCAATAGATTTCAGTGGGACTCCTTTCACAGTATCAGGTCAGTCTTGTACAGTTTGCTCCTATCCATGTTCAAAGTTCAGAATGAGGAGAGAGAATGGATTCAGTGCTTAAGAATTTGCTGAAAGTGTGACTGTGATGCCTGATGTTTTCAAGATTTTTCCAATGACTAATATTTTATTTGAATACATCGTGATTATACCTGTTGCTCCTTGCTCCACCCCCTCCCCTTTTGCACCAGATGTTGATGAATGCCAACTGATTCCCAAGCCCTGTGTCTACCAATGTCGAAATCTGGCTGGCAGCTACAAGTGCCTGTGTCCACCCGGAAAGCAGCTATTGGCTGATGCCAAATCCTGTGCTGGATTGGAAAAGCCTAAACTGAGCAACAGCACAATCACAAGCTTCAGACCCCAGCTAGTCTCTATCAGTCGATACAGCCAGAGCGAGCAGACCAGCCAGAACCAGATTAACCCCTTCTACACCTGGTTGGGTTGGAAGATGAACCAGGAATTTGAAACACAGGTCAACAGGAAGTCCTGTCCCACTGGATATAGAAAGAGGAATGGCCTGTGTACAGGTGAGTAATGCTTTCAACAAGAAATTCCGAGTTTTAGTTGAAGTGTGTGACATCCTAAAAGGTGCTGGCAAGGTGGACATGGAAAGGATGTTTTCTTCAGTGGGTCAGCCCAGAACTGAGGGGTAATATGTTAAAATTAGTTGTCAGCATTTTAAGGCTAAGATGAGGGGAAGTGGGGTCATCAAATATTTGGCAGAGGTGAATAGATTCTTATTAGGTAAGGAAATTGAAGTTTATTGGGGATGAGCAGAATACCAAATTAAAACATGAACAGATGCCATGATTTTACTGAATGATGAAGCAGGCTTGAGGGGCCTACAACTGATCCTGTTTTATATCTTTGTATAACTTGTACTTTTTCCAATTGATTGTCCTTAGTATAATTTCATATCTGAACACCAGCATATCTTGGGATTAACTATTGACCAGAAACTGATCTGGATCACCTATATAAATACCGTGGCTGCTCTCTAAGTCAGAGACTGAGAAATCAATGGTGGCTACCTAACCGCCTAACTCCACACACTAACAAAATGTTTAGCATTTCAAAGTGCTTTGCTGCAGCTCACCAAGGCTTCCCTGACAAGACCTTCAAAACCCACAATCTGCATCACGTTGAAGGACAAGGTCAGCAGGTGCATGGGAACATTACCATCTTCAAGTTCCACTCCTAGCTGCAGACAAACCTGACTTGGAAGAAATCACTTTTCCTTCACTGCCAGTGATCAGTAACTTAACTGGTGTACCTATACCACATGGACTTCAGCAAGTGAAAAAAGTGGTTCACTGCCATATTCTCTGGAACAATAGGGATGGTCAATTAGTGCTGGCCTACCCAAAGTGGATTAATCATCATCTTTTAATTAAGAAAATCAAAGAAAATGGAAAGTAGCTTGTGGGAACTTGCAGAATTCATGACTTGTTGAGTGTGGACAAAATGTTTTGCCTTTAATGCAGGTTTATAGATACTTGATGGTAGTAAAATAAAATTTTATGAAGGATGGAAGGAGGAAGGAGAGAATTGAAGAGAAAGAGAACAAGTGTAATAAAAATGAGAAGAAAAAGGTTAGGATAAGCAAAATTGCAAATCAAATAAAAACAGAAACAAAGCAAGAAGTCCATTTTTAGTAGAAGGAACTAAGTCAGGAACATTTCAAGAAAGCATCATCAATACAATCCTGTCAGAAAATTTAAAAAAACTAGAAAATGGGCGGGAGTAAGAAAAAGGGGTAAAGGGTTGAGCAGCTTAAACAAAGTAACTCCTTTTCAACCAGCACGTTTATTGTCCAGTAGATGGCGACATTGTTTAAAAAACTATCCTTCTCAGATCACATCTGTAAATATGCGAAATCAGCAAATATTTAAATAGACTAATTAGTGGTGCAACTAGATTAATTCCATGATTAGAGGATTATATTTGCTTTTAGTGAAGTATTAGCATGTGCCAAATTCTAGTATGCTGCACAGTACGATGGCCATTAAAACCTTTCTAATACCACAGAACTGTTACACCCCAGAAATATTGTCTCCACCACTGTTGTCAGCAATGGAAATGGGACTGCCCAATATAATGCCATATTGGCATTGGTGAACCACTTAAAGATAATCATTCTATGGTCATGATCACTGGAACAAGCCTTCAATTCCCCATAGAGTTATTGAATTGAAATTTCACCAGGTGCCACGAACCCTCAGTTTCCAAAGCATGACCCTGAACCCCTGGATTACTAGTCCAGAGACATTACGATCACACCACTATCTCCCCAGTTGCAAACTGTTTTCCTCACACAGCATGGATCCTTTACAGTTTGAGACAAGATTATTCTGGATTGAATTACAACACAGAATGTCACTACCTTGTTTTTTTGTTATCTACCTGTTTAGGAGATGACCAGGATATTATAGGAATTATTATTGTATTGTCTCCTCTCCCCTCTCCCCATATATTGCTCACTTAACAAATAAATAACGTGTTTCAAAAGCACCATCACAACTTCAGTATTTATGAAGTGTAACCACCTTAGTTCCGTACTGTATCAGAAGAGTTAATGCAACAAAAAGGACAAAATTTTGATTTAATTTCAAATTAAAATCAAGAATTGTTTACTTGGTGCTGTGCCTGATCTGAATGTACGGTTTTTTTTGTTATAGATATCAATGAATGCCAGACTTGGAATTTCTGCCAGCATGATTGCAGGAACACCCAGGGCAGCTACAGTTGCATTTGTCCTCCTGGGTATCGCCTGCTGCCCAATGGTAGAAACTGCCAGGGTGAGTGATGAACAATACAGAGGGTGGCAGTGGCTTATTCCTTATGGTTTTATGCCATTGGCAAACAATCTCTTTCCGTATTCTCTGATTTTCTCCTGATACTGCCAATTCCTGGTTCTTCCCAACAGATCAGGTTAGGTTTGTATTCACTGGAGTCTAGAAGATTGTGTGTGTGTGTGTGTGTGTGTGTGTGTGTGTGTGTGTGTGTGTGTGTGTAGGGGGTGGGGGTGTGGGTAGCGGGGTGTGGGAGGGGCGGCCTCAAAGAAACCTATTAAATTCTAACAGGGTGGAGAGATTGGATGCAGGGAGGAAGTTCCAAATGGTGGGGAGTTCAGAAGCATAATCATTGCTTGAAGATGAAGACTAAGATGAGGAGTAACCAAAGATTAGATTGGAAGCCTGTTCATCTATGTGACTAAGATATTACATTTATAAACTGAGTCAACAGATCCAGTTCAGAATCCTTTCCATGCCCACCCCCAATCCATTCCCACTACATTGCTGTCAATGTAATACCAATGTAGTTATGAATTTCCTAATTCCTTATACCTCTACTTGCTCTGGCTGCATTTAGAGTAGTGTGGACACATTTTAAATCCCATATTTCAAAGGCGACAAAAATACTTTGGGGGGAATGTGGAAACAAGGAAAATATGAATGATAACCAGGGCTAAGGAATCAACAACATTCAGAACTCTATTCTCTAGCTATCAGTGGCAGTGGTCTGCAATGAGGTCAACATAGACCCTGGGTTAGTGATGGAGGAGCCTGGGCTGTTGAATATGGTTCTGTGTTCACAACTACACCAGGCTGTTACTGAACTAATCTGTGGGACTGCTGTCCCAAATTTGGGCACCACACGTCAGCACCTAGAGAGACTTGGTTTATCAATCCATGCGCAGATTTGACGTTGAAGTCACAACTGAGTGAATCCATCTCATTTAGTCTTTTTACAAGAAGGAATGGGAGTTTTGGAGGGATGGGGCTATAAAGAGTTTGCAAAAGGATATAGATAAATGAGTTAGCAAAATTTAGCATATTGAGCAGAATGTGAGAAAATGTGAAGTTTTCCAATTTGGCAGGAGGAATAGAAAAGCAGAAAATTATATAAATGGAGAGAGACTGCTGAATGCCTCAATCCAATGGATTCTACATGTCTTTGCACTTTATCACAAAAAAATGACCATGAAAGTTTAGCAAGTAAATAGGAAAACAAATGGAATATAGGTCTTTATTGCAGCAGAGATGGAGCGTAAAGGTGGAGAAGTTTTGCTAAAACAATACATAGCATCGGTGAGACTGCATCTGGAGTAATATGTACAGTTTCAATCACTTAAGGTGGGATACATTTACATTAGAAACAGTTCAGAGAATATTCACCAGGTTGATTCTTAAGATGGAGTGTGGGACGATTGAGCAGGCTGGGGTGTTAGAAAAATGAGAAGTAATGTTATTGTAACATAAGATTCTGTGAGGTCTTGACAGGGTGGATACTGAGAGGCTGTTTCCCCTATTTGAGGAAATGAAGAGCTTCACTTTAAACAGTTTAAACATTAGACATCTCCCTTCTAAGTCCAAGATGAGAGAAATTCTTTTCTTAAGGGTGTTTGGTCTTTGGAATTCTTCCTCAGAGAGCAAAAGAGGCAGCATCATTGAATATATTCAAGTCTGAATAAGACAGATCTTTAATTGACAAGCAAATGAAGGGTATTGGGCCTGGTTAGGAATGTAGGGTTAAGGTCATAATCCGGTTAGCCCTCAGTATTGATTGATAGCACAGCATCAATGGCCTGAACAAGATAATTCTACTCCAATTTCTTATGATGTTAGGAATTTCATCAAGCCAGTTGCAGTTGCCTTTTGTTAATGTCATTGCGCTATTTTTATCCTATTAGCTGGACATCCCTGCAATCAGTTCTGCTTCATTATTTCAGATATTGATGAATGCCAAGAACAGAATATCAAGTGTGGACCGAACCAGATGTGTTTCAACATGCGAGGCAGCCACCAATGCTTAGAGACCCCATGTCCAGCAAGCTACCGAAGGGGAGCCAGCCCAGGGTAAAAGGAAGAATGCAGGGTTTAATTATGAAAGTTGTTTTTCTCTTTCCTGGGCCTGAAACGTACTGTTTTCTGTTTTCTTCCCATTCTCCATTTTCTAGGACTTGTTACCGCCGTTGCATCCTCCACTGTGCAGCTGGTCCCCTGATGTTCCAGTACAAGCTGCTCACCCTCCCTCGGGGGATCCCAGCCAAGCATGACGTGATCCGACTCTCGGCATTCTCAGAGCGTGGCGTACTACAGAGCAGGACCAACTTCACTGCCATCGAGCAGGATGTGGCTAGCCCCTTCATCATTCGCACTGACGAGGGCCGTGGGATTGTGTACACAGTGCGCCCACTGGTGGAACCCGGGATATATCACCTGAAAGTGCGCGCTACCACCTTCAGTGAACAGGGGCCACTGAAGTACCAGAGTGTATTTGTCATTGTCATTGCTGTGTCCCCATACCCTTACTAAGGTTAACAACAGCTTCTGCATGGAGGAATGTTTTGTAGCCTAATGTGTTGTTGCAAATTTCTATTCTTTAACTTCATTGCAAAAGAAGTGTTTATTTTCTTTTCTCCAAAAGGCTCACCTATTTCACCTCACAACACTGGCTTCCCAAGTGTTCAAAGCTCCACACTTTTCTTGCTACATGAATACCTCATGCTCATAGTTACAGATCAATATTTAAACCCCGAGGTGGAATTGAATTGTGTAAATCTGCTAATGGTGGGGGTTAACACAATGAGTGCCAACATTACCATTCGAAAGAAACACCAGAGTTTATTTTACTATGTCCTACGTTTAGACACCAAGTCTGTATGTGATTGCAGTCCACACAACTCAGTCTTAATGCGCATTGAGTAATCTGGCAAAGGCATTACCAGTTCGGATGCTGTAGTTTGCAAACGTGCCCCCCAAGTCCTTGCTTTGACGAGGATGGAATTAGGGTAACAACAAGGAAGAGCTGCAGGATGTGCTGCCATTTGAAAGCACTGAGCACCATCTCCTCAGCCTAATCCAAGAGCTGACAAGGAGCATATCAATTCTGACAAGTGTCCAGTGGGCAAGGATAACTGATGCCTTTGCAAACAAGGTATTGAGTATATTTAACAGGTACGCTATCTTCCTAGCATTCAGTGGGGTAGAACACTGGACAGGATGGACTCCCCAGAGGCTCGCTATCCATTTTATGGGAGAATTTGGTGTCTTTGTCAAATTGCAGTTGAGTTTAAGTACGAGCCAAACAAGTCCTGACAAACATTTAATGTTCTCAATTTGACATGCCAATCTGTCACTGCTTTCCAAAGGCACTTGCTTTAAAAAAATTCCAAGATTATCCCGTTATCTTGCATTGGCACTTAACCAAACGGTCTGTTCGAAAGAACTGCAGATCCTCTGTACATTGCAATGGAAGTATTGGTGTGCCCTTATCCACTTGCTATTTGCATCACCGAAAAAGTTATGAATGAGGCATGGCCTTTTATCATACAGGAAATAGCTGGCACAGATTCTCTGGTAATTTCCCACTCCATGTTCCTCACTTTAATGTTCAACCATTCAACATCTTGACCGCTCCCACTGGAATTCTACCCTCTTATCTGGTCTTCCTTTCAGTCATTAAAACTTTTAAAATCTACTTTTTCCTTGCACTTGCTGTCAACTCTCCTGTGAGCTCTGTCACTTAGTTGATGTCGTCCTAAATCCTTTACATTCAGCCTCCCTTTTCCACTCTGCTATTAGGACCACCTCACAGATATCACACCACTTCCTGCCTCAGTATCCTAGCCTTGTACTTACTGATATCTCAGTGGAGCTTCACCACAGTATGTGGACCTCACTGTTCACGCTCAAGTTGAAGGAGCTCAGAGGCTGCAACTGTGATTGAAACAAAACTATGTTCTCTTTGTCGGAATCATTGTTGATATACAAGTTTAAAGATTCTTACTCTTGAACCAACTGACACACATATTGTAACCACTGAGGTATCTGAACATGTTGGATTGAATTATGAGATCCACTGTCCAAAAAGAGAATTTTGATAGAGTGATCAGCGTTCTGTGTCAGGCAGTTGTGATTTTTATTGTAAAATAGTGCCACAAATTGTGGGTAAAATGTTTTTTGCCCCTATTTGTTTGTCCTTGTGGCAGGATCTTAGTATGTTCAGGGAAACATTAAAATGAGGAATTAAGGAAATAAACTTTTAAAATGTGACCCGACTTCTGTTTCAGAAAGTAGTCTGGATGTCACCCTATAAGACCGTTCACACACTCACAACAACACAATTCCAAAACAACACGTTTACCTGAATTTAACGTGATGATCACACATTGTTCCTAAGTGGATCAAGCAGCTACTAGATCTGGTCAGCAGTGTGGATAGACGAATTGGCTAGGTTCAACAAGACCTCACCATATATTTCTGTCAGTCCATCTGTGAATTAACATGAAAAAAGTGATTTCCGTTTCTTTCGGACCAGAGGACAGCCTAAAATATTTCACAGGTAATGAGTTGTTTTCAGAAATAGCATTTGACAATGGTGCAGTGTTAGTTTCTCTATGGAAGGCATGTTACAAACATGGCTAAAGAGGTTGAGTATCAATCAATCGACACCTGTGATAAGAGCTGGAAAGTTTCATGCTCAACAAGAACCACATGATAACTGCAACATGTTATATTTCTCCACATTATGAAACGATGCACTTGTTGTTAACATGAACAAGTGCCATTCTCGTTTGGAGACACTGCCCCACACACATTTTTGGAAATGTAGTTATTATTTTAATCTTACAACAACTGTCTTTGTGAGTTAGTGAGACTAATATAAAAAAAGAATGTCCTTTATTACCATGTAGGATAACACTATTGTGGTTGGGACATTAATGGTAACTTGTGCCTGATTACTCCTGTTCTTGCAGGCATGCTATAAGCCTAACTGTACAGTTAATTTGTGTATAGTATTTATTGTACAGGACAAATCCAGAAATGCTGTGGTTGTGAGTTTACCAAGGACAATTCTCCCAGGTTTAAAGATGACCTCATTAAAACATGTAAGATTAACAGAGAATAAAAGCAAATTGCTGCAAATGCTGGAAATCGAAACAAACACAAAGAATGCTGAAGAAACTCAACAGTTCTGGCAGTTCTGTGGACAGAAAAGCAGAGCTAACATTTTGAGCCCAGTATGACTCTTCTTCAGAACTGAAAGGATTTAGTAAATAGGTTCTTCTTTTATACTTTTGGCAAAAGAGGAGGAGCAAGAGAAGAGATGGTATAGAGACCCAATGCAAAAGACAAAGGGGTTAGACTCATACAGCATAGAAACAGGCCCTTCAGTCCACCTTGTCTGTGTTTATCAATGAACACCATACTAATCCCATTTAACTGCACATAGTTTATGTACTCATCCAGATACTTCTTAAATGCTGCAAGAGCACTTGCCTCCATTACCCTCTCAGGCAGCTTGTACCATATTTCTACCACTCTCTGAGTGAAAACAATTTTCCTCAGATCTTCTCTAAACCACTTTCTCCTCACTTTAAACTTATGCCCTCTGATCCTAGTTTTTCCTGCCATTGGGAAGAGATTCTCACTATGTAATTCTCACAGTGTTATATTCTACACCCTGGCTAACGAAGGCAAGCATCCCGTATGCTTACTTCACCACCCGGTATACCCTTCCCTTATTAGAAATCCAAATGCATCACCTCACACTTCTCGAGAACCTTACCATCTGAACTGAAACCCCAAGCTGCAATGTCTTTCTACTCTAAATAAAGATGAAAAATATTCATTTAAGACCTCATGCATGCACACTAGCTCCACACACAGGTTGCCCCTTTGGCTTCTAATAGATCCCACTCCTTCTTGGTAATCATTTTGCTCTTAATGTACTTATAAAAAGCCTGGAGGGTTTCCTTGATCTGCTATGTCATAGTCCATGTTTTCCTGCTTTCCTTTTTAAGCAACCTCCTACTCTCTATATTTTAGAAGGGCCTCCCATGTTTTTAATGTGCTGTACCTGTCATAAGTTTCCTTCTTTTAGGAGAAAGAAAAAGATGTTAAAAAACGTGTAGATTAAGGTGTGAAAGGAAGAAAGGTAATCAAGAGTCAAACGCAACTTTGGTGGGGGAAGAGAGAAGTTAAGAAAATTGGAGAACGGTTTCTGAAGTTATTGAATTCAGTATTGAGACCTTGAGGCTGTAAAATGCCAAAGCAGAACATGAGGTACTGTTTCTCGAGCTTGTGTTGTGCTCCACCAGAACATTGCAGCAAGCCCAGAACAGAAATATTAGCATGAGAACAAGCTGATTTATTGAAATGGCATGCAACTGGGAGGTGAAGGTCATTCCAATGGACAGAGTGGAGATGTTCTGCAAAACATTTGACCAGTCTACATTTGATCTTGTCTGTGTAAGTGGGACTGCATTGTGAGAACTGAATACAGTAGACTAGGTTGAAAGAAGTAGAAATGAAATGCTGCTTCACCTGGAAGGTGTGTTTGGGACCTTGGACAGTGAGGATTAACAGAGAGCCTGGCAAAGTCAATGAAGAGAGGCTATTTTCACAGCTGGTTGAAGCAATTAGAAATTAGGGTGTAGAGTCTCTAGATAAGGTGGTTGACCATTTAGAATTTAAAAATAAATTTCTTCCCCCCGAAGGTCATCACCTAAGATTAGGCCTGATTTTGAAGGCATGATACTTCATGGAGCTCAGTCAATGTGTTCAAGGCAAAGATTGATAAATTTTTGAGAATATAGGGATAGGAGGTGAAGGTGGAGTTGAGGTAAGTTATCAGCCATGATCATTGTGTATGGCTCAGCAGTGTTGAGAATAGTGATCATTGCACCTAATCACATATAGAATTCACTCTTACTAACCTGAATTGACTGATTCAAAGAACAATAATTTTACTCCGTTCTGTTCAGTAATAAGTGAGTAACTTTTGTTTGACTTAGTGGAAGCTAGGGAAGAGATTGCTGGCCCCCTTGCTGAGATATTTGTATCATTGACAGCCACAGGTGGGGTGCTGGAAGGCTAGAGTATGACTAATGTGGTGCTGTTACTTAAGAAAGACGGAATGGAAAAGCCAGGGAACTATAGACTGGTGAGCCTGACATAAGTGGTGGGTAAGTTGTTGGAGGGGATTCTGAAGAACAGGATTTACATGAATTTGGAAAGGAAAAGACTGATTAGGAATAGTCAGCATGGTTTTTTGAGTGGGAAATTGTGTCTGAATAACTTGATTCAGAGATAGTAGGAACTGCAGATGTTGGAGAATCTGAGATAACAAGGTGTAGAGCTGGATGGACACAGCAGGCCAGGCAGCATCAGAGGAGCTGGAAAGCTGATGTTTCAGGCCTAGAACCATAGTAGGAGTATGGTTAGTAAGTTTGTTGATGACACCAAAATTGGTGGTGTAGTGGACAGTGAAGAAGATTATCTCAGAATACAACAGGGCATTGAACAGCTGAGTGAATGGGTCAAGGAGTGGCAGATGGAATTCAATTTAGAGAAAAGTGAGATGTTGCATTTTGGTAAGGCAGGACTTAAACAGTGAATGGTAGGGCTCTAGGGAGTTTTGCACAACAAAGAGACCTAGGGGACTGATGCATGGCACCTTAAAAGTTGAGTAACGGCTGGTGAAAAAGGCCTTTGTCACGCTTGCATTCATTCATCAGGTACATTTAGGAGTTGGGATGTTATGCTGTAGCTATAGGACACTGCATTCATTTCTGGTCTCCCTGCTATAAAGAAAGGTGTTATAAAACTTGAAAGGGTTCAGAAAAGATTTACAAGGATGTTGCTGGGATTGGAGGGTTTGACATATAGAGAGATGCTGAAAGTTTTTAAGAGGATTTGTAGCTGGAGTTGTGGATGAGATTGTAGACTTGCTCACCAAGCCAGCATGTTTGATAACAAATGTTTCGTCACCCTGCTAGTTCCAGAACACACCGCAGAAACCCAGAATTGCACAAAGCAGAACAGGAACACTTAAACAGAGTTTTTAAAAGGAATGGATGCCCAAAGACCACAATCCACTGTTGCCTCAGTGGACAGACCACAAGAAGAAGACACAACATGGCCAGACACACTAGTCACCCTACTGTATATCAGAGACATGTCAAAGATGACCACAAGACTATTCAGACCCCTAGGTATCAGAGTAGCCCACAAACCAACACTCACCCTGTGACAGCTACTGATGAACGTAAAGGATCCCATACCCACAGCCACTAAAACTAATGTAAATACCATGCAAGGACTGTGAAAAACATTACGTGGACCAATTTGAAAGAAAACTTACAATAAGGATACATGAACACCAACTAGCCACCAAAAGACACAACCAATTCTCACTGGTCTCAATACACATGGACAAAGAAGGACACAATTTCTATTGGGACAACAGATACATAATGGCACAAGCCAATTAAAGACATGCCAGGGAATTTCTGGAGGCCTGGTACTCCAACTGGAATTCCACCATCAAGCATATTGAACTGGACCCGATAAAGAAACCACTGAAAAGCAGAACTGGAAGTAATGCCAACTACCCCAGCAAACTGAGGCATATAAATAACAAGCAGGACAGAACACCACCACTTCACCAGAGGTGCATTGATGATGTTACCTGGCAGGGTGACAATACGTCTGCAATCAAACACACTGGCTCAGTGAGCAGGGCTACAACCTCAGGCAAATGCTCATTAGGTGGGATTGTTTGCCCTGGAGCATCGGAGGCTGAGGGGTGGCCTAACAGAGGTTTATAAAATTATGAGCAGGATGCGTAGGGTAAATAGCCTAGGTCTTTTTCCCAGGTTAGCTAAATCCAAAATATGAGGGTATAGGTTTAAGTTGTGGGGAGAAAGATTATAAAGAAACCTGTTTCCATGCTGTATAATTCTATGACTATTTAAACTATATTACAGTTAAATTCACGGTTCACATAACTGACCATAGGGAAACTGACACGAGAAGGAGTAAGTGGTCGGGAGAGTTAAATGCAGAAAAAGAGCTGAAAACACAACAGCAATCCACAGAATGATCGAAAAAAATTAGAAAGGCGTACTGAGAGAGAACTGCAAAATCAAATAACCGAGAAAGAATCTTCTTTTTGAGAAAGGATGAGCAGAACGTTTATTTTTTTCCCTCTGAGGGTCCTTAGTCCTTCGAATTCTGCATCATTGAATATATTCACGACTGACACGAACAGAATTTTGATCAACAAGGGAATCCGAGGTCATCTGAAGTAGACAGCAACGTGTCCTTCAGGCCACAATCAATTCAGCCGTGAGCTTGCTGAATGGTTCCTTTTGCTCCTGTTTCTTATGTTATGAAATAAATCTGTAAAGGAAGAAGGAACCAACTGGTTAAAAGCATGTAACAGAGAGAAACTGACATCACAACTGAAGGATGAAGTGATTTAAATAGGAATGCTATAGAGAAATAAAGAACGACAAATAAGAAAGGGAGGCTGGTCGAAAAATAACATGACAGAGTGAACTACAGATACAGAAAAAGGGAAGAGCAAAAAAAACAGCAGTCAAGCTTGCAGCTAAGCAATGGACTGAGTCACGGGGGAAGCAAGATTAGAAAATGGGGATCAGTAAGGAAAGATTGGCAGAGGAAAAAGAAATGACAGGGAGCCATTAGAGAAAAGGAAACCAGCGGAGAGAGTCAGAGAGAGAAGCAGTAACTGGAGACCAAAAAAGAAAGTCTGAAGTCAAAGAGAAAGGGGCAGAAAAGCCCACGTGTATGACCGGAAATGAACTGGTGGCTAATAATAAATATATATGATGAACCAATCACATAAAAATACTTGCTGAGACCTGGGAAGATTGAAGAACAGCAGGGCTCAATCAATGGATCAGTGAAAGAAAACTCTCTCTCCTCTACGCTGTCCAGTAATTGTCATTGATTTTTAAAAAGGTTTTTGTTTGTATATGAACTTTGTCACTAAAAACGTTGACAACTGTTTCCATATGGATCTAATTGAAATCGTTGACTGTTAAAACTGCTCTAGGTTGTTTACAGAGGTTCGTCACCTTCAACAAAAACATGAATTTACATAGTGCCTCGTGAAGCATCCCAACTTCAAGGCGCTTCCATTGAGCTAAATCAAACGAAATTTGACTGCATGTCTGGTAAACAAAAAGCTTTTGTCAAAAAGTCCGGTTTTAAAGAATATTACGATCTTAAAAGAACAGAAAACACAGGTGAAGTTAAAGAAGGGAATTCCGTAGCTTTTTACCTGGGTAACTGAAAGCTTGGCAGTCAATAGTGGAATGATTATAGTTGCAACAAAAATAGAAAATCCTGGAGAAACTCAGCAAGTCGGGCAACACCTTTCTCCGTGGAGAGAAAGCTGGGTTAACACTTCGGGTTACTTCTTCCGAATTACAGATCTGCCAGAGGCCACAACCAGTGCAGGGATTTGTGTGCTCCATTGTCGAAGTCTATAAAGTTACCTAACGTATCCAAGTACCTTACTACATTAGCAGAAAGCTAAGTGGATATAAACAGGCATGACAGAAAGTTGAATTCCTCACCTACCAACTCAGGCGTGAGACTGCAACTAAGTGTGATAGGCTGATGAATTTTAAAAGATTCGAATGATAAACATCCAAATTTCCCATCAAAATATGTGATGAATAATATATTCAGAAATAAGATACACTTTATTCAGGAATAGAAGGGGGTAAGGGAAAGTACAGATTTATTTTTACATTTCCATACAGTGAACATTTACAATTAGATATATATAATTACAAATGCAATATGCCAGGCAAAAATCTTGTTTAAATATTTACAAGATAAAGTGACAAATATTTCAATTCTCTTTTGGAAGTTAGACGCAGTCACCGCAAACAATTTTTTTAAATTAATCTACATTGTATTCACTTAACAGCTTTCATTCATTTAAACAGGTATACACGAGGACAGTAGGAGCACTGAGTCACCACAGACACCAGAGGGCAGCCAACACCAGTACACTTTCTAAAATGTGAGGCTGGATGAACACAGCAGGCCCAGCAGCATCTCAGGAGCACAAAAGCTGACGTTTCTCTGATGAAGGGTCTAGGCCCGAAACGTCAGCTTTTGTGCTCCTGAGATGCTGCTGTGTGTTCATCCAGCCTCACATTTTATTATCTTGGATTCTCCAGCATCTGCAGTTCCCATTATCACTTTCTTACGTGTACCAGGTGTGTGAGAGGCCGAGTGGGGGAAATCCAGTAAAAGAATTGTGCTTAGTCTGGTGTACAATTATCCTATGAAAGACTCAGTAATAAAACAACTGAAGCTCCTAAATGAAATTATAATCAAACGTCACTTTTATAACTAAATCTGTTTAGACACTGCTCCTTATGACATTGAATCCGCTGGAAAAACACAAGTAATTTAATCATCGCAAGAGTTTCACAGGAAAGGTTAATTATTAAAGGAACTTTCGGTATCACAGTTTTCATAACAAATTTTATAACTTTAAAATGTTTCATTGTAACTTCTCAGCGCACTGTGGTGCCATTTGGTCCTTGCCGAAAGAACTATTTTATTTAATCCAAGGATTTTCCCAGTTGTACAGTATTGAGCAACGTATATCGAGGTGATCCGATGTTCACTCTCTAGCCTGTAGTATGTTAACAGATGGCCAGTGTAACTGACCTTTTTTCAAAATAAGTACACACAAATCAGACCGGGTTACTGTGCCTTCCTGTTGGAGGTCCGCCTGGAAAACGTCCATAAATTAACTCTGACCTGAGAACTCCCTTGCACAGTCGAATAGCCTCTGCCTGTTTACGAAGAAATACAAATGCAGGAAAAGACCAGAGAAACTGTTTATATGCTTAAAAATTAGGTGATTTCTGGCGTTAGTTCATAGGAAATTTGAATGAGGTGCGGCCGGGTGGATAGAAGCATATTGTTTCAAAGATTTACAACAATAAAAGGTACAAGATTAAACTCAAGAATGAGAAGAGATTCGTTGCACATGCAGGTCTGCGAATGTACCAGCAGAGTTAGTGATTGAAGCAGGCCCCTTGTATGTAATTAATTGTTTAGCTAGGTGGTTGAGGGAAAATAAAACTAGGAGATGCGGAACAAATCAGGCACGAGGGAATTGAGCTACAGCTGATAGAGGAGTGAACTCTATGAGGAGCAGTAGGGGTTAAGCACCAGCACAAACTAAAATGTCAGTTTCTGTTTTATGATCTCGGTGTCGTGGGTACAATTGGAGCAGCTAACTCTCAATATCTTCAGTGGCTGAGGAGGTGGTTTGCCAATAGTGTTGGTTGTATGGAGACCGAGGGGAGGAACCGTGGCCACGATAAATATAGCAGACGTGGAGAGGCTCACTCTCACCTTCCTTACGGCCTTGTGGTTCTGCCTGTCATTTTTATTTTGTTGAGTGTTGTTAAACTAATCGCACGTTTTTTTAAAAAAATCCACTTTCTTAAAAAAAAGTAAAACAGACATGGGCAACAGATACAGGCAACACCACAGCACAAGTCAGTTACAGAATGAAGAAAGAGTGATGGAGGAGAAACGGACTGGGTTCAGACAAACTGTGCTGCTGAACCTATCACTTATGAGTCTACAGCTTGCATCTTAGGAGATGCCCTTTGGCAGAGTGGGTCTGTGTCCCCATTGCTACGTTTATTATGACATGTATGTGGCAGTAAAAGAGTTTTGTGTACTTCCCCCCCCCAAAAAAAAAGTTTCTTTTTTGCATGTGATCAGAGCGGTCCCTCATCATGGCCATTCCCTCCAGTCACAGCACCATGGTGGGAATGTGGTGCGTCAAGGTGGCTGAGTGTGGCACTGCCAGAGGCGGGGAGTGGGGCTGCAGTGAGGCCGGGGGCGGTCGGTGCCTGGCACTCTTTTGGTGGGCCCGGAGTCCTGCCAGCTGGGAGTAGGCGCTCTGGCAGACCTGGCACTTGTAGGGCCGCTCGCCCGTATGCAGGCGCACGTGGTTCCTCAGCGTCGATGACTGGCTGAAGCGGCGATTACAGAAGCGGCAGATGAAAGGCTTGTCCAGCGTGTGGATGCGCATGTGCGAGCGCAGGTTGCTGCGCGAGTTGAAGCCGCGGTAGCAGATCACGCAGCGCATGCGTCCCGCGCTGCTGCCTCCAGAACTGTCCCCTGCGTTCAGCTCATCTGCGGAGGAAACCGGAAGGAGAGGGGTTTTAGTGGACGCTTCTCATCTCTCACCAGATAACTGCACCCAATCCTAAGCACCGCACTGTCAAAAAAAAAGCCAAAGCCACGTGGAAAGGAATGCAGAGGGCGTTCACCAGAATGACACGGCGTTTCAGTGGTTAGGAGCAAATTGCTGCGGATGCTGGAGCCTGTACTGAAAACAAAAAATGCTGGAAATCACAGCGGGTCAGGCAGCATCCGTGGAGAGAGAGCTTGAGCAAGCCAACGCTTCGAGTCATGGAACGTTTCTAGGAGAGAGAGAAAGCTAACGCTTCGAGTTTCCTCCCACGCTCCAAGGATGTGTAGGCTTGGTGGATTGGCCATGGTAAAAATTGCCCAGTAGTGTCCAGAAATGTGTGAGTTAGCCATGGTTTTAAAAAAAAACACCCATGCAGGATTACAGGGATGGGATTATGTTTGGAGGGTTCGTATAGAATTGATGGACTGAATGGCCTTTTTCTGAACATCTATGAAGAGCTTCAAGAGGCGGATTCCTTCAAGGCTGACCTTTACCCATTACTTTATATGCCCAACCGGTGTTCTCTGTCTTTGGGCTCCACCCCCTTCTTCAGCGCAGTATCAACCTTTTCCCAGCTACAATAAATTCTGAATAAGGGCCACTGAACCCAAAAAGTTAATTTTGCTTTCTCTCCACAAATGCTGCCGGATATGCTGAGTTTTCCCAGCAATTTCTCCTTTTGCTTCAGGAGATTGTGTTCAGCAGAGAAGTCTATGGAGAGATGTCTCAGAGGTGTTCCAAAATTATGCAAGATTCTGAATGAGTAAAAAAGTTAAAATTACTTCCACTGGCAGAAGAAGAAATAAGCAGTGGACATAGGATTTAAGGGAATTGAAGGTGGAACCCTGGGGGAGATGATAATTTTTATGGGGAATAAATTGTTAAGGCCTGGAATATACTGCTTGAAAGGATGGTGAAATGAGATTCAGTTGTAACCTTTCAAACAGAATTAGTTATGTACCTAAGAGGAAGCATTTGCAAGGCTATGGAGAGAAAGCAGGAGAGTGAGGCTAAATGGAAATTCTCTCAACAATCTGGCTCACGACTGAATGTTTCCCTATCTGCAAGATTCCAATGTTTTCTTGATATCTTTCAGCACAGTAGAGTAATTGTGGTTGGGAGACAATAAGCAGAAGATGTTAGTGAGAGATAATGGGAACTGCAGATGCTGGAGAATCCGAGATAACAAAGTGTGGAGCTGGAGGAACACAGCAAGCCAAACAGCACCTTAGGATGAAGGGTCTAAGCCCAAAACATCAGCTTTTGTGCACCTAAGATGCTGCTTGGCCTGCTGTGTTCATCCAGCTCCACACATTGTTATCTTAGATGATGTTAGTGGGCTGGCAAGACATGGAGCAGACAGCTTTCTGGAACTCTTTTGGCTTCCTTAAGATGAGGAACATCATCACGTTTAAAACAAATTGATATGGCACAACTAGTGTTAGACTGAAAAGGAACTGTCAACTGTGTTGTCCAGTTGTAACTCCTGGCTCAAGTTCAACTGAGATTATAGCAGTTAATTCCCTGATAATACCATCTCATGCACCTTAAATATAGAACTAGGCATAAATTAAAACACCTCCTATGTTGTATCATTCAGTAGGTCCAGGCCAGATTAACATTCATTCTGTACTGTCCATGTCCTGTATACGAGGTCCTCTAGGGAGGAGATAATCAGATAATATTTCTCCTATCAAATTCCATTGTGTACTGTATGGTACAGCATGGTTGGAACATGGGATAAAGTTTCTTCTGCTCTGATCTTGTGATGCTCTGTCAATCACATTCCTTTAATACAGCTTTTCTCAATCAAATCAATTCTGTTTCCATGTCTTCATGTAAAGGACATTTGTCAACAAAAGTTACTACAAATGGAAACCTTACAGTTGATGGATGCAGAAGGTCATTTATCTCATCAGTCTGGGCTAACCCATTGAATCTCACAATTCCAGAGGGACAAAGAAGAATGTGTTAACCCACTGAACCACAATGGCCTCAGATTCTCAATTTATTTTATTTTAGTGTGTATCAAACTGCTAAACTGGTCACTTTAAAGTGTCTGTTTATGAGGCAAAAGTTTGCAGCGTGGCATCAGTGTCATGATTGTAACTGAATTACTTCAGTCCAGTACCTTACCAGAGGCAATAGCACACAATCAGATGGGTGTATTGCTGAGAAATGAGAATCTCTACTCACAGGAGCAATTCTTTGTAGAATCTTGTGGTGGGGTATTGCCGATATTAACAGGGAACAAACGTTTACTGATTTATGTAAAAACACATTTGAAATGTGTATACAACATGTCTGTCCAGAATAAAAGCTAACAATGAAGAATTCTAGAACTAAGCAATCTACAGTTTCCCTAATTCGTTCAGCCTGCCTGTTCAGTACCTTTTTATTCCTTGGGCAATTTTATTACAGTGAAACTGTTGATGATAGCTACCAAGTGCTGTTAAAATATCTTAAAATGCACACAATCTCATCAGAATAATAGACAGGAAAGCACTTTTACAATAGTGTTTAAACAGTCAGCGTTTGAGTGGATTTTTTCATGTTCAGTTAGTGTTTTGACGAATGGTCCCTGGTCTGCCATGTCACTGAGTGATTTCGCTCATGTAATCTTCCACTAGTCACCGCTGCAATTTTGCAGCCATGCTTCTGGGACCTTTCTCAAGGAACTGCATGGTTGAAGAGGTGGACTACTCCCCATTGCCAGGTCATTCCAATATTCATGTCTTTGGGTGCTATAATTAAAGCCCAGCTGCAACCCACTTCAGATGCTGCAAGCCAGGAACTGGCCCTGATACTGTACTGTTTGATCATTGGCCCAATGGAAAGAAATATTCACTCTCAATGGTGCAGCCAGCATGGACACAAATTCATGCCTGGATCAGTGCTGTGTCCTGAGTAAAACCAGATGTCCAGCAGTGCAGGAAGAAGATCAATGATCTTCTGCTCTCCACAAGGGTAAGAGACACATGTTCTCTCTTCCACTTCACCCTCACAAGACAGCACTCAATCTAACTCATACCACTCACAAAGATCCTGGACTACCACTCTCTGAACACCCTTCCTGAGCTCTGTGCATCCTACCTCACCACCTCTCCTGCAGCACCACTAACTCCTTGTACATTCACTTTCTTCCTTCTCAATCCCAACCTTTGTTTCATTGGAAGTAAAACTGGCCAACCCTTTGGATTGTTACCATCACAGCACCCTGCAAGACCTCTAAGCCTAATCCTACCAAAAGGAGGCATTTCACCCGCAGGCGTGCCAACTGACCACAGTCCAGACTTTACACTGCAGAGACACTGATATCTGGAATCTGAGCGGATTACGTCCCTTGCTGACCATAGCCAATCCCAGTGGACTGTAAGAAATAATGCCTAAACTGACTGGGATAGTAACACTGATTGACCATAGAAACCTTGACCACAGTTAGGTCCATGGGCTCTTGACTATCACACATGGCCTTTAGTGTGAAGGACAAGCAGTGTGTTTGTGGTTTAAGAGGCCCCAACCCAAAACATCAACTTTCCTGCTCCTCTGACGCTGCCTGGCCTGCTGTGTTCCTCCTGCTCCACACTGTGTTATCTCTAACTCCAGCATCAACAGTTCTCACTATCTCTGACCATGCTATAAGTTGTGATGTTGACGTAGCATGGTGATGCATCGTTGCATACCGACCCCCATAGTGATACAGTGCTCCCTGTTGTGTCAAGATCCCTGCCTTTCCTTTTATGCCTAAAAGTATTGTTGGCCACAGAAGATGGCAGCCTGTAACTGAGCACTAAAGACCCTGTGCGCAAATAAAGCAGTGACCCAACAGTGAGAGACTGGCGGACCCTAAGTCAGTGCTGGGGTCAGTGAACGTTTGCTAAGAAATATTTTAAAAAACCGTGAAGTAGACAAAACCTGGCAGCCTCCAAGTGGAAGCAAAGTGAGCGAGCTCTCTGTCCTTGCGTGTAGAGTGACCTGGCAGAGTCACAGGGAACCCTGAGGTCCAAAGGAATGTTTGAAAGGCTGAGGTGATGCGAGAGTTGGTCCGGGAGAAAGTGCAATGATGAAGTGAGGCTGGTGATTTGCTGACTGCAGTGTGGGTGGATGAAGTGTCCAAGAGGATGGTGACTATGGACCATGAAGAAGCAGTTGGTAAGGTGGCCTGGATAAGCACCGGGGAGCTGCAGTACCAGGTACTGACCCCGATATACCTGTGCGGATTTTTTTCCGCCTTGTTTCTGGGCGGGGTGAGGTTTGGAAGTAGCCATCAATAAGCCTTTGGAGTTGGAGGCTTTAAGGAAACGCAAATGCCACCCAAAGGTGTGATTCTGAAGGCGTCATATAAATCTTACGTGGAAATTTGCGGAAGTTCATCTCCCAATTCGAGAGTTGATTTCGTAAAAAAAACCTCTAATTTCCTCACTTTTCTCGCCAATGTTTACGCCACAAACAGGAAACATTCCGCTCTCTCGTTCCCTGGCAGTCCCCCTTGGAAACACTTCCCTGTTAGATAACTGCACCCACCTCCCCACCGCACTTCAGCATTATTTCACATTCGTTACCATCTTTGTTCTTTTTCCTGTGTTCCTCCTCCAGCCCTGGCACTCCTGGGATGCCGAGGAATGTGTTCTGTGTATTTCCATACCACACCAGCAGTTCCTGGTCCGGAGGGATAGTCTAAAGTGAACAGAGAAATGGAGATATGAGTTAATCTCAGTGGTTAGGATCGTATTCTAACATCGAGCCGCTGATATAAACTATTAATCTAAACTGACATAAACTATTTGTGGCAAAGTTAGTAGGAACTGCAGATGCTGGAGAACCTGAGACAAGAAGATGTAGAGCCGGATAAACACAGCAGGCCAAGCGGCATCAGAGGAGCAGGAAGGCTGACGTTTCGAGCCTAGACCCTTTGACAGAAAAAAAAACTTCTATGAACTATTCATCTATTTCTCATCTGCACATCCCTGCTCAAACGTGACAAATATCCAGTCTCCGGGAGAACTTCAGCTTGGATCCGCTTTAACTCGGGTTCCGATGTCGCATTACACCCACCTCAGATTCAGGAATGGGAAGTGGGAGCTGTCCAACAGTAATTCTATATGAATTTACTCAGCTCAGAGAGAGGGGGAATAACAATCTCTTGGTGCCATTATTCTGTTGGAATTCCCTTTAACCACGCCAAACTCCGGGACCGGCCTCGCTTCCCTCAAAGTGAAAAGGACTGGGAGTTCATTCCATACTCGAAACTTTGATCCTCTCCCCACAGATACTGCCAGATCTGCTGAGTTTCTCCAGCATCCTCGGCGTTTGTGTGAAAAAAATTGTTTACCCGAAGTACTAAAACAGCGCCGATTAAATCTGCACCAAAGTCATTCCTTTCAGGTGAACTGAGGTAGGTGAGCCAGGGATACGCCAGTAATTAGGGAGAGATGGAAGAGGGGTTCTGAGGAAAGGTCACTGGACCCGAAACGTTAAACTCTGATTTTTCCCTTCACAGATGCTGCCAGACCCGCTGAGTTTCTCCAGCAACTTCTGCTTTTGTTTTTGGAAGAGAGGCAGCCCGCTGACTCCACGACAGACACACACACACAGACACACACAGAGACAGATTGCCCCGTTAGAAACGCAGGGATGTCTGAAGCCTCTGTGGTCAATTAGCTTGCGATCCCTTTACCATCTGGATATACAGGAACGGTTAAGACGAGGTATTTTTGAAGTTTTCTAACGTCTTGAGGGATCTGGGCAGGCGACATAGAGAAACACTGTTCCCGTTTGCGAAAAGTGTGGGACACCGGAGGATAGCGGTCAAAAGCGTGGGGCAATAGTGGCGACGATAGCGGGGGCAAATAGGGCCTTTTAAGGGGGCGGTGGGATTTTAAGAGAAAAGTTTTGCAGGGCCACCCGGAAAGTGGGTGGGGAGACGATGAGTTGCACCTGCAGAAGCCCAGCACGGACAGGAGCGGCCGAATGTGCTGTAAACATTCTGTGACTTGCCGGGGTCTGATCCGGAGTGGGGGGGGGGGGGGGTGCGGTGGGCATCTGAAAATAGCAGCAGTGGCTTCGCTAGTGGACACCCGGGGCAAAACAGAGCGAACGCAATTCTCGTGGAACCTATTGATGGTCCCAAAGAGTCCGAATACAGGAGACTAGCTCCGGGGGTGGGGAGGGTTGGAGAAGATGAGGTTCGCTTTAAGATGCTGCCCACTGACACTACACGAGGCTGTTAAGGCTGGGATCCCAAGTTTTAGAGTCGGGCTGACGTTCTGACTGACATCAAGTGGAACTAATTAGAAGAATCACCGGAATTGCTGGAGAAACTCAACAGGTCTGGCAGCATCTGCGGAGAGGGAAAGCAGAGTTAATATTTCGGGTCCAGATTGACACGTCCACGGCAATTGAGCCCTGGGGATAAATTAATGATCAATAACCTACCCTTGTTCACGCAAGGGCTATATGCAGGTATATATTTATGTAATTTGCGCTTGGAAAATGCATTTAAACGTCTATGTACACATTGCAAACGCCGGAAATCTGAACCATGATTTCGGGAGTATTCACTGTCGCTCCCAGTTTTAAAGATTCAATCCGACCTGGACTATCTGCTTGTGATTACAGAAATACACATGGAGGGTGTCTCTGTGAGAAATGCTCCAAATTCAACACCGCCCCGTTCCTGCACCTCCTGCGGGTCATTTCGCCCTGACTCCGTTCCCGTTATAATCATCACCGGCCTTTCGGAGCTGGCGGCTGCGGGGCTCGAACCGACAGCAATTGGCCTTCAGGAGCCAGTTGGCACCTTGAGCTAAACTGGCACAGCACCAGTTTCCCGAACCCCTTCCTCCCCAACATCCTGAGATCTCCTCACCTCTGTGGTCTTGTAGTAAATGTTGTTTCCGATCTGTACCACTTCGAGGTTCTGTTCCTGCTCATTCCTGGCGCACTTGATGTAGGTCATCCAGCTCCTGTGGTCCTCCTGACTGGCGTCAATAAAATACCGCACCGTGCCATCGTCATTGAAAACCTGGGCCAGAGAGAGGGAGAGGGAGAGGGGTTTAGTCTTGACGGGCACTGGCCCGGGGCACGGACACTGGAATTAGCACTGACCGGGGACACATTCTGACCTGGGATAACCCGGGACATTGACAGTAATCCGGGATTACTCACCCTGACCCAGGGTAAACCTTCCAGTTGATCGAGGCTCAAGCACTGACATTGGAGCCAGCTGGAACCCTGACATTGGTCTGGGATACTGGCCCTGAAATGCTTACTGACCTGGGATACTGGCACTGACCCAGCGCACTCGAACTGACCCGGGACACCAGTGAGGAACCCTGACCCTGAGTAAAACCAGATCGGTGCTCCGCGTTGCCGGGTTGAGTTGGGAAGGCCCGCGGCTGCACAGTGAGCCCGCTGCACAGGATTGAGGACAGCGCACATATACAGCACATTATGAGATGCTGGTGGTGCTGAATAATGGAATAAACGGGCACGCAACACTCGGGTTTTGAAGCCAGCGGTCGGTTTCAATTTAGAAAAAAACTCTCCCTTTCCCTTAAAGCAGGTGAGATGACAATAGGTGTCCTTCTCCTGTACCCGCAAATTGAGCCTGACCTCTGTTGGTGTCTTGAACGGCTTCTCTGCATCCCGTCCTTTGGGTATAACTGAGAAACTTCAACTGGGAAAGGTCAGTCCCAGGGACCAAACGGACACCTGGGGCCATCGAAACTTGCGACACAAAAGGAGTCCATTCGGCCCCTCATGTCAGTGCCGGTTGCATGAAAGAGCCGTCCAATCCACACGGTTTTCCTTCCCGTCCCTATCCCATAGAAAGGTCACTCTAAACAAGATCAATCTGAAGACGCAGCAACTGGCCAACACAGGACTGTGCGCCAGAAGCAAGCGACTATTTCAGGAGCGGCGAAACAGGGTGGAAAGTTGACAAGGAATAACAGCAGTGAGTGGAAAAGTGCGAATAAAAACGCAGAAATGGTTAAATACCCTGAAGGACTTGTGGGATCGGGCAGAATATCGTTAAAGATATTTCCCATTGGAATCGATATTTCTGAAACTAAACATTGACAAATTTTAAAATTACTTGTGAAAACAAAATTAATATTAGATATAAGCTATCATAGAATAAAAATGTGCGAGAAAGACGAAAGTCGGTGAAACAGGAGGAAAAATGGGAACATTAGAGAAATAGATGGCGAGAAAGTGAAAGGCATGAGAGCGAAGGCAGAATGAGTGTAAGAGTGAGCAGTGCGCTTCCAGAGAGTGAGAGGAAAAACAACATTACGAAGCAGGGAGTCCAAAATGTAAGAGATGAGGAACCAGAGTGGGGAGAGAGGGATGTGGAGTGAGAGACTGGTGAATGACAATTACAGTGATATAAAAGTTCGCTCCCGTTTGCTCTTACAACTCATTTCATCATCCATTTATAAACCAAACTGTTTTGAACAGATAATTTTCAATATTCCAATTTGAAATTGTTACAATTCCCAGGAATCTGGCACTGAGGGGGTGGAGAGAGATATCAGACACTGCTATCCCAATTCACACCTATTCTCATCCAATTTCATCTCAGCGCTCTGTCCCAGCTATTTCCAAAAATGCATCCATCTCTAATCCCTGTCTGATCAGGTTGTGCAGAGTCGCTGTGAAGTGAATGTTTCTCTTTATCAACCTTAAGGCTCCATTATATCATTCCGTACATCCAAAGTAATTGTTCATTACCAGCCCAAGTGTCTCGCCATATGTAAAATCTACTAATATGGTCGAGAGTCCAAAACCGAAGCTCGTCAATCATTTGGACAACTTCCTA
The DNA here is from genome assembly GCF_030684315.1 of Stegostoma tigrinum. Classification (NCBI taxonomy): domain Eukaryota; kingdom Metazoa; phylum Chordata; class Chondrichthyes; order Orectolobiformes; family Stegostomatidae; genus Stegostoma; species Stegostoma tigrinum. Next base: position 35,494,474 of record NC_081382.1, read on the forward strand.
ATGGTTACATGTGGAATATATTGTATTTCCCATCAATAAAACCCCACGACAAAATTCCAGAGTATTGATTCAGGCCGACAGAGCCCTGATTTTGCAATTCGCATGTGTGCTCTGGGGGAAGATTATAGTTAAATGAAATAGTACGGGGCAAGCAATCAACACGGTGCACTGCTGAAACCCGTTCCCCGACCAGAGTAGTCTTTATATTGAACTGACTAGAAAGCATCCAAACCTCAAAACAGGCTCACCTGCAAGACCTAACGACGAAGCTGGTACCAATGATGTACTTGAATCCCTAAGTGTGCAGTGTCATTCCCTTAACTCAGATCAGGAATAATTTTCCAAATAACTATAATATATACCGTATCATTCCTACTATAGCTGCTGTGGATTATCTATTATAACCTGTGCATTTGTGTTTGTTTGGCAGTGAGTATGTGTAGACAAGTATATCTGTGTGCGGATTAGTTTATTTGAGTCTGTGAGTGCGAGTCAGAGTGATTGTATGCGTATGCATGATTCTGTACAAGCCCCTTCTGTAATGTCGTTCCCTATAACCCAGGAGTGCGGGCAGTTAGCCCATGCTTAGGGTGTTCTGTCTAGCTAGGTTGTGCTTTTTTGCAAAATCAGATGAGTGGGGGTGATGTTCTAAAACCCAAGTGTGAGATGCTGTCTCCCATTACCAGATGTTTAAAGTGTCATTGCTATAAACATGATGGAACGTGATCCCTGTAATTGGGCATGTAGAATATTCTCTTGTACATGCAGATGTAGGGGATGTTGTCCTCTATAACCAATCTCCAATTGTTATCCATTATAACACATGTAGTTGAGGTGTTCCCCACAATCAGATGTGCGAGGCACAGTATAAACAGATATACGGATGTCGTTCTGTATGAGCAGATGTGTGACTGCAATCACCTGTAACAAGACTGCTGGCTGCTGTCCCTATGATCCGATGCGTGGCGACTGTCTCCTACCAACAGATATATGATGTTGTCCCCTTCAATCGTGTGTGTGTGTGTGTGTGTGTGTGTGTGTGTGTGTGTGATCTCAGCAGTCAGATCGTGTGAGGTGCTATCTCCATTAACTAAATATGTGTACGATATTGTCCTTTAAAAGCAGTTGCAGGGGCATTATCCCCATCTCGCCGGATATGTGGGTGTTATTCTCTATACCCAGCTGGGTGGGAGTGGTCCTCTGTAAGCAGACATGGTGTTATTCCCTGCAACCAGATGTGGACGATGTTATCCCAACTGGAAACAGATTTGGTGGGGCGGTGCTCCCCCTGGAACAAGGTATGAAATGTGTTATTCCCCGAGAACCAGATGTGAAAGGTGGCGCTCCCCTGTAACCGGGTGTGGAGGGCAGTGTTTTCTGAGAAGCGGGTTGTACCCTGGTGCCTCCTTACCTCCCACATCAGATTATTGTTTTTGAACAGGTCCACGTGTTCCGGGGAGATGACTCTGCCGGTGTAGGGCCCCATCTCGGTGCCGGGTTTAATCCAGGTCTTGGAGAAGATGCCCAGGCCCTCCCCAGGGATCGAGCTCTGAGCTATAATCACCTCGGATGGAAGCACCAGGCTCGACAGCTTCTGAACTTCTGCATCGGAGAGCAAGAGGCGGGAGATCAAAGTTTCACACTGAACAGACCTTGAGCGGAAAGATACCCAACTCGGAGTTTCTGGTACAGGGGGCGGGGGGACAGGTCGGAGATTCGAATTTCTCCACCTTCAAGGAAGCGTGACGGAGAGGACAAACATGGAAACGATATAAACTCAAATTAAATCCAGGTTGTAAAGAACAAAATTGCAGTCACTATACAAATGTGGTCGTTAAATAAGACGGGACCAGCCAAAGAAAGTGCACAACTTAGAAATCGAAGAGATCCAAAGGAGTGATTCAGCATTTGAAGAGCTTACACTGTTAGTTCGCTGTTTTACATGTTTTTGATGGCACTTTGTTTTAACACAACAAACCGAGTCGAATTAGGGTCCTGAGCGCAACAGGGATTGAGGCAGCGTTTGGCAGCAATGAACAGCACTGCCAAATCTGACTCCAGTCCGGGTGAAACACACCCAACCAAGGATAGAACACTGCTCCGTCTCTCTCTCTGTCTGTCTCCTCGCACAGAACCGCTTGGTGAAATCCCAGTTAAATTCAGGCTTAAGTTCTGTGTTGGCAATTTCTTTTTTGAAAAATTCCGGCCTCTAACATAAAACGACCGCCTCCCCCCAGCATTCTCTTACCCGTTGAATTCCTAACAACACTGCGGTGAGTGAGGGGCAGTTGGTTAGATATCAGACATGATCCCATGCACAGGAGAAGGGGGCATGATTGAAACTGCTCAGCCCCTCGGCTGACAGTCTGCCTGAGTCTCTATTGTTTAACCTGTCCTTTAGAATCGGGGTCTCTCAGCTCAGTAGCTCATTCCGACTCCGTACTGCTTTTAAAATTCAATCGGGAGAGCTGCTTTTTCACCTGGCGACTTTCCCTGAACTCGTATACTAATCGCAGTTGTTGAGTGGATGAAAGGGAAGGGCGTGGGACAGATTTTCCCCCCGTTACAGGGCTGTGAACAACACTGAAGATGCGGAGCCAATTGCCTGTTTCTCCCTCGAAGGATGGCTCACGCAGTCGAATAGCCGTCTGAGTCTGAGCCTATCCTGGAATCAACACCATTCACCTGCACCAAGCCTCCAAGGACAGCAGAGAGCAATCCCTGAATATTCGGAGGAATCGAACACAAATCCCTGAAATCAGTTTTCGATCGAAATCTCAGGCTGCAAACTTTCCATTTTGTTTCATTTTACCAATCCTGGATAAAATACAATTTCTCTTTTTTGAAAATCAACACCCGCGGTGATCGTGCACTGGTTCACAGCGCTCCATCCTAAATCTACTCAGAACAAAAAAGACGTTTGAGTAAATATTTTCAACCTCTTTAATAAAAAAAATCGAACTTTCTGTAGCAAAGCATATAGCGATCAGAACTTGTATTACAATATACTTCAAGTAATCGAAATAAACTAGCATTGATTTCACCGATCATGTTACCACGAAATCTCCCTGTTTTCCATAGCCGGTTTTGCAGCAAAGTTAGGAAGTTTGGTGGATTTTCTGATGGCCCCGGTATATTTACCCGGGACCATGTTCTAGAGACTCACCTCCGCTGAAGGATTGAGCGAGTGCTTCGGCAGTAAACGCGATTTTCTGACCGCCGCTGTTACTTTTGTCCTCGAAAAGTTGCTCTCCCAGGACGTTCCTCCACCTGCCGTACAGAAAGCTGTGAAGGATGTCTGAAGTGATCATCTCCGCCAGCGAGAAGCCGTGAGGCTTGAAACCGCCTCTCAGAGCCAGCGCTTCGGATGGTAGCACGGAGCCCATGGTCCTCAGTGTCAATGGCAACAAAACAGGGGGAAGAGGAGAGACAGCTCAACAGAAGGAAGGAAGCCAAGGCACACGGGGACACTGTGAAGCAAGGGGGAGAGACTGGTGGGTGTTTATGTGCGTGCTTCCTGCAATCCCCCCATCCCCAAACAAGAAAAAATCTCCAGCCCTCTTTATAGCCGCTTGGATGACCCCCTAATTGGTTATTAATGACCTTCTGACGTCTGAGGGGAGGCTGGTTACAAGAAGCAGTGTTAGTTCATTGTGGAGCGAGGGAGGGGAGTGAGGTGTCCCAACATCAGCAAACCCGGTACACCTGTTTTGAGAGACCAAAACTGCAGCAGTAACGCACTCCCACACCCACTCATCAGCAGCTCTTTGCATTCAGAGACAAAGTGCGCCAGGTCCGATCAGTCTCCCCCACCCAGGACCACTCCCCCAACACTGCCTCAAAAAAAATGTGTTTGCCCTCACTTACTGCAGCTTACTGCACAGGTTGTCAATTCCCAACAAACCACCTCGCCCCCCCACCCCCTCCGAGAACGGACAGATTAAATAACCCCTGAAACCACGTGCTCCCCAGCCGCCGGCCCATTCAACCGCAGCTCCCACCCTCCCCACCCCAAAAAAGCCCCAGTAATTCTGCCCAAAGTGCAGGGAGGAAATATTTCGCTAATTCACAATAGAATATAGAGTGGGATTAAACCTGGCCCTTGAATTCTTGAACTTGTTCTGCAGTTCGGAGGGGAAGAAGAAGCAATTTGCAAACCTCGCCCAGCTCCTGAAAGTTGCCAGTGAGAAAAAAACAGTTGTTCAGTTTAATATTCATTGACTTTCATCAGACAGTGGCCGCGCTTTGTCAGCGAAGACTCCAATATCTGTCGGATTTCTAATAGTCCGCTCCTCTTGTTTCCATCTTTCTAAATACTTTTTAAATGTTAGACAGGGGCGATTAGAATGATTGATTCGGAATACAGAGGCAGTCTGGCCCGCAGTGTCCCGCCACTGAACATCTTTATCCTTCACTCCCTCTCGCTCGCCCATTGACACGGGCCAGATAGAATGTCAAGGCGGATAAAAGTGAAACAGATTGATCCTTCACGGCCATTCTGCGGGAGGGTCCTTTTAAGAAAAAAATAAAAGCGATCTTTGACACCTAAAGAAATGTTTCTTTTTAAATCCACTCAAATATTTAAGACCCAAAATTGAAGGAGCCGGTTAAATTTGGGCGAGTTTAGCTGGGAAGATGGGGGGGCGGATTTTATATATTTTTTTAAATGGAGAGGAAGGGAGAGACGAGTCTGCGATTTTAAAAAAACTTAGGACTGACTGACAGAAAAGGAGAGATTAGCGTCCAAGTAGCTGCGTGCTGCTTAAGGCTGAGTGAGGCCAATTGAGGTCTGAGATGGGGAAACGTTTATTCTCAGTTTAAATATTCATTAGAATTGCAGCAAGAAGTAGGAGGTGGGTCAAGAAGAAAGAATACATTCATTCGTTACCTCCCGGGGTCGGGGTTATAAACCCGGGAAACAGAGGCACCCATAAAACCCAACTCCGCAAAGTATTCGAAGTGAGTGTTGGATCATTTCTGCCACTCACCTTTACACGCCAGGTTTTCCTTGAATACCGGAGAAGGGAGGGGAGATAATCCTCGTTAGGAGACTTTTTCCCCTACATCTGGCTGCAAGCACAATATCGGTTGGAAAAGTAAAGCTTACTTTAATTTTTACCCGAATTTACTTCACATTAAAGCAAAGCCCGGAGCGCGTCCAGAGTTAAATGTGTCAGCTTTCTTTTAGCGTCACTTGTGTGTAAATAAAATATAAAACAGACGCCTGAACACAAGTGAAAAGGACAAACAGTATAAACGTATTTGAGATTGAAAGACGGGATGTTATCCGGGGCTTTAGATTGTGAATCGTTTCGTTTACTGTGAGGAACGAATACAATGTCTGACAGCTTCTCTGGAAATATTCTATAGAGCAGGCATTTATTTCAACTTCTCTATTTTCCCATTTGACATCGCATTCCTCTCGCGTCTGAATCACACGGCCAGGCCGATCGCTCATGCCCCCTTTTACCTAATCGTTAAATGAAATCCAGGCATTATTTTCCAATTTTTGTTTTCATTTGGAAGCTCTCAGAATTCCGATTAATTGAGTTGCTTTTCAGTCACAGGTCAAACTGCACTTCAAAGGAAACGCCATTTAAAGAACCGAAAGATCCGGAGACGCGATTTCTTTCTAACCATATTTACATCAAAAAAAAATTGCTTCATTTTTGTCTCAAACGCAAATATGTTCACAAGCCGTATTAAAATTCATCTGGTCGTCACTCCCCTCTCTTTTCACTCAAAGAGTGTTTAACGATTAATTTCGTCTTAAATTCACCCAGAATTTCAGTTCGTGGCGTGAATGACCCTTTTTAAAAAAGTTTAAAAGTGAAACTCCTGGGCGGGGGCTGAAGAAGAGTAAAAAACCGTCATGTTTAAATTAATAGGAGATGTTGGAAACGCGTAAATCTATTTTAGTGTTCAGAGATCCTTTCTCTCTAATCTGGCTCAAAGCGGCGCTTCCTCGCCTTTCTCAGAGCGAATACAAGCTCCCAGGGACAATAGGCTCCTGCAAATGTTTCTCAATAGATTAGACCCACTGAGTGGACAGATTTTAAGAAATAGTACACAGCCCCTGAATGCAAGTGTGGTTTGAAAGCAGAGTTGGGATTAATGGATGGCGACGTTACTTATTTGTCCGGATCACATTTAATTAGCCTTGTACGACCCTCGACAGACAAAAGAGTCTCAATATGTATCCAATTTGAAGCTCATTTTGTGGGGAGTTTCTGTGCAACAGGCTTCATAAAAGTCAAAGGGAGAAAACGAGCTGTAAAAACAATGAGGCGTTTGGGGAGGCAGGTGACTCACACGCGTAAAGAATGTCCTTTGGCACAGACTGATCGCCAGAGCGCGGAGACTACGCTTTTTCTCCCCAAGGTTGTTCTCTCCCCTTGTGGAAACAGATGAAACCCAAACACGTGTGAAAAGAATGAAAAAAAAACACAGAAAAGAATTAGCAGCTTGTCGCAAACAGCCATTCACTCAGCACTTGAGGTTGGAAGGGGTCTATGGGAATATTCACAACTGTTTTCCCTCACAGACACCATCATAAAAGGTCACATTAATATACACATGGATGTTTGTGTGCACCGAGGAAGTGACTGCAGTTACAAACTGGCTGTAGAAGCTGCTGCCGCACCAGCATAGAAAACCGGGGACAGAGAGAGGTAGAGGGCACAGGGACAGAGAGAGAGAGGGCACAGGGACAGAGAGAGAGGTAGAGGGCACAGGGACAGAGAGAGAGAGGGCACAGGGACAGAGAGAGAGGTAGAGGGCACAGGGACAGAGAGAGAGGTAGAGGGCACAGGGACAGAGAGAGAGGGGGCACAGGGACAGAGAGAGAGGTAGAGGGCACAGGGACAGAGAGAGAGAGGTAGAGGGCACAGGGACAGAGAGAGAGGTAGAGGGCACAGGGACAGAGAGAGAGGGGGCACAGGGACAGAGAGAGAGGTAGAGGGCACAGGGACAGAGAGAGAGAGGTAGAGGGCACAGGGACAGAGAGAGAGGTAGAGGGCACAGGGACAGAGAGAGAGAGGGCACAGGGACAGAGAGAGAGGTAGAGGGCACAGGGACAGAGAGAGAGGTAGAGGGCACAGGGACAGAGAGAGAGAGGGCACAGGGACAGAGGTAGAGGGCACAGGGACAGAGAGAGAGAGGTAGAGGGCACAGGGACAGAGAGAGAGGTAGAGGGCACAGGGACAGAGAGAGAGAGGTAGAGGGCACAGGGACAGAGAGAGAGGTAGAGGGCACAGGGACAGAGAGAGAGAGGTAGAGGGCACAGGGACAGAGAGAGAGGTAGAGGGCACAGGGACAGAGAGAGGTAGAGGGCACAGGGACAGCGAGAGGTAGAGGGCACAGGGACAGCGAGAGGTAGAGGGCACAGGGACAGAGAGGGATGTAAAGGGCACAGGGACAGAGAGAGAGGTAAAGGGCACAGGGACAGAGAGAGGTAAAGGGCACAGGGACAGAGAGAGAGGTAAAGGGCACAGGGACAGAGAGAGGGAGAAAGGGCACAGGGACAAAGAGAGGGAGAAAGGGCACAGGGACAGAGAGAGGCAAATAGAGAGAGTTCGAGAGATTTATAAGCAGCTGAGAGAACGAAGATGAGATGAAGGAAGGAAAGGAAACTACAGGAGGCCGTGAGCGTGAAAGAGTATTTTGGGAAAATGCGAGAATAAATATTGAGAGAGACACACAAAAGGGAAGTCAGAGAAGCGGAGAAGTAAAGCAGATGCAGATGGTGGCTAGGCAGGTGAAGAGACAGAATCACAAAATAGCTAGGTAGGTAGGTAGTTGACACAATGGACATGTTATCACAAATTCACGGAATTGTTATATATCATTATATTTAATCATTCCATATGTATTCAACGCGCAGTACTGGCCGCCTGAAATACAATTACACTGTCTGAGCATCTTCCCACACAGTCTAGCAGATATGCAACGCCTGCTTCCAGTTTTCGCTTTGGGTATGTGTCTCTGTGTGGAAGGCGCTGCTTTGCCATGAGTTTGCCGCGTCCGCCCGCAGCGTTCACCAGGACATAGGAGCGACCTGGAACCCGCACAACAAGCCCCGGGGGTTGGGATGCGCGGATATTCAGCAGTCTGCAGAGAGAGAGAGAGAGAAACAACGCGGTTTACGCTGAGCTAAACTGCCAAAGAAAAACCCGTCTTCAAACTTTATTTGACACCATCCTGCGCCCTGTGCAACAAGATTCCAGTTTGGGACTTGCTCCCGGAACCTGGCCCAGGTGTGGGAGAGAGAGCTCCTTCCTTTCTTTATGTTTGGGGCTTGGTGGGAGCATGTGGGGGGTGGGTGGGTGGTGTTGGTTGCAAGTGCTGGAAGAGAGAGCAGCACGGCGGTGCGTGCGGGGGAAGCAGATGGGGAAAACGCTGTCCGGGAGGATCGCTTGGTTCACTCTGACCCTGTCCTGGTTCCGGGACGGCAGATACAGCGGGGTTTCCATTCTGCACGTTAACTCCCTACCCGTCTCCCTCCAGCCCACCCCACCCCGGCCCCTACGCTGCGCTCTGCGCACAGATTGAACCGGAAGGCTCGGACATCTCCACTAGCCTCCGGTTTCAGTGACAGCCCCACGGTCTGGAGCAGTTTCTGGTGAAAGACACGTTGTGTTACAGTTTAAACGAACGTAGGTAAAACTGCATTGGCCAGAGGAGAAAGCTATAATAGGACATAATCTGAACACGCTCCGTCTGAGAGCTGCATGCAGTCTGGACTCGTTAAAGCCAACCGTTTTATTTTACATATACACTCAACATAATCCTGGTTCGGGTTCCTGGTGCTGTGAGGCTGCAGTGCTAACCCTATCGCTGCCATGCCATCATTTATATAAATGATTTGGATGAGACTCGTCAGTAAATTTGCAGATGACTCCAAAATTGATGTTATAGTGGATAGTGGAAAAGGTTATCTGAGAGCAGAATGGGATCTTGATCAATTGGTGCAGTGGGCTGAGGAATGGCAGATGGAGTTGAATTCAGATAAATGTGAAGTGTTTCATTTTGGTATGACAAGCTGTGGCAGGACTTACACAATTAATGGTGGGGCCCCTGGGGAAATGTTGTCATCATTCCTTGAAAGTGGAATCACAGGTAGATAGGATGGTAAAGAAGGCGTTTGGTATGCTTGCCTTCATCAGTCAGAGCATTGAGTAGAGGAGTTGGGACAGCATATTACAGTTGCAGAAGACATTGGTAAGGCCACGTTTAGAGTACTGCATACAATTCTGGCCACCCTGTTATTAAAAGACATTATTAAACTGGAAAGGGTGTAAAGAAGTTTTACGAGAATGTTAACTGAGACTGGAATAAATAGGTAATTTTGGAGTGAAAGGCACTGACAAGTGGCATATAGCAGGGATCTGTGCTTGGGCCCCAGCTATTTACGTATTTTGATGAGGGGATTAAATATAATGAGGTATAGAAGGCTTGAGTTAATTTTTAAACAAGGCTGGATAGACTGGGACTTTTTACACTGGAGCCTAGGAGATTGAGCGGAGACCTTATAGAAGTTAATAAAATATTGAGGGTATATATAGTGAGGGTATATAATAGTGTAGGTTAGATGGGCTTCAGATCGGTATGACAGGTCGGCACAACACCGAGGGCCGAAGGGCCTGTACTGTGCTGTAATGTTCTATGTTCTATGTTCTATGTTCTACAGTTCAGGAGACGGGTATAAACTTCTCTCTTCACAGGTGCAGCCAGACGTGCTGAGTTTCGACAGCATTCTCTGCTTTTATATCACATTCGCAGCACCTGGCATTTACTTGCGAGTTTAGCTCAGCCTGGTGAACCTGTCCACCAGGATACTGGCCAGATGTGAGCAATGAGGTACCCCTCTCCTTACCCCTTCCTCAATATGCAAACTGAGCGCAGCAAGGGGCGAGCCCAGTGTTTTGGAGTTGAGCTCAGAATATTCACCCCAGAAAAGCTCAGCAGGTGACGTTGCTGCCTCACAGCACCTGACGAAGGAGCAGCGCTGGGAAAGCTTGGGCTATAACCTGCTGTCATGTGACTTCTGACCATGTCATAGCGCCAGGGACGCGGGTTCGATTCCACCCTCGGATGACTGTCTGTGTGGAATTGGCACATTCTCCTCCGGGGTTTCTCCAGGCGCTCCTGTTTCCTCCCACAGTCCAGAGATGGTGCAGGTTAGGTGGGTTGGCCATGGGAAATGCAGGGGTAGGGTCGGTGTGAGTGGGATGCCTTCCGGAGGGTCGGTGCAGGCTGGATGGGCTGAGAGGCTTCTTACGCCACACTAGGGATTAATTCTATGGAATCTCGTGGAATCACTCCGGGCCTGTCCTGAGGGACGAGATTGAGTTGGTGGTGGTGGGTTTTGCTTGAGATTCTGGCATTTCCCCACGCCCCCCCCCCCCCCCACCCCCACCTAGCCCTCGCCATCCACCCAAACCGATTCACGAATTGTCGGTGAGACCTGTCACCGAACCCCCCGCTGACTCATTGTGTCTGAGAGCACGGCTATCCCCGGTCCCCTTATCATCTCGCTTAAAAAGGGTGACATATTCTACATGTGCAGCACACGGCTGGTGCGATTGGAAGACCCTCGCTGCTGCTAGACAGCAATCCGGATCCAGAGTTTTCTCTGGAATTTGGAAGGTGAGATTGGGGCGGGTGGTGGGGGGTGAGCAGGGAAGGATCCCGTATACTGCACGCCGGGTATCCCGTACATACTGCGTGCTCCTGAACCCGCCTTATCATCCAGCTTGTGGGCCAACGCCTTTACCCTGCCATCTTCACCCCTTGGTAACTTATGTAGGCGTCGACTCATCGTATTTTGAGCTGCCCTTCAACAACTTCGGTACAGTTTTCACTTGATAATTTCAGCCCCTCTCGGATGCTTTCTCATTGATGCCTACTCGCCTAGAACTGGGCAGAATCTGAAAGGTGATTCTTTTTTGACCTCGAGTGTGTGCACGTTTGCTTTTTTTTGCAGTCTGCGGATTCCCCCCCCCCCACCCCCAGCTTCTAACAATTTAAACCTTCAGTATTTGGTCACTTTAGTAAATTCCTTGAAACTATTCGAGTTTGCGTTTCAAAAATTTCACTGAAAAATAAAGCTGAACATTGAGTTCCCTATCTCAGTGAAGTTGTCACGGAGAGAGAAATGGGACAGAATCTTGGAAAAGCCTTTTCAAACAGGATGGACAAATTTCCATTTGTTTTTATACTAGCTTTTAAAATTTCAGAAGAACCCATCATTTCGTCAGAAGAAATCAGGATAGATTTTGCATAATTATCTCTCAGCTTGTGTGTGTTTGAAAGTGATTTGAACAAAAACTGGAGGAAAGTAATTAACATTTTTTACATCAGAAATGAAACCAAGCTGAGAGAGATACATTCACATTGTGAAGGAACTCACTGCTGGTTTAACATTTATTTGTATGTCTACGGTAGGTGAAGCGGAAATGTTCAATACTGGCATGGAAAACCTCTAGAATGTGAGGTAATTATTGCTTTCACATACTATCTAATAAACACAGATATCGTTTTATTAGTTTCACAAAACAAAGTTGTGACTTTTAGGTAAATAATAGCGTTTTCAGCAAATTTGGGGACAGGTTATAATTGAGAGTAAGACCAGTCATTGAGAGAAAATGGTCCACCTGCTTCCCCAAATGGTCTAAAAGATTAAATCTTTAAAAGATTTGGGTTGACATTCGAATTATTTTTCTGCAGGTGATCGTATGTTTACTTTACGTTTGAAATATTTGCAGTTACTTAATATTGTGATAGTTATTTACTAAAAGGGAGCCGTAATATTACAGAATACATAAGTGATTTCTGTAGAATTATAATTATGTATTGGCAAACCCCAGTGTTGGTATACTGGATACCCCTACCCTGAAATACTGTCAGGCTGGATGCATTCTACCCCATTCCTCCTGATGAATTTTTGGAATCTAATGTGTCCAAGCTCATTCATAGTCCTCAATCTACAGTGCTGTGAAGTCCAGGAAGCCGGTCTGGCATTATTGATGCTCCACACACGACTTACTGCTGCTAAAATCCAGCTAGCCTCAGAGCTGCTAATTGCCAGATAGCTCCCTCTAATGATAGGTCATGTGTGCCACTTTGCTGTATGCTTACACATGGTAAGAAGTGAACAAAGGAAAATGGTGGCATAATGGTAATCTCACTGGACTAATAATCAGGACAGTAGGCTAATGTTCTGCATTCAAGGGCAATTAGGGATGGGCCACAAATGCTAATCTTGCCAGTGACGTTCACATCCTAAAATAAACGGATTATCTAACAATAACCAAGGCTGCCAAGTTACAATTTTCATACAGTAATATAAAATCACCAAAATCAATCACAAAATACCTGTAAAAGTGTGAGAAGAGCATGAACTGAAAACAAAACTTAATTGGACTCTTTACCAATGGGTTCCACAACAAATTGTGCATTAAATATCCATTGTTACAAACTACTATCTCCAACTCAAATTGCACTTATATAATAATGCATAGCGGGTACTTTAGAAGTGTGTTGAAGTCATGGAATCATAGACCCGTACAGCACAGAAACAGACCCTTCAGTCCAACTTGGCCATGCTGACAAGATATCCTAAATTAATCTAATCTTATTTGTCAGCATTAGACTCATATCTCTGTAAACTCTTCCTATTAACATACACATCAGATGATGTTTAAATGTTGTAATTTTACCAGCCTCTGCCACTTCCAGCATATATAACTCTCTGGGAAAAAGCTCCCCTTGCATCTCTTTAAAATTTTTCCCCTCTCACCTTAAACTTACGCCCTTTAATTTTGGACTCCACTACCATGGGAAAAAAGACCTTGGCTATTTATTGTATCTGTGCCCCGCATGATTTCATAAAATTCTATTAGGTCACCCCTCAGCCTCCAATGCTCCAGGGAAAATAGCCCCAGCCAATTCAACTTCTCCCAATAGCTCAAACCCTCCGACTCTGGCAACATCCTTGTAAATCTTTTCTGAACCCTTTCAAGTTTCATAACATCCTTCCTATAGCAGGGAGACCAGAATTAAACTCAGTATTCCAGAAATGGTCTAACCAATGTCCTGTACAGCTGCAACATGACCGCCCAACTCTGATACTCAAGGCACCAACCAATAGAGGCAAGCCCAAAGTCTCCTTGTTCAGCCACACTCTCCAGAACTTTGCCACTAAGTACAATTCCTGCCCTGATTTGCCGTACCAATATGCAGCACCTCACATTTATCCAAATTAAATGCTACCTGCCGCATCTCAGCCCCTTTGCCCAGCTGACCAAGGTCCCTTTGTACTCTGAGGCAATCTTCTTCGCTGTTCACTACACCTCCAATTTTGGTGCTACCTTCAAACTTACTAACCATACCTTGTATATTCACACCCTAATCATTTATATAAATGACAGAAAGCAATGGACCCAGCACCAATCCTTACAGCACACTACTAGTCAGAGGCTTCCAGTCCAAAAAGCAATCCTCCACCATTATCCTCTGTCTCCTATCTTTGAGCCAATTTTGAATCCAAATGACTAGTTTTCCCTGTATTCCATGTGATTTAACATTGCTAACAAGTCTACCACATGGAACCTTGTTGAATGCCTTATGGAGATCCACACAGGCAATGTTCGCCGCTCTGTCTTTATCAACCTCCTTCAAAAAACTCAATCAAGTTAGTGAGACATGATCTTCCATGCACAAAGCCATGTTGACTATCCCTAATCAGTCCTTACCTTTCCAAATACATGAAAATCCTAGCCCTCAGGATTTCGTCCAACAATTTGTCCACCGCTCACATCATGGTCACTGGTCTATAGATTCCTGGCTTTTCCTTACCAACTTTCTTAAATAGTGACACCACAATAGCCAACCTCCGGTCTTCCGGCATCTCATTGTTGGCTATTGATGACACAAATGTCTCAGCAAGGGGCCCAGCAATCATTTCCCTAGCCTCCCACGGAGCTCTGGGATACACCTGATCAGCTCCCAAGGATTTATCCACATTTACCTCAGATCCAGATCTTGTGTATATGTGTGTGTGTGTGTGTGTGTGTGTGTGTATGTGTGTGTGTGTGTGTGTGTGTGTATGTGTGTGTGTGTGTGTGTCTGTCTATCTGTTTGTGCCTCTGTGTGTGTATTTCCTTTTTTAGGGTAGCAGTGGGTGGATGGGGGTGAGGATAGGGGGACAGACTATCTCTTCCAAGGCTTCACTCAACACAATGCTTTTGATGTTACCAACACATTGGACTGTGCCAGCCTCATCATCTGCCTGGTTCTGATAGACAGGCCCAACCCACTTGAACACAGGCTTTTGACCCTTCTCTTCAGTCATGTGAACCTTCTTGATGAGTTCCAAACTGGTCAGCATGTTGGTGATGTTGTAGAGTCTGTGGATCTTAGTTTTAAACTTGATTAATGGAACAGACTCTTATAAAAAGCCCAAAAGGATATAATATGACAGATGATCAAAATTTGTTCCAATGGATAACTTTAAACGACCATCTTTGATAAAAGGGGTGCAGGGATGCACATACGTAGAGAGGGAATTTGAGAGCTTGAGGCTGAGGCACCTGAAAGCATGGTCACTAATGTTTAAGATTAGGAATGCCCAAAGGTCAGAACTGACTTAGTGCAGAGGTTTAGTAGTGCTGCAGGGCTGAAGTAAATCTAGGATGAGGTCATGGAGAAATTTAATAACAAGGATAATATCTTTAAAACTGAGGCATTGCTGAACTGGGAGCTAACATAGGTAAATGAACACAGTGGAATAGGTGATCAGACATGGTACCAGTTAAGATTCTAGCAGCAAAATTTTGAATAACTCCAATTCATCATGAACAATGCCATGGGTGACCTATTATTAGGTAATAATCAAATTCTTACAAAATAGCACTATTATCCACAATAAAATGATCATTTCACTGTGCAGATTATAACAGTGCTACGTCTAGCTAATGCTTTATAAATCTTACATTTGCATCCACCCCATTCTTTTCCATGGTAAATCTTTATGTCTGTGTTTGTAATGTTAATTTCTTAGGCAATATTCTTAGATTATACAGTACTTACACCTTTCTAGTAGTGGAACACCAGTGCTGAACTGCATGACAAATTCCAAAGTCTATTTGTCAGTTTCAATTATTATTGTGCGCAGAGGATCATTTGTAAAAATATGATAAAATTACCATTTGGATGATGCACATGACCTGATAATAATCCTCTGCATCATTGGCATGGATGATCTGCTAGCAACAAATGAAAATCATGTAGTTGCTTCTGTTTCTTCTTTTCCTATTCTGCTATAACTTGGAGGTGCCGGTGTTGGGGTGGACAAGGTCAGAAATTACAACACACACAAACAGACTTTGAATCCGTCTCTCTCTCTCTCTCTCTCTGTCTCTCACACACACACAGACACACACACATACACACACACATCTATGGGGTGAATTTGTATTTGCAGAAACATTCTATTTTGTTCAAAAAGCACATAATTTATAGACAATGAGGCATTTTATACATTTCTAATTTAGAAATAAAACCAGTTTGATTCCAAACCAAAACACAGATTCTAAACATGGTCTCACACCTAACATGCATCGTCTGACCTCAAATGTCACTTCTTATTTGCACTGATAAAACCTTTAGTTCTCTCAGGACAGTGACTTGAAAGGAATTTGGGGATTTACATATACATACTAATCAATTAAAACCTTCTAACTGATTAAAGATTTAACAGCATCTTAAGTTTGTTTCATACGTCTTCATCAGCGGTGTGACCCTTTGAACTTTTTCTTATAAATTCTGTGTCTGATACTACCTCTCTCACTAAGAAGTGAGGCTCCAAAGCTTGTGTTTTCAAATAAGCCTGTTGTCTATAACCTGGTTTCGTGTGATTTCTGACCTTGTTCTGTTTGATATTTCTGTTTGTTATTTGGCTATTATTCATAGTCCAAGGTCAGTGCATTTTACAAAAATAAGGATAAAAGTGTAAGACCTTGAAATATATAAAACAAAAACAGAGACTGCTGGAGAAACACAACAGGTCTAGCAGCATCTGTCAGAATTAATGAAGGGCCACTGGACTTGAATCATTAACTCTGTTTTCTCTTTCTCAATATTGTCTTTCAGATTTCCAGCATCCAGAACTTTTTGTTTCAATTTTACCTTGAAATATATATCCGGTTACCTTAGTCCCAATATCCACTGAGCTCTAAGATTAATTCTCTAACACATTGTGCCTGGAACCTGGTTTACTGGTATGAAAAGTTCAATGAGGCATGTGTTGGAACAAGGATGGAATTCAGGTGGTTTGATTGATCAATGGTCAGAATTTAGCAGCAATCCCAGTTAGGATGTCCTAAATGCTATTTTTTTTTCCACCAATATAATAGTGTTCACTTTAAAATATATTTCCATCTTAATCTGACAGCGTGGTCAGAAATGATTTCTTAATGGTGAACTGGAAAGTCTAAAATCATCCAAAAGGTGTTGTCACAACTTGACTTTACCTGGCTTCTTCTGGAACCTTTATTTAAGAGCTGCACCTTAAGAGGATCAAATTTCATGTTGGAGTGCCCATTTGCACTGCCTATGAGGAGTGTGCCCCAAGGCTTCTGAATGGGATTCTCTGTGAACTTTCCTCATCAAATTCCCTGTGTGTCGAAGGGAGAAAGAGAACGTTGTTGAAGGCAAAATAATCAGGTGCATTTGGATAAATCCAGCAATCACAGCTGAGGGACAACGGCACTTACTTTCCAACACCTCGTTAGAGTAATGTGTTCAGAGGCTTCTCCACATTCCTAGAGTCAAATAAAAGCTTTGCATCCTATGGCAGGACAAACCCCAGGTCAATCCAAAAACAATAACAGCCTTTTCTGAGCAGCAGCAAGTAATATCTGAACTTTTTTTTGTCAGTATATCAATTGGTGATATCAATTGTCAAGTTAGTCAATATACAGGATTTCTGCATTGACTGCATTGCAAAAGGGCACCTCAATTCATCTCATTTGACATTGGAGCAAGACAGATGCATGAGCAGCTATTGGACATTTTGGAATTATTAGTTCTAACCTTGGCTGAGTGGTGACACTGCCACCTTTGAGTCAGAGACCATAGTTTTGAATCTCACTCTGGAGACATGGGTACATCATCCAGACTGATGCTCCAGTGCAGCACTAAGGGACTTCTGCACCACTGCAGATGTTTGTACTTCAGACAAGATGTTAAATCTCTCAGGTGGCTGAGAAAATTCCAACAGCACTAATTTAAAGCAGAGTTGGGGAATTATGCCCAGTGTCCTAACCAATATCTTCCTGCCCAAGAAGCTAAGGAATAGATTATCTGGACATTGCTGATTAGGAAGTTGCTGTGCAAATTAATTGTTGCTTTTCCTAGATTAGAAGAGTGATTTAATCAGTGATTTAACTTTTAAATAGAAAGTATTAATTGGCTATGAAAGGCTTTGAAATGTCTTGAAATTATGAAAACTGCTACATTAACATAGCTCGTTCTGGCTGCATTTTGGACTTCCTGATAGATGGTAAGGCAAATAACAGCACACAAATAAACTATTGTACGTGGCATAGTAATGTTTCTGTACAAGTTACACAGTATTCCTATACATCTTTCCTGCATATTAATGAAAAGTGTGCTTAATTATATGATGGTGTAATGATGAAAACGATGTTCTAACACATTATTGTTATGTTATATGTGATAGTCTGAGATGATAAGACTGTGGACTGAGTTTTTCAGCACCTTGTCTTCATCACAATTTGTACCATTACTTTGTTCTAACTGAGATTATTAAACAACCTCTTTTGCAGTTGGGATGTCTGCATTTGTTTTCATCGAACTAAATACTTCCCTTCAAAACTCAGATATTAGATGTTAGAAAACATGGTTCAACCCAATGTAGCAGAGATATGCTTATGGTTACAGCTCCAATCACACCTCAATAAGCCCCTAGGAGTGGTAGTTATGTGCAGTGATCAGTGATTGTATTCAGCTGTAGAACTATCCCTTCTTTCTGTATAGGAGATGTTTAAAGGTCAGTTTGCACTTTGTAAAGAAGCTCCAACTGACATACTGCAGTCAATGATTAAAATCTTCTGTTGGAGTGGCTTCAAATGGCTTAGATTACAAATGGCTCAAGTAAAATGTTTCAAAATGACTTTGGACAGTGTCCAAATTCCATTCTGCACCAATTCAAACTGACTCAGAGCAAAGATTCAATGCTGTATTTGCACATTTGGATGTGGCAGCTTGACATAGTTTGTTGTACTCAACACCTCAGATGTTTACAGTTCAATCCCTGCTCCGGAACATGAACACAATTTAGTCAAACACTCTAGTGTGAAGGTATACATGACTATTGGAGATGCCTGAGGAATTAGTGTTGAACTGGAGCCTTGTCTGCCATTCAGAACTTTTTGGTCATGCTTAAGAAAAAATTCTTGCCTGGTGCCCTGGCCTACATTCTTCTTTCAATCGTCCCTTAAAAGCAAAGTGTTATTCACTTCACAGGGGGAGGCAGTGGTATAATGGTAACAGTGCTAGACTAGTAATGCAGGCCTGTAGGGTAATAGTCAAAGTGTAGAATGACCTGCAAAAATCTCATGTAATGTAAAAGATCATCTAAATAAGATAAGGCAAATGAAGAACACGTTAATATCTATTGGGATCAGAAGCTTAGGAAAGGTGCAAATTCTGAAATGAAAACAGTGTCAGAATTGCACAGTAGGTCTGGAAGTCCTGAAGGTAGAAAGTATCACAAATTCATTATCCCAGTGGCTCCACTCTGTATAATGCACATTCCTCTGCTCAGCTCAAAGTTGAAATGGCGATGTCTATGTCTGAATTGGCAACCTGTCTCTGTTTGTGTCCAGCTCATTCCGCATCCCCTGTTGTTTGTTACTGAATCAAAAATTGGGGGATGAATTTAATTTCTATACTTAGTAAAGTCAGTGTACAAATAGTGTACAGTGTCCAGACAGCTCAGGAAAAAGGCGAGATATTATTCCAAACTAAAATAAAAGGAATGCCAGGACTGCGCAGCAGGTCAGGGGCAGACTATGCAGACAGTCAGAGTTTTGTGTGGAGATGGTTTTGTTTGAAGTGATGAATCATGTTCACAATTGAATTCAGAGTAACCTCGAAGTTGTTTGCAGTGGGATGAACTCCAATATTTATGTATTTAAAGTTTCTTTTTAAAAGTATATTTACATCTGCAACTTTACATCCCTTGAGCAAAATAACACATAGGTCAAGAATTTGTGAATGTTCCATCTGTCCATTTTCTGCCAATTACTTCACCTATAATCAATGGGGATGTTGGAGCCAGGCCAAAATCAGTTTCATTCTCTAACAGTTAGGGGAGTGTTTGATCAATAATAAGAGAATAATAATTCTAAACCATTCCATCAAATTATTGGTTTCATAGAATCCCTATAGTGCATAAAGAGGCCATTCAGTTTACACCAACCCTCTGAAGATCATCCTTCCCACATCCATCTTATCTCTGTAATTATATATTTACCATGGCTAATCCACTTAGCCTGCACAGTGCTAGACGCTATGGGGCAATTTAGCATGGTCAATCCACCTAACCTGCACATCTTTGGACTAGGAGGGGAAACTCATGCAAACACCACACAGACAGTCATCCAAGGCTAGAATTGAACCCAGAGTGCTTGTACTGTGAGGCAGCAGTGCTAACCACTGTGCCATGGTGCCATCATGCCAGGCCTGAAATTCCTTTCAAACCCAATAATCTGAAAGTCAATGAAGAGAAAATCAACCATTCAGAATTCTAAAATAATTCTGCTGCAGTTCTTCAATGTCAATTTCTGCTTTGTGCACTTCAGTATAGAGTCTCATACACTGATGCATAATGTTTATTTACAGAACCATTGTACGCGCCAGCACTTGGAAACTTTAGATCAACACAAGAGGCGCAAAGTGTAAATGAATCAACCCTAATTTTAACTTTATGCTTTGGAGTCCAAGGTTCGCCATACTCTGCAGCAGGCTGCTGTCTATTGGTGGCACATGTGTCATCAGGAGGGTCTGTGGCTATGACTGACCTGGTTTGGTTATGCCTTTGGTCTGTGCTGAGTTACTTTCTCAGCTGATCCCACAATTCCATACATCTGAACAAAAAATGTGATAGTCTGGGAAGATTTAAATTGACCTGATTATTTCTAAGTAAATCCTACCAAGGCAGGAATCTGTTCAGGAAAACTGCGATGACCTTTAGGGTATACGTATATACAAATATACATAGATGGGTTCAGTTCATACATGGAGAATGTCAATATGGATGAAGCACTGGTGGGTTACCAGTGCCAACTGAATCCAAGGCAGCTCTTGTAGGAGGAATGAAAATTGATGCAAAGTATTAACAATTATTGTTGAGTTGTAAATGTCCTTGAATTCAGGGATAGGAACAATATCCATTTCTGGAACTGCATGTTGGCATTAAACATCCGCCAAGTCCAGGACAGCAACAGCCCCTCTGCTCTGTGTTAATGGGAAATGCAGGTGCTGGAGAATCCGAGATAACAAAGTGTGAAGCTGGATGAACACAGCAGGCCAAGCAGCATCTCAGGAGCACAAAAGCTGACGTTTCGGGTCTAGGCCCGAAACATTAGCTTTTGTGCTCCTAAGATGCTGCTTGGCCTGCTGTGTTCATCCAGCTTCACACTTTGTTATCCCCTCTGCTCTGTGTTCACATCAGTCTCATATTTTGCTTCAGTAAAAAGTTAGTTCAGGATTTGCTTCTACATTGTGACTATCCATACATTTGAGATTATCAGTTGGTTCTTGATTGTGACGAGGTTTGTGCTCTGGGTTTGCGTGCAAAGAAAATCAGAAAACAGCCATTTTGCTTCAATTGAAAGCAAAGATGTCTAAAATGATATAGCACAGGAAGAAGCCTTTCATCAGCTTTTGCCTTTGCTGGCCCTTTGAAACAGCTGTCCTAAACTGTCCAATATCTCAAGGGCTCTTTAATAATACTGCTAATTAGCATTTTGTAAAAATGTTGTTCCTTTAAATTGTAAATAACTGACAACAGAATTAATAACTTTTTACTTTAACCCACTCAGAGTAATGTATTTTCTATTTGCCACAATAAAACCTCTTATTTTGAACATCTCCATTAGCTCTGTCTTTAATATTCTTTACTGCAGTGAGAACAAACTTTCCTATTCCTAAAGTACACAATATTCCAATAGGGGCTTAACTAGCAACTTACAAAGATTTTGCATGACTTTTTCATTTTTGTATTCAATGCTTCTATTTAGAAATGTATGTGTTCCACGTGTTTTTTGTCACTGCCATTTTATCTTTCTCAGCCACCTCAATAATTTGAAAATATGTATCCTCATCTCTCTTTCCCCGAATATAGTAGAGGCAGAGACATTGAATAATTTTACGACTAAGTTAGGTAGATTGTGGACTGACAAGGGAATCAAAACTTAAAGGAGTTAACGGGAAAGTAGAGGCCAATGTCAGATCAGCCATAATCTAATCAAGTGGTCAAGGAGGCTCAAAGGATTGCATAGTCCAGTCCTGCACCAAACTCATGCCAGTTAGATTTTACCTCTTTTATAGTGTCTATCCCTCCTGACATTTAGTTAATTAAGTTGCATTGACCATGTGTCTGCTCATTTCAGCCATTTGCATAGTAAACTTTATATAATTTACTTGAACTTAAAACTTGTACTCCTTATAACAAGTCTACATAACTCATGTTCAAGAAAATTAATGGACCATATACCAGCCCACAAGTCCCACTGTGTTGTCTACATTCAGAAAAATAAGTTTCTTCACCATTATTGTCTGCCTCCTCTCTCTTAAAAACTTACATATCCAAGTTATTACTGACTCTTTAGTATTATATTCTTCTACTTTCCAAATAAGTCTGTTACTCAGTACTTTGTCAGATAATGTTTAGCAGTCCAATGTCTAGCATCTAATGCAGTACTTTCAATATTAAGTATGTTATCTCCAATTCAGTCAGTTCAAGGTGCATATTATTAGTGAGTTACCAATCACACTCGTAAGCAAGGACGTGACCACACAATTTCCAGGAAACAAATATTGCAATTTTTTAAATGCATTATTGACTTTCTAAATTTTTTTTGTAATCAACCTGTTCAAAGATACCATCACATACCTCTGGAGCAGATGGAACCTGAAACTGAGTCTACTGGATTAGTTGTAGGGACACTACCACTGTATCATAGAGGCACTAAATCATGTCCTGTGGCAGACAATTCAAAAGGCTCATCACCCTCTGAGTGAAAAAAATCATTCTCATCTCTGTCCTAAAAGGCCTAAGCCCCCCTCTCCCCACCTCTCAGATTGTAGCCCTTGGTTATGGACACCCCAGTCCTTAAGAACATTCTCCACACGCATACTCAGTCTAATGTGCTTAGAATTGTATACAGTTCTATGAGATACCCTCCCTCATTCTTTAAACACTTGCAAATATAGCCCTGACCAAACCAATCTCTCATTGTATGTCAGTCCCACCATCCCGGGAATCAGTCTCGTAAGCCTTCTTTGCACCTCCTCAATAGCCAGAACATGTTTCTCAGGTAAGAAGACCAAAACTGCACACAACACTCTGGGTGTGGTCTTACCAATGCCTTGTCCAGTTGCAGCAGTCATGCTTGTCCTGTGCTTGAACCCTCTTGCTATAAAGCTCAACATACTATTTGCCTTCTTCACTGCTTGCTGCAACTGAATTCTTAGTTTCAGTAACTGGTGTTGAAGATGCCCCAGGTCTTGTTGCACCTCATCCTTTTCCAATCTATCACTATTCAGATTGTTATCTGTCTACCAGTATTTCGCTCGTCAACTGGATAACTTTATATTTATCCATAGTCTACTGCATCTGCCATGTATATGTTCACTTAATTTGTTCCAAGTCACAATGAAGCTTCTCTGAATCATCCTTACCGCATACCCTCTCTCAGTTTTGTGTCATCTGCAAACTTTGAGATATAACAAGCAATTTCCTCATGGAAATTGTGTGGATAGATCCCTGTGGTATCCCACTAGTCACTGCCCGCCACTCAGAAAAAGACCTATTTATTCCTACGCTTTGTTTCTTGTCTGCCAACGTGCTCTCAATCCATTTCAGTACACAGCCTTCAATTCCATGCACCTTAATCTTGCATGCTAATATTTTACGTGGATCCTTAATGAAAGCTTTCTGAAAATCCAAGTAAGCCACATACATTGGCTCGCCCTTTATCCATTCTACCAGTTACACCCTCAAAAAATATCAGCAGATTTGTGAAGCATGACCTCCCCTTTGTAGGTCTGATCATGTCAATCTTCCAAGTATGTTGCTATTACATCTTTTATAATGGACTTTAATATTTTATCATTACCAACGTCAAGCTAGCCAGTCCATAATCACTTTTTTTCTCTGCCTCCCATCTTAAATAGTGGGGTTACATTAACTACCCTCCAATTCATGGGGCTGTTCCAACGAACAGAATTTTGGAAGATGATCACTGGTGTATCTGCTATTACTAGGTCACTTCCCTAACTATTCTGGGATGACGTTTGTCAGACCCTGGGGATTTATCTTCCTTTACTTCCCTTCACACCATTTCCCTAATAGTTGTTACTTTCATTCAATTCCTTCTCCCCGTTAAGCCTAATATTTTTGGGATGTTATTTGTCTCTTTCTCTGTGGGGACAGAACTATTTAATTGGTCAGCTCTCTCTTTCTCCACATTATAAATTTTGCTGTTTCTGACTGCAGGGGACCTATATTCATCACACTAATCCTTTTTCCTTCACACACTAATAGAGGGTTTTACATACTAGTTTGGATGTTCCCTGCAAGCTTACTCTCTTACACCATTCCCCCGTTATTCAGTCTGTTTGTCTCCCTTTGCTGGAATCTAAATTGTTCTCAATCCTCAGGTTGGCTTCTTTTGGCCAATTTGTATGCCTCTTCCTTAAACATAACACTAATTCTAACCCTAATTTCCCTTGTTAGCCACGGTGTGACCGTGTTTCCCACTTTATGTTTATGCCATACTGGGATGAATAACTTCCGCAACTCATTCATGCATGCTTTAAATGCTTGCTATTGCCTATTTACCATCATCCCTTTAAATAATGTTCCTCAATTTATCATTTATAGCTCTCACTTTCCTTCATTTAAATTTCAGGAACCTAGTCTTAGAAACAACAATATCCATCTTAAGGAAGAATTCTATCCCATATAGTAACTCTTTCCTGAGGGTCCACACGCAGCTGGATTGTCAATTACTCCTTCCCATTACACAATACCCAGTCAAGGATGGCCTTTTCTCTAACTGGTATCTCAACATGTTGATTCATAAAACTATCTTCTTACACGACTCTATTATGGCTAATGAACTGATTTGCCAGATTGTGGTCACCCACAATTGCAGCTATACTTTATTACTTGCATCTCGAACTTATTTTTTAAATACCTTCCTCGATATTACTACTACAGTTTGTGGATCTATATATAACTCCTGCTATTGTTTTCTGCCCCATGGCATTTCTAAGCTCAACCCATACAAATTCTACTTCACCAGGATGAACATCCTTTCTCACAATCAATTAATTTCCTTTTTAATCAGCAATGCTTTTTCTTTGTCAATCCTTTCCAAAATTTGAAAACACTGCATATTCCTGGTCATCCAGCAGCCATAACCTTTAGGTGACTACTTCACCCACTTTTTTTTTGTGAATGCTTTGCACATTATGGCATAAGACCGCATGGCTGGTCTTGATAGAATTCTTAATCCTGTTCATTGTGGCCCTTGAATTCTCCGCCTGTCACCTTCCTTGTTTCCCAATCTGTGTTTTGTTTTAGTCCTCATTATCAAGTCATCCATCACCCTGTATAGACTCCCACTCCCCTAACTTGTGTATCAATAAGGCTGGGAAGACTGTTATTCTGGTACAGGGGCATTGCAATCAGCTTGATCCTATCCTCATCTTACACACACACACACACACACACGCGCGCCTGTTTCTTCCTGTCCTTCATCAATTGTGCTATTTCAAAAGTGGGCAATGTCTATTCTAAGCAAAAGAGAAAGGGATTTTCCACCACAGAAGCATCACATCCCCCACCCTTGCTTCTCTATAATCATTGCCCTGAAAAATGACAGGACATCAGACAGTATTAAATCAATAACACAATTTATTTGCATAAAATAAACTGCAAAGTTCATGGAAACTTTTTGCATTTAAAAAGGATGATACATGTGTATGTACATGACACGGCTAGAAATCTACATCTGTATGCCAATAGAACTGTGCGGCTTTACCCATCTATGAATGAGATGTTAAATGAGGCCTGTCTTCTTAGGTAGATGCAAAAGATCCCATGGCACTAGTCAGAATAAGGGGACCCCATCCCCAACCACTAAACATTTATCCCTAGATTACTATCACTATATTAGATTGCGTAGGTATGAAACAGTTATGAGATTTTAGCATCCAAACTGCTAAGCCACAATATAACTATATTTTAAGAAATACTCTATTAGCTGCATAGCACTTTGATATGTCCTGAGGTTGTGATGGGATCCAAAATAAATTTAACCTCTTTCTTTAAACATTACCACACAAAACTGTACAGAATCAGGATTCAACAAACTCAGTAATAACTAAAGAATAGAAATCTGATGCTGGGTTCTCAAGCGCAGAGGACTGAGATGAATACCTGATTCAAGATCAAAGATAGAATTTAATTCTTCAGGCAAATTTTAAAAAAGACTGTGTTTCGGTTACTTTTAAGATACAATTGAGTGACCTCCGCAAAAGCCAAGTCCATTGATAGGTGAATAGACTGGATTCATTCAGAATATCTGCTCAGCTCACTGACCAGCTGGTATGGATGCTATGACTTCCTTTAATACCAACAGACTAAGCGATGGGAGTAGGCTGAAATGAAACCAGACAAGGTTCCCTTTCACTGCCCATCTCCAACACTTGAAGACTGTCTTCTGGTGCCTTTACACAAATGGCAACAAATAACTATGGAGATCGTTTTCTATGAGGGCTGTTTGTGGAATCCTCTGTCCCAGAAAGCAGTTGAGCTGGGTCATTAAATTTATTCAAGATCAAGTTCGAGGTCTGTGTGTAACAGCAGCTTGTGGAACTGGAGCTGGAACTCTGTTTGCACACTGATCGGCGTACTCAGACCCTCTGAATAGCTGGAGAGGGAACATTGCAAATGGGGGAAGCAGTCAACAAACTGGAGTTAAAACCACAATCCTGCCCAGCCATGATCTCATTCTATGGTGGAGCAGGCTCAAAAGGACCAAACTATCATCTCCTATGTTGCTGCAGCAACAGTAATTGTGCCTGACCTAAAAACAAAGAAATTGCATTTAACTTATTTTTTGAAGTGGGAGCTGCATTATTTTTTCAAGCCCAGGGAACGATTCAGCACTAACTGTGCACTAATACACTCAGTACTTCTTGCACTGCTTGTTCAAATAAAATATTAGCAACTTCTGAACTGGAGTGTTGAGGTATTTGATCCCATTGGGAGAGAGTGGTTAACTGGTTTTAACTGCTCAGCATAGAAAGGAGAAAGAAAATCTTCCAAAACCCCAGCTTCTAATAGTCAAGAGCACAGGGCTAGCAGTAGCTGCAACACCTCATGCTGCCATGTCAGAGAGGAGCCAACACCAATTATTTAAGCTTACACATGAATGCTTATCACTGCAAGAAAGCAAAGGGTTGCCAGCAGCAGAGAGTGACATATCACAACAACAAGCTACTTTCCTCAGGAAAGGAAAAGAGAAAACTAAAAGGATTTATGGAGGTCGGGGGGAAGAAAGGCAGTTTGGAGGCAAGACATATAAAAAGCTTGCTTACTTTACTGAGCCACGCTGTGAAAATCCCTCCACATCTGACTGCAAGAACAAGATAGCCCCTCGGAAAGCCTCAAACTGGTGTGATATCACCTCGGCGGCTGCCCATCTTAAGTAACAAATGAATGGACATAAGTAATCCTCTGGTTAGTGGAGGTTGGAGGCGCCAAGGCGACGACCCTGGCTGACCACAAAGAAAAGGAAAGGCCAGCTAGCTGCCACCTGCAACCGGCCACAAACCATGTCTCAAGATACATCCAATCAAAAGGAGATAAGCATCTCTTTCATGTTACAATAGGATTTCCTTCTAGTAAGAGACCCTCCGGATAATCGGATCAACAGTCAGTACAATTATTACACTTATCGCCAAGGCTTCAAGGAAAAAATTACATGTGGGTTATTAAGGACTGCTGGTTATTTGCAAGATATCAACAATACTGTGTCAGTCATTCCTCAGTGTGGCCGAGCCTGCCCTCCTCCACACAACAACAATGGGCAAAAATCCAAATGGAAGCCAGCATGTCATTTGCACTTCATTGAAAAGTTGTTTGACCTTGAGAACTGATAACTATCTTAATTCAGATAAATGGCCCAAATCCATCCAGTTCTACTCACTCCCCAAATAATTTCAAGGTGATTAAACAACCCAAGACCTGTGACACCTTGTTTTAAAAAGTTGTTGTTTCTGGTGAAATCACTAGGCCTCTACCAATTATTGCATCAAGGTGAACTATCCCATTTCTCCTGAAGGTGTTGATCCAAGGGGCTGTTGGCGCTAAAGATTCTTTCTGGGTCACTTCAAATGACAATGGACAGTACTTGTGGCCAGTATTGGTGGGGGAGGGCATCGTAGAATATGCTTTCTCCAACTCACCCCAAAATAAAACTTCCAAGTACAGCTCTCTCATATTCAATGTGTAAACCTTGGCTGAATTCCCTTCTCTGTAGCCCAGAGGGAATCCAGCACATCTAGCGATGCCCTCTTTTCAGATCAATTACCTCAATATACCTTCACAAGTGTTTCAGCATCACACTGAATCATTGCTTTACCCGTCAACTTCCACTCTCCAGGATGTCAGCACAGAAACTGAGGCTGGCCTTCCCAAATGCAATACTGAGGGAGTTCTGTACTTCAAAGGTAGTCATTTGGATGGGATATTAAATGGAGGTCCCAAGTCCCCTCTCTGGTCAGCGCAAAAGACCTCACAGCACTAATTTAAAGAAGGAGGGGTTTCTCCACAGTGGCCTGGCCAAGATGTATCCCTCCGACAACAAAAACAGATCACCTATCACATTGCTATTTGAGAGAGATTGCTGTGGATAAATGGATATTTCCTATGATGCAAAAGTGTCTGTACTTTGTATTTTTGTTTTATCTGTAACACTTTGGGGTGTCTGGCAGTCAGGAAAGACACTATTCAAATGCAAGTCTTTCTTAAGGACTTTTATGGAAATTATAGTTGGGACCAGAGGTTTGAGAGAGATGGTAGGGTGATACCAATAAACTCAGATCATTCTTGAGCCTGAGGCAGATGCTAAAAAAAAACATTTAGCAGATGATTTGAGATCTTTCACTGGTTATTCTTGAAGTCTCACATGATGGTAAGATGCTGGTTCACAGCTTCTTTGCTCATGAAACTCATGGTCTCCTCTAGCGTTAAGGTCACAGTCATGTATCTAGTGTCAGACACATGGGAAAAATTGACTTCAAAAGGGATAAAGTGACAATACTCTTTTAAAAGATTACATCTTTTTTAAAAGAAAGAAATACAGCTTGTGAATCCAACCCACATTGCATAGAGTGCCACCTGATATAAAAATGATCTACAACTCCTTATAGTTCATGGAACAAGAAAGTAGGCAACAGCCATTCTGATAACTTCAGCAATTAGCGTGACAAAAACAAACTGAGTGAATAAGCGATTCTCCAATCTCCTGTCAATGCCACAATATTTTGTAACTTTACATTACATACAGTAATGTCAATGTTATTTGATTGATACTAACCCTATGACTGTGTTCCTCCCACATTCCAAACATTTCCCTGCTCCCTGGACCATCCTCACATTTTATTCTTCCCTACTTGTAGAATTGTCCACTTTTCCTTTTCCCCATTCTCATTTTGCTGAAAATGTGCTTTTATTACGATGGACTGGTGAGTTAGGTAGCTTACCCTCTGAGATAAAGAAACAAAGTACAAAGCACAAAATATGGGGCTAGAGCCAATGTTCATCAGATGAGGCATGGGTGGCAGGTTCACTTGCCCAAAGAACTTCAATCAAACCAAGACAAAACAAAACTCCACAGTCATTTTCCCCAGTGCTAGCCCCAAATTACTAGACACACACAACTGAATCTGATAATTTGGCATGGACCTGCAACAACACAGTTCTAAGTTCAGTACAGCAATTGTTATTTTACCCAAATTTAACTGTATCATATCCTTCTGAAACTCAACCTCGCCCAGAAACATGAAAATTAACTTAACTCTGGGATATTTCTTCAAGAGCTTTCATAAGCCATGAACAGCAATATCTCTATCACTATGCCTAGATTTATTCCAATCTTTGAACTCTTGTTGCAGCTTTAATCCTACATCATGGACTTAGTCCTTTTCCAAGGGCTCCGTAATGAAATAAAGCTCTGACAGATTTAATTGCAGCAGTGGAGGGAAGAGGATATTGCCATTGAACACAGGGCAGCTTTCCGTACCATCAACAAATTAAGCAAAGCCAAAAAGTCAGGCCAAATTTCCACAGAGAAATGTTGTGGATATTTTATTATAGAGTGTAAAATGCAAGTGTCAGTAAAATAAAAGGGATACATCTCTTTAACATGCTGTGCAGAGCTGCTTTTTCTCTTTTTAAACCAGTCACACTTTTCAAAGTTAGACATTTCGAGCATTAATAGAAAAAAATCAGTACAATTTAAACGGAATGTCCAGTAAACTTCAGGTCATTAAAAACAGAACCAAAGTCCCTGGTTATCTACACTGTTAACTGTACAAAGGCAAATACTACAAGTTAAACAGCTTCAACTTAATAACATCCCTTTTTTAATCAACTTAATTTTTTCACATACGTAATTAATACTAGGATTCATTCACTTGCTAAACATAATCATACATATTAGATCACACCACATAAGAATAAGAATTAAAAAATAGTCATTAGCATGGCTCGTGGAGACTTTGCTGAGTCCAAATTTGAGAGCGGTGTATACCAAACAACCAACCATTTTTGTATTTTTTTTTCATACTAAAAAATAAAACCTGTACTTTTATTTAATTGTATCATCTTTTTTCATCAGGCAATTACACAGACAGGTACAATTAGAGAGCCAGGAAAAAAAAAAGTGTATGATCAAGTCTTTAGCACATTTGAGGCTCCATTCAGACATGCTTACAGTCCATGACTTTGAGGGGAGGTGGGGGTGGGAAGTGGGGGGGGGGGGGGGGCGGCAGGCAGACTACAGTGCGAATGGTGGTGTTCTTCCATTACATCCACGTACAGATGTGCACCCTGCTGCTGTTCAATTTTCATTCAATTACAAAATGTGCCTAGATTAGTTTTTTTTTGTCTTTTTTAAAATACATTTTTTAAATCCTCATCTTTGCCGACAGTCACCTACGTAAAACATGTATTTTGGAAAAAAGTATTAAATTATTATTCACAGTTCTCATTTTCAACTCCTTATAAAAAGAAGTTTTTGTTGTGCTAACTTTTTTTCTTCTTTCCCCCTCCCTCCCCACACAGTAGAATTAATAGACTAGTACAAAAATTTACCAGTCCAACACAGTTTTGTATTTAGTGCCCACTCACATAGGGATGGAGGCACAGTTTCACAAAAGTGAGACATATTTTATATATATATATATATAATATATATTATATATATACTGTGGTCGTTAGTACCTTTCGGTCTGTGCTGTACAAAACCCCAGACCGATACCTGGGACTCGTATGTTGCCATTATCGAGCATCAGGATATGCAGTACCAGCACCAGTATTCCTACCCATCTATCGTTGGGATGTATACAGTTCAACAATGCACCGTCTTTGAACCCCACATCCACACTACTATTATACTTTAAAAACTTATCCTGTAGTGCTGTTGATGTAGGAGAGTAATCTTCTTAAAAAAAAATATTAAAAAAGCAGAACAAACCACCATTCGCATTTTAGCCTGTCCAAACCATGGTATCGGTTTAAGGGTCCCCAAGTGTTCAGTCACAACATCTGCACCCCTCAACTTCACTATTATTCCATTAATGGTAAATCTAGAAAGTTATCGTAATAAGTTTTTTTCTAGTGTTCAGAAATAAAAGTATAAGTTTTTCTTCATCAAGGCGGCATTAATCTTTTCAACCTTTTGTTAAAAAAGGCTCCACACCCATAATGATTCAAATGTCTTCTCAAGGACATCAAATTATTGATCCTGCAACAGAAAAATATAGTCAGTGAGTGTGAGAACCGAGTTTCTGGAGCACGAGAATACAGCATTGGGAAGGGTGGAAGAACTTGAGTGATCTTGGAGAATATAAAGTGTTCTTCTTTTTTCCTCATTGCTGTTGGATACCCAGCTGCCAGTCACTATCCTAGCCACATGATTCTGACTGTGTCTACCAACATCACCATATGAGACACATCACAATTCAATCGATTTCTCACCCAACACTGGCCACTGAAAGTCACCAGGAGCAAATCTCCAGGCTGCTTTTTTGTTGATTCTTTTACACAAAAACTAGGGAGACTTGCAGTAAACAGATCTCCAATGGTCAGCTGAGATAGGTTAACTCCATGTAGACCAGGAAGCTTCCTTATCTGTATCACCATCACCCAAGGTCAATACATTAACAGACAACCACAAGGATAAAGTTAATTCTCCTTTCCTTGCATCATTACAGGTAAATGTTTCTATATATTTAACTGTAATGGGGCTTGATGCAGAGACAAAACATTTGCTTCTGGGAAATCTCAAAATTTGCATCTATACATAACAGACAGTCACAAGTAAATCCAATCAGGAATCAGGAGAAACCTCTTTACCTAAAAATGGCCAGAATGTGGAACTCGATACCACAAGGAGTCGTTGAGGCTACTAGCTTGGATGCTCTTAAGGGGAAGCTGTACAACATGAGGGAGAAAGGAATAAGGTTATATTGGTGCAATGAAGTAGGGTGCAACAAACCTAGCTGGGCCTGTATCTGTGCTGGAAATCCTATTATCTTGGTGAATCAGGCAGATGATTCAGATGGTAGCTGAGCCATATTCAGATCAGGTTCAACCCTTGGGTCGTGTTCTGGAACAGAGGGACCTAGGGGAGCAGGTACATAATTCTTTGAAGTTTGCGTCACATATAGACAGGGTAGTTAAAAAGGCATTTGGCACGCTTGCCTTCATTGCTCAGTCCTTTGAGTATGGGAGTTGGGAAGTCATGAAGTTGTAATGGCCATTGGTGAGGCCTCTTCTGGAATACTGAGTCCAGTTATGGAAACTGGAGAGAGTTCAGGAGAGATTTATCAGGATGTTTGCCATGTATGAATAGTCTGAGTTATAAAGAAAGGCCGCACAGGCTAAGACTTTTTTCACTGGAGGGTAGGAAGTTGAGGCAACTTGATAGAAGCTTATAAGATAATGAGAGGTACAGGTAGAGTTAATGGTAGTTGTCTTTTTGCTTGGATGGAGGACTTTTAGACTGGGGACATGTTTTTAAGATGAGAGGAAAGAGATTTAAAAAAGACGAGAGGCAAATTCTTTACACAAGAGGGTCGTTCGCATGTAGAATGAACTTCCTGAGGAAGTGGTGGATATGGTACAATTACAACATTTAAAAGACATTTGGATATGTACACGAATAGGAAAGATTTGGAGAGAGATGGGCCAGCAGCAGGCAGGTGGGACTAGTTCAGTTTGGGATTACATTCAGCAGGACTGGTGGGACCGAAGGGTCTGTTTCCATGCCGTATGACTCTATGCTAGGGTATGGCAAAGGCCATTAACAAACTGGCCTTATTGTGTCAGAAAGAGCAAAAGATGACAGCCAGAGTTACCTACTCACAGCAATGGATTGATCCCTGTGGCTTGAAGTGTGTTGGCACTGCTACGGTCAGAACCATACTACTTGCTACTAATTTCTGGGAAGAGGACAAATGACCACTAACTAATTGGACATGATAGTGGTGAATTTCTCATTCGATCCATGGAATATTGCCCAAACAAGGAAGCTAAAACATCAGCAAGAAAACCAGGTTATCAACTTCATTCACCAAAATATAATTAAATACAATTCACCCAAAAAATAAGCAGAATAAGCAGTATGGAAAGAGAAGTTCAATACTGATCGTTACAATTTTAAAAAGTGATTTTGCACGGAAAACGTTGAACAAATTATAAATTTCCCTTGAGGGCTGGTGCTTTGAAGGGTAACTCCCGATTTCACTGTTAACATCGATGGGATTGTAGGAAGCCTAGCTTCAGCCAGGTCCACTGCCTTCTGACATAACTGTTCAATGTTTACCAATTGGAAAGGACTGTTTATATTCACGTGTTCTGAACAAGTTTCAGTACTGGAAAATTCAATCACATAGCACCATCAACATGTAGTTTCTTCAAAGGCAGGTTATCAAACGGTGGTACTAAGCCAGAAGGCAATATGAGGGAGGTTTACAAACAGCATGGTAAATGAGATGTCTTTAAGACGGAGATAGAGATAGAGAAGTGGAGTGGTTTCGGGTGCAAATGCAATGGTTTCAGAGGCAAACAAGATTACCAGTGTGCTGTCACCACCCACTGAGTTTATTACTGCACCAGGGCTTTGTGCCACAATCACCATGGCAATGTTTGGTGAGCACTATTTACATACCTGATGACCAGGGGCCTGCCCTTGCTGTGTGGCTTGTCCATAGTATGCTGCTTGTTGTCGATAATACTCTGCCCAGGCTGCACTGTAGTCAGGTTGAGAGCTTTGCTGTGGAGTACCTTGGGCAGTTCCTGTTGCCTGAGCTGATAAAGGGGTGGTTAGTGAGGTTGGGGTTGGGGCAGCAGTAGGGAAGGAGGAAAGGGAAGAAGAGAGAAATGAAGACAATAAATTACGTTGAATCTCTCAAAAATACAAAATTGTAAAAGTCAGCATAACAACATGTCAGAACAAACCAGAACAATGATTCAGTAAGATTAACTAATTTCTCCAAATAAATTGCACAGAAGAGAAAATTAGACAGAAAAGGATATTTTGGGGGGGGGGGGGGGGGGGTTGGCGTCAGACAGGGCGGCGAGGGGGCACACTGGGAGGAAGCAAGAAAACAAAAGGAGTGAGGGAGCAAGGGCGTGAGGAGGGAGCGAAGAAGCGAGGGACAGTAGAGAGCACACCACAGGACGAAACAAGAGATGGTGAATAAGGGACATTAAGTGAAAGTGACTGCAAATTGAGAAGATGTTTCCATTGGGAGGAGAGTGTCTAACCCGATGGCACAGCCTGAGACAAAAGGAAAGACCCTTTAGAATGGAGATAAGGAGAAACATCTTTAGCCAGAGAGTGGGGCATCTGTAGAATTCATTGCCACAGACGGCTGTGGAGGCCAGGTCATTGAGTATATTTAAGACTGAAATAGACAGGTTCTTGACTGTCACAGAGATCAATGATCACAGGGAGCAGGCGTGAAAAAAGGGTTGAGAAACCAATCAGCCATGATTGAATGGTGGGGCGGACACATGGGCCGAATGGCCTAATTTCTGTTTCTACGTCTTATAGTTAAGTGAGTGAGAGAGCTAGTGTAGTAGACCAAGAACTAGTGACCAAGAAAACGGTAGAGATGGTGTGGAAAAAAAAAAGAGACAGAGAAAGGGGGATATAATGAGAGTGAAGGCTGAAAGAATGACTAAAAGAACAGATGAACAACTGACTGAAAGCAAACCAAAGTGCTGTGAGAAGAAACCCAATGAAGCAGTAAACAAGTGAGCACTCCACAATTTGATGCATGACAAGAACAGGCAATTTGCTCCACTGGGATTTGTCATATTTTAATCACAGCATGTTAACCACGTTCTCTCAATTTCTGGTCCTTTTTCATACATAATATAAATTTGTCTCCCAAACATGAAAACTGATGACCATGCTACATACTTCACAAAGTACTACTTAGCATTAAAGACAACATCAAATTTCATCATTCTCCATATTCTCCCAATCTTCCTCGCAGGAAGAGAACTTTGTGCAGCTGCATGTCAATACTGCTAGGATTAGTGATTCTAATCCTGCCCCATTATTCCCTGAGTATTAACCAATTTTCCCCAGTCCCAGTTCATGTTATAAACAGTTCACTTGTTACTAAAATGTTATGGGCCATTTGTAGCATCAAAAAGAGATCAGAAAACTTTATTTTAAAACTGGTTTTTACAAAGCACTTTAAATGATCCCTGAACCCCACAGGAAGTTAGGAAGAAGAGTCGACCATTCAGCCCCCGAACTCCCTTCCACCATTTAGTGAGATCATGGCTGGTCTGTGGCCTAATTCTGTAAACCTGCCCTTGGCCCATATCCCTTAATACTTCAGCTTAAAAATGGAACTCTGATTTAAAAAACAAACTGAGCCAACATGCACTATTATTTCTGTGACTTCCAAACATCTACCAATGTGTATGTGTAAAAGAGCTTCCTAACATCTCTCCAGAACGGTCTGGCCATAATTCTTACACTATGCCTCCTAGGTCAAGAATCCCCAATCAAAGGAAATAGTTCATCTTCATCTACCCTATTTTTTCCTATTAACATCTTGAAGACGTTGATCAGATCACTTAACTTACAAAATTCTAGAGAAAACAGGTCTAGCCTGTACAGTCTCTCCTCATAACTTAATCCCTGAAGTCCAAGTTTCATTCTGGTAAACCTACACTGCACTGTCTCCAAGGCCAAAAAGATCTTTCCTCAGGTGTAGGGTGCAGATCTGCTCACAGTACTCCAAATGGGGTCTAACCAGGGTTTTGAATAACTGAAACAAAACATCTGTATCCTTGTGCTCCAGTCCTCTTGATATAAAGGCCAACATTCTGTTAGATTTCTTGATTATCTGCTGTACCTGTTGTGACATTAAGATCTATGCACATGAACCCCAGGTCTCTGGGTATCCACAGTATTTAAATTCATACCACCTAGAAAGTGCCCAATCTATCCTTTCTTGGTTCAAAAGGGATAACTTGAGTATTGTTTACACGAACTCCCATCCTCCAGAGTTTTGCCCATTCTTTCAGAAGTTATTGAATTTCTACACTGCAGACAGTGTCTTTTGGTCCATTGAGTCTGCACCGACACTCTGAACGATATCTAATCTGGACCCACCGCAATCCTAACACCCTAACCCTGCATTTACCATGGCTAGTTCATTCAATGTGCACATCCCTAGATACAATGGATAATTCAGCAATGGCCAATCCACTTAACATGTACATCTTGGGACTGTGGGAGGAAACCAGAGCACCTGGCAGAAACCCACATACAGACACAGGGAGAATGAGCAAACTCCACACACGCAGTCACACAAGGCTGGAACCGAACCTGGGTCCCTAGTGCTGTGAGGCAGAAGTGCTAACCACTGAGCCACAGTGCTGTCCTTAAGACTATCAACATCCCTAATAACAGTTCTTCAAATAATTATCTATGTTACTATAATGAAGGAACACAGCAAATGTTGTTCCAGCAAGCTCCCACAAAACAGCAAAAAGTGATAATTAATTAGATAATGTGAGACACTGGGAGAGCTCCTTTAATCCTAAATAATTCTTCAGAATAGTTTATTTTCACTGGAGACAACAGTTCAATGAATGACCTAAAGAACAGCACCTCATTCAGTACAGAACTCTCCTCAGTACTGCGCTGTCAACCTTGACTTTTGCTCAAATCTTTGGTGAGACATCTGAACTTACATGGCTTACAGAGTAGAACAGTGCTTTCTAAACCTTTTCCCATTGTGACCCCCATAAATGAAATTTGAAAAATGTTGAGATTCCCTTAATGAGAGATGTTGGACAAGACCTTCAAGAACATGGTGTGGGGTTACAGTCATGGTACTAAGCAATTCACCTCCTGACCTTATTAGGAACTTGGTTTAACCTTGGCAGAAGTGCTGAACTCCAGAGGGGAGGGGAGAGTAACTATACTTGACATAAAGGCTTTATTTGACCAAGTGTGGCATTAAGGAGCCCAAGCAAAACTCATGCCAAATCAAGGAAAATAGTCCATTGCTTGCAGTCATACCTGGCATAAAGAAAGATGGTAGTTGCAGTTGTTTAAAGTCAGTCACCTGCACTCCAGGACATCAGCGTAGGAGTTTCTAAAGGCAGCAGCTGAGGCCCAACCAACATCTGTTGCTTCATCAATGGCCATCCCTCCATCATAAGGTCAGAAATGAAGGAAGTTTGTTGGTGACTGCACAATGTTCAATGCCATTCACTATTTGTCAGATACTGAAGCAGTTCATGTCCAAATGCAGCAATACCTGGACAATGTCCAGGCTGACAAGTGCCAGGCAAATGATTTTTGCCAAACCAGAGACTAGGAATTCTGTAGGAAGTAATCCCTCTCCCAACTCACAGCTTGACTACCATCTGCAAGGCACAAGTCAAGAGTGGCTGAATACTGCCCAACTGCATGAATGAATTCAGCTCGACACTTTCCAGGACAAAGTAGTTTGCCTGATTGGTATCACATCTACAAACAACCGCATCCTCCTCACTGTTGCTCAGTAGCAGCAATTTGCATCATTTACCAGATGCACTGGAGAAATTCACCAAAGCTCTTTAGACAGCACTTTCCAAGCCCATGACCAGTACAATTGAGAAGGAGAAAGGCAGCAGATACACGAGATCACAAGCAGGATCCCCTCCAAGTCACTCAATATCTTGATTTGGAACAATATAGTCATTCCTCACTGTCACTGGGTTAAAATTCTGGAATTTGTCCCCTTACAGCACAGTGGGAGACCTACACCTAATTCACTACAGAAATTCAAGGCGGCAGTTCATCTACAAGATGGCAGGTAAGGATGGACAATGAATGTTAGGCCGGTCGTCAAAATGTACATCCCTAAATGAATTTAAAAGGAGTAAAATGTGATTCCCAACTTTGCAGTGCAGTGAAACAAGTATTACAGATTTTTTTTTGAAAGAAAAACCCACTATTTTCTGATCAACTGAATTAAAACATTAAAACAAAGTGAGACAAAATTCAGCTTTTTCTGGGCACACAAACACCATTTAATGCAGAATCTGTGCATTTGGGTGAATGCTGAGTGCATGGGATAAAAGGAAACAGCCCAGTGTTTACTTGTTTTAACTTAACCCAAGATTATTATAAATCACAGCAGGACGCAAATGCTAAAGCTCCTAAGATCTCATATTACTCTCACCTTTACGGCGACACGTGGGAGTTGAGGGTAAGTCAATTAACTTGAGTGGCTCCCCCTTTGTGTTGGAAGATAAACTAGGGGTTTACCTTCAGTTACTTTGTCAATAATATTCAGTAATGCTGAAATTAATGGTCAAGGAAAGCTTCCATCATTTTGGTTCTTTCCACTCATTCCCTTGGAAAACCCAATAAATCTATCTTGCCACCACTACATTGCAGGGCTTAATCAACAACTGAGATCACCACTGGAGAGAGAAAAAAAATAAAAGTTCAAGTCTGAATGCATGGGGGGGGGGGGGGGGGGGGGGGGGGGAGGAAGAGGGGGGTTGGTGGTGACGTGGAAAGAGGGTTT
Source organism: Stegostoma tigrinum (assembly GCF_030684315.1). Taxonomy (NCBI): domain Eukaryota; kingdom Metazoa; phylum Chordata; class Chondrichthyes; order Orectolobiformes; family Stegostomatidae; genus Stegostoma; species Stegostoma tigrinum. Next base: position 35,533,144 of record NC_081382.1, read on the forward strand.
TTGAAGTACTTTTCTCACCCCAATCTCCCCAGTCACCCGGTAACTTTCACACAAATGATAAAGTAGTTAGCTAAGAAGTCAGTGTCCACCTTCAGGCTCTTTCACATCTACCTCCTGTTAACCACTTTGCACCACAGAAATGACAAAATACAGAAACGCAATCAATTTTACCATATAGAAATCCTATTTATTTTGGGACAGTTTTAACTAATGCAACACAAAATATGCTTTGAATATACGGTTGTGTGGAAAATGAAAATCTGACTTTCCACAAGTGATCTTTTTGGCAGCTTTTTATTCCAATCCTTTTGCTCCCTGCTCATACTGTAGCAGTTATCCAATTAATTTAATTCCAGTTATGTGTTTTCCCTTTCCCCGACGATGTGATGCATATGTGGGTATCAAATTGCATCCATGGATTGACATTAATTTTAATACTAAGTACTTCCTACAAGTATTGCAGTTCTTTCTTCAAAATTGAAGCAGAATGTCAATCATGGAAAGTGCAGACAACAACCTGTCAACTATTTGCTGGTGGTTGAATTCAGTCTTGTTTACACATACTGGACCATTTTGATTCAGCTGTCTAGGAAGAACATATGCAAATTAATCTAAGGTAGCTGTGAGTAGAGTCCTGTCAAAACTCTTTCATGCCACTGTTCAAACAGCCCATTTTCTTGCTACTTATTTTGATAAGACTATTATATGAATATAATATTTTTTCTAAGTCTGTTATACAGTTACAGATCTTAAACCTGACACATCAGAACAAATGAATTAAAATACAACTCTCAAGTCTCATGGCCCAGAAATTGAGCAATTTTCTGAAATCCTACTAAAGAGTTTGAGGAGAAGCTTTTAGCATTTTGCAATAGCTCCAGAAGTGGAGCCATATTTGTGAAGCAGCAGCTGGGGGTACATAATAGGCCAAACGGCCATCCTTTACTCTTTGAGACTTCATTACATTTTTAACATAGAGAGGTTCAAGGAGTCCAGTGGTGTAATAATAAATAAATGACTACAGAAACGAAGGTGGTAGAGTGGTATCTAGATGTCTGACTAAATAGGTAGGTTTTTTTGGACCATCTTAAAAAGAGAATGTGGAGAAGAGGACAGATTTAGGGAAAGAAATGTGGAAAATTGGTTTTAAATAGCTGATGGACAGCTACTGATAGTAGGGCTGGGCAGGGATACTGCAGGAGTACAAGAGGGTAGGGTTGGAAGGAAGGATATTTTGTGGATGTTTGAAAGCCTGGAGGTGATTATAAAGCTGGGAGAGATAAAAAACGCTAAATATTTTACATCACAGTTAGGGAAAGAAGTATCCAATCAAGTCAGCAGGTACAAAAATCTGGGTGAGCAGGATCTGCTCAAGGTAGCAAAAGGGCAGCAAGTTTTAGGAGGAGCAGGTTATAGACCATGAGGGATGGATTGCCATCTAGGGGACCACTGAACAGTCGTCTGGTGGCACTTAAGAGCATCAAGGTGGTGGGTTCAGTTAGAAACAGGCATTGCTATTAAAATAGATGACTTTCACAATGGATAAGATAGAGTCAGGAGCTCAGTTCAGGGTTGGATATGATGATGGGATTGCAAATCTGGTTTACCTCATAACTGGAAGGGAGACACTTTGTGCAAGTCTGCAATAGGAACAGAGAATGATGGGAAAATGTTATAACTGTTACAATCTATGGAGTGCATAAAGAAATTAATGAACCGTTGAGTTCCAAAAAAGTGCTACTAGATCGAGATAAATGAGTGACTGTCATAAACGTTTATCCAAGCGTCCTGCAAAAAGTTACAATGATCCTAATGTCCTCATTTTCAATTACTTGATGGTGCAGCTGTAAAAAAAAAACTATTTTTGGTGTTGAAAATGTGTGAAGAGTAGTTATAACATTCTAGCCTTCTGCCTTAAACACAGCTGGTAGTCAAGGTGCTGAGTACCAAGAAAAAAATGGAAATGGGTTAGAAAAATAGAGCATAGATACTGCAAGCAAGTCAATGAGTACAACTGATCAAAACCTAGAAATATAAAATTGTCACAGCCCGCCGGGGTGGGGGTGTGGGGTTGGGGAGACGTTGACCTTTAATGTTAAGAATGCTAAACAAAAATCACAAGTTGTCAACAAGCTAAAGCTGCTAATCTTTTAGTTGGTGTGCAGCAGGTATTACAGATCAAAGTCCACAAAATATCCTCTTGTACTCCTACAGCACCCCTGCCCAGCCCTACCAACAGTAGTTGCCCATCAGCTATCTAAACCCAATATTCCAGGTTTCTTTCCCTAAATCCATCTTCTGCTCCACATTCTCTTTGAGATGATCCAAACGATGAGAACAATTACATCAGAAGAATAGATTAAACAGGAGATTCTGATGTGCTTGTTGATAAAGGTGCACAGATTAGTGATCGGTTCTACTTGGGACAGGAAAAGAAACGTGGCATACGCTGATACTGACATCATTTCAGCTGTTTTACCAGTGTTCCACGTACAGTCCAACGTAAAGACAGAAGGATTAGAGGAAGGGAAGAGGAATGTAGGGAGTTGTACAGGTACCAAATGCATACTACATATCAATGCAATTTTTCAATTCTTCTTAAAAACTCAAGATGAGCTCCCTTCTGTTTAGCAGCTGCATCATTTACAACTTGAAGTCTTTTTTGGGATGCATTCATACAATGGATTTGTACACAATGCTCCTTAATATGAATCATGCTACTGTCAATAAGCATCATGAATGGTAAATACTTGACTTAAAAAGTTCCACTGTGTTCAGGCATGGATCTCATGGTTGGGATTTCACAAATCAAATTCTTCTGTTTGCCAGACACCAGGATGGTAAATTCAAATCAAGTAGTGATAAGGGACTGAATGCAAAAGAAACGTGAATCAAAATAAATAATCAAAGACATTCAAGTACAATGGTAGCTCAGATACAATTAGCATTAGTTGGCCCTTAAAAGCATCAGAAAGTGTCCTTACATGCCCAAAACTTTTGAGAGTGATAAAGAACGAAGAGAATCAGATCAAAAATGAGTAGATTTGTTTCAAGGTACAGCCATAGTCTTGATGGTGCTTGACCTCCATTGTACTTACTGATTACCTTGAATTGTAACTGGAGGAGCTACTCTGCATTGAGAAAACAGACAGCAGAAAGAGACAACAAATATTCACTTCAGAAACAGACAGACTTGCAGTTACACAGTGCCTTATATCCTAGGAACGTCCCAAAGCCCTTTACAGGTGATGATACACTCCCAAAATAGTTGTTGTCAACTTGACAATGTCCCACAAACAGCAAGATGAATGGGGTGGTTAATTTTCATTGGGTGCTGTAGCTCGGGGGAACATTGAGCATGAAACGGGGGGATTCTCTGCTCCACTTATTTAATTTCAGAGTCTACTCAACAGGGACTTTATTTTTAATACTTGATCTTCAAGGGGAGTGTGTTGACAACTTAGTCAAGCTGATGATTGTCTCAGTTAATACTACTTTAGCTTTTGATACTTCAAGTAAGTTCAGTTCCCACTTCTGCTGTTCTACAATATCTGTCATCAGCTCAGTAATAGAATACAGCAGCTCTGCTCAACAGGACACAAAGAAAAGCCATCATTGCTCAACTAAGCCCAAGCAAGGTGATAGGAAGATGATTTACCTCACAGCTGGCTCTCCATATTTAAGAGATGTGACTGGGCAGTTTGTCTTCAGAGTTTATGAGCAAGAACACAGCAGGTGCTGAAGCAAGTCCTCCTTAAAGTAGTGCTACATCACAACTGCCTATCAATTCAAAAAGTCTACAGACAATCAGAAGCAGTGTTCCAGGCAGTGCTTCTGTAAGTGGAAGCATGGGTCTTCTAGATAGAAGTACTGGCTGCAATACTATCCCCCCCTTAATCAAAAACATCAGTGCAAAGTTAACTACTGTGAGAAACAGTCACCTAGATGAAGCTTTCTATTCATTCCATCAATCTTTAAAAATAACTACAATAAATAAAGCCATTAAAGCTGATGTACATCTTCAGAGATAATATACAAAACCAACTACCTCAATTAGGTTGTACATGAAATGCATCTAAAGATATGCTTCACAAAAAACACTTGCAATTATTCTATCTTAGCAAATTCAAATTCTCTCACAGTTTGCTTAATTACATCATGCATTTGAACATCTATTTTAGCTGTTTCTTTTAAATACAATATTTGCTAATTCAGATATTGCTGCAGCTGCCTCTAAGTTGTCATTCTTTGCTTTACAGAATATGCTTACTGTACTTCAATCATTTGTTTAGCCTATTGCTCTTCAGATCTTCCAGCTCTGATCTTTTACCAGCAATTCTACAACTAAAGTTATTTCTTTGAATATTCTGTCCAATCTTGGCTCCATGCCCTACGCCTGCACAACTGGCAATCAACTAGGCGCAGAGAATCATTCTTTACTCTTCATAAAAATCTGTGCAAGTTATTTAAAAGCTTACTTCAATCGAATGCGACAAAATCCCATTTTCCGAAATAAACAGATTGCTCATCAGCTGTGAAATTGTGTATTTATACCCTAACCATCAATGCTCTATACCTGCTACCAGGTTACAAAAAACACACTAGATATTAAAAATGTTGGAACAATCAGTGCATACCTTTTGATGCACATCTGAAACCCTTAGTAGAGATAGGCAAGTAACAAGCTTTTCTGGATAATAAAAACATGGAGATAATTTTATACCAGATGTTTCCATTCAGAAATGTGACAGTGTTACAGCAGATGAAGCACTCTGTTGGTAATGAGGTCACAACCCATAAATGGTTCATGGGGATTACATTTATGAACCGCATAATAGCCAACTGCCTGTGCGAACAGCCAAGATTCAACAACAGGCCTATTGTAAATGAACATACTACCCTTAAACAGCAATTTGAAATGGGGGTACATTAGCAATTAAGTACCATTCTCCTTATTTCTACCATTCACAAAACACACCTCTATACCAGTGAATTTTTAACCTTAATGTCAGGTAGCAGCAACTCCTTAAGTCTGAGTGACATATTCCCCAATTAAAAGTCTTGCTTTACTGTGGAAAGGTGACCTCATAGATCCAAGACTTGATTAAATAAAAAATCAAGTTCAGATAGTATCTCAAAATTCCACAAACGTGGGGGGGCTGGAATTGTCAGTTGGACAATGTTAAAAGAAGGACTAGAATGTTTAATGCTCATTAGCTCTTGAAAACCTCAATTTTAACATGCGTCATACCTATAATTATAGCATGCAAGTTGACAAGCAACCAGCACATCCTATTTTGGAAAACTACTTTAACAGAGTTAAATGGTGAATTTGCTCAATGTGTGTGTTATTTTGAACCCATGAGAAACAACCACTTGTTTCTGACCAGCTCAAGCATGGAGCTTGCACGTAACCTATTAAAATGACAGGATCACAGACCCATAAATTGTTCTCCACAGGTGTTTAGAACTAGGTTATAGAATGGTTTTAAAATACAGCATTAAATGGCATTTGAGACAGCAAGAAGTGCCCATGAAATATACTTAGTGCAAAGTCAGTGGCTCACACAGGTTGTGGATGCATGATTAATCACAAAATAAAGAGAGATAAGCTACTATGCACAAGCATGGGACAAAACTACACAAGATAAGGCCAGGCACACGAAATTTCTCAGCACCAGAGAAAAAGAATCAGAATTAGTTGTTTCATAGCAGTAACTTCTTAAAACCAAAGTAAAGAAATGTCAGCAGGGGTATATAGCAATTAATTCAGTAAAATGAAACTAATCCCATGGATACTTTTATTAACGGCTAAGGATTATAGCAACACTATTGTTCAAAACCTCTCATTTAAACTGCCTCGGGCAAGTCCCTCTGCAACAGATTTCAGTGTTCACTTTATGCCATGGACGAACAAGATTTTGAACTACACATTTCGCAGCCATCTCGGGAACATCTTGAAATCCAAAATCAGTTCCCTTGAACCAACCACAGTTATAATGACCAAGTCTACTTATAAATTAAACAATTCCCTAACATTGAAAACAGGATCAAGAGAGAAGAATCAAGCTCCTTCTTTCACCAAAGACACTTTGTGCATTTCTGTCGGCTGCAAGCTGCACAATGTCCAGCATTAGAAGGCATCACAACTCTTCCATGAACATTTTCTTGCAATTGGCTAGGAAATGAAATTCACAATCTAAGTAATGCAGCATACAGACAGGATGCTTAAAAAGTTAGATTAGGAAGAAAAAACAAACGTAGCATAGTGAAATTTCAACTAATTAACAGAAAAATGATTAAAGGGAAAAAGTTGGGTGAAAATAAGATAATGCTTGTGCTTCCTCCTGAGTTATGGGCCAAATGGTCACCTCCTGTTTTTTCCTCCACAGATGTTACCAGACCTGCTGAGCTTTTCCAGCAACTTTGTTTTTGTTCCTTTACACTCCACCTTAACTTATCTTGCGGATCAATTTCATCAGATTTCACCAATCTACTATGGCACTGCCTGAGCAGTGAACATCAATGGTGAAATGTTTCACAAATCGGTTGCAATCAAATCCAATCCCATTTTAAGCTGCTTTTACATTTCCAGTAGAAGGATATGAAAAGACACTCCGGAACTGGAATCTTGACTGATATTACCTGTTTTAACTGGAAAGGGCAATGTTAATGGCATGTCAATTCTCGTGTTACCTCGGATTGAACAGAGGTGACCCTCCAAATGTAGCTACTGGCAGGGAGGAAGCTTCAATTGCAATAACTTCCATTTTGTAATTCAAATTACCCGATAATTAATTGAGATTTAAATGTCAAAAAACAAAGTCTCCTTCAATATGCAGACAATAATATTTCATGAAACTAAGAATGAAAATGGAACATCTCAAATGGATAAGATTCCAATGAAAAAGTAAATTACATGGTATTTTGTAAAAACAGTGCACAGTGTGGTTTGAATTCTTGAGTCAAAAGTTAGTTTTTTAAACAAACTAAATAGATACTTTGTAAATCTGTACCGTTTTCTACATCTTTGCATCGCCACCTGCGCATTTTAAAAATGGAATCTCTCGACTTGGGAAATTAGTTTGTCAAAGACTAAATGACATTAGTGAAAACTTGATGGATCTATGGTTCATCTCAGCAAAGATCAATTCTGCCCTCATGCTGCACAAAAGAAACTGTGCCACCGAGGACTGTCAAGCTCTTGATGTAGAAGTCAATTAGAAATGGCTCCAATTCCAGCTTTTAGTCTTCAAGTTCCTTTTATCCTGCGCATGTTCACAACAGGGCTCTTCAGGAAGGTGGCTAGCATTTGGCCTCAGGGCACTGCAAGGCCATCTTAAATCACAGACAGACAATATCAACAGCCAGGAGATGGCACAAGTCACCAGCAGGCGTGGACCCCAGCAGCAACTACAAAAAAAACCACCACTTCAATAGCTCAGGAATCCTTTTCCCTGCCTTTTAAAGAGCTTGCAGTGCTACTTTGACCCTGAAGGGCTTCTGTCCTTCACACAGACTACAAATGGCATTAAAGAGGCGGGGGAAGGGAGCATTTAACATAAAAGACTTTAGAAAGACAAGGAAAAAGAAACAGAGAGACTTGGTTGCAGTCATAGGACAAGACCTATTAAAAAGGAGGTCAGGACCAACTACAGGTTCCACCTGCTATAGACGACAAAGGACCCTTCATGCCTTTTCAATTCAAAACAGAACTATAATATTCAACAAGTTATTGATTCAGAGTGAATGAAGCACGAAATACTATGAGTATAACCCATATTTACAGTACAGAGAATGGGGTCATTTAAAATACACCCGTGCATGCCTTTAGAAAAATATATATATTTGCCTTAAGATTCTAATAGTTCAAAAAGACATTTAACATTGTCACCTAAATAAAACAAGCACAGCAGGCAAAGAGTACAATCTCTAGATGTATAATTATAAAAAGCAATATTTATGTCACAACAAAATAAATTTGGAATTGATGGGTCCACTTTAAGACAATATGAAATTGTTTAAAGCACAGTGAATTACACTCAAGTATTAAATTTTTACGTCAAAGCCATTATGATCCTAATTCCTTACGGCACGATTAGCTGATTACTTAGTGAAATGTCTTGAACCAACACCACCGGGGATTTTTGCATCACGTACATTGTACCATTATATAGATCTGAATTGAACAGTCACACAAAGCAAGACCATTGAACTACAAATCTCCAACCAAAAATATTAGTGAAAAAAGTGATTGGTGTGCATCTTTCAACAAGTTTTCCAATTCCTGCAACAAGTGAATTCCTTTCACCAAAATAGAAAAGGTTTACGAGAACTCATAAGGCCATGTCTTGAGAGGTTTTGATGACGTAAATCTGGATAAATATTCCATTTGCTTGGAAGATAGTAACGAAGGGGCATAAGTTTAAGATCACAAGCAAACTGATGAAGGGAGTGATTAGGAAACTGGACAGTTGTCATATAGAGCTTTAGAACATTGAATGTTTCACCAGAAATAGTTGAAAACAAAATTCAAAACTTTTATAAAGGAAAAAAAGTACATGGGGTGGGGGGAAAGGGACAGAGAAATTGAACGAAATGTGCTACAGAGTTGTGCTTTCTTTCTGCAAGTTGGATTTTAAACACAAAATTCATACCCAACATCATTTTATTGGCTATTATACAGACAGCTGTAACAAGAAATTTGGGAAAGAAACTGCACAATGATTTTCAAAAAAGAAAACACCTGCCATCTACCAAACCCCGCTCTGTCCACTACCCAGTATTTGGACTCTTGCCTTCTCCTCATCTAAAGTTGCAAACTTATATTTCTCACCCTCTCTACTGCTTCAGATGCCACATATGCATACTCTTCAAGCTGTCAAACAAATAAATCCCTTTTACATATTATGTTTAAATGCAATGGTTCTTTTTGCTGCTATATGATTAAGCCAAAACTAATGAGCTTGTAAGGCATTAATTTCTCAGCACTGCTGCAGCAACGTGTGTGACTGTGGTGACAAAATAGCAAAGTATACAGAAGCACAATGGCCTCTGAAGGCATCGAATCCCATCCCCAAGAAATATTTCCCAACATATCTGGATATGTCGCAGTGGAACATGCTACCACCACTGCCATCTTTTGGCCACAGGACAGATAAAAATGTGGTGCTTGGCCACTGGTGCCTATAGATCTGTGTGGCTAAGGATCTGCGTGAAGCTTGTTGCTGCATCAGTGCTGTAGAATCAGCTGTGCAGCGTAAATAAGGCAGATCACACAACACAGACAGTCCATTCCCTCATCAGCATGTCTGAGGGATACATCTCCAGAAACAGTTCTGTAATAGGAACATCACGGAACATGTAGGGCTGGGTTTGAGTCTGCAACTTATTGCACCAAGTGTTCTTATTTCGGTTGATTTGACTGTGCCGGAAATCATCCTCATTCAGTATTGCTCCATACCGCAAGAAAAATGTAAGAATCAAATCTGCAGATTACCCAAGATGCATTCTAAATCACTGCATATAAAAGTAGTGCTGGAAGCGTTCTGTAGCCCACAGAAGTGTGAAAGCTGTGGAATTCTAGCACAGTTATAGGCAAGATTGATCACGCAAGACTGCAAGGCTTTAACTGATAGACAGGGAGGGAGACAGATACAGAAAGTGGAGGGTTTAGGAGGGGAGAAGCAAGGAGAGAGGTGAGGACAGTGACAAAAACCAAAGAGAAAAGTGAGAAGAAAGAGGGAATAAAATATTTCCCTATCCCACGAAGCCTGCTTTTTGAAAACACCCTATGAGAAGGCAACTCAAACGCCAATTACAAAATGTCCAAGAAAAATGCATACCAAGTATTTTGTAGTAATCCTCCCAGGCTTTGGAATAATCCATCTGACCAGTTTGGCCACCATTCTGATCTGTGGGCAGGTTTAAGAAAATTACATTTCACAAACTAATACAATATACATCATATTTTATAAAAAGGTCAGAGATCTTTTGCAAACAGCCTCAGCACTCTGAACAGGTTCAGACCATACCGTACTACTCACTAATGCCTGGTCAAGATTCCTAAGTACAACCAAGTTTTGCTTGCAGACAATTCAGATTGCACATCTCCCAGACAAATTAGATTTGAGTCTTACTTCACTTCAGCCTTCTGATTGCACGGGAAACTCCTCTCAATGGAAATATTAATTTCTTCTGCTAATGACATGACAACATATAACAGATGCACTTTCTACGATTTCTGCAAAGTATGTTCCTAATTAAACTTCGCATCAGATTGCTCCTGAGAGCTCTCAATCTTAGCCCCAAAGGAAGTGAGCAAGATTGAGCAGTGCCTGACAGCCAAAAATTAGTTCCACCAGCAGCACCAGCCAAAACCTATATCTGAAGATAAGAGTCTTCACCCTTACAGATTTTGTATCATCTGCAAAAAAGCTGTGCTGGTGTGAGGAGAAGTCACTTTTTTTCTCTTTTATATCCACAAAATATTTAATTATTACCCTTGATCATATTAAGGTGCTATAACGGCTGAACAGATTCCAGTTGATACTTTGAGGTTTTATCTTAGAGCCAGACACATGCACATGCTCTGTTTGATATCTTTGCTTGTCAAATGTTACAATGAGGTTAGGCAATCCATTCAATATGTTGCATGAGATAGTGAAGAACAGCAGACGCAGCTATAAAGCTGCTATTGAATATTGCAGATGGGACAATGAGGAAAAGACACCTTGAATTTTGCGGTGGTGGAAAGGGGAGAATAGAGAACAGAGACTGCAACCTGCAGGGTCACATTTAAAATTGACAAAAAGCATCAACAGAAAAACTGAGTACCAGTCCTATATGCTATGCACAAATGCAAGGTGGCACTAAAAACATACTCTCAGCGGCATGAGGTCGTTTAAGGTGATTCACATGATTACCGAAAAGCGGTTCTGAGAAATGGTGCAGCACAGTCAATTTGACCAGAACATAACTAACACACCCAAAAACGATAGAAAAAGCAACGAAAGAATTCTTCATCTTCAAAGGAGCTGAGAATTATTTTTAGGAGTGTTGTTGGGGAAATGCTGCTACAAACTCATTCTCCATTACCCCAAGGAAGTTCAATATATCACAAAGTAGCAAAGATCACCAATCTGCAATGCAAATGTCATATCAGAAAGATTTAATTGGTTGTAAAGTGCTTTAAATTTTAAGGCACTTTCATAAACACAAATCAATCTTATCCTTTCCAACATCACACGCAGTTCACATCAAAATGCTTCAAGAACAAACGCACTTTTGAACAGTTTCTCAAATGGAAACACTTGCATTTCAAAGCAAACATCAAGTATTTATTGGGTACGGAGATTAGTAGCTATTAGGGTCTGAGTGAACAATATACTTTTAAGAAAAAGTTTGAAAAACTTTGCAACTGGCAACACCAAGGACAAGTCTTGCAAAAATAAAGTTGCATTTATTGCAAGGTTCTACGTTCAGTTTGAAAAAATGAGTGGCTCATTTTGAAAATACACGCAATAGCAGAGAAGCAAACTAACACTCGTGCATGTCACTAAACATTAAAAACTATCTTCGCATGATATAATTTATTTGGATCGGGATTTATGGAGAAAACAAAGATTAAGAACACCACATTTAAAACTCCGAAGTACACACAGCTTAGCAAATACTAGTGTGCAACTGAACCCCACATAGTTTGTCTTGCACTTGGTGCTTTCTGAAGTCCTTGAGCCTGTGCTCTTCTGCAGGTCCAGATGGCAACATTGATTTATTAATGCATGCAAAAACTCAGTTGTGCAGTTCAGAGACCATGTCATCCATCAGCCCAGAAACACAAGACCTGATTGGCAAACTGTTGGCCACACAGATTATTTGAGTTAGGTTTCAACAGGTTACCAGAGAGTCAATAGTGTGGAGTTGGAGGAACACAGCAGGTCAGGTAGCATCAGAGGAGCAGGAAAGTTGACATTTAGGGTTAGGACCCTTCACCTGATGAAGGGTCCCAACCTGAAATGTCAACTTTCCTGCTCCTCTGATGTTACCTGACCTGCTGTGTTCCTCCAGCTCCACGCTGTATTGACTTTGACTCCAGCATCTGCAGTTCTTGCTATCTTGGAGGTTACTGAATTGAACTGGTGCAAAACCACTTTGACCAGTTCCCATCATATAATTGTATCATTTCTACCTCTGGGCCAAGGGGGCTTTGGTCAAGTACCACATTCCCCAGAGGGTTGCTGCAATACGTCTGAAAAGTGTGACTAAAAATATCTAAGCCACTTTGGTAGGATTCTTGTGGTGCAGTGACCGTATGCCTACCTCTGTGCCAGAAGGTACAGGTTCAAGTCCCACCTGCCCTGGAACTGTCCTGTAACATTTCCAAACAACTTGACAGAAAATAATTAAACCGCTTTGGCCACAAATGAATTTTCATTCCTTTCCAAGGAAAGGGACTGCAGTTTAACAAGCAAATACAATAACTTGTTCACATGAGATACATTTCAAATGGCAGATAACTTCATAAATGGTCTATTCTATCAGGTTAACTAGTTACTCTCGCTGATCACCAGTTAGAAGAAACTCATTGCAAAAAAGAACTGCATACACAAATTTTGACGAAAAATTTAATTGAATAATATGTAATAAGATATCTTTAATACTTCCAAAGTTTTACCTCACGATTCAACCATAAATTTACCAATAATTTTAGTTGTTTTTCATATAATGTCCTAAAATAGCCACTCTACAACACAACAGCCAAGACATAACTTTAATATTTTACAAATACTTGTATTTAGCTACACAGTAACACTGCACAATACAGCACAGTGTAAACACTCACTGACTGAAACTATGGGTTCAAACATTTCAACAAGGGATACTTGGTAATTGCCCACTTTTGTGTTTAGCCCCATTATTACGCAAATCCGTGCACAGAAATTCCCTTTACACTAACTCAACAATCAGCTTCATCTCTCAATCCCAGAAGACCATCTCCTTCATTTTCTTGCTGAAATTCCAATTCTTATCCCAAAGATTCTTTAGGCACTGCCAGTGTGGTGGGAAGTTCTGTGCTTGTACAGTTAAATAAATTTTAAAAAAAGACACCGGAAATATACTAAAAACTCTGGAAATATACAGCCGACCATGATCATCTATACAGTATTTAGCATACTGCAGATAGACTCAAACAGAAATTACCACAGCTGAACAAAATCATGGGTCTGGGAATGGACAGAACAAGACGACAGAGCAACATTCCAGCAGAAAGTTTGTTGGGATTACTCCCAAATTATGAGCATCTTTAGCAGCTTGATAAATAGAATGTTCCTGTAATAATGAAGTGTCAGGAGGGAGGACAGTTTCACAACACATACAATATATTGTACTCATTAAGTATGGAGTTTAACTGAAGCGATGTTTAGTTTGGAACCGCATATATAACAGAAAAGTGTTAGGCAGAGAAAGCAGAAGGCATTTGACAATATCTTTGAAAAATTTATCTTTATAAACACACACCTGAATTTTGTTGCGAGTTCTGCCCCATTGTTGCTTGCTGTTGTTGGCTAGGCTGCTGGTAAAACTGGGAGATGTAGGCTGACCAGGCTGCTGTACCCAAATGCTGCGCAGCTTTACCTAGACACACACACACAGTGTCACAGTAACTATCACTGTCTAACCTTGGTAGGTCTTATGTGGTAGAAAACGTTCATTATGTAGTGATATTAACGCTCACGATCAAGTTCTAGGTTTTAAAAGGTCTAATTTTGAATCATGCGAACGTAACTCTGCATCCTCTTACCAAACAAAACTGTATCTGAAGGAATTAGAATCCAAGTACATCCTTGATTATTACCAGTGATACTGGATTTGGTCCTCTTTCTACTGAATTACCCTTCAAAGAAAAGATCACCAACAAGGCCAGTATTCACCATCTCAATATATTCATTTAGTCACAAGATGCTTCAGTAAAAGCATAAACGTGATAAGTAAGCAGGATTAAAACAGTGAACGAGGTAACAACATTCAAAAAGTTTTGTTCAAATATATGCAAAGCTTTTTGGAAAAGGGTACTGAAGAGTTAACACTTCATATCTCTCATAGTATAGAAAAATGGCTGAGTGGTTAAGAGAAACTGAAACATTGTGTATCATAACCTCCACTTAAAAAGCACTCTCGATGAGATAGCTCCAAGTGGCCAGGAGTTAATTCCATTGCAAAAGCAGGAAACAGGGAGATGATGGGAGTTTCGAGCGCAAATTGTGAGCAGAGTTAACAAGTTAGGGCTGCCCAGGCCGTAACAGTTCCACTACAGTCTTTCAGAACAAATATTAACCTAATCACTTCAGAACAGATTACACTAAATTTTGTTCAGGAAATCTATAACAAAACAAATTATGACATTGCAACAGCTGATTTGAAATGTACAATATTCATCAACTGCCCTTTAGCTAGCACCATTTTGTCCAAAACTTATCAATTTTATTCAAATGCGATTCACTATGCTGCTCACATACTGCAGTTTAAAAAAAGAGATAAATAATAAACAATTCAGGACAAACTATGAGGGTTAAAATAAAAGTATAAATGAAAAAAATAGAAGAACAAGATAGTCGTTTGAAAGAAAGGATGCGGTCAAGTTTTGGGTGCCAGTCTTCTGACAACTACTCTGAGGAATCAAATTGTAAATGTTAACTTCCCTCAGTTATTAGCAGATTACTGTGCTCACAAAAGTTGCAGAATATGCTGAGTAATGAGGAGGAGCATTATTTAATGGGCTGGAGAAGTGTTGTGCTGATAGATTTTAGTTATGTCTAAAAATCATGGGAACATTCATTTAGGGTAAGTTAGGGTAACAGGGTAGACAGAGAAATTACATACAAATTGGGGTGAAATAGGACAAACAGGCCAGAAAATGAAATGACAAACTAAACTGAGATACATGAAACTGTGTAAAAATGCTTCATTTTCAGAAGCAGAAATTTTTTACTTATGTACAGTATACAGAATATGAATTTTTAAAATAGTTAACATATTTGCATAGCTTATAGGCAAAATTGCTCAGCCCACAAATTGGTAGTGGTAGTTCAATAGAAAAATAGGACCTGCAGAAAAGCTGAGTGCCCGAAGGGCATGCAAGTTTAACATGTTTGATGACAGTGGGCATGGGCTGCAAGCAAGAACATTTTAGCAGTAATAGAACAGAAGGGAAAGCAACAGTGAAAATCTAAAAGACTATTTAAACTGCAGCAGTCTTACAAGGTAGATTGTCTGGCCTTTGGTGGTGACAGTGAAGTGATCCTGTTTGCACAACTACACTGTTACACTCAATAATGCACAAACATTAAAACATAGAATGAACTGCAGCATTCAAACCCCTATATTTAATTCAGAAAACATTGTTTTTATATTCTCCACCTTCAGTAAATGAAACAATGGGTGGGGAGTCCTAAATCTGTGGTAGGCCACTTTGTAATAAAAACATTAATTTTTGGAAAACTCATTACTTTGGAATTTAAGTTGTATGGGGGGGTTGCACACAAGACTTTTCCTTAATTGGCTGCAGGTTTTTGTCCACCAGAAGATAACGTTGCTGAATGATATGAGAGTTGCACTGCTAACTGAATGGAACAGGCTTGACGACCACCTCAAATGCAGGGTGCTGGACTGTTTAATTGTCACTCAAGTAACAATCCTGGACAGTGTGAAGCAGTCTTGGGTAGAGCAGCCAAAATTCCTTCTAAGTGCAAAACATGCAGAAAGAGAACTTGGTGGAGAGAATGTGCAAACCACTCGGATTACTATAATGTCAGACGTCACACCACACCAGATTTTGTCCAAAAGTTTTATTTGAAATCTCAAGCTTTTGGAGCACTCCATCAGGCGAAGTGCCTGATGAAGGAGCAGCACTCCGAAAGCTTGTGGTTTCAAATAAACCTATTGGACTATAAACTGGAATAACAAGGTGTAGAACTGGATGAACACAGCAGGCCAAGCAGCATCAGAGGAGCAGGAAAGCTGACGTTTCGGGCCTAGACCCTTCATGGGTGAAGGGTCTAGGCCCGAAACGTCAGCTTTCCTGCTCCGAAGATGCTGCTTGGCCTGCTGTGTTCATCCAGTTCTACACCTTGTTATCTCAGATTCTCCAGCATCTGCAGTTCCTATTATCTCTGGACCATAAACTAGTGTTGTGGAACTTCTGACTTGTCCACCCTAGTCTGAACCAATACCTCCACATCATTGCTATAATAATGGTGTAAACAGTTTAAAAACTTTCCTACAACATAAATCTTCACAATTATTTGCTTTCTTTCAAATAGTCTAATCTTCTACAGGAAGGTCTGAACTAAAATAAGAACAGTTAAATTGGAAAAAGTTCTAAGTAATTTAAATAAATCTGACTGTGGTTAGGACTAGCTGAAATAGATGTCTAATCTAAAGTAGATTACCGAAGCAGGTTTTGCACTTACAGGAATTGTGTTTAAGGCAACTAAATGTTTGAAACGTGTGGATAGACAAACATTGCTCTGCCTCTTGAATCTCAATGTCCTCGCACACATTCCAAGGGTGATGAAAAGCCACCGCTGTCTCGGTCTTTAACGAATCACCGGATTAAACGGAAACCAAACTTAACAGAACATATACTACAATGAGTTGGTAAAGGGCCAAAGGACAATAAGAAAATGCAGTTGCTGTTAGGCATAAACAAATCACTCACTTGGATCCTGCTGTCCTTGTTGCTGCCAAGGTTGGTACGTACTTCCCCATCCCTGTGTCATAAAAGCTTGTGGTGGGCCACTACGTTTGAAATAAATGAGCAAAAAGTTTAAAAGGTGGTGCACGTTGAATAGAATATCATGAATTTTACACTGGTCCTGGTATTTGCTAATCACCTTGTGATGAGTACTGGGCGGGGGGGGGGGGGGGGGGGGGGGGGGGGGGGAAGAGAGACGGAGGTAGGTGGTGGTGGTGGTATTGGGAGTGAAGGACAGGAGAGTTAAGGCATTGATCCCAAGGTAACGCTACTAGGAATAATTAAAAGCTGAGATGGCCTTCCACATAGGTATGTGTTTATACACAAATCAGGCAGGCTCATCTGTTAACTAATTAGCAAGCATGGCTCATGACCAAGGCTTGGAAGATAAAGGGGCAAAAAGTTGGTGTTCCCAATCAGACAAACAGTGGCAGAATTACCAGTAGTGTACTCCAGTAAGTGGTCTTTTAAGTTGCTAAACTGTGCATATTCGGGGTCCAGCCAACCTTGAACTGTATTTTGATGTCTAAGTGGGATATAATTGCATCACAGTTGGAGCGCACTCATTAAAGGGAAGGCAAGTAAGCAGAGCCAAAGATTAGGATACCAGGTGTGACCTCATTGAATGAGGGAGTAAATTGGATGGGGTGAATGGCCTACTTCTGCTCCTATGTCTTATGGTATTACGATTGACAGATTTTTCAATAGCTTAACTCAGAATCAAAAATGTACATATGTGTCACCAAGTTATCGGAAACTGAGATCAAAAACTCAAAGCTTTGAAACAAGGTAGATATAAACCACACACTGTTGAGGTTCCGCAACACCCCTCCACTCACACAAAGTAAAGGCAACTGCCCCAGGTTAAAATGAAAATACTGCAGAATTTTGATCCTTACTTTTGATGGTGCCCAGGTGGTCCTTGACTATAAGGGCTTGTGTTAAATCCTCCAGGGCCACCAGGTCCCGGACCCTAAAAGTACATAAAAAGGAAGTGGTTAAGAAAGAGAAAGAACTTTAAAGTGAAGAATTATCTCATTCTGAGTTGTAATGTGAGAACATCAAGCCATTTGTGCACAGCAAAGTTTCATAAGCAGGAACTAAATTAACAACCAGTTCATTGGTTTTAGATACAAGTTAAGTGATCAAGTTACTGGGAGAACTGGCCTGGTCTTCACTGAACCACAGCGCGAGATCTTTTACAACAGTCAGTCTTTATTTAATAACTCATCCACGAGATAGTACAATACCTAGTTCTACACAGTAGCTTTAGCTCAGGTTGTGTTCAAATCTCTGAAGTCGGATTTGAACATCTGTCTGATGCATCAGACAGAAGACTGCTATCACTCAGCCAAGGCTTACAGTTAAGAATGCAGAGTCCTTCAGAAGATCATTTTTAAAAAAAATGTTTCATCACATCGTTTATCAAATAAAGAGATCAAAAATCAAAAAAATCAGAACTCTTAGTGATCAGCACAGACCAGAAAATGGATAACTCTTTCAACCAACCATCCCAGTCCGAACTTCTGAACTGTAATATTTTATGATTATGAGGACTTGAGGAATTAGTTATTTTGAAAGATAACAGACCCTGCAAAAGGCAGAGGGAACACCAAAAGGGAAGGGGTTTGAGAAAGTACACTCCTCAGGTATTAAACACTTTCTCATGTCAACATATCTTTGCGCACCTCCTTACAGTTGATTCACACTAGCATGGGAATTTATTTAAGATGACAGTCTGGGCCAATACTAAACTGTGAAGCATAGACTGAGATGTAAGAAAAAGTGGCAGTGAAAAAACTGGAATAAATCTCACCCCATTGATTTTTTCTTCTATTAACTGTCTAGCATGTTCGATCTGTTGTAGAGCTCCACGGATAATGAATATTCGAATATTAGGATCAGAATTTGGTGGTGGATTTCTCTGTAGTTCTACATGTGCTCCTGTTTGCTGGTTGATGCTTTTGATAGTCTCCCCACCTGGAGAACAAGACAAATGTTAAAGTGCCTTTAGAACAGATTTAATAATACATTTCGTATCAAAATACAATTCATCAACAGGTTGATTTAAAAACTTTCAACTCATTTATAGGTTGGTTACAGATTATTGTCTAGTAATTCTACAGTAATATCTAGCATTCACAAACTAGTTGAAAACATTGGTAATTGGCTCACCTAGCATGAACCACCCCTGAAACAAATGCAGATGCTAAACCAAATACATTAGCAATTTCTTTTTTTAAAGATCAGTGAGACATTAGAAAAGAAGCCATACAACAGGGTGAGACAACACAGCAGAAGCAGAGGCCAAGACAACAATCAAAATCAATGACCGCAGCTCCACTGAAAATTAACTGATCAGAGTTGGAGTTGCGCTACAGTCTGGTTACACTCACAGGAGTACCTATGTAAAACTATATCAGAGATAATGGGAACTGCAGATGCTGGAGAATCCGAGATAACAAAATATGGAGCTGGATGAACACAGCAGGTCAAGTGTTCATCCAGCTCCACACTTTAAGTGTGTATAAAACTACTGTTTTTAATGTCAGATAGGAGAGTTTTCAGCTTCATACCTCTGATATACTAAAAAGGGTAAACAGCATTTAAAAAATAAAGAGACTACACTCATAATCTGTTGTTAAATGTGACCATTGACCAGGCAGCCAGACTTGACATTCAACCCTGGTGACATGATCTTCAAAACGACCATAAGACAATTCTTCAAATGCATACATGCACACTAGAACTCCCAAAAGCTAGAAAAGTCTCTGAAATACAACAAATCTTGAAGAGGGAGTGTTGCTTCGACAATATACTATATCAAACAAAAACTAAGGTTAACACCTGGAACCCCAAGTTGACAGGTGGGGACGGCAGTGTTGGGGGCAGAGCAGAATTTCCTTCATTAAATAATTTAGTACATAAACCTCAGAACAGGTTGCTTGCTACTTCATGAGGGAACACAGCAGGATTCAGTAAGCTCAAAAGGAAAATAGCATTACATAAAATTTGCACAGTGAACATTCTTTAATAAATCAAGGCTTTACAGCTCAACCTAACCACAAGAATATGATCTTTGTTAAGGACTTGGAAGTTATGAAAATTTGAACCTTCTATAGGCCACCAACACAGATCAAACATTCCATTTACAGCAATTTTAGTTAGCACTTGAGACATGTCAGAAAATATTAGATGTGATATACAGGAAGTTCAATCATATGAACACAGCTATTATGGTAAAGCAAATACCTTTGCTCAATTTTATAGTTGCAAGAAATGTTTTTAAAATTGATCTAACTCATTAAAATACACAAATCTGATCTGGGGGAATACAGTTTGCAGCAAAAAAGAATTCAAATCCAGATACATGAAACTGGCTAAATTTTTTTAAAAACTGCTAATTTAATAATAGTACAATAATCTGACATTTTGTCAGAATTTTTTTTTGGTTAATTTGGTTGGTAGGGGTGATGGACAGAGAACAGAAAATACTGAAATTAATGGCACAAATAAATTCAAATAATTTACAGGCTGCCCATGTTCTTGTAGGACAAAGTAAATTGCTCTCTAAACATAAGCAGGAATTAATGATCATGCATCCATAAAAACCTTATAGAAAATGCCTTATGGAATAAATATACAAATATAGTGGGAGTTATACGCAGTTCTTTAAGAATCCCGTACACCTGTCTCACCCCCCCAAAAAAAGAGACAGCAATAACCACATAACGATTACCAAAATTTTGAGTTTCAGAACAACAAATCTCTGTAAAGAGCGAGCTATCATGTTAACAATTCCTGTGACAAAATCAGGTCAGGACATTTGACTTATAACAACAATTGCAAGCGTCCAAGCAAAAACTTCAATGAATAATGGTGCTAACTTTATTAATGTTGTAACTTCTGGGTTCAACAACACCATTACAAAATTCAGAAATACGTTCCACACTGTCAAAAGACTAGATCAAACCTAAGCCACTTAATTCAGGGAGCAAAATTCAAACAACTACACATTTTTAAAATAAGTTCCAAAACTATTTAATATGCTGCAATTGCAGTTTGCTCTTTAAAGCATTCTATGGTTAACCTGTCACTTTGAATTTACTAAAACAATATATTCTATAAAATGTAATGACAGTAAAATGCCCACAGCAATTACTAAATTGAAATTCTAATGTTAAAGAAGTTCATTCATTAAGATTTCTCTCATAGCTGAATTCTTACCCTCCCCCAAACAGTTACTGTGGAAAGTGCCTTTTTAATTGCATGCTTTTGTAATGTTTGCAGACAGCAGGGAAAGTACCTGTTAAACATATTGAAAGCCAAGGAACTTAAAAAAGAACGATGCTATTCCCCTACAAAATCAATTAAAGCGTGGCCTTCCTAGATGTAGCCAATTTACGCCTTCTCTTCACTGCTTTATTCGCCAAACAATTTGAGCTCAAAGGCTTTTCAAACCCGCACGCTGATTAAAATCTAATGTTTATGTCCTAACATCAATTACTTGTTGAGTTGTGTATTCTTGCTCTGACTGCTTCTCTCACTGTCCCCCTCCTCCAGTGTGTCCAAAGGGGTGCCCTTGGTGGTTAATGCACCCACTGGGGGAGGTCACTCACAAGACGCTCGGTGGCCAGTCACAGACACGTTCAACAGTCAGTCTATTCTTCCGCCTGACAGGGGTGCAATGTGAAACCGACTGCAATGGTACTTGATGAAAATTGTAAAGCAATTAATCAAACCACTAAAAAGACAGCAGTGACACTGCCCAGCACTAGAGAATTATCCATCAATTTTTTTTTATCATGGTAATATGGCGAAGAGAAGTAACGATTTATCTTCTAGCTCCTGCCTTCATCCAACACAGAAAGCACTTGACATTTCTATTGCCTCACTGCCTTTTCAGAATTCTTTCAGCTGGTCAGAGCCACTGAAAAGGCAATGCCGGACATCAACTTTAGAGACTGGGAGATAGAGTGATCCTGAAAAGACCCGTGAAATACTGGTTATGCAGCCAGATTTCAATTACACTCCCTCCAAAGAGGGACGGGTGTTGAGGGGAGATTCACACAAGATCATGAACCAAAATCTCAACCACCAACAATTAATGTCACATTAGCTTCAGCACATTTTAACTCACATTAAGCTGTGGATGTGCACAATGACGGCCTGGTTTTTCAAAGCGTGTGCTCCTTCACCCGCCCCTGTTCTCACAACCACAATATAGTCAAATGAACTGATCTTTTTTAATGTGGGTTTTGTGGGGCAGCAGAATGGGAGGTGGGGGGCGGGGGGGTTGGTTGGGGAGAAGAGAACAAATTTTGGGTGATCTCCGCCACATTTCAACCTAAAAACAGCTCCATTCAACCATCATTAGTTTAGTTAAAACAGGTCAAGGGTTATGTCAGAAATTTAAGCCACTTCATTATTCTCTTCATGAAAATGTAAAGGAGTCCGACAAAGTTTAACTCTCTAAAAGCAGACTTCAGACCTGACAAAACAAAAATGTCTGTAAACACTTCTAAAATGACTGAACTATTCTGCAATTTGCAGTACAACAAAAAGCATTAATGACAAACACTGGACATCAAAATAAATGCTGAACATTTAACATGTTCATATTAACATAATAAAACAAACAGGTTTGATTATGATAGTTCCAACAGTACTGTTGAAACTGCTGAGGCTTTAAACACAGTTAATAGGGGGAACAAACATCCAAGGATGCACTAAAAAAAACACCCAACGCAATATCTGAATGAAGGGATTATTTTGGCCAGACACTTCACTTTGCTTAAGTTCGTGAACTATCATTCAATATCACATGCTATGAATTTGTCCACGCCCTTCAAAGAGATCTCCATTTAATAATCTACTTAATGAGTTTAAAACATGAAAATCTAATAGTGACATAACTTAATCTATTCGGCAACAGGAAGTTAGAAAGGAAAGGCATAATTGACCTTTTTGCTTTAATGCTGTTTAACATTCTTAAAACAGCACCTCTATGTTCTGAGCACCACGACTAGGCTCTTAATCTTTGCATTTTCCAATACAAGATTCTCTGCGAACTTATTTATACGATGTGTTTAACATAATAAAACATTCCAAGAAATTTTTCAAAAGTATAAAAACAAATTAAAACATTGCAAAATTAGGTCAAGTGATTAAAGGTTCGATCAATGAGATAGATTTTAGGAGAATTCTGACTTTTGAGGCACGGAGAGATAAACAGAGGAATAAAGCCCTAGGCAACAGAAGGCTTAGCCATCAACGATAGTGTGAATAAAACTGAGCATGCTTAATTAGCCAGAATTAGAGAAGTGCAGATATCTCAGAGGGTTATGGGAATGAAGGAGATTATAGAAATAAGTAGGGGTGAGACCATGGAAGGCTTTTTAAAAGTAGTGTGAGAATTTTTAAAGCAAGACATTGCTAGGTCGGAAACAAATCTAGGCCAGTGAACAGAGGATAAAATTGTATCAGAGATAATAGGAACTGCAGATGGTGGAGAATCTGAGACAACCAAGTGTGGAGCTGGATGAACACAACAGGCCCAGCAGAATCTTAGGAGCACAAAAGCTGATGTTTTGGGTTCAGGCCCGAAAGGTCAGCTTTTGTGCTCCGAAGATGCTGCTTAGCCTGCTGTGCTCATCCAGCTCCACACTTGGTTGTCTCGGTGAGTTGCTGAGTTAGAGTATGGACAGCAGAGTTGAGTGACAAATTTAGGGAGGGTAGAATTTGAGAAATCACCAGAGATGCACTGGAATAACTGAGTCTAGATAATACAAAGAAATTAAACGCAACAACACTAAACATCAAAAGGTGAGAACGAACAGAGACTTGGATCATTGATACCTTTTCCACAGAATTATTCTAATATAGATCAATAACTGTGAATCCCTACTTTTAAGAGGCATGAAGCTCCCAAGGAAAAGGTAAAGTTACAATCTTTATAACCATCAACACCACTTTGCAACAATCCAAATTTTTCAAAAACATTAAAATAATGTTGCAGAATTAGACCATTTGGCCCATTCAATCTGCTCTACCATTTGATCATGGCTGATGTGTTTCTCAACCCCATTCTCCTGCCTTATCCCTATAAACGACTGATCCCCATACTAAATCAAGAACCTACCCATCTCTGTCTTAAATACACTCAATCATTTCACCTCCACGGCCTACCACGACAATGAGTTCCATAGTTTTGCCACGTTCTGGCTGAAGAAATTCCTCATCATCTCAGTTCTGAAGTGTCATCCTTTCATGCCAAGTCTGTGTCCCCAGCTCCTCGTCTCTCTTACTAGTGAGAACATCTGACTCTGTCCAGGTCTCTCAGTATTCTGTAAGTTTCAATCAGATGCCCTCTCATCCTTCTAGTCTTCGAGCATGGAGTCCTCAACCCGTCCTCATATCACAAGCTCTTCATTCCCAGAATAAGTGTAAACCTTCTCTGCACCTCTTCCAATGCCAGTGCATCTGACCTTAGATACTCCTTTCAATATTCCAAACGCAGTCTGACCGGAGCCTCATACAGCCTCACCCAACCATCTCTGCTTTTGTATTCTAGTCCTCTTGAAACAAATGCTAACACTGCATTTGCCTTCTCAACTGCCATCTGAACTTGCATATTAACCTTAACAGACTTCTGAACTGAACTCCTAAATCCTTTTGTGCTTTCGACATTTAGAAAATAATCTATGCCTCTATCCTCCCTACCAAAGTGCATAACCTCTCACTTTCCCACATTGTTTGCCATCTGCCACTTCTTGGCCCATTCTCCTACCTGTCCAGTCCTTTTGCAGCATCCCTGCTTCTTTAATACTACCTGTCCCTCCATTTAGCTTTGAGACATTTGCAAACTTGGCAAAAATGTCCTTAGTTCCTCCATCCAGATGATTATTATATATTGTGCATATACATTAACTAAACAACACTGACCCCTGCAGAGCTCTACTTGTTAACAGATACCATCTTAGACAATAGTCAGTTTGGAAAAAACCCTTCATCCCCACTCTCTGCCTTCTGCTGGTCAGCCAATCCTCTATCCATGCCAGTATCTTGCCACTAACATCATGAGCTCTCACTTTGTTTAGCAGCCTCCTTAATGCCAAAATGTGGAAGGGCAAAAATCAGCATTTGTATGACAGATTTGCAAAGCTACCAAAACAGACTGCATAATAATTCCACAAGCTTACAAATGACACTTAAAAAAATGACACTTAGTACATACAGTGCACTTTGGAGTACTTCAGACAAAATGCGTAACAGGAAGTGAATTTTCTTTAATAATACTTTTGGCAGAGGGCAGATCACAGAGGAGAGAAGATACAAAACTAGTTCAACATGGAGCCCACTTCCAATAGACTTAGCAATTTATTCTTCACCATCACATACAAATCTCATCCTGTGCTTATTCAGCTAACACTACTACTGACAAGGACTTGAACATGCGGCAGATTGGCCTACTCTGTTCCACAGCCTACCTTTTATAGTAGATCCTGTCATCTTTCCCGCTACAGCTCAATGAATTTGAATTCTGCCGCACACCAAAGGTAGATAGAGTCATAAAGAATTTTTTGCACTGCATGCAACAACTAGAGTAAAATTAGTGAAAGCTAGAAATGTTGGGACAACCAATACAAAGGGAATGGGATTGAGGACTGAATCTGCCAGTTGGCAGAAGGTATATGCTTGAACCAGGAGTGTGAACTGGCAGAAGGTAGAATGCCAAAAAATTGAATGAGAACGCTATTCCAGAGAGAACAGTGGTGGTAAAATATTTACTATTGCTTCCAATTTTTCAGGGAATGATTGAGAATCACTGCAACTTGTGGGACTCGATCTTTTTGCAAATGGCCTGGCCATTACGTGCACTTCCAAGGATTCAGTGTCCAATGTGGGAGGGCACTGATGTTGCAGAATCTATTCTGGTTGCATTGAGGGGCAATTGCCTGATTTCTACAACATTGAAATGCCATTAAAAAATGGTTTGTGCATAGTTTTTTAAACTTCTATTTTCTGGTTACAGTATGTGCCCTGTTGGTTAGGTGTGTTCAAGGTAGTGAAAGGAAATGTCGCTACTAGCCAATGTAAAGCAAACTGACAGCAGCCATTACATAGGGAGCACAGAAGTCACACCACTCACTTATAAAGCTGAATTCAATACGCATCCCTGACGGCTGCTGCAACTTTACTGACAACACCACAAGACAAAAGGAGGAAGAAGTATCACCTCAAGAAATATAAAAGCCTCTCAGAGGTACACTTTACCACTCTGATTATTAATGGGTATTGAGCAGCAATACTAATGCTGCTATTAACAGGACAACTCATTTGCTCCAGCCACATGCAGGCGGGTGCTTCAAGCTTCCTGCGTTGGCTAACAGTGACATTTTCAGAAACAGAGGTTTGCTCATTTGTTAGGTTAATAACTCAAGAGGAGGGAAAACTTAAAATTGTGGTTTACAGTTTAAAATGTTGGTCCTTACCTTTGTTTAAAAGCAAGTCACTCTGCATTGAAGACCTTCATTTCCCTCTCTGGGATAAGACATATTTCCCATCATTAAAATTGAAACGGTTCAAAGCATGGAATTAAAAGAAACACCACACGGCAATGGTCTAACCAGAAACATCAATAGATTTCGACCTGTCAACCTACTCTTTTCAGATGATTGGAAACTAGACTTCAAGTAGAAACAATCCACACAAGCTACAGCCAGAGATGGCCCGAGAAAACTTCAATATAATCTACCCAACCAGTGCAGCTAGAAATAATCCGTACGAAATGCGTTGACTCTAAACACCATAGCTTATAGTGGAATGGTTTTATCCTGCATTATAGTACGCATTGAAATGGAAAGGGTATTGCAGTTCTCAAGGGGTTAAACTATACAGCTGCATAAACAGTTTAATTGTTTGAGAACTGAAACAGCATTTCACCCATGCAGAGAAATGCAGAAATCTTGTCAGATAAGCTTCCTAACTTCTGATAACTTTCTTCCCAAACATGGAAGAAATTAGCTCAAATGATTGGGCAACTTCATGTCATCTACATACACAATTAAACCACTGAATTGTTTCCATGCAGCCTGAAGAGTTCACTCTGCAAAACTAGTCCTCAAAATGTAGTTACTCCAGGATTATACCCATCAGCGATAACACTGAAGAAACTAAAAGGCAAAGAGACTTTTAGTAACAAATGTTTAACTTGGCAAAGTATTAGACAGTTTAAAAACAGACGGACAGTATATTTGAAAAACTAAGAATAGTTATACCTTTTCACTCCTTCCAGTGAGACAAAAACATTATGGTACCAAAGGAACAATTCAAGAAATATCCTCACTAACAACAGTGTGGATATACCTACAACACAGACTGCAGCAATTCATGGAGCTGGCTCACCAAGACTTTCTCAAGGGTCATTTAGAATAGGCAATAAATGCTGGTCAAGTCAGTGACACTCATCCCACAAGTGGATTAAAAGTAGTCAAGAAAAACCAATGCAAAGTCTTTCTCCTCCTATCAAAAATGTACCCCTCCCACTATGCGTTTGCCTCTTCGTGGACATTGCCAGTTTATTAGCTTCATTTAGTTTTCTATTTCATACAGTAATTACTAAAGCTGTGAGATGTTTTCAACTGGGTTCAGCACAAATGGGCACTATTAGAATATCTTCATACCTCTTCCAATAACTAAGCCACATTTATCAGCGGGTATTGTATATGTTATTTCCTGCATGCCACCTGGAGGTCCCATATTCCATTCACTACGACCCCTACCCCGTCCTCTTCCAGGACCGCCAAATCCAGACTGACCATCTCTTTCCTGAAAGAAGGAATGTGTATTAAACAATAGAGAATAGAAATACAAATAGATTTTGTTACAATTTATTCTAAGGCTTTAATTAATTATCGAATCACACTGAAAAGCAACAAGTAAACTGAGACTTTGGGGCATACAGTTAGCTTCATGATTCAGGAGATGACGGGTATTGAACCCTTACTAGAGAGCCCCTTCCCCATTTCAACAGTTTTATTTCCGTAGGGAGCATTCATTGAGCTATGTAAATACACTCCATCTAATGGAATGAAACCAGTATTGCAATGAGGCAATTTACTTTATGGGTCCAATAGATTAGTTGCAATATTTTGTAGTTTCTTTCACATCAAAATTTAAACAGTAGTTTACTGCAGCAATTCAGCTTGAAATGGTCAAAGATAAATGGATGAGGTTTATAATTTTTCTGCTTTAAGACTAATCTTGCACCTGCAGTCAGGATATTTTAAGATACCCTGGTTAGCTCTAATATAGTATTACTGATCCAAAGTCTAGACCAAATATCAGGATCAATCATAGAAACTGGGTAGGATAAGCCTTTTGACAGAATTAAAGCCCCATTTTAAAGCTCAGATTTTACCTTTAATTGAATTCAACATACTGATTTTATGCTAATTTAATTCCTAAACTTAGACCAATTTTGATTAAGAATGGGGACTTCTCAAATATCTGTTAAAAGACCATTAAACACTAAATGTCATGAGTACATACTACCAATTTTCCTAAAATCAACTGCAGTAGAAAATAAAGAGTGAAGTTTATTAAATTAGTTTGCCAATGCCTTTGTGCCTTAGATAGTGAGATAGATGTCTAGAGTACTGAGGATATGTTGCGCAAAGTGCCCATGGAATCCTATACAAATATGCACCAGTACCTTCAGAGGGCAAGAAACCTAAGTGAGGAAGGGATAGAGACAAAAACTGTTGATGCAGAATTAAACAAAATGGATAATGAACAAGAAAAAAAAACAGATTTGTGAAATAATAAATGAAATAGTAGACATTCTACTTTGGACATCATTGGGCACGCACAAAATAGGTTTGAAATTGCGCTGGCAGGGTCATGCTTAAATTCATTCATTTGGACACCAAGTTAAAACATTTCATGAACGTGTGCAACTAAGCAGCTTAAAAACATGATAAAGTATTCATTGATTTTCTTGAGATGCAAACTGGTGTGGTATTAATATAGCTGAAATGTCCCTGTCGCCATAAACAAGGATCCTTAGGACTATGTCCTGTCCTCCAGCTGTAAGTAACTTGATTTAAAATTACTGGAAATTATCAGCTTTTAAAAAAAAATTTCATAAAACAGAGAGCTGCAGATGCCAGAGATCTGAAATAAAAATATAAATTGCTTGAGAAACTCAGGCAGTCTGGCAGCATTTGTGGGGAAAAGCAGAATCAATCCTGAGTCCTCAAGAGTCACTGGGATTTGAAATGTTAACTTTGCTTGCACCCCATGATGCTGCCAGACCTGCCAAACCATTTAATAATTGCGATCAGAGATAATGGGAACTGCAGATGCTGGAGAATCCAAGATAACAAAGTGTGGAGCTGGATGGACACAGCAGGCCAAGCAGCATGGGTTAAGGCCCGAAACGTCAGCTTTTGTGCTCCTAAGATGCTGCTTGGCCTGTAGTGTTCAACCAGCTCCACACTTTGTTATCTTCCATTTAATAATTTGGTTAGTGCACATTATAGTCAATTTCTTAGTGAATTAAGTATTTTCAAAGATTAAAATGTACCCACGAATTCCTGTCCACTGCAGTAAATTAGCCCAATTTGAAGGAGTCTTGCTGAACTAGCGCAATCTCTCAATATTAACTTCAGGGCTCTGTTAAATTACATGGGTGGGTGCCTGCTCAAGCGAACTGAATTAAGAACATGTAGATTGTTGAAAACATGAGGATAAGAGATTTTGTTGAAAACTTGCTTCTAAAATTTCCAGATATTTTATGTTGGTTTGTTCCATTTGGATTATGTCAAATAAAATTAGAGGAAATGAGCAAAAACTGCACTGTGTATTTTTCTTCGCCTAATAAGGACATTTAAGCACTTAGTTTCTCACCTGCGCTGTATGAATAAGCTCATTAATCATATGAGAAGCATGTTGACACCTATCTGGAGGACCCATCACCTGAGCAATTCTGTCTGTCATTATACCATCATCTGAAAGAAGAAAAGACTGATGAGCAACGCACGTTTTATTATTGTGTTCTTTTAGTTTTGTGTTTCTGAAAATTACAGACTGAAATGCAAAATAAATGTTTTAAAAACCCAATGAGGGACATGGTGGCTGTATGTTTGAAAGCAAGTAATCAGACAACAGTGCCAAGTATCATGTAAGCAACTGTGAACAAGCAGTTACTGAAGTTGAGTTGTAGATAATTTAGAGCTAAAGGGTGTACAGATTTAGCTCCAGTCGACAACAAAGGGGCAACTGGTCTATGTGTGACAGATGAGTTTAACTTGGATAAATGCAAGGTATTACTTTTTGTAAAATAAACAAGGGCAGGAATTACACAATTAAAGTAGGGCCTTGGGTGGTGTTGCAGAACACAAACCTGTGGATTCAGGCACACAATTTTTTGAAATTTTTGTCGCATATAGACATGGTAGTTAAGGCGGCATTTAACACACTTGTCTTCATTGCTCAGACCTTTGAGTATTGAAGTTGGGGCGTCATTTTGTACAGGAGATTGGTGAAGCCTCTTGTGGAGTACTGTGCGCCGTTCTGGTCACCCAGTTATAGGACAGATATCATTACTTTGGAAAAGGTTCAGAAGAGATTTACCAGGATGTAGCCAAGAATAGAGGGTTTACTTTATAAAAATAGGCTGGATAGGATGGGACTTTTTCTATTAGAGCTTAGGAAACTGAGGGGTAACCTTATAGACATTAATAAAATCATGACAGGCATAGACAAGGTGAATAGTCAAGGTTTCCTAAGGTGGATGATTTCAAAAGTAGGGGCAGATTTTTAAGGTGAGAGAAGAGAGATTTAAGAAGGACACGAGAGGCAACTTTCATTTTTACACAGTGAGTGGTTTGTGTGAGGAATGAACTGCCAGAGGAAGTGGTGAACACAGGCACAGTTATATTTAAAAGACATTTAGATAAATATATGAACTGGATAGGTTTTGAGGGATAAGGCCCAAACACAGGCAGGTGGGTCTAGTTTAGCCTGGGAACATAGTCGGTGTGAAGTAGTTGGACTGAAGGGTGTGTTTCCACGGTGGGTGGGTGTTTGAGCATGATGGAGACAGCACAGACAGGGAGAGCGTGAACAGAGGAACAACGAGGGTGACGGCTGGTGCAGTGGGAAGGGGAGTGCAGGAGGTGGAGGAAAGAGGGCAAGATAGAGCTGGATTTGGTTAGAACAGAGGAGGAGGAGTGTTGGAGGGGGCAGTCAGTTCTTCCCCAGTCTCAATTCTCTGGAATCAAAACTCACCTTAAACCTGGAAACCTACTGAATTTAAAACTTTATTTTTAAAGTTTTTTTTCTAATCAATTTGTTCAAATGAAGTTATTACACACGTCTGGAACAGCTGGGACTTGAACCTAGGCCCACGAGTTCAGAGGTCAGGATACTATTGCTACACCACATTAATTTGTCAAATCAAGCTGCAGAGAGATGTTACTGCACAGCTTTGGAGCAGGTTGAGATTTGAACCTGGGCCTCTTGGTCCAGGGACAGGGACACCAACACTGCACTATAACAGCACGCACACCAATTTTTTCAGCTGTGAATTTTAACTGTTAAGTGAGTCTCTCCATGCACTTATAACACTTAATTATTTCAACAGATGAGCACCATCCTGACATAGGAAGGGTCAGAGTGTAAAGTTAGAAACACAGAAAATGCATGGTTGAAAATAATATCTCAGGCTTATAATTCAAAGTGTTGAAACAGGAAATGTCTATCACTTGTAATTAAAAGTGTCTGAAAGCTCTGTTTTGCTGTTGCTGAAGTCAGGCAGGACACTACTGGAAGATCCTCACAAGTTGCATTTTAAGGCCATCTTCTTAATACTACATCCCAGTCTTCCAGGCAAAGCCAAAGATTTGTTTTAAACTCAACTCATGCTTCCACTGAACTCAGATATGGACTTTGCAGAGCTAAAACTGCCCAATTAGATTCAATTAACTCATAATTCTCCAAGTTGCATTGTAAATCCTCTGATTAAGAATATTATAGTACAGAAATAGACCGATCAGCTTATGTATCTGCCTGGTGTTTGAAAGAGTTATTCAATGTCAGTGCCATCAACAGAATATCAGTGAAACAAAACTATGGTAGGATTATTTTTCCAGTTAACTGAATAACTTACATTCATTAAGGCAAAATATCCATTTGAATGGTGAAGAACATCTTTAAAAGGTCCTGGAATTCATTTGAAGAGCATTTTTAACTAAAGGCAGTATGGTGAAAGATTGATAATCAGTGGTGATAGAATCAGTAGCCAAATCTCACTTGAGTGATCGTTTTATTCAGTGTTTGCTGATATATTTAACGTCTACTTATGAGCAATTGTTTCCAAACTGCGCAAGCACAAAGCATATGGATACCAGTATAAGAATGCTTAGGGTTGTGGTGAGCTTGTAGCAAAAGAAAGTTGAGGAATTGTCTCATTAAATGCATGCCACTGAAAGATGCAGGTCATTTAACAAACTATAAAAAGTTGGACTAAATCCTCCTTTTCAAAGTGGCCTGTTCATAAACCAAGCAATGTCTCCTTACCTGGTTTAAATTGAATTCTAACACCAGCGTCATTCTGAATCTTTTTTATCATTTCACCATTTCTTCCTATTACAATACCAACAGCAAATCTAGGTACAGCAACCTTGGTTTGGGGTGGAGGTGGTGGAAAGAGAGGGGAGGAAAAAAAAGAGAAAGTTTTAATTTACAAATATTTAGCACAATACACCTAAAACCTGCATCTTGCAATTACTAGAATTACTGTTCCAAAAGAAAGAAAAAGGCTTTAACACTCAAAATTTGTTCCTTACAGATCAATGCATCAACCTGTTTCTTTGCAGAACTTCTCTCATAATTAACCAAATATGCCAAACCTACAGAATGAGAGCTAAACATTAACAGTTTGTGGGAATATAGTCAAAATAAAATGGATCAGATAATTTATATCTATTTTCCACTGCCATTCTTATGCAATGGGTTACAGTTCCAGGAACTCTCATAGAAGGTGACTTATCCACATAGTCGCTCATGACAATGAGTTCTACCACTGCTCCATACTTGAGCATGCCAAATGAACCTGAAATTCTGTTTTTACCTAACATCCACATCAAACACTGGGTAATGGTGATCAGGAGCAAGAACTCTGTCAATTTTCTATTCATCATTACAAAATGCTATTAATTCTTTGACCGGCAAGAGATTGGCTCATCATAGACCATGGATTTTCTTAATTTGAACAGTTTGGTTACACATGGAATACTCCAGGAACCATTGATGAATTAATAAGGCTGGGCAGTTAGGTAGCCAAAATATTGCGTAAATTTCTCAAATGAAAGTACCTTCAATAATTAAACCTTTGTTAACAGGATTTGGATTAATTCAGATATGAAAAACATCGGCTGTTTTCAAATATGTTTAAATCCATTTTGATGGGAATAATCAAAACTGCACATTCTCAACGTATTCCAGCAATGCACCATTGGTTCATTTAACAGGCATCTCACAGACAAAATATTGTTACTGTTACAAACATAGGTGCCATAGCCAGAGAGCCAAGTGTGTGTAGAGTATAATCTGGCTGCTTAAAAACTGAATAAATTTATTGGCATTCCAACAGTTAAAAACAATTCTTTTATAACTAGTATACGCATGAGTGTAAACCAGTTGATGTGGTGTATATGGATTTCAGCAAGGCGTTTGATAAGGTTCCCCACAGTAGGCTATTGTACAAAATGTGGAGGAATGGAATTGTGGTAGATATGGCAGTTTGGATCGGAAATTGGCTTGCGAAAGAAGACAGAGGGTGGTAGTTGATGGGAAATGTTCATCCTGGAGACCAGTTACTGGTGGTGTACCGCAAGGGTCGGCGTTGGGTCCACTGCTGCTTGTCATTTTTATAAATGACCGTAGAAGGATGGGTTAGTAAATTTACAGACGACACTAAGGTCGGTGGAGGTGTGGAGAGTGACAAAGGATGTTGTAGGTTGCAGAGAGACATAGATAAGCTGCAGAGCTGGGCTGAGAGGTGGCAAATGGAGTTTAATGCAGACAAGTGTGAGGTGATGCACTTTTGTAGGAGTAACCGGAAGGCAAAGTGCTGGACTAATGGTAAGATTCTTAGTAGTGTAGACGAGCAGAGAGATCTCAGTGTCCATGTACACAGATCCTTGAAAGTTGCCATCCAGGTTGACAGGGCTGTCAAGAAGGCATACAGTGTTTTAGCTTTTATTAATAGAGGGATCGAGTTCCGGAACCAAGAGGTTATGCTGCAGCTGTACAAAACTCTGGTGCGGCCGCACTTGGAATATTGCGTACAGTTCTGATCACCGCACTACAAGGAGGACGTGGAAGCTTTGGAAAGGGTGCAGAGGAGATTTACTAAGATGTTGCCTGGTATGGAGGGAAGGTCTTACGAGGAAAGGCTGAGGGACTTGAGGTGGTTTTCGTTAGAGAGAAGAAGGTTGAGAGGTGACTTAATTGAAACATATAAAATAATCAGAGGGTTAGATAAGGTGGATAGGGAGAGCATTTTTCCTAGGATGGTGATGGCGAGCACGAGGGGGCATAGCTTTAAATTGAGGGGTGAAAGATATAGGACAGATGTCAGAGGTAGTTTCTTTACTCAGAGTAAAGGAATGGAAAGAGTAAGGGAATGGAATGCTTTGCCTGCAACGGTAGTAGATTCACCAACTTTAGGTACATTTAAGTCGTCATTGGATGAGCATATGGACGTACATGGAATAGTGTGGGTTAGATGGGCTTGAGATCGGTATGACAGGTCAGCACAACATCGAGGGCCGAAGCGCCTGTACTGTTCTATGTAGGGTGTTCCTTGCATATTATGCAAAGAAACTGCAACAGAATGAAAATCTACCCAAAATTCATTTGAAGAAAAAAAGACTGCTTTTCAACACAAACAAGGAATTACATACTTACATCTATACTATTTCCTCCAATTCTGGAACCATATTCATTTCGCCTGAAATCACCTTGATCTTTATCTCTGATTATTTCCATGACCATCTCTTTAGCTTGCTGGGGGTAAGGAGGAAAAGGCAGAGGGGGAGAAACAAAGTTATCATTAATGGTCAATAAATGAGGGTCATGTATGCAAAAACAAACACAATGAGTTAATATTAATTGCCACTCTGGAGAATATGCCATGATTTGCAACAAAATGAAATTCATTGTCAGCGTTAAAAAAAAAGCAGAATTACAAAAGCACAAAGAGTACGAGGACTCTCATCTGCATTGTCAGCGCTGTAAAGTCACAACCTCAGCTCAGCCAAATGCAGTATTCACACTGATCACCCACAAAACAAAGTTATTGACCTTAGCTATCTCAACAGATTCACGCAAGGTATTCCGAAGGAAGTAACATGCAAACTATATTGCTGACAATCAAGACAAATGAATACAAATGAAAGCAACCACATAAAACAGAACTGGCAACTAACCACCCAGGCAAACTTTTAAGAGGGGTAATTAAGGGAAAAAAAAAGGGACATATCTATCTGATGGTCTATCTAATAGCCTGCCAACCAAAGAAATAGAGATTGAAATTTTCAGGCAATTGATGTAGTAAAATTTAATTCTTCAAAAAGTGAAGAAAATATCTGAAGTGCAAAGGGTCTTCGCCAATATGCTTGCAGTTTCTTTCAAATCAGTATACTGCACCAACAGGAAGGCAGCATGACTTAGGAACACGTTCCAGATAATGGTGAGGAGTCAGTAGAATTCCTCAAGACAAACACTAGGAGAAAATATAATTGCAATGTAACCACGAATTAAAAAAGGGCGAAAGAAAAGCTGAGGGCAAAAATGGAAACAAAAATTATAGCAAGGATGAAATCTTGCTCAGTTTACATGGAAGAAAAAGAAAAAAGTGTCGTTTCGTACTGGGGCCACTCTGATCTCAAATATTACAGAACAACATCACAACACAGAAGAAACTGTGCTTTTCAGGGGAGATCGCAGGTTCAAAAAACAGTAAGACAAAGATAAATTTAAAAACTTGTAAACTAAATTGCAAATAAACACACCTTAAGAACAAAGGTCAACCAGAAACGGAAGCAGTTCTTCACACACAATAGAATGTGCAATGGGCTCCAGAATATAACAGTAGACATATTCTAGAATCAGTTATGGGACAATGGGATACATTCGGAACTTCTTTTAAATGAGTACATCGCACCAATAGGAAGGAAATGCAACTTAGAAACACCTTCTAGATAATGATGTGGAGTCAGTAGAATTCCTTAAGGTAAACACAGTGCAATTAAATTTTCCCCAATGTGTAATTAGATTTAAAGTATGATCTGGGACTTTCTGACAAATTGAAATTGAGAGCCATTCCCCCCTCCATCGAGTACAGTTCATTGAAGGAAAGAATGCAAGGCATAAATGGAAAACAGGGGGGCTGGTAGTCAAACACAACACAGGTAGACAGTCTGTTTAGGTATCACTTATTTTTGACCAAACAAGTGAATTACGGAGTTGAGAGAACATTGAACAGATGACTGTAATATGGCCAAACTGCAAATCTGATTATGAAACGCAGCAGGTCACAGAAGCAAGTGGTGAAGGGGCTTGGACAACATAAGTAAGTATACCTTAATATCTTGACTGCCAGAGTAAAGGACTTTCACCAAGTGTGTGCATGGTTCAGAAATAGGAAGAAGGCAAATAGTGACAATGCTCCTATGAGTCTACAGTGTGACACTGGCAGGTTAAGCGAGTGAGAAAAAACAACTGATTTTCTAGTGTGGGAAAATGTGAGGTTACACATTTTGGCAGAAAGAATGAAAAGGGCTAAAAGTGCTGTTTAAATGGGGAAAGACCACAGAAAGCTGCAGAACAAAGGGGCTTGGGGCCCCTTGTGAATGAATCACAGAAAGTTTGCCAGCAAGTTCAGTAGGCATTAGCGAAAGCAAATGAGCTGTTAGCCTTTAGTTTTAAAGGAAGGACAAAAATAGCTCTGTGCAAACTGTACAAAGCATCAGACCACACCTGGAATACTGTGAACTTATTGAGGCCCCCTGGTTGGAGGAAAGGTATATTGGCAGGGGAGGCAGTCCAGAGAAAGTCCACCATGTTGATTCCGGGTAGGGAGGGATTTTCAGATGAGAGGAGATTGGAGTAGGGTGGGCTTGTACTCACTGAGTTTAGAAGAAAGAGACCTTATTGAAACACAAGGTTCTTAGGAGGCTTGACAGAGTACATATTCTCCTTGCTGGAGAATCTGGGACCAGATGGCATAACCTGAGTAAGGGGATTACCCATTTAAGACAGGGAAAGGATCCTTTCCTCTTAGAAAGAGTGTCAGACAGTCAGTGTCAGACAGTCAGTGTCAGACAGTCAGTGTCAGACAGTCAGTGTCAGACAGTCAGTGTCAGACAGTCAGTGTCAGACAGTCAGTGTCAGACAGTCAGTGTCAGACAGTCAGTGTCAGACAGTCAGTGTCAGACAGTCAGTGTCAGACAGTCAGTGTCAGACAGTCAGTGTCAGACAGTCAGTGTCAGACAGTCAGTGTCAGACAGTCAGTGTCAGACAGTCAGTGTCAGACAGTCAGTGTCAGACAGTCAGTGTCAGACAGTCAGTGTCAGACAGTCAGTGTCAGACAGTCAGTGTCAGACAGTCAGTGTCAGACAGTCAGTGTCAGACAGTCAGTGTCAGACAGTCAGTGTCAGACAGTCAGTGTCAGACAGTCAGTGTCAGACAGTCAGTGTCAGACAGTCAGTGTCAGACAGTCAGTGTCAGACAGTCAGTGTCAGACAGTCAGTGTCAGACAGTCAGTGTCAGACAGTCAGTGTCAGACAGTCAGTGTCAGACAGTCAGTGTCAGACAGTCAGTGTCAGACAGTCAGTGTCAGACAGTCAGTGTCAGACAGTCAGTGTCAGACAGTCAGTGTCAGACAGTCAGTGTCAGACAGTCAGTGTCAGACAGTCAGTGTCAGACAGTCAGTGTCAGACAGTCAGTGTCAGACAGTCAGTGTCAGACAGTCAGTGTCAGACAGTCAGTGTCAGACAGTCAGTGTCAGACAGTCAGTGTCAGACAGTCAGTGTCAGACAGTCAGTGTCAGACAGTCAGTGTCAGACAGTCAGTGTCAGACAGTCAGTGTCAGACAGTCAGTGTCAGACAGTCAGTGTCAGACAGTCAGTGTCAGACAGTCAGTGTCAGACAGTCAGTGTCAGACAGTCAGTGTCAGACAGTCAGTGTCAGACAGTCAGTGTCAGACAGTCAGTGTCAGACAGTCAGTGTCAGTCAATTTGTGGAATTCTTTACAGCAACGGACCTCAGGCTAGAAAACAGATTTTTAATCAGAAGGGAAAAGGAGGTTACGGGGAAAAGGAAGCAAAGTGGAGTACAGGATTATCCGAAATGCCTTGATCTCACTGAATGGCAGAGCAGACTAAGTGATCTACTTCTGTTCCTACATCTCAAGGTCTTCTAAATATATCCAATGATGGCATCTTTATTATCCTCTGGATAGACGACAAAGACTCACAACAACGTGAGGCAATTACTCATCTCAATCCTCAATTTTTTATCCTGAGACTCTGCCCACGTTCTAGATGAAGCAACCTCAGTCTACACTGTCAAACGCCTGCAGTATCTTGAGTGTTTCAATTAATTCACCTTTCAGTCTACTAAACTCCACAGAGCTAAGCCCACATTTCTCATCCCAGGTGATAAACACCAGTGGATAAAGGTTGTTTGGTCAGAGCCAGCCATATCTTTCCAGTCCGAGTTTTATTTCAACCTTCAAATTACATAATCCTCATTTGGAAGATAGAGACCCAGTAAAATTCTCACCCAATTATCCCTTAATTAACATTTAACTATCACTTGTTCCCGAGTTTCATTTGGTGTCCTTGTATCCCTGCCAGACTCAAATAGATAACAGATTCACTTTATTTTAATAATTTTAAAAAGAAATATAATGTAAAACAGAACAAAACATTTTGCACAATGTCAGTTATAGTGCAATTTCTTTCTGCAAAGTTCCAAACATCTTTTCTTGAATACTTTAAAAATTTTTAGAGCTTGCTCCTTTCTTCATAAAGCAATCTGACAGTTGATTGAAATGGATGGATAAAATCAATTTTAAGATTACTCCATTCTCTAACATTTGATTTAATATTGCAATGCAGACCTTCAGGCTCTGCAATTACTGCATTTCAATTTTGTAAGCTACTGTATGCTTTAATGAGGCCTTACTTTGATGAGTGTATTGGGGATAACATTTTCCAAATAAAATTGCTGATACATTACAAAAACTCAACACATTATGCCCATTTGTGAATCTAATATATTTAAAAACCCCAGCAGCCTAACTTACAATTTTGAATCCTGCTTTGAGACAACTTATGACTATTTTCAAATTCACTGCTCCAGCTCCACTAAAGATCAACCACATGGCACCGTAGAGATGCGCAAAAGCTGCTAGTAAGGCAATAGAGGGTCTAGATTCAACTGGAGACAGCCCACCTTTCCTAAGACTAGAGGCATTGTGTAGGCTATTGAAACTTCTCTTTTAACATCTACAGTGTCCCCATTAAATTTGGTGCCTCTTTAGGGACGAAGAAATCTTTTCTTTTGCGCTGACCTCTTTGCAGAAATACACCTTTAACATCAATTGATCTACATTTCTCAAATTTGTTGTGAACAAAGCTAAAACAATCTTCAAAATTGCTTTTCTTGCCATAGGTGAATCTACTCTTATTTTGATTGCCCAATTTTATTCAAATCTCACAGGATTAGGTAATTCAGCCCCACAAGCTTGTTCTGGCATTTAATACAGAGTTGGCTGATCTCATCTTGGCCTCAAATCTACCCTTCAACCTATCTCCTCAAATTTACTCAATGTCCCAGTATCCACCACTCTCTCGGATAGTGAATTCCACAGATCTGAAAAATAATTTATCCTTTGTTTTAAATCTGCCATGCCTTATCCTACAACTGTTGTACACATATCCACTTGTTTGGTAGGACTGACTATTTCTTATATGCACCTCTACGTATACCCCAAACTCCATCTCTTTTTCTATCGGCTATTTGGCATCTTTTATTAACTTATCTTCTAATTTGTTTGCAGCCACTAATACTTCCCAATCACATGGGTTTCTATACTTGTTGGCATGCCTGAGCTACACTATAGCCTCGAGCCTTGCTAAGCCATGCCTTCTCTCTCTTCTGGACTGGTACTGTTTGATCTCCTTCTCCTATTAAAAGGATTCCTTTCAATGATTTGTAATCACTTTCTTTGGGCATGGTAGCTCCAAAAGCATTACATACAGCATTTCCGCGCTTTCCATTTTTGTACTTCATGGCCCAAATCCATGGGCATATTTTTCTGCCTCTTGCCCGGTGTTCAGCCTTCCCTATTTTAACTTTAATAGACACATTTCACCATCAAATAGCCTCCTCTGGTAAATTTTTGACTTTTACACTCACTTTTGGTTGTTGGGACCAATGGCCTCATTTTAACACCAGAATTGATTTGTTCTTCGGGCAAACTATCCATTGTGACAGTTTGATCCTCATAGCTGTGCGACATATGGTTAAGTACCTTGCTCCCTGTTACCTTCTGCAACGCCTTTAGAATCTGCAACTTTACAGCTCATACCTAGCAATCATGAAGAACATACCCAAACAGAATGGCTCTCAAGCTGTGCAATTACTCTTCTTCTGTCTTCACTAATAGCATTTTCTGGCCTTCTCCACTGTTTAGGCCTCTATTACCAGGAATCGTGTTCCCCCAAATTAAACTGCTTTGCAATGGCATTGCATTAAGTTTTAAGGTTCACCACATTCTTTGTTTCTGATGGAAGCCTTT
The DNA here is from genome assembly GCF_030684315.1 of Stegostoma tigrinum. NCBI lineage: Eukaryota > Metazoa > Chordata > Chondrichthyes > Orectolobiformes > Stegostomatidae > Stegostoma > Stegostoma tigrinum. The sequence goes on from NC_081382.1 coordinate 35,573,781, forward strand.
TTGCCTGGGTGCACAAAGTTCAAATACTCAAAAAGTAGAACTAATGGCAGTTTCTTCATAAGCAGTGGACTGTTCTTATTATTGACAGACGTTTAGAATTTTTGCCAAAAAACTGATTTAGATGAAGTCAAAAGTCACACTACACGAAGTTTAGTCCAACAGGTTTACTTGAAAACATTAGCTTTCGCAGTTCTACTCCTTCAGGTACAGTCTGGAAGAGGACATAAGTCAACACAATTTATAAGCAGAAAGGTAATAACCTTAAAAATGGCTCACTGACTGCCTTCTGTTGAATCTTAAATCAGTTAGAAAGGAGACAAAAGGTTTCCACTGATTAAAATGCAAATCCCAGATCTTCTTTCAAGTCACTGCCCTGAGACAACTGAAGGTTTTATCGGTGCATACAAGAGGTGACATCTCAGGTCAGACTATGCATTTTAGGTGTGAGGCCTTGCTTAGAATCTGGCTGTGTTTGAACTTGAAGTCAGGCTAGGTTTTTTTCAACAAAACAATGAGCCTGCAAATACATGAACATCTTGGATCAAATAATTCACCATGGGTGTAAGGGGGTGTGCGAGGGTGATGGAATCACTTTTAGCATGACACGACTTAAGGCCCTCCTCACGGGTAATGAATTTGGCTATCAGTCTCTGCTCAGCGATTTTGTTTTTGTGTACCTTGAAGTCCACCTTGAATTTAGCCAAAGATTCGAGGCTGAATGCCCTTGACCACTGAAGTACTGCCCCCACTGGAAGGAACACATCTGTCTGGGATTGCCGCCGGTATCCCTTCACCTGCATCTACACTGTTTCACTAATATAGCATGCCTCGGAGCACCCATGCCTGTAGCATATGAGACAGGCAACATTGGCTAAATCACACAAGTATCTGCTGTGAACGTGTTGGGTGGCATTCCATGTGTGTTGGTGGTATCCATGTTGATGATCTGGCATGTCTCGCAGAAGTTGCCTTGGCAGGATTGTGGGGTATTGGGGTCAATGTTGTCCTGAAGGCTGGGCAGATTGTTGTGAACGGTGTCTGTTTAAAGGTTCGGCTGTTGTTTGAAGGCGAGAAGTGGAGGCATAGGGACGTTCGTGGCAAGGTCCTCATTGTCATAGAAAATTTAAAGCTGCTAAGAGCATGGTGTAGTTTCTCCACTCTGGGCAAGTACTGGATGACAAAAGGGTACCCTAATTGTCGTATCCTGTGTTTGTCTTCTGAGGTGGTCATTACAATTTTTTGCTGTGGCACATCTGAACTGGTGATCAATGAGTTGAACATCATAGCCCAAGCCAACACCAGCACCTCCCCATCATGATTTAGACCATATCTTCCAAACATCTGCAGTGAACTGTTAGCATGGATAGTCCATGCTAGTGCAAACAATAATTTAGTCGATCTGCCAAAATTTCAAGAACAATTTCATCTATTACTGCATGGTTCCTTTCACACAACCTGCTGGATTCTTAGGTTACATTCATATTTGCACGTCACTAAATTCATCATTAGCAGTGAGAAATTTTGATAGTGGTCCAGGTCCAAGTCCATTTCCATTATCATATCCACAATTATTTTCTTTACTATGTATTATTGTTGACACACTTGATCCGAATGTCAAGTCTACAAAATGTAAAGAAAACTTCTTCCTTCAAACATCAACTCCACTAAAGATATTAATGGGACATAGCACTTTAATAAAGGGTTACAACACAGATTAGTTTTGTTGTATTCCATATCCAGTTTCACCTGTGCTTTCATCATTAATGATCTACTTGGCAAAGTATTTACCTGGATATAATATTCGCACTAACAAAATAATTCATTCTGGCTATTTTACAAGGTAATTTAGTGTGTTGTCTTCCCAAATTTGAGCATAATGGAACTCAAATTTCTTTACATCGTTGCAATCCCTATTACTCTGTCTAGGTGATATTTTAATCTGTTTACTCACCGAACTGTAATCATGCATTGCTATTTAATGCTGCACAACCGAACAATTCTACCAACACAAATTTCAACCTTGTGATGAATGTGACCAATTACTATGCTTTGATCTATATCTCCATCATTTTCAGAATCTTCTAGTTCACATTTACATAAAACACTATTATAATGCTTGGGATAGTCCATGGCGGCATGGCACTTTGAAAGTGATGGACTACAATGAGTATTTCTAGATTTTTTTTAGTGTAAATCACAAATTCCTTTCAAACACTTACAAATTTGTTAAAAGCATTTCAGTTCTCATTGCTCTTGGTGATAGTATTTTCTTTCTTTATCATTACCCACATCCTGTATTAACTAGTCTCAACTGTCCGTTGACGTTGTGTTGTCTATTTTATGTCAGTTTTCCCATTTGCATTCCAAATGCTGCTAGAAAGGAAATCTTCCCAGGGGATTTTTTTTAAAAAAGTTGCTCTGACATTTTTTTCCTACTAGTGTGAGTTTATCCGCAAATATATCTCCTGCCAAACCTAGAAATCTGTAAAAACACTATTTTAATGCAATATAAAACCTAAAGGCCATAATGAAGAAATCTGAAACATTTTCCAGTCGTGCGAAAATAAAATGTGCTGAATTCCACTACATTCTCCCTCTTGAATTATCTTCACACTTTGACTGTCAAACTCTGACCATGCCTCACAAGCAGTAAACATTATCAACTGTTTGACAAATTTTATCCATACAAGCTAATAATTTGTCCAAACTTTAATTTGTGTTTGAATAATCAGTGTCCACTTTTATGTGCAAACATCGCTTATCCAGTTTTTGTAGATATTTTGTGATTTACGTATTCAGAAATGTTATTACACTCCTCTGGAGCAGATGGGACTTGAACTCAGGTCTCTGGCTCAGAGGTAGGGACATTACTGAAGATGCAAGATACAAAGCAAATGCTCTTACAGTAAAGTGGTAAAGGAATAACACATGCCTACATGGTTACTTCATTCTTCCACTTGTCATAAGATTCACATTCAGAAAACAGCAGTGGGTAAACATATCTTGAGACTTTAGATTTTGATTTAGCCATTGTTCATTTTCTCCAATTACTGTTTTGTTAGATTGAAAATTAAGTACTATTGTTTGACTTATAAACAGCTAATTATTCTTTGCTACCAGTAATAAATACCAGAAGCCAAAAGATTGGTTAGACAGAATCCAGGCGCATGTTTTCTAGTCAATTTCATTCCAACTCAATACAAATTCCAGTCCAACTTACTAATTATACACAAAAACATCCTGTCAGGTTCTCACCCAATTAACAGCTTTAACTAACATGCAACCATCAACTGCTGCTTGTTCAATTTGGTCTCAGGCGATTTGCCTTGCACTACTCAATGATAACCCCTGGAATCAACTGAATTTTTGCTGAATGCCTCCAATCTATGCACAATCTTCCTTCAATATGAAGATCAAAAAAAACTGCACTGTCTTCCATGTTAGAGCTCTCAGATTTTTAGCCTGTCGAGTTTTGCTTATCTCCACCAGTCATGGCAGAAACCCAGACTACAATTATTCTCCAGAACCTTGTCACTGAAATTTGTGGTTCCTCAAGTATAAAGCAGAGTCAAAACTGACATGGCAAAATGGCGAGCAAGTTAAAAATGGCAGTGAAAACAAAGTCAGTGCATCCCTAAATGTGCATACAGAAGGGCTATAAAATTATGTTAGGCAAATGAGACTTTAATGGCACTCAAGAATAAATGACAAGGGAATCATGTATTAATCAGCATTCTTGATTATCACAATGCAGATACTGAAGTCAACTCACCTGTACTTTGTAAGGATCTCCTGTAATCCTCAGTGGTTTGTCAGCACCTGTGGGAAGTGGTCCATCCTGAATCATTATCATTTTTACACCAGTTCTCTCCTGAAAGACACAGATAAAAAGGATCATGCCACCACACAAACAAATGTATTCTGGCAATCAGTTAAGTAAAATCTAACATTTGTTTGGTCTAGTCACACTGGTTAACTCTAGTCAGAGTTTCGTGGCCTTTATGATTACCAGCCTTTTGATTCTCAACAGAACAAATCTATCCATGTTAAGGGATAAAATTGCTAAAAGTTTACAGAAAGCCTTTAACAAATGGGGCAAAGTTTAGTTAAAGAAATACTTTCACTTAAGCAAAGGTTGCCTTATCCTGGATCATTTGCATTCTCAGACCTATGCTGAAAAGGCGCACCGAGTTATGTAGCATCTCGAGCTGGGTTGCCATTTCTGTGCTGTAAAAATATGACATTATCTTGTCTGTCAGTGGTCCTTCTGCTCACTGACTGGAGGTTCCCAACAGCTGAGGCACATAAGATACAATGTTGCACTTTTATGGTTGCAAATCCTTCTAAATGGACTTAACTTTACACTTTACCAGGGAGTGTTCAAATAGATAGCCAAAAGGTATGTTTCAACGAACCGTTAGTAGTGAAGGGCAAAGCTTAGTTTTACTCTCATCCTGAAATTCCCTTAAATATCACCAGTTTTGTCTGCATTTATCCAAAGAACCCTGAACCTATAGGAATTACAACAGCATTCCTTATTTCTCCAAGGTAAGTACACTATTCACACTATTAATAAAGACTGCATGGTATTAATTAGGTAGGAAGGTACTAATTAGTAACAGTTAGGAGAACAGTCTCAAGCCTCAACTACACAATCCTGCAAGCGTACAGCTGTGCAGAGTGAGCAAGGGAAGCAGTTTCACATGGCTCATTCAAATTGTTTTCCCAAAAACATTATCACTGTTGGTGATAAACAGCGTGGCCTAGTTGGTAGCATTCAGATCTTAAAGCTAGAAGAAAGTGCAAGTTTAAGTTGTTCTAAAACACAAAGAAATCCAAGGCTGACACTTCACTGTATAGCTTTGAGGGAGTGAGAGACTGTCAAAGGAGTCACTTTTACAATGAGATGTGGCCTCCTTGGCTCTCTTCAGTCAATGTTAAAAATTCATGGCAACATTTCAAAAAGAGGAACAAGCAACTTTTCCCCCTTGTCTCCTCGCCAATACTTATGCTTCAATTAATACCACAAAATCAAATTCTCAGTATTATCACATTGCTGCCTGTGGGAGTTTGCGGTGTGCAAATTATCTGCATTAGAACACTGACCACAGTTCAAAAAGCAAGTCACTGACTAAACATTCAAGTAGTAGATATGAAAGAAAGATACTATATAAATGCAAATCTTTCTTAATTTCTTTATAACTGAATTTTTCAGTAGGAACAAGCAGCTCTTTTCCTCTTCCTTCTCTATCAGCTCAACAACAAAAAAAGAGTAAAAGGTAGTCAAAACTCTTAAATTCAATTCTTGTTTTGTTGAAAGCTATTCCAAAACTACAGAAAAGCAAGGGCCAATTTCGGTGGAACGATACTTCCATAGGACATTATATGAACTGTGTCAGTGAACTATCCTGCCTTATTATGCCATAACAGTTCTCCACTGTGGAATGTGCAGTAATTTCAAGGAACTGTAGGGCCAGAAACAAAGTACTGGACTAAACATCAGAAAACGATGCAGCAACTGAGACTGGAGGTTCACAAATTGTTGATAGCTGTTAGCCCATATGTAGGTGAACACAAAATTTAAAAAAAAACAAAGTCTATTTGTATTTGCGACTTGAGATACATGTAAACAGATGAACGGAAATTAAAACAAATTTGCAAAGTGTTTTACAGACAATTTCTTTTGAAGCTACTGCTATCACTATTAACACAACAATTAGTATGTGCACAGCAAAACCTGAGAAACAGTCTAATTATTGACTACATTAAGGGTCAAATGTTGGCTACAAACACCAAGAGAACTCTTTTACTCTTTGAGCAATACTATCTCAACATTGGCTTGGATCAGCATCTCAAGAAAAAGACTGTACGCTCCAACAACTGAACACTTTCTGTACATTTCAGAAAACAGCCAATTAGCAGAATGCAATAGTTTGTCCTGAATATCCAGACAGTGCAAGTAGTCAGATCAATAACCTGCTGGGCCAAATAAATTCAGATTTTGACATGATGCATTTGTAATAATTGAAAATGAGATAAAAGATACACTAGCATACTGTCAAAGGCTTCTCTTACCTGCAGCTGTTTAATGGTTTCCCCTCCTTTGCCAATGACAAGGCCAACTTTGCTGGCCGGGATTTGGATTTCCTGTATAGCGTTATTGGAACTATCAATATCATTGTGAAAGCCAGGCCCGTTCCGACACCGATCCACAATCTGTCCTAGGAGTCTTTTTGCTTCTCTGATTGATAAAACAGCAAGTCAAGGTGATCAGCCAAGTAAGTGTTGAAAGTACACAACTATACAATTCAAAAGTTTACACGATTGAATTACCTAAATTACATCCAACAAAATGCCTCACAGGAATGCCACAAACCAGGCTGATGTAACCTCTTGCTATGACCAATTAGTTCAGTTAGCTGACTGAGCATTTGCTTTGGTCAAAATTATTTAGCTTCCAGAAAAAAAAACTAGTTCAGGCAAACGGTTCCATGAGCTTCATATCCGTTTTTTTTGAGGTTTTAAACACACAAAACTCTAATGCATTGTAGCTCAGGACACAAATCCCTCAGTTCTTTTTGTTTTCCAAGCGAGAAATCAAGCTGAATTTGGTGCTGCTTTATCCTTTTGGAAAAATAGGGAAGGAACAAGAGGAGAACACAATTCTCGTGCGTCTCTTCACAATGACTCAAATGCATCAGAAGATGGTAAATATAAAGTAGCAAATGTTGCTTAGGAACATTAAGACAATGATTCCCAAACCTTTTCCCCACTGTGACCTGTTGCAGACCAGACCAAATCCTCTTGAAATATATCAAGATAGCCTAGACCCTAGCATTTCCTTATTGAAAATGTAAATGTAAGATGCGATTCGATTGGTCAAACTACCAATCTTGACGTGAAACACACTTTATTCGTACACTATAGTTAAAAGACAAAAAAGAAAGAAAGAAGTTGGAAAGAAACCCTAACCCAATTGCAGGAAAACAGAATAACATTACATAACTACCATACAACTGTTCCAATATAGTAACATGCCATAAACACGCCCTCAGCAAAAGCAAATTCTGTAAAATAGATTTGTCCCACATGTAGTTCTAGCACCAGGAAGAGAAGCCCAGCTTTTAGCTTTAACAGAGGAAAAACAGCTTCTACATCCAGCTTCAAGACCTCAGCAGCAACTGCTACTGAGAAAATAAAACTAAAAATCCTAGCTTTGTCGGAGCTTAGCCCCATCCATCCAGGAGGCTTCTACTGTTCCAACTTGAAAAAAATCCTAAGGCCTCACAAGCTGTTTATTTTATTGGCTTGAGCAGACTGTTCAACCTTTCATCATTCAAGAAGGGACAAAATACACTTCCTAAAACCGTAGTATTGTCACAATTCACAGCCCCCCCCCTTCAAAAAACCCACCAATATACTAACATTTACAAACCTTTAGTCTTACTCTATTATTGCATTGCTATACATATCTTGGACTCTAAGCATGCAAACATTAAGCAATAAAGTCCATTTCAGTCTTGTTCTTTCCTGCCATCGAACACTTCCATCTTCCTCCATGATAATGCAGCATCGGCAGTTATGCTCTCACCCTGCCCAATGTATAATTTTCACATTGAATGGCTGTAATAATATGCTCCATCTAAACAGTCTGATATTTTTAATCTTTTAAAAATTTTTCCAAAAACCTTTAAGGGGTTATGACTAGCATGTACAATTGTTTCAGACACATTACTGGCAATATAAAGGTTGAAAGTTTGCAACATCACTTCCAAACTTAAGGTGTCCTTCTCTGAGAAACTAAAACTAAAAAAAATCTGGTTCTGCGGGATCTCGATCCAAACCATTCAGGATGATGTTATTATTTGAATTGTTAAAAAAAAAACAAAGGGGCCTCCTGCTCCCATGAGGAACTCAAACAGTTTATCCGCTTTACTAACATCTTCCACCCCAACCTTAAGTTCACCTGGGCCATCTCTGATACCTCTCTCCTCTTCCTGGACCCCTCCATCTCCATCTCTGGTAACCACCTGGAAACTGCTATCTATTATTTCAAGCCCACCGACTCCCACCGCTACATAGAATACACCACCTCTCACTCACCCTCCTGCAAGGATGCAATCCCCTATTCCCAATTTCTCCACTGCATCTGCTCCCAAGATCAGGCATTCCACTCCCTGATATCCCAGAAGTCCTCAATTTTCAAGGACCATAAGATCCCTCCCACAGTGGTCAAAAACACCCTCAACCACATCTCTTGCGTTTCCCGAACCTCAGCCCTCACAACCCCTCCCCGCAATAAAAACACAGACAGAATTCCCCTTGTTATAAGAACATAAGAACTAGGAGCAGGAGGTGGCCGTCTGGCCCTTCCAGCCTGCTCCGCCATTCAATAAGATCACAGCTGGATCTTTTCGTGGACTCAGATCCACTTACCCGCGCTCTCATCATATCCCTTAATTCCGCTATTGTTCAAAAATAAAAACTACTATAGCTTTAAAAATGTTTACTGAAATAACGTCAACTACTTCACTGGGCAAGGAATTCCATAGATTAACAACTCTCTGGGTGAAGAAGTTCCTTCTCAATTCAGTCCTAAATCTGCTCCCTCTAATCTTAATACGTGTCCTCATGTATCACTTCATTAACCTCTGGATTCAACGCATCATTTTCCGCCACCTGCAACCTGACCTCACTGCCAAGGATATATTTCCCTCCCCACCCTTATCTGCCTTCCAGAGGGACCGCTCCACACTCCCAACTCGTCCCACCACCCCCCGGCACTTTCCCCTGCAATAGCAGGAAGTGCTACACCTGCCCCTACACCTCCCTGCTCACCTCCATCCCAGGCCCTAAGAAAGCCTCCCACATTAAACAGATGCTCACCTGCCCATTTGCTGATGTAGTCTATCTTGTCCACTGTTCCCAATGCGGCCACCTTTACATCAGGAAGACCAAGCAGAGGCTTGGACCCCCGCTTTGTGGAACACCTACGCTCGGTTTGAGACAAATGACTACACCTCCCACTGCAAACCATTTCAACTCTCCCTCCCACTCCCACTCCCTGGACGACATGTCTATCCTGGGCCACCTCCAGTGTCACAACGCTGCCATCTGAAAATTGGAGGAACAGCACCTTATATTCTGCCTTGGAACCCTACAACCCAATGGTCTCAATGCGGACTTTACGAGCTTCAAAATCTCCCCACACCCAACCTCATCTCAAGACCAGACCTCCTCTTGTCCCCGCCTCCTTGAGCTGTCCATCTACTCTCCCACCTCACTGACCAACCCCCATCCCAACTCCCTACCTACACTCACCTTACAAGCTTCATCCCTGCCTATTTGACCTGTCCATCATCTCTCCACCATCAACCTTCCACCACTCTCTATTTCAGAGCCGCCTTCTCTTCTCCCATTTCTGAAGGGTCCAGACCCAAAACATCAGCTTTCCTGCTCTTCTGATGCTGCCTGCCCTGCTGTGTTCATCCACCTCCACACCTTGTTATTTAAGGCCTCACAAGCTGTTTCTGTCAATGGCTGGAGTAAACTGCTCAACCTTTCTTCATTTAAAAAAAGACAAAATGCACTTAAAGCCATATCAGACCACATTTTAAAGCTTAAGAAACAAGTGTGCAAAGTTTGAATGCTGAGAGAGCAGGGACTTGTTACAGTGAATGTAACTCAGTAACTTATAACTCAGAGTTCCAAAGTGACCATGGCTTGCGTCCCCAAATTTTCAGCTTACAATCTCACTAATGGTCCCAACTTCCACTTTATGAACAAAGATTGCAAGTTACAGACAAGAATGCCATTGCTTTTATGCTAGAAGTTATGCCTTTTACCATACTGATATGACCATGATATATCAATACCAGAGTCATATGACTAAAAAAAGCTTCCAACAAACGCAACTAAAAGATACAGTAAGACATATTACTGTTCAAGACCTGTTTACCCTATTTCATAATTAGCAGTAGCAATCATGCAAATCATTCCAGTGCCAAAGTTTCCAATATTTAAGATATCCTAATGCTGAGGTCATTAGAAGTACAACACGTGATCTGTCAGATCTGGACTCACGCTGCAGAACACGCAAGACCGAGCAACACAGCTGACAGGCAACTTTGTCCCTTTTATTTATATTTGGTTAATCATTACTCAAATGAAGCGAGCTATGTACAGTCATGCAAGAAAGTTGATACAACAATTGTCCAACTGATTTTCTCATTCCAAATCCCTGGCATCACTAAAGCAACATTGATCTTTCTTAGGCAGAAGTTGGGCAATTGGAGTTTAAAATGAAATTCGAGTTTCCCTTTTGACACTGGACATAGTAATATGTCCAGAATGAAAATAACACAGCTGCTGAAATAATACACCAACTGTTTTGAGTAATCAAATATGAAAACTTAGTCATGGATCACAGCAAGACTGAAAAGTGTATTAATGATTAGAATTTGGTGGCTTGCTAATTCTTAAGGTAACAGCCTTTTCCCTCAGTACACTAGGTTGCAAGTTCCAGGGTATCAAGGTATAGCAATAGGTTCATCTCGACATCCTAGGGAAATTAATAGGAGAGGAGGAGGATGATAGTTAGGGCAAGAATGTGTGTGGAAGGGAAACTGGATACAAAGACACACAAGGTTGCATGAAATTTCAATTGTGCACTAGACTGTACAATATTGTAATCTGTCAAACATACATTCAGAATAGAAGACGGACAATACTTACTCTATGTTCTCTGGTGAACCCGTCAACGTGCAAGACCGTTCTGGGAGACCTCCACTATCTTACAAGGGAGCAAAAAGGAAAGGTAATTCAACAGGAAATGGGAGATCTTAAGTCTCACAGCTTTACTATTGAAGCTGTTAACACATTTGTCATAACATGCCATAACAGGACTAATATTGCACAGCAGCCTATATCAGCAAGGCAGTAACGGTAGGAGGACAACATCACAATACTGAAGATAAACCAATACATCTTAGAAAAAAACTTGCAAAGGTGTTAAAATGTAATTTTTCAAAACCGGAAACTGAAGACAATCTCACCTAAACTCAACAACTAAGTACTTACCAGGTGCAATCTGAATTTTGCAGCCAGATTCCATCTGTATCCGAGATATTTGTTCTCCTCCCCTGCCAATTACTGAAGACAGCAATCATAAAACAAAGTCAACAGAAGGACGGGAGTATTCATAGTAAGTTAAAGTGAAAGCAGCCCTTTTCAAGCTACTTTGACTGGATTAGAACAGGACTTCGAGTCTTGAAGATATACAGCACGGAAACAGACCCTTCGGTCCAACTTGTCCATGCTGATCAGATATCCTAAATTAACCTAGCATCATTTGCCAGCATTCGGCCCATATCCCTCTCAATCCTTCCTATTCATATGCTGATCCAGATGCCTTTTAAAATGTCGTCATTGTACCCAGCCTCTATCACTTCCTCTGGCAGCTCACTTCCGCACTTGCAGCATCCTCCGCATAAAATAGTTGCCCCTTAGGTCCCTTTTAAATTTTTCCCCTCTCACCTTAAACCTATGCTCCCTAGTTTTGGACTCCTCCACCCAGTGGAAAAGACCTTGTCTGTTTACCCTATCCATGCCCCTCATGATTTTATGAACTTCTGTAAGGTCACCGCAAGCCTCCAACGCTCCAGGAAAAACAGCCCCAGCTTATTCAACCTCTACCTATTGCTTAAACCCTTCAACCCTGGCAACATCCTTGTAAATCTTTTCTGAACCCTTTCAAGTTTAACATCCTTCCTACAGCAGGGGGAACAGAACTGCAATCAATATTCCAAAAGTGTCCTAACCAGTGTCCTGCACAACCGCAACATGACCTCCCAACTCCTATACTCAGTGCTCTGACCAATAAACATAAGCATGCCAAACACCACCTTCACTATCCTGTCTGTGACTCTACTTTCAAGGAACCATGAACCTACATCCCTAGGTGTCTTTGTTCAGCAAGACGCCCCAGGACCTTGCCATTAAGTGCATAAGCCCTGCCCGGATTTGCCTTTCCAACATGCAGCACCTCACATTTATCTGAATCAAACTTCAATGCTACTCCTTGGCCCATTGGCTCATGTGATCAAGATCCCGTTGTATTTGATTAAAGAAAATCATGATTCTATTTTCATTGTTCATATTAAAAACACTGGAACAGCTAAGGAACTTCAAAGTTATCTCCATTTTGTGCACACAATATTTAAATTAGCATCTCAGCAGTAACTTGGACAATACAAGCTGACATTCTAGAAAAGGGCCATTATTCAAACTACATTGTACTAAAACGGACAGTTTCACTATTTCTAGCTAGGGCAATAAAAAGAACAGCCCACCAAGAGAAAATGGCAATAAAAGTGGCTCTGCTCCATGGGTAAACACTTCCTATGAGAGATGCAGGAGTGTTAATCTGCACATACATGGGAGCTCATGACACACAGCTGAAGAGTGGCAGAAATCAGGGGAAAATAATGTTTTTTCTTTATGTTTTCTGACCAAATCCTTGTTGATTCTGAATACTTGTATCAAGTCTCCTCAAAGCCATCTGCCTTCCAAAGAAGCAGTCCCAACTTCTTCAATCCTTCTGCCTAACTAGTTCATCACCCTAGAACCATGCTGTAAATCCTTTCTACAACCTCTAACACCTTCGTGTCCTTCCTGAAATATAGTGCCCAGAACTGGATGCAATACTCCAGCTGAGGCCAGCCACTGCTTTAAACAGGGTTAACATTACTACCTTGCTTTGCTCTTGAATTGAGAGCTTCTACTAATGAAGCCCAGGATATCATACACACTATAAACTGCTCACTGAACCTGTCCTGCCAACTTCAATGATACATTCATATTTTTGCCCAGGTCTTTCCCTGCTCCTGTGCCCATTTTATACCCTTTATCTGATGTTTTCTCTTTATCGTCTACCTATCAAAATCTATTACCTTGCACTTCTCTACATAAAATTTCATTTGTCACTTGCTCACGCATTTGACCAACCTGACTCTGTACTTTTAAAAAAGAAAAAAAACCGATACTCTTCTCATATTTCACAGTACTTTTAAGTTTCCTATCAGCTGCACCTTTGTGTTCTGTACATCAAGGTTTACAGCAATACATATCAGAAAAACCAAACTTCAGATACTGATCTTTGGGGAAGTCCAAGTCAAAAAGTACGGGATCACCATTACTCTGCCTGACACTTAGCCAGTTTTGTATGCATGGTGCTATCGCCCCTTTTAATCCTTGAGCTCGATATTTGCTCATAAGTCTGTTTTGCAGCACTTTAACAAATTCTGATTTTGATTGAGAGTCTAAGTTTTAAACTATCTAACGCTGCTGCAAGGAACAGATCCAGAGATTCTAAATATCAAAACGTGAAAAATCAATTTAACATCGAGATCAATACAATGAATACATTTCAAAATATTTTGTACAGCTGTTTCAATATTTACTGTACTCAAGTATCCAAAATTTTCATACTTACTGAATCCAACCATTTTATCAGGCACTTTGTACTCTTCAGACATTATAGTCCTAGAAGTAGAATATTAAAAAAGTGCAGATTTAACCAACAGTTTGGAATATCCAGGTTTACATGCACATTGCAAACCAATAATACTCAAGAAACTAGATATTCTGCTCCACAGTTGTCAAAATTACACAAGTTATTTGCATGCTTCAATAACAAAATCACTGTCCTTTTTAATTAAGAAAATAACTGCTGGTCTTGAGCCAGACATTTTTCGCCCTTCTAAATTTTCAAGAGTGATTCACTAGGGAACAGGATGCCCTGGTATTTATGGTTTTGGGATGGGAGGATGGGTGAAGGACTGAAATCAAATGACTATGGAGAAACGGTAACTATGGGAAAAATGGCAGACATTTTGAATAATTACTTTGCCTCTATTTACAGTGTAAAAGGAGGCTAACTTGCTGGAAGTCAGAAGGAAATTAATAGTGGATTGGGAACAGGCACTGAATAAAATTAGTGTAAGTAAACATTGTTAGTGAAGAAATTAATAGAATCAAAGGGTGACAAATCCCCGGAACCTGACTTTCCATCCAAAATTGTATGGGAGCATATTGTAGATGTCCTAGCTACAATCGCTCAGAGTCCCTAGATTGGAGTTGTCCCTCTAGATTGGAAAATTGCATGCCATTCTGTTTCTTAAGGATAGAATATGAAAAATGAGGGAATTTCAAACCAGTTAGCCGAACATTGAGGAAGGAAATTGTTGTAGTCTAAGGATGAGGTAACGGAACACCTTGAAAATTTTCAGTTAATTACGAAGAGCCAGCATGGATTCATAACAGGTAGATCATGCCTGACAAACCTCATTGAATTTTTTGAAGAGGTGACTAAGGTAGTCAACAGGAGATGGTCAAAGTCTGTATGGACTTCCAGAAGGCATTTGATAAGGTCTCACATAAGAGATGCCCATAGAATTGAGGGCAAATTACTGACATGGCTAGCAAATTGATTGAATGGACGTGGTAGAAAGTAGGGTTAATGGGGAAATACTCAAATTGATGTTATGTCCAGTAGTGTCCCGCAAGGATCTATATCAGGTCCTCAAATGTCCAAGTCATTAATGAATAACGCAAATAATGGCATAGAAAGTCAAATTTGCCTTTGACACAAAGTTGATGACATTGTAGACAATGTAGGAGATAGCATAAAATTACAAAGGGATTTTGATTAACTAAGTGAACGGGCAAAACTGTGGAGAATGGAGATCAACATAAGCAAGTGTGACATTATCCATTTGGGACCACAAAAAGGGACCAATCAGGATACTTTCTAGATGATACGAAGTTAAACACAGCAGATGTCCAAACAGACTTGGGGACTCAGGCGCAGAGATCTTTAAAATGGTCCAAACAGATGTAGGAAATGAAAAAGAAAGTTAATTGAACACACAGCAGATCTGGGAACCACACCTTAGGAAGGATATTGGCCTTGGAGGGAGTACAATTTAGGTTTATAAGAATGATACCTGGACTTTAGGGGTTACCTTTATGAGGGGTGAGTATGTAAGTTAGGACAGTTTCTCTAGAATTCCAGTTAAAGGGTGATCTGATCAAGTCTTCAAGATATTGATAGAGAATTACAGGGTAGGTAAAGAAAAACTAATTCCACAAGTTGGGGATTCTAGAACTATGGGGAGTTGTCTGTGAATAAGTTTCAGACCGTTCTTGGAAAATGTTAGGTAACACTTCTACCTATTTTTCTAATGAACCTGTTCAGCAATGTTATTACAGGCCTCTGGAAGAGGTGGAACTTGAACCTGGGCTACACACAAAGTGACAGATGTTTGGAACACTTCCACAAACAGCAGTGAATGCTGGATCAGTTGTTAATTTTAAATTTTAGATTTCTTTGTTAAGTAACGGCATTAAGGAACATGGGCCAAAGGCAAGTGCTTTGAGTCAGGTGACAGATCAAGCATCTCAATGAATGGTGGAACAGGTGTGAGGGGCTGAATGGTTCACCCCAATTCCTAGGTTCCTAGATGTGTTTTTCATTCTAAACAACGATTCTATCATTCTACAATTGAACTAAGGGACAAGCTGCAGGAGTTGATCCAGTTTTTATCTTGGCCCCACATAATGTAGGAACCTAACAGCTTTTTCAACCCCCATTATAAAAAATTTGTCAGGAAGAGCAAAGAGGAGCGCGATCTGAGCGTGCTATCACAAAAGTGACAGTGATTGGAAAACAAGAGCAGCGGGTAGGTAGGGGTGCGTGCGTGTGCGTGTGTAATGTGTTTGAGGTTCAAAAGCGGAAGACAAGCACAGTGCAAATGTGTCTTTACAAAAATCTCAAAAGTAGTACAAACATTTTACATCAGAAGCATTACAGTTTACAAACAATCCTAATTGTTAAATCTCCACAATCCACTGCAGAGTTGCAATGCACTTTTAGGAACTGGGAATGTGACTGCCACACCAATACATTTAAACATAACTAACAGAAACTACATGGAAAAGCATATCAGACAAAAGAAAACTTGAAGCAGAGATAGTGCTGTGGAATAAAGCACAGTACCTCCAAGCCAATTTTGCCTGTAGACTGCAAGCCTATGTTAATTATACGTATATCACTATATTGTCATGGTACTGGCAATTCTACACTCCCTCACTTTCTAATAAAACTGTGACAAAAGGAAGGGATACTAGAAAAAAAGTTTAAAAGCTATTTTTACTTGCAGCATCTGGCATCTGTTACTCTGGGGAGCTTAAAATTATATAAAAGACTAGCATAGATACACAATAATTACAACAATCTGTTCCTTACCTTTGATGCACCATTCCCCCAAGCTGGTTCACTACTAAGAAAAGGGAAAGGAGAATTAATGTCTTGAAGCACAAATACTCCTTGTGCAGATTTCTCCCGTACACTCTTATTCTGGTGTTAACACACAGGAGCCTCCAGAAATATATTCCAGATCAGACCTTGTGATCTGCAATTAAAATACCTATATCGATACTGTAACCATTACTAAAAGTTACAACCTGCACACAATTCAACAACAAATACAAGGAACCTCAACAAACAAAAACTGTGCAGATGAAAATATATTAGACAGATATAAACAGACAAAATGAGCAGGCAAAGTCATGCATATGAAATGTTGCGTTGGTGGTCAAAGGGTTCTCCACTTTGGATCTGAATATGATAAAACAGGGTACTTTTAAGTGGTGAGAAACCAGAACTAGTAGAAGTCCAAAGAAATTGGGGTCCACATCTTTAAAAATAAATTAGGTACAAATTAGTCAAAAAGGCTAATGTCATGGAAGCTTTCAAGTCTAATGGATTAGAATAAGAAAAAAAGAGTGGAAGTTCTCTTTCAGCTATACAGACCCCTGGTTATATAGAAGCTTGAGTACTGTGAGCAGCTCTGAGCACCAGTCACAGGAGGAATGGGTTGGCTTTGGAGGCAGTGCAACACAGATTTACCAGAATGACATCTGGAGTCTAAAAATTTACCTAGGAGGAGAGAATATGCAAGCTACAGTTTTTTTCTGAAATTTAAAAGGTAGTTTTAAAATCAGGTTTCAAGGTATTAGCTGAAGGGATAATGGAGGCATTAGTGTTGATCCTTCAGTTATCACTGGAGTCAGAGGGGGTCCCAGAGGACTGGAAAATCGCTAACTTAACCCCTTGTTTAAGAAGGGAGTAAGGCAAAAGATGGGAAATTACATGTTGATTAGTGTGACCTCAATTGTTGGTAAGTCTCGAGTCCGTTGTCAAGGATAAGATTTCTGAATACTTGGAAATGCATGGTAAAACAGGGCAAAGTTAGAATGGTCTCATCAAGGGGAGATGATGCCCAAAAACATGTTAGGACTCTGAGATGGTAACGAGTAGGTTAGACCAAGGAGAGCCAATGGAAGTTATCTACCTGGACTTGCAGAAGGCCTTTGACAGGAGGCTGCGGAGTAAGATAAGGTCCTATGGTGTTAGGGTTGTAGCACGGACAGGAGACTGTCTGGTAGAAAACAGGGCGGAGATGAAAGGGTCCTTCTCAGGATGGCAGCCAGGGACTAGTGGTGTTCCATTTAGGTCAGTGTTGGGACCGCAACTTTTCTCTTTATACATTAATGATCTAGAAGAAGAATAAAAGGGTATTCTGGCTAGATTTGCAGATGACACAAATATAGGTGGAGGGACAGGTAGTGTTCATGAGGTGGGAAGGCTGGAGAAGGATTTAGACAGTTTGGGAGAGAGTGGGCAAAGAAGTGAGAGATGGAACATAACATGGGCAAGTGTGAGGTCATGCACTTTATTAGTAAGAATAGCAGCATGGACCATTTTCTAAATGGAGAGAAAATGCAGACATCTAAGATGCAAAGGGACTTGGGAGTCCTAGTGCAGGATTCTCAAGGTAAACTTGCAGGTTAAAAATCAGTAGTTAGGAAGGCAAATATAATGTCGGCATTTATTTTGAGATGCCTATAATATAAAAGCAGGGATGTACTTCTGAGGATTAATAAAGCTCTAGTCAGACCACATTTAGAGTATTTTATACAATATTTAAGAGTATCGCAAGCAATTTTTAGTCCCACACCTTAAAGATGTACTGACCTTGGAGCAAGTCCAGAGGGGGTTCACGATAATGATCACAGGAATGAAAGGCTCAACATATGAGGAACGTTTGAGGTCTCTGGGTCTATTCTCGATGGAGTTTAGAAGGCTGAGGCAGCACCTAACTGAAACTTACAGAATGGACATTGGGAATATGTTTCAATTGGTGGAAGAGACCAGGACCGAGGGGCTCAGCCTAAGATTAAAAAGGAAGGCCCTTTAGAATGGAACAAAAACAAAGTTGCTGGAAAAACCCAGCAGGTCTGGCAGCATCTGTGGAGGAGGAGAAAAAAAAAGAAGAGTTAACGTTTCGGGTCTGGTGACCCTTCCTCAGAACCGCATCAGCAGTTC
Source organism: Stegostoma tigrinum (assembly GCF_030684315.1). NCBI lineage: Eukaryota > Metazoa > Chordata > Chondrichthyes > Orectolobiformes > Stegostomatidae > Stegostoma > Stegostoma tigrinum. The sequence goes on from NC_081382.1 coordinate 35,592,229, forward strand.
TTTTGGTTCCCTTTAGAATGGAGATAAGGAGAAACATCTTCACCTAGAGAGAGTGGGGAATCTCTGGAATTCATTGCCACTGAAGGCTGTACAGTCAAGGTCATGAAGTATACTTAAGACAGATAGCTTCTTGCTTATCAAAAAGAATCAAGGGTTACAGGGCGAAAGCAGGAGAATGGGAGTGGAGAAACCTATCAGCCATGTCTGAATAATGGGGCAGACTTGATGGGACGAATGGCCTAATTTCGAATCCTGTCTTATGATTGAACATAGAGATAGACAGAAAGAAATTACTTCCAGTTAGGGAATCGAAGGCTAGGGATTGTAGCTTAAAAATTAGTGCCAAAGCTTAAAGAATGTGATTAAAAGACACTTTCATGCAAAACATGTTGAAGAGAAGAACTCTTTCCTGTAAACAGTAACTAACACTAGACCAATTGTTAATATCTTCAGGCTACAAAAAAATCTACAAAAAATTAAAAGATGTGGGAAAAACTGTATGGAGTTAGGTCACAGAACAGCCATGATCTCAGTGAATCACAGAGCAGGCTCAAGAGGCAAAATGGATGTTTGTGTTCACGTGGATCTACATAATAAAAGTAGTGTTATTTATCATCAACTTAAGTTATTTTAATACCCAAGTGATAATATACATGTAATCCTTCAGAGTGCAAACCAAGTGAAGAGAGTGCTCTGGCTCGCAGCATCTACCTAGACAACTTGTCAGATAATTTTGTTTTTGAAGAAGTGGAAGTTCGTCCAACAAAGCTCTCAGCATCCAAGTAACCACGATACAGTGGCTAATCGCTACTTTAACAATCACTTGCCCCTGTTCAGCTAGTATTTGGGCAACAGTCCTTTTTCTTTGTTGCTACAACTCAGGATATGGTTGTCACCTTTGTGGAACAATCCTTGACAAAAGTTAAATGAAGTCAGCCAGACACGACTTTGAACAGTTGCTAAACAAATCCTGTAAGACTGGACTAAACTAATTTCGCTATGAATGACACATTTGAAGCACTAAGGTAACAGAATATCAGGAGTAAAATCACTGCACGTGCAACTAAACTTTCAAATGCAATTGTACAGAAAGTTCAATTCTTCTTATATTTTGAAGGGAAGATTGCAGCTCTGAGAAACAGCTGCACACCTGTATTTATGTTAAACAGCTCAGCACCAACCAGAAACCTTCTCATCCAAACCCCCATCTACAGGCATGTGTTCAATACAGCTAGACATTACTAAAAATACACCCAAATTGACTCTAAACATTCATCTATTCATGCTGCTGCTTTTCTGGTGGCTAGTGGCTAATAAGCAGAGAAGCAATTTACAAAGCAGACAGACAATAATAGCGAGTTTTCTGAAGATTTGTAGCTCAGGTTGAGGTTCAGGTCATATGACAACTTACAAAGCCAGCCAAACTGAACTCCAGAAGCACCACAACTGAAGCGTGATCTCCAACTATTCTAAAAGATAGTTCTTAGAGCCATTTTTAATTCGTTGTTTCTTAGGACTGCCTTGCGTACAGAACACCAAGCAAGCAACATTCACCTACCTATAAATGCAAAAGGATTCCCTAACTGTTTACAGTGGAAGATGCATTTGCAAGTGCTTTTTTCCCCCCAGACACCAACTTTTAAAAGTGTAAAAGCTAAGGCTGGAGTTTGAGAAAATATATTTGTGCATCTATTTTAAGATTAAGAAACAAAGAGAAGCATAAAGCCTGATAGTACAAAGCAGAGTGTTTTAAAAAATTAGTTTATCCAACAACTCTTACTTAGAAAGAATCACTGGTAAAGAAAACCATTCAGGGCACTGACAGAAACAACCAGAATAAAAGTAGACCTCCAAGCCAAACGAAGATTTCGGAACAAAGATAGAACATGGTCCTTCATTCAAAACTAAGCCCTGGGAGGCAAGGAATTTCTTACTGCAGAGTTGAATCAAATTTGACAGAGCAAAAACTACAAGCAAAAACACAAAAACCGTGCTGAAACAACGAAAAAGATATTTAAAACTGCCACAGAAACCTTAGCAATTTCACAACAAAATTCATCTTTAATAGGATAAAAAGTGTTAAAGCAGCTCCAATGAACTTCTAAAGAATGCCCAAAAATGTCACACTGGGAAAGGAGTCAGCAGAAGAACAGAATTATATTCCAATTCTACAGATGATGTATTAAAAGCAGTGTTTATAATTTCTGACTATAAAATGAGACAAACAGTCCTCCGATCAGGAGTGGGGAAAAGGCAAAATGAACAAAAGAAAGCATACTCTGAGCAGCAGTTGTGTTTTTAAAAACTACATATTTTAATCGATGAGAAAATACTCCAAACACACATTGCAATATCCCCACAGTAAACAGTCTAATGAAAGTACCTATGTTTTGTGGTCAGTCTTAACAGGCAATCAAAGCAGTTTTGTGGATATATCTTTGGGAGACCCATAACAATGAGCTAATTGGGAACAATAACTTCAGCTTCCTTGTACTTAGCTGTTTAGAAAGGTCTACAATATATTAGCGAAGGTCCTACTTCAAGTATCAACCTGGTTTAAGAGAAAGCCAATCTAAAGTAGTTCTGCATTAAGGATGTGCAACTAATACATCACCGTATATCATGTTCTCTACAACCATTAAACAACAGCATCTACTTACTTTGAATTACGTTTTCACTATTTTAGTTCTAAGAAGTTCAGTTTGGAACTGATTAGTTCAGCTTCAGAATTGATTTAGGCCATTCATTACTACATTTCATTTCCAGAGATCAGTTTAACAGACAGTGATAGACAGATCAAGAACAACGAAGCAGATGAACATGCCTCCTGATGCACATTTTGCACTGCAGTTTCCCTCAATTATCAAAACAAAAAAACTTTAACTACCAGTTGTTCCTTTGGCAAAAATTTTTTGAAGGTACATTTTGTTCCATACAAAGACACTTTTCGCTTCATGCAAAACTGTTGTCATTCGCTGAGATGTATACTTCCATGATCAGATGATCGTACAGACAGCCATTTGCCACCAACTTTATAAGCTGCTTCAAACTGACAGCCTCTTTGTACTTAGATCAGGAACTGTGAAATGCAGAACAAAAATGATGGACTCAACTTGTGTTTTTAAGGAAAGATCATGGAATTAAAGGCCATGAAGTAGCTTTACAATCAATTTTGCCCCAGTTTGGACCAATAGTGAATTTATCAAAGTCGCAATAAAATTAAACCTTCACCTCTCTGTCGCTACAGCTACCATTGGTAAGTGGGAGGTCAAGTATACATGGAAAGATCACATTTAAAGCAGACCAAGATGCACGGAAGGAGAGGGGAGATAAACCAACTGCTGAAGAGGTCATGAGATCATTGATTATTGGGATCTCTTGAAGGACAGAGAAGGTCTGTTCAAAAAAGGATGGATTTGACCTGAACTGGAAAGTGGCCAACATCCTGGTGGGGAGATTTGCTAGTTTTATTTTGGGAACCTGTAAGCTTTGGGGTGGTTGGTGGGGGTACTAAGTGGCAGTGAAAATAGAAAGACAGAACACTGGTTCTGAATCAGACAAAGCAAGTTAATTTTTTAAAAAAAAAGACAAGAGCAAATCAGACAAACTAAGTCTAAAGACTTAACTGCATTTCAGTGCAACAGGTTTTACAGGCAAGGCAGATGAACTTGGTGCACATAAGGGAACATGGGACTGGGATATCTTAGTTATTACAGAAACTTGGCTGAAAGAAGGAATTCCCATGTTTTAGATATTTTGGGAAGGATAGAAAGGGAGGCAGGAGAGGAGGGCGAGTGGCATTTTTGATTAAGAAATGCAGTGCTACTGTATTTAGATTAGATTACATACAGTGTGGAAACAGGCCCTTTGGCCCAACCAGTCCACACCACCCCTTGAACCATCCCACCCAGACACATCCCCCTATAACCCACACACCCCTGAACACTACAGGCAATTTAGTATGGCTGATCCACCTAACCTGCACATCTTTGGACTGTGGGAGGAAACCAGAGCACCCGGAGGAAACCCACGTAGACACGGGGAGAATGTGCAAACTCCGCACAGACAGTCGCCCAAGGGTGGGATCGGACCCGGGTCCCTAGCACTGAGGCTGCAATGCTAACCACTAAGCCACCGTGCCGCCGTAAAGAGAATTAGACAAGACATTTCTGAGGGATCGACAAGTGAAAATATTTGGGCCGGAATTAGAAATAAGAAAACAACGACCACCTTGATGAGATTGTACTGTCGGCCTCCCAACAGTTGGAGGGAAATTGAGGAGCAAATATGTAGAGTGTGCTTAGATATATACAAGAGCAGGGTTGCAATAGTAGGGGATTTAAATTTTCCAAACATTGACTGAGGTTGCCATTGTGTTAGAGGTCTGGATGGTGAGGAATGTTAAATGTGTTCAAGAAAATTTTATCAATACGTAAGCGTTCCTACTAGAGAAGGAGCAAAGCTTGACCTTCTATTGGGAAATAAGGGAGGGCAAGTGTCTGAAGTGTTGTTGGAGAACACTTTGGAATTAGTGATCATAAATGTATTAGTTTTAAAATAGTAATGGAAAAGGATAAGTCTTCCATAAGAGTTAAAAGTTGTTAATTGTTGTAAAGGAAGAGCTTTCAAAAATTGGCTGGAATGGATGTTTGCAGGTAAAAGGTATGACTGACAAATGGGAGGCTTTTAAAAGTGTGATAAGCAAAGCTCAGGGGCATTATGTTCCAGTTAGAGCAAAGGGTAAGGATGGTAAGAATAGGGGCCAATGGATGAATAATGATATTAAGGTTCTAATCAAGAATATAAAAGAAGAAACATATTAGATATAGCCAATTGGAATCAATTGAATCTCTTGAAGAGTGTAAACAGTGTAGAAGCATCCTTAAGAAGGAAACCAGAAAAGCAAAGGAGATAGGAGATGGCTTTGGCAGATAAAGGTTAAAGATAATCCAAGAAGATTCTACAAATACATCAAGAGCAAGAGGGCAACTAGAGTAGGGCTCCTTAAAGACCAACGAGGTTGTCTTTGCTTTGAAGCTCAGGAGATGGGAATAGATATTAAATATTTCACATCAGTTTTTACCTTGAAGAAATGGAGGCTAGGGAACTCGGACATAATACTGATGTTTTGAAAACAGTTCACATTACAGAAGCAGTGGTGGAGGTCTTAGAAATCAAAGGTAGATAAAACTCCGGGACCTGATCAAGTATATCCCACGACGTTGTGGGAAGTTAGAGAGAAAATTGCAGGGCCCCTTGCAGAAATATTTGTATAATCTATAAACAAGGGTGATGTAGAACAATATAGACCTGAAAGTCTGACATCAGCGACGGGCAAGTTGTTGGAGGTGATCCTGAAAGATTTGGGGTGACACAGTGGCTCAGTGGTTAGCACTGCAGCCTCACGGCACCAGGGACCCGGGTTCAATTCCAGCCTCGGGTAACTGTCTGTGCGGAGTTTGCACATTCTCCCCGTGTCTGCGTGGGTTTCCTCCAAGTGCTCCGGTTTCCTCCCACAGTCCAAAAGATGTCCAGGCTAGGTGGATCGGCTATGCTAAATAGCCCGTAGTGTTCAGGGGTGTGTGGGTTGTAGGGGGATGGGATGCTCCAAGGAGCGGTGTGGACTTGTTGGGCCGAAGGACCTGTTTCCACACTGTAGGGAATCTAATCTAAAGATAGGATTTACATGCATTTGGAGAGGCAATGATAGATTACGGAGAGTCAGCATGGTTTTGTGCAAAAATATTGTCTCATGCTTGATTGAGTTTTTTTTTAAAATGAAATAACCAAAAAGACTGATGAAGGTACGGCAATAGACATTAATTCCTTGGATTTTCGTAGAACCTTTGATTACCTTCTGTATGGTAGACTAATTCATAAAGTTAGATCACACAGGACTCAGGGTGAGCCCGAAAATTGGAAACGAAATTGACTTAATGGTAGGAGACAGAGGGTGGTAGTACTGCATTCGTTTTCGGACTGGACGCCCATGAACCAGCGGTGTTCCACAAGGATCAATACTGGGTCCAGCTTTGTCTGTCATTTATATAAATGATTTGGATGAGAATATAGAAGGCATGGTCAGTAATGTTGCAGATTACACCAAAATTGGTGGAATCACTGGTAGTGCAGATTATCTAGCATTATGAAGATATCTTGATCAATTAGGTCAATGAGCTAAAGGGTGGCAGATGGATCATGTGAAATATTAAATATCTTTTCCCATCTCCTGAGGCTCAATGCAAAGACAACCTCGTTGGTCTTTAAGGAGTCCTACTCTAGTTGTCCTCGCTGTTGATGTATTTGTAGAATCTTCTTGGATTATCTTTAACCTTTATTTGCCAAAGCCATCTCATATCTCCTCTTTGCCTTTCTGGTTTACTTCTTAAGGATGCTCCTACACTGTTTACACTCTTCAAGAGATTAATTTGGATAAATGTGAGGGATTACATCTTATTAATACAAACAAGGACATGATTTATACAATTAATAGTGTAGTCCTGGCGAGAGGTGTAGAACAGAGACACCAAGAGGTTCAGGTACATAATTCTTTTAAATTTGCGTCACAGGTAGACATGGTGGTTGAGAAGGCACTTAGCGTATTTGCCTTGATTGCTCAGACCTTCAAGTATCGGACATTGGTGAGGTCTTTTCTAGAATAATCTGTAGAGTTATGGTTGCTCTGTCATAGGAATGAAATTATTAAACTGGAGAGGTTTCAGAAAAGATTTGCCAGGATGCTGCTGGGAATGGAGGGATTAAGATATAAGAATATATTGGAAAGGCAAGGACTCTTTTCATTTAAATATAGAAAATTGAAGGGTGACCTTACTGAGCTTTATAGAATCGTGAATGGCATTATTAAGGTAAATGACAAGGGTCTTTTCCCTAGGGTGGAGGAGTTCAAAACTCGGGCTATAGATTTAAGGTGAAAGGAGAAAGTTTCAAACGGCCACAAGGGGCAACATTTTTACACAACATCGTTCACATGTGAAATGAACTGCCAGAGAAAGCGGAGGCTGCAGGGACAGTTTCAACATTTAAAAGATATTGGGATAAGTGCATGAATTGGAAAGGTTTGAAGGGATGTAAGCCAAACACAGGCAGGTGGGACTACAATGACACGATGTGAACACCTCTCCCACCATCATCATGATCAACTTCCTTTGTAAAAGTAGGTTCCACAGGGAACAGAAAAGTTGTTTTCAGGGTGGATTCCAAGTATTGAGTAAGAGAAAATACACAGTCTCCCTTTCCTGTTTCCATTAATATCAAGCATCACCGTGGCTGAGTTAACCAATAAACAATTCGACTGCTCCACAAACTCTCAAACCAGCTGCCAAACGGCACAGAATTCAAATGCCTTGTCTATGTTACCCCACCATGGGAAGTAACTGGCCTCCTTGCACTCACTTCAAAGAAGCTTGAGAGTTATATCAGCATACCAAGAATCATGGGTGCAAGCTGGTGAATTACAGCGCCAATATCATGCTTGCTCTGGTAACATTTTAAATCTAACTATAAGTGCAGCCATAACACAGCACAAAATAACTTAAAATCAAACAGTTAAATTGAGAAAGAAAAAGCGTAACAAGTGACTTACCCCCATCATCGAGGGTCCGTTTCTGAGTCCCATAGCCATAGACTGCAGGATCTACCACAGGAGTAGAATTGTTCAGATGTGAACCAGCATCTATTTTAGCAGCAATCTTTAACCAAGGAGGGAAAAAAAAACAGAAGCAACTTAACATTTTAAAACAAAATGCCAAATGTAAAACCTTTCGCATTGAAATATTTTGCTTTATAACCCATGCTGGCTTTAGTTTTAGATCACACCTTCAAAAGGTCGACACAAAAGATCACCTCTGCTACAGCAAGACATTACAAGGCTTGCTATAGAAATAAGCAAGAGTATGGGTGGAATTTGATAAGATGACTGAAAAGAAAGGTATGAGACTTCTGAAATTTTTTTGGGATGGATCGGTAAATCAAAATGGAAGTGTTAGAGACTATGTAGAGTGACAGATTGGCTGAAAGTTTTGCCACTAGCAGTTCAGTGCAAAGACAGCGGAGAACAGTGGTTCAGTTAATGAGGACTGATGGAAAGATTTGTAGACCAGGATAAGACTTTTAAAGTTGGTGTATGAAGAGATGGAGATCCAGCTATATTCAGCAAAGGCAGGAGCATTTGACCATGGAATTCCACAAGAAATCAGATTATTCTATCACTTGTGACATTAGAGAAAAAAATATGCTTTCCTCATCTTACATTCTCTAAAACCAGTTCAGTAGAAGGCTACACCACTCAACAGAAAGTGCGAGTAATCTAATCAATATAAATGTTGCAAGATTCCAGGTACCATTATTATGTGCTATACAGTGCAACTGAACATTATTCTGAACTTAAAAAGCCATTATGAAATGAAATATGACAACTCCTTACAACCCCAGAAGTAATTTCAAATTAAATGGTCATAGACATTAAGTTCCAAAGCTTTTGACAAGATGTTGACTAATAAAATCCTTCTAATAAGTAAGGATTTCTTTTGAGAGGCAGTAGGGAGTTAACTATGCTCAGAATATGCAGCACATTTGCAGATCTTTGAATATTTATGCACAGGAGCTCAAACGTGCATGTCTATGACCATTTCATTTGAAATTGCTTCTGGGGCTGTAAGGAGTTGCACTGCATTGCTAAAGGGGCATGCTCAATGAAAGATTTGGATTTTTACGTGACAATTAACTGTATGACAGATTCCATAAATCAAGTTGATCCTGATTATTAGAGATTATGTAATTAACACCACTGTTGTCATTCAAGGGCAGGGTCTTACAAAACTGAGTTAAACCAGTAATGGATTATTTAAGAAATTATTTATTCCCATTTTCAGAAGTGAGAAAACAAACATATGTATCGAAAAAGACATAATATAGACAGAAAAGGGAATGAGGATGGGTGGAGTTGGGACTGAGGGCAATATGAAGAGCAGACTTTTCAGATGAAATTGCCATAAAAATTGAACAGGTTAAGGTCTATTGATCATTTCCAGTTGCTAAAAATTATTTTCTTACACAAACAATTTCAAATTCGAAGGAAACACAAAGTGTAAATATTCCACCCACTATCCATACAATAAATGCTGCATATGAATTTCAGCTGGACCTATGGCAATCTTATATAATGCAATGAAATATCAGATAAGTACAAGCTTGTAAATCTTGCATTAACTAGCAGAGGAGAAACCATTCGTAAATGTGGAGGGATACTGAACATAACATAAGAACTAGGAGCAGGGGTAGGCCATCCGGCCCCTTGAGCCTGCCCTGCCATTCAATATGGCTGATCTTTTTGAGACTTGGCTCCACTTACCCGCCGGCACACCATAGCCCTTAACTCCTTTATTGAAAAATTTATCTACCTTGCCTTAAACACATTCAGCGAGGTACCTTCAACCACTTTACTGGGCAAGGAATTCCACAGATTCACAACCCTTTGGTGGAAGCAGTTCCACCTGACCTCAGTCCTACATCTGCCTCTCTTTATTTTGAGGCTGTGTCCCCTAGTCCTAGTTTCACCTGCTAGTGGAAACAACCTCCCTGCCTCCTTGTCTATTCCCTTCATCATCCTATATTTCTAGAAGATCTGCCCTCATTCTTCTGAATACCAATGAGTATAATCCCAGCCTACTCAGTCTTTCCTCATAATCCATCCTTCTCAATTCTGAATCAACCGAGTGAATCTCCTCTGCACCCTCTCCAGTGCTAGTACATCCCTTCTCAAGTAAGGAGGCCAAAACTGCACACAGTACTCCAGGTACGGCCTCAGCAGGACCCTGTACAGCTGCAGCATAGCCTCCCTGTTTTTAAACTCCATCCCTTTAGCAACGACAGACAAAATTCCATTTGCCTTTTTAATTACCTGCTGCACCTGCAATCCTACTTTTAGCGATTTGTGCACAAGGACACCCAAGTCCCTCTGCAAAGCAGCGAGCTGTAATTTTTTTTACCATTTAAAACATAGTCCATTTTACTGTTATTCCCCAAAATGGATGACCTCACACTTAACATTGCACTCCATCTGCCAGACTTTTACCCACTTTCTTAGACTATCTAAATCCCTCTGTAGACTGTGTCTTCTGCACATTTTGCTCTACCACTCACCTTAGGTGTCATCTGCAAAGTTTGACACACCACACATAGTCCCCAACTCCAAATCATATACGTAAATTGTAAACAATTGCGGTCCCAACACTGATCCGAGGCACACCACTAACCGCCAACTAGAAAAACACTCATTTACCCCTACTCTTTGTTTTCTACTAGTCAACCAATCCTCTATCCATGCCAATACATTACCTGTAATACTGTGCAACCTTATCTCATGTAGCAGCCTTTGATGTGGCACCTTGTCAAATGCCTTCCAGAAATCCAGATACACCACATCCACAGGTTCCCCATTGTCCACCATGCAAGTAATGTCCTCAAAATTCCAAATTACTTAAACATGACATACCCTTCATGAGCCCATGCTGGGTGCTCCCAATGGGAGCATTTATATCCAGATGTCTTGCTATTTCTTCCTTAATGATAGATTCAAGCATTTTCCCCATTACTGAAGTTAAGCTAACTGGACCAGTTACCTGGTTTTTGTCTACTTCCTTTTTTAAAACAGTGGCATCACATTGGCTGTTTTCCAATCCGTGGGAACCACCCCAGCGTCCAGTGAATTTTGGTACATAATTACTAGTGCATTTGCTATTTCCCCCATCACCTCTTTTAGTACCCTGGGATGCATTTTGGCAGGGCCAGGAGACTTGTCTATCTTTAGCCACATTAGCTTGCCCAGCACTGCCTCCTCAGTGGTAGTGATAGCTTCGAGGTCCACACCTGCAATAACCTTCCTGCCATCAGTTTTCGGCATGTTATTTGTGTCTTCCATTGTGAAGACCAACAAAATAACTGTTTAATGCCTCGGATATTTTCTCATTCCCAGTTATTAAACTGGCCTTCTCATCCTCCAAAAGGACAATGTTCACCTTCACCAGTCTTTTACGATTTAAATATTTATGAAAACTTTTGTTACCTGTTTTTATATTTTGAGCTAGTTTACTCTCACAATCTATTTAACTTTTCTTTATAATACTTTTGTGGCTTTCTGTTGGTCTTTAAAGATTTCCCAGTCCACTAGTTTCCCAATAGTCTTTGCTTATTGGTATGTGTTTTGTTTAAAATCTGATACGTTCTTTTATTTCCTCAGACATCCATGGCTATTTCTTTTCCTACAGTTCTTCCTTATCACTGGAATATACTTCTGCTCAGCACTATGAAAAATCATTTTTGAAGTCCTCCACTGTTCCTCAATTGACCCATGAAGTTTTTGTTTCCATTTTATCTTACCCAACTCCTCCCTCATCCCCTCAGTCACCGAATGCCAACCAGATTTGGCTGAGCACAGGGCATTTGAACATCTGAGAGGCAATTAGTGAACGGAAATCTTTTTGTCATTGTTTGGGAACACAGACTTGTATATGGCTGTGATTACAGAATATACCTGCTGACAGGGACTAAGTTGAGAGACTTCATGTAATGTACCCAAATTGTTTAGATAGTTTCTCTCATTCTCCTCTTCCTGTAAGTATTTTATTTTACCTACGTATTCTTATCAATGTGCCAGCCTGGACTGTGAAAGCTTAGGTGAGTAGTACATTAAAAAATTATGAACTTGCCAAGCTGCATGCAGACATTTCCCAGGAGACAAATGCCTGGCTGATTTTCCAGTTACTCGAGGAAGTGTCTTTGCTGTTACCCTGGCTAAAGTTAGCCAAATTAAAAAGTGTAGAACTTAACCTTTGGCTTTCTGAGTTTTCTGATGCTCAATTATGCAGGAGTTTTACCAACTGTATCCTTGGGAATATATGCATGCATGTACACTACGGGAGCTTTTTACTGAATTCACACCAAAAAGACTGAAAGCATCTGCATTTATATCTTCACAATTTTACAGGTAATCTTGTGGACATAACCAACAGAAAATCAAAGTGATACAGATTAAGAATACATGTGTAGATTTACTCAATTTGCCTCAAATTCAGTACTCTGGTAACCCAATAAATACATTCTAGGATTTGATCTTAACAGCTGCAATAATTTAAGCATTCACAAAGGAGTGGTTTTATTTTAAAGAATATTCTCTTCATACTTGGGTGTGGTTGTCAAAGCCAGTAAATATTGGTGAGCCATCCCCAACTGGGCATGAGAAGTAGCTGGAAGCTGACTTTCTTGAACTGTTGCCGTCTACTGTGGAAGTGCTGCCTCAACTGCAAGGTCAAGAGAAAGCTCCAGGATTTTGACCAGCAATAATGAAGGAACAGCAATATATTTTGAAGTCAGATAGCATGCAACGTGGACGGGCATGTGCAAATAATGGAGTTTCCATCAAAAGCTTTAAGTAGTAAAGATAAGAGGTTGGGAATGTTGAAGAGACTTTGATGAAATACTGCATTAATAGTCAAGTCAGTAAATGTTTAAAGCTGTAGACTGGATGGCAAATAGGTTGTTGTTTCAATCTAGTTGAACTTCAAGTACGTTGGTGAAGAACTCATCTGGGTAGGTAAACAGCCCATCACACTTTTATGCCTTGTACATGGCTTTCAGGAGTTAGTTAAGTTGTTAATCACAGAATCCAAAGCTCTTTAGCCTTAGCATTTATATGGCTAGTCCACATAAGTTTCTGGTGAACAGTGAACCCCAGGGTGTTGATAAGAGGAGATGCTGCAATAGTAATAGTGTTCGCTGTCAAGGAGGAGGATACACCCCCTTGTTAGTGACCATTACTGCCTGGCACCTGTATGGCATGCATTTTACTTGTCACTTATCAAATTCAGCCGGAATACTAATTAGGTCTTACTGCAAGTGGACGTGGGCTGTTTCAGTATTGGATGATAATCGGGGCCAATGTTCTAACATTGAAGCTGTTGAGCTCTTTAATTAGTCAGTTGTTAAAAAGGGTCGCTGAAGTTACTGAGCAGGTAACATTACTGGTGCTTTAAAACAAATTCACTATGACTAGCCTGTGATAATTAATACAAAGCAAAAACAGATAGTGGTCACTCATTCTATTGCTATTTGTGGAATCCTAATTTGTGTAACACAGCTGTCAAATTTGCCTACATAATCATAGCAACATTTCAACATAGCTAGCTTTGTGAACAACTTTGAAACATTTCAGTGACAAAGTACTTTATAAATACCAATTTTACCCCATGAACAATGTTCTTCAATGTACCAATATTTTGAAATCACTCAAATAACAGATCTGCAACCAAATTATATACAGCAGCTTAAATTACATTCTTTTGGGAACAATTCAAGTTTGGAAAAATAAAATCTATAACTGTATATAGCTGGATGCTTTGCACTATTTCCAAATTGTCTTCATTAAAATGTCCACCGTAGCTCATTTGGTAGCAATCTTGCTCATGTCAAGAGGTTGACTCAAGCTTCACTAATCATAATTAACACAACCCAAAATGACACTTCAAGCCAGTACTATTGGAGAACTGTATTAACCAAACAACTTCTTGGATACTTTAAAGCGAAGCACAATTTGATCCAAGAGTTCCTCAGTTATCATGGCCTCAAATTATCACCACCAAAAATACCAATCGTCAGTTCGTACATTTATTTGCTGTTTATGGGAGTTTACTATGCACAAATTGGTTGAGACGACTGCCTACAAAATAGCACTGATGACACTTCAGAAGTTACATACTGATTCTAAAACAGTTAAGGACTCTAAAGAATAAAATATGGAAAGAGACAGTTTCTGCTTCATGCATCCACTATTACATGACACGGAAATCCTAGCAATCAGTGGCAAACCCAGGAATAGATCTGTTTTGCAATTAAAAAAAGGAGCAGGTTGCCAAGTGGATGGGGAAGCTATTAATCGGAGACACTCTAGAAGCTCAGTGTAAAGTCAAATTACTACCATATGTATGCATTACTTACACACTCATTCTTCCCAGAGAAAGCACTACACATTGTTGAAAGTGAACTTTGCTGGCTATTGAAGAAACACCATTGGTCTCATACAGTAGTTTGATCATCAGCTGATGCAATCCCAGGAACAGCTTGCTGTAGTTTTCGACAACTACTGCTCAGGAGCATTTTAAAGCGGAATCCGACTGAGCTTGGGCAGCTGAGAACATTAAAAACTGAGCAAAAGCAAACAAACTGCGAAGTGACAACCTCAAACTGGCAAAGTGTACAATAAAACTGTACGGAACTTGCCGTCAATTCTTCGAGATAACGCATATTGGGCTACAGAAATACATGAATACAAGAAAGAAGGGTAGATAACAATCTACACTCCCCCCTCCCTGCATAAAAACACATTAGTTCTGTCAAGCCCCTTCAGAATCTTGTATACTTCAACAAGATCACTTCACTGGAAGGATTTAACCTCCCCCAATCTGACCAACTGCTCTGTGCTCATTCTTTTTCTGCCCTCTTCAGAAGGTGCTGGCTAATACTGAACATTATTTCTGTTGGTGGGATCCAAGTACCCACCTTGACCCGTCGGAGCCCTCCATTCCTGTTCCAGCAGCAGAAAGAGCGGGAGCTCTAACCAAGAAGGACTCTCGTGTGTTGTTAAGGTAAGGCTTTTCAATTTATATCCTTGTGTATTGTGTAATTTATTAAAAGTTTAATTGCTTAATTGAAAAAGAGTGTAGCAGAGAAGTACTAGAAAGCATTTAATACGTAAGTTGTAAAAGTTAACTAAATAAGTAGTAATGGCTGGACAGGTGATGTGCTGTAGCTGTATGATGTGGGAACTGGATGATCCCATTGTGAACAGCAGCGACCACATCTGCAGCAAGTGTTGGTTGCTGGAAGAACTCTGGATCAGAGTAAATGACCTGGAATCTGAGCTTCAAACTCTGCGGCACATCCGGGAAGGGGAGTGTTACCTGGACACTTTGCCTCAGGAGGCAGTCACATCCGGTAGATTAAATAACTCAAATTCAGAAAGTGTTCAGGGACAAGGTGTGACTGCAAGTGAGGCAGGTAGGGGGATTCCGAGTTCAGGAGTGCAGGAGCCTCAGCCCTGGATCTTGGGCAACAGGTATGAGACTCTTGCTCCCTGTAGGGTTGAGGAAAAGGACTGTGGACATGATGAGCCAGCTGACCATGGCACCGTGGCGCAGAAGGTCATTCAAGAGGTGGGGGGGAAGCAAAAAAAAAACAGGTAATTGTTACAGGAGATTCTATAATTAGAGGGACAGATAGTATCCTATGCAAGCCGGATCGGGAGTCCCACATGGTGTGTTGCCTGCCCGGTGCCAGGGTGCAGGACATCTCCAACCGGCTTGAAAGGATATTGGAGCGGGAGGGGGAAGATCCAGTTGTTGTGGTCCACGTTGGGACTAACAACGTAGGCAAAGCTAGGGTAGAGGACCTGTTCAGGGATTATAAAGCACTAGGAAAGAAATTGAAGTACAGGTCCTCAAGGGTCATAATCTCTGGATTACTGCCCGAGCCAATTGGCATAGGGAAAAGAAAGTTAGGGAATTAAACACGTGGCTAAGGGATTGGTGTGGGAAAGAGGGATTCCATTTCATGGGGCATTGGCATCAGTTTTGGAACCGGGGGCTCAGTGCCGTTGGGACGGTCTCCACCTGAACCGATCTGGAACCAGTGTTCTAGCAAAAAGGATAAATAGGGTGGTCAGTAGGACTTTAAACTAGTGAGTCGGGGGTGGGGGGGGGGGGTGGAAAAGGGCAAGTGAAAGAGACAGGGAGTATGGAGTTAAATGGAAAGATAAGCAACAGGATAGCATGTGTGCAGGTGGATTTAAGCTCGAGGCAGACTAGGAATACAGCAAAAAGGAAGGATAACTTAAGACATCTTGGGATTTCCAACCTCTCTAATAATGATGAGAAAGCTAGCATTAATACACTTTATCTAAATGCTCGTAGTATTCACAGCAAAGTAGATGAATTAACAGCACAAATCCTCTTGAATGATTATGATGTGGTAGGTATCACAGAAACATGGTTGCAGGGAGCTCAGGACTGGCAGTTGGAGTCTGTGTGTGGGGAATTGAGGAACCACAAAGGCAAAAAAACTACAATGGGAGTTATGTACAGACCGCCTAACAGTGATCAGGACCGGGGCGCAAGATGCACCGAGAAATAAATAGGGCATGTCAGAAAGGCTACATCACTGTGATCGTGGGGGACTTCAATATGCAGGTGGATTGGGTGAATAATGTTGCTGGTGGATCCAAAGAAAGAGAATTCATGGAATGTTTGCAGGATGGCTTTTTGGAACAGCTTGTGATGGAGCCCACAAGGGAGCACTAAGTCTAGAATAGCCAGCTATGTAATGAGCCAGACTTTATAAAAGACCTTAAAGTAAGGGAACACTTCGGAGGCAGCGATCATAATATGGTAGAGTTCAGTCTGCAGTTTGAAAGAGAGAAGGCAAAGTCGGATGTAATGGTGTTACAGTTAAATAAAGGTAATTACAGGGGAATGAGAGAGGAATTGACGAAAATCGACTGGAAGCAGAGCCTAGCGAGGAAGACAGTAGACCAACAATGGCAGGGGTTTCGGGGTGTAATTGAGGACACAGTACAGAGGTTCATCCCAAAGAAAAGAAAGGTTATCCGGGGTGGGATTAGATAGCCATGGCTGACAAAGGAAGTCAGGAAATATATCAAAGAAAAAGAGAGAGCCTATAAAGTGGCCAAGAGCACTGGGAAATCAGAAGATTGGGAAGGCTACAAAAACAAACAAAGGATAACAAAGAGAGCAATAAGGAAGCAGAAGATCATATATGAAGGTAGGCTAGCTAGTAATATTATAAATGATAGTAAAAGTTTCTTTCAATACATAAGAAACAAATGAGAGGCAAAAGTAGATATTGGGCCGCTCCAAATTGATGCTGGAAGGCTAGTGATAGGAGATAAGGAAACAGCTGAAGAGCTTAATAAGTACTTTGCATCAGTCTTCACAGTGGAAGACATGAGTAGCATCCAAACAATTAAGGAGAGTCAGGGGCAGAGTTGAGTATGGTAGGCATTACAAAAAAGAGAAGTGCTAGAAAAGCTAAAAGGTCTAAAAATTGATAAACCTCCTGGCCCCAATGGGCTACATCCTAGAGTTCTGAGGGAGGCGGCTGAGGAAATAGCAGAGGCTTTGGTCGTGATCTTTCAAAAGTCACTGGAGTCACGGAAAGTCCCAGATGATTGGAAAATTGCTACTCCACAGATGTGGCACAGCAAGTCTCAATAGGTTGATCAAAAATAGCTTTCACCTTCAGCCACCTAAACATGAATTTTTCAGCCAAGCTTACTGAATCAGCCTAACTCTGGTTCTCAGAATATGTGCCAGACCCCCTGTCTAGCACAGAAGCCAATAGTAGCCGAATGCAACAATTTTAGCATGCTCACACCAGAGGTTTCTGCGTAAAACAAATTGAAAGACAATACTTTCAAAGATACTGCTAGTAAAATTTCTGCACGCTCATGATGTGGATTGTGTTTCTCAGTTCTGTTATTAGAATCACAGAACAGCATATATGTGACGCTGACATTTGGTCCACTGTTTCTACAGTGACTCTAAGAGTAACTCAGCTAATCCCACTCCGTTTCCCTGTAGTTCTGTAAATTCTTTCAGATAATACTTAATTCAATTTTGAAACACGATTTAATTTCTCTCTACCACATTTTCAACGATTGGACTCCACGCACCAAAATCTCACTGCATTAAAGAAGTTGCGTTACTATTGATATGAATGCCGCTGCATTTAGAAATGTCTGTTTCTAGATTAGTTGACAACAGGATATGGCAACAAGAGTAACAAGTTGATCATCAGACAGCAGAGTGGAGAAATTGCACAATATTTAAATAGTCAAAATTACAGATAATGTTTTGCCAAACATTTACCTCAATGTTATCAATTAAGGCTGTAGATATGTGGGCATTGCACTTTGGTACAAAAAGACTTGACTGTAAGGATCTTTGTGATTGATGAGCCTATGAATCCTTACTGTCTTAGTTCATGAGTGCAGTTATATGAAAGCTCAGTTAACAAATTTAATACACCTTTGGAAAGAACCATCTCTAACAACTGTCATTTGGAGCTGGGTGTTAGTACTGTTACTTAAATTGCATGTAAATCAAAACAGCTGAGCAACATTATGACAGGGATTGCAAACCAAATCATATCAGCCTCACAATCACTGGATTCGCAACAAGGTGAAATTATAACATTCAATGACACTTTAAACTGCTCAATATCTCCTAACTGGACTTTATGAATAACAGATCTTGAACGCCAAATTT
Source organism: Stegostoma tigrinum (assembly GCF_030684315.1). Lineage (NCBI taxonomy): Eukaryota > Metazoa > Chordata > Chondrichthyes > Orectolobiformes > Stegostomatidae > Stegostoma > Stegostoma tigrinum. The sequence continues at coordinate 35,610,582 of NC_081382.1, forward strand.
ATAAGTTACAATAATAAATTAATTTTAAGTTAAGCAGAGTTCAGACAAACATGGCAATAAATATCCACAATCTAAGCCTAGTCTTTTTTGTACATAAACCCCACTCAAACCGAAACCCAGTTAAGGGATAACTTACTAAAAAAAAATCTAGTATTCTTAGAGCAGTAAATTAACCTGCCTATCTTTCTAGACCAGTTCCGAACAACAAACATTAGTCTTTTGTTCTCAATGTGGACTTTACAAGCTTCAAAATCTCCCCACCCTCCAACCACATCCCAAGACCAACCTATCTCGTCCCCGTCTCCTTGACCCGTCCATCTTTTCTCCCACCTATCCGCCCCTCATACCTCACCAACCGACCCCCAACCCCACTTCCTACCTACGAGTCTCATCCCCACCTCCTCGACCTTTCCTCCCACCTACCCGCTCCTTCCTCCTCACAGGCCAGCCTCCATTCCAACTCCTGACCTACAACCACCTGTACTGCCTTCATCCCCACTTCTTTGACCAGTCAGTCTTCTCTCCACCCATCTGCTCCTCTACCTACCTTCTATCACCACCTCCCACTCTCTATTTATTTCAGAGCCCCCTTCCCCTCCCCCATTTCTGAAGGGCTTAGACCGGGACATTAGCTTTTCTGCTCCTCTGATGCTGCCTGGCCTGCTGTGTTCATCCAGCTCAATACCTTGTTATCTCAGACTCCAGCATCAGCAGCTCCTACTATGAGTCTTTTGTTCTCTCCTTTTTTAAACAAACTGCTGTTCAAAGTTCAAATTTTAATTCCCAGTTCCAAACCAAAAATGAGGAACATAAAACATAGCTATAATCCCAAAAGTAAGCATCTATTCTTCAGGATGTGTGCAATATACAAGGAAGAGTAAACAGGTAAAATGAAGGCTTATGTACAGTTATTGTAACCAATAGGAAAACATAAAATGAAACAGTATGCATCCGTATTAGCAATATTTTCTAATAAGGCTTTCAAATTAAAAAACACATTTTCTTGATAGTTACAATACTTCATCTCTTCAAAGATCAAATACAATCTCTGCAGCAGCACAACAGAAAATCTATCCCCTACCAGCATTATACTGCACCAGTATGTTAGATATGGCACAGCAAACTTTATTTTAACCAGCACCTTATGAACCAGCACTCTTCATAAGCCGTACAGTGGTAAACCGACAGTGAGAAAGTTCTCTGCCGTTAAGTTTTATTTAAGGCAAATTGCTTTATTATTTAAGGGATTTATGCTGTAAATAAAGTATGACAGTGATGTGTATACCCACACATTACATTGCTATTACATTGATTATGTGGACATCTTGATCAACCAGAATATTCCTGATCCCGTTGCTGCTGGTCAATAAAAAGTGTCCTGTACATACCAGGCAGTTATTCTCAGATTAAATGCAGGTTCCACCTTCAAAAATTCATGCCTTGCATGAAGTAAGATAACCCTCAGTCTAGAATCACCAGTCACCCCTCTCTAATGAGAGCAGTGCTATGGTCTTCTGGGCTATAGTGACTTCACTTTTACTAATAGATTGATCGAGGTTTTGTTTCTTGCAACCTATTTTGTGAGAGCCATGAAAAGTTACAATATCAATCACAATTCTAAAATTTCCCGCCAGAGCACAGACAAGAGGGGCAATTCCTTGACCCGCCCAAATCACCTTAACCGAAGCTGAAACTCTGAAACCAGAGTATATAAAACATTCAAGGTTCCCCTCCTTGGTATGAAAATCAAGATCATAACTATTCATTCACAACATATACAAACCATCTTTTCTACTGGAGTAATAGAGATAAAAGGAACTACAGATGCTGGAGAATTCAATATAACAAGGTGTCGAGCTGGATGAACATAGCAGGCTAAGCAGCATCTTAAGAGCAGGAAAGCTGATGTTTCGGGCCTAGACCCTTCATTAGAAATGGGAAAGGGGTTCTGAAATAAACAGGGAGGGGGTGAGGCAGATCAAAGACAAACCCCAGGGGATCTCTCACCTTTACTGGCTCCATCCCCGCCTCTGACTTATCTGTCTCATCTCCACTTATCTTCTCCTCTATCCATCTTTGACTGGACTTTAGGTAAGCTCAGGAACAGGCCCATGAAGCAGTCCTCCAATCCAGCTACCCAACTTCCTTTCCTCATTGAGTACTCAAAGATCAGGTACATGTGGCTGAAATGCAACAAAAGACTGACAAAAAAGATTCTTCAAAAAAACTGAACAGGGGTTCAATGTTCCAGACCAATCTCCCACATGCTCATGGTCCACAACTCCCACGCACCACATAATAAACAGTTGGTGCTTGCCCTTTAATGATCTATCCAGTCAATTAATGAATCAATTAACACAATCATCTGTTTAACTACTTGTTAACTACTCTGCCCAGTTGTAATTTTTTTTTCAAAGCATCCTGCTACCACATTTCTAATCTTAAATACTAACATCTTCGCTCCTGCTAATGTCAGGCTAACTGGCTTACAATTCCCTCATTTTCATTCTTTTTCCTTTCTTAAACAGAACATTAGGAATTTGAAGAATACAAATTAAAGGCATCCTTTACTTCTGTAGCCATTGGTTTTGAAACCTTCGACTTAGGGCATCAAGTCCTTAGGATTTGACAATTTTTTTTAATCCCATAAACCCAAATTAGCATTTACATTTTCATTCATAGTTAGAATTAGGGACTATTTCTGCTATTTTAGTACCATATGAAAATTATAGGCTTGCTTGCTCTAGCCGGATATTCAAATCACTGATGTAACAAACACAACCTTCATGTTCAAAAAAAAAGTTGCTGGAAAAGCTCTGCAGGTCTGGCAGCATCTGTGAAGGAGAACACAGTTCACGTTTCAGGTCCGGAGGCCCTTCCTTAGAATGGATATTGGCTGGGAAAACATCAGTTTATATGCAGAAAAGGGGGAGGGGGAGGGGGAGGGGGAGCGGGAGCGGGAGCGGGAGCGGGAGCGGGAGCGGGAGCGGGAGCGGGAGCGGGAGCGGGAGCGGGAGCGGGAGCATTGGACAGCCAAAGGAGTTGCTAACGGTCAGGTTGGGAGGGTGAGTAGTTGTTAATGGGGACTGTTAGTGACTGTAAGACCATAAGACATCGGAGTGGAAGCAAGGCCACTCGGCCCATCAAGTCCACTCTGCCATTTAAATCAAGGCTGATGGACATTTCAACTCCACTTCCCTGCACTCTCCCCGTAGCTCTGGATTCCTTGTCAGATCAAGAATTTAATCGATCTCTGCCTTGAAGGCATTTAACATCCTGGCCCTCACTGCACTCCGTGGCAATGAATTCCACAGGCCCACCACACTCTGGCTGAAGAAATGTCTCCTCATTTCCGTTTTAAATTTACCCCCTCTAATTCGAAGGCTGTACCCACGGGTCCTAGTCTCCCCGTCTAACGGAAACAACTTCCCAGCGTCCACCCTTTCTAAGCCATACATTATCTTGTAAGCTTCTAATAGATCTCCCCTCAACCTTCTAAACTCCAATGAATACAATCCTAGGATCCTTAGCCGTTCATCATCCGTTAAACCTACCATTCCAGGGATCATCGGGGGTGTGTAGTGGTATGCTATGTGGTAATAGGGCCGGGTGTGTGGGGTAGGGGGCTGGGACAGGGAAAGTTTAGGCCCTAAAATTATCAAACTCAATATTGAGTCCAGAGGGCTGTAGGGTCCCCAAGCAGTAAATGAGGTGTTGTTCCTCCAGCTTGCATCAGGCTTCACAGTAACACTGTAGCAAGCCGGAGACAGATGTTGGCCAGGGAACAGGGTGGTGCATTGAAGTGGCAGGCAACAGGTAATGTAAAAATGATGGACCTAGCAAGCCAGCAAAAACCAAGTTTGAAATATTTTCAGAGATAATGGGAACTGCAGATGCCGGAGAATCCAAGACAACAAAGTGTGAAGCTGGATGAACACAGCAGGCCAAGCAGCATCTCAGGAGCACAAAAGCTGACGTTTCAGGCCTAGACCCTTCAGAGAGCTGAGGAGGAGGGTCTAGGCCCGAAATGTCAGCTTTTGTGCTCCTGAGATGCTGCTTGGCCTGCTGTGTTCATCCAGCTCCACATTTTGTTGTCTTGAAATGTTTTCAACCACTTACAACCATAAGTGTCAAATGGATGATGCACCTCTGCATCTTCCTCGAGCACTCAATATTTCAGGGGCCAGTTTCAGCCCATTCAGTTCACTTCATTTGATACTTAAAAAATGGGTGGGGCTTGGTGTCTTGAAATGTATGATCCATAATTAACTGTACCACTAGCCAAGTTGTTCCATTACAACTGTAACAGAGGCATCAATCCAGCCATGTGGAAAAAGGCTTTGGAATGCACCCCACACAAAAAAAACAGGGCAAATCCAATTGGAACACACAACTCCACTTTGATGAAGGGTAGGCTAATGAAGAAAGATGTTGTTGACACTGCTATCAAGTGGCACATACCCTGGTAACTTGTTAACCCATGTTAACTAGGTTTAACCAGGGCCACTCAGTTCCAGACCTTATTACTGCCTTAGTCCAAACACGGAAATGAACCATGTTCAAGAAGAATGGTGAGCATGACTGCCCTTGATATCAAATATTGTATGTGACACCAATGGGTTTGTGCAAAACTGAATTCAATGGTACTCAGGGAAAACGTCAGAGTTGCATTGAGTATAATGCAAGATAGTTGCGGGCATTGGAAGCTCAATGTCTCAGACCCTGGACATTGCTGTAGGAGATCCTATGGGTGATATTCCCAATCAACCATCTTTGGCTGCTTCGATGACCCAACTTTCATCATAAGGTCAGTAATGGGGGGCTTTATTCGGTGATTACATAACTCAGCACTAACATTACCTCCTCAGGTACTGAAAGAGGCCATGCATGGTTGAGCCAAGACCTCGACAACACTGTGATCTGGACCATTAAGTGGTAAGTACCATTCACATCACAAATTCCAGCAATGACCATTTGTAACAAGAGAAAGTATAACCAACACCAGCACCTCCCCTGCCACTTAACAATTGCCAAACCACACGCCCATCAATATCCCAGGGTTACCACTGACTGGAAAATTTACAGGATCAGCCACATAAATTCTGCGCACATCATAGTCTAGGAAGTCTGTGCCAGCAACTAACTTCTCTACTCCCCAAAGCCTGGCCACAACCTACAGGGCCCAAGCCTTCTACGTTATGGAATAATTTCCACTCGTCTGGATGAGTGCAGCCGCAATTACAGTCAAGAAGCTCAGTACCATGTTGAATGAAGTAGACTGATTAGGACTTCAAGCAATACTTTAAACATGAACTTTCTCCACTTCTGGCATACTACAGCAGTAGTGTGCATCATTTGCAAGATGCAATGCAGCAACTTGTCAAATTTCCTTCCACAGCATCTACTAGAGAAGGACAAGGACACCAGATGCCTAGGAAAACCATCATCTACAGGTTGCCCTCCGAGCTACGCAGCATTCTTCTGCTGTGCCAAAAATCCTGAAAATCCCATCCAGACTGTAGTGGCTAAACCACTAGGTCAGGGATTGGCAAAAAAAAAATCAGACTTACTGGTAACTCCAAATTCCATGAATGAATAAAAACATTTTTTTTTAAAAAAATCAAGCATGTAAACTTTCCAGAGTATTGTAAACTACAATACATCTATTCAATTCCATCTGTTCTACACATTTAAGAATGCAAGCCTAATCAAACTTGCAGGAAATTAACAGTATAGAATGTGTCATATGTCAAATGACAGCAGAAAATGAACTGCTTAATAGGAAGTTATCACTATTTTCAAAGGGCTCCAGTAGATGCTGACATTCATTAACAAATGACCACTAGATTATTTTAGAAGCATCAAGACAATGAAGTTTTACAGACGAAGATGAAACTCAGATTTAAGGTTTCTACTGTTAATGCCAGGCCGAATCAATTAATTGTCTTTACGATCATGAACAAACACTATCCATTCAATGTGTACATGAACATAGAACATTACAGCACAGTACAGGCCCTTCGGCCCTTGATGTTGTGCCGATCGGTCATACTGATCTCAAGCCCATCTAACCTACACTATTCTATGTACGTCCATATGCTTGTCCAATGACGACTTAAATGTACTTAAAGTTGGCGAATCTACTACCGTTGCAGGCAAAGCGTTCCATTCCCTTACTACTCCAAGTAAAGAAACTACCTCTGACATCTGTCCTATATCTTTCACCCCTCAATTTAAAGCTATGCCCCCTCGTGCTCGCCGTCACCATCCTAGGAAAAAGGCTCTCCCTATCGACCCCATCTAACCCTCTGATTATTTTATATGTTTCAAATAAGTCACCTCTCAACCTTCTTCTCTCTAACGAAAACAGCCTCAAGTCCCTCAGCCTTTCCTCGTAAGACCTTCCCTCCATACCAGGCAACATCCTAGTAAATCTCCTCTGCACCCTTTCCAAAGCTTCCACATCCTTCTTATAATGCGGTGACCAGAACTGTACGCAATACTCCAAGTGTGGCCGCACCAGAGTTTTGTACAGCTGCAGCATAACCTCTTGGTTCCGGAACCCGATCCCTCTATTAATAAAAGCTAAAACACTGTATGCCTTCTTAACAGCCCTGTCAACCTGGGTGGCAACTACTGGTCCATCTTGTTGCTGTCTGATGCTTATGGGTTTATAGTCTAGGAACTTAATTTTAATGTCATTTGCTCCCAGGTTCATGGAATACTTTTCTAAATATAGCATTGAGGAAGAGAATCCTGATAGTTATATCCTACCTAAGATAATAAAATGTGAGGCTGGATGAACACAGCAGGCCAAGCAGCATCTCAGGAGCACAAAAGCTGACGTTTCGGGCCTAGACACTTCAGAGAGGGGGGTGGGGTGAGGGTTCTGGAATAAATAGGGAGAGAGGGGGAGGCGGACCGAAGATCCGCTTTTGTGTTCCTGAGATGCTGCTTGGCCTGCTGTGTTCATCCAGCCTCACATTTTATTACCTTGGATTCTCCAGCATCTGCAGTTCCCATTATCTCTGAGTTATATCCTACCTCACAGGATACATCACACATAACTTGACTTCTTCAACTTCAGAGAGCAGGAATAAACAGACTGTGGCTACAGGTAATAAATTACTGGTCAGATTTACTGATTAGCAAATCATGCAAATTAGACTGCAGATTTACAACAATCACAGGAGTAATTATTCTCCTCAGGATATCAAACATAAATGCATTTTTGCTGCTCTAATGCACTGGAAAAGGAGACCTTTGAAACTTAAGCCCCTTAAGCAAAGTTTACACATCTTTGTCTGACATGAAGCAACGTAGTACAAGATACAACAAATTATTTTTGAAGATATTCTGAAACAAAAAGATACCATACACGATGCTGCCATTGTATCAAAGTATAAACACCTTATACCATTCTCCCTGTAAAACCAAAAAACCACTCAGCTGAGCACCTTTGTTTTATTTAAAGACACTGTCCCAAAGCAATTTTACTAACTTTAATTGTAATATTTCTTACTATCCTCTCAAACAGATATAAGCAGTGAGCTTGCATGACATCAGAACTTCCCAAAAGACCTTACAGCCTTACAGTATTGGACGGACAGCATTTTCTCATAGCTAAACTCTACATACAGCCATGTGATAATGACCAGATAGTCTATTTTAATGATGCTTACAGTTTAAAAAATTGCCCAATATGGTGAAGCTCTCCTGTTCTTCTTTGAAATAGTATGACTGGATTTACTATGTACACCTGAAATAGGAGATAGGCCCTTCACTTAACAGCTCATCTAAGTGACAGCAATTCAAACAGTACGACACTCCCTCAGTTGACAGTAATGCAAGTTTAGATTGTGTGCTTAGCTCTCTGCAGTGAACCTACATTCTTGCAACTCAGACAAGAGTGCTACCAACTGAGTAATTGCTAACACTATCCAAATATTAGCACATTAAATCCTCTTTGCTCCATAAAGCCATGCTACAGACGTGGACATAGATATGATAGTTACCTGCTGGCTAAGCCTTTGAAATGACCTATATTGCTTACAGAAGAACAAAACATGTAGAGAAGCAGTATTAAAAACAACTAACAGATTCACAGTAGTTACCACAGCCATAAAGTGCATTATCCCCATCGCGAGGAAACAGCTAGTAGTACCTCCCATTTAGAGAGTCTTGCTGGTATCAGAGAGCATTAAAAGCATTGGTACACATTTGAGGAAATAAACACAGATGGTCTTTCAGAGGACAGGATATGCGATTTAAAGTTCGGCTCATGGTCAAAGAAAACACAGGAGGGTAGACTAAGTTTTAACGATTCTTATTCATGGACAAATGGTATTAGTCTTTCCAATATTAAAACGTGGAAAGCTTGACTCTATGCTGTATGTCATCTACATGGAAGAACTCATACAAAAAAAACTCTGGTATTTTTACAGAGCGTTTCATGTCCCTATGCAATTTACACTGGTAGAAAATCACTTGAAGCATAATTTTCATTGTTACATAAAATCATGGTAGCTAATTTGCACAAAGCATGGTCCCGAAAATAGCAATGTAGTAAGTTACCTGGTCATCCGTTTCTGTAAACTCCCCTGCTTATCCTTGAAATAGTGCTATGGAATCCTTCCCATACAACTCAGTTGATAGGTGGGGCCTCAACTTAAAGTGCTGCGGCAAAGGCAAGAACTCTACCAGCTCAGTACTGCAATGGAGAGTCAACCTGGATTACACTGGTGTAACTTGAACCACTCATCCTTGACAAAGGTAAGGAACCACGGATTACGGTTTTGGTAGAGATTGGTAGAGGTAGGTAGTAATGTAGTTTTACCAATTTCATAAATCTCAGGCTGGGTCATACTCAAAAGGATGGCGTGTGCACAAGGAATGAGACAGAACCTTCCTGGATTGTGCAATTCTTCACTCCTATATTAAATCTGTAAATGTGCAGGTTTGAACCATTTTAGAATTCCAACACGCAAAACAAAATCTACGGCACAGTCAAATTTTTCTGCCTCAGCCTCTTGTTTAACCTCAGTCACAAATGTGAGAATGGAAACAAAAACACCATCGCTCCCTCCTAGCTAGCAAACTACTTTCAGCATTTTTCAGTATTCATTTCATGCTACCAGAATCTGCAGTATTTTGCTTTTCTATTTTGGAAATTGCTGAAAGTAAATTTTATATTTGATGGAACCTTTTAAATATTTTCTGAAGTTGGAAAGCCTCTGTGGTTACAAACACCAACACAACAGAACCGGAGTTGAAAATGACCACAGGAGTCTGCAACTGACTTAGATCCAACTGTTCAAGTTCCAGTCTGAGGGCAGTGTCTGCAGTACAACTGATTCCACAAATCCCAACAATTCTCATTAATTTCTTCTCGTTCAAAAGTAATAATTTGGGTCAGTGAAAATTTGCGTTTTCAAAAATGACATGAGCTTCTCCCTTGAATAAAATCAACAGCACAGGAAAACTAATCATCATACAAAGATATAAAACTGATCACCATTTGGATATGTCACACAATTACTCACTTCAAAAATTATGGACTGCTTAGACTTCATTAATGGTAACCAGGGTTTAAAGTTTTCTCGCACTGAGTTAACATTCATACCAACTGTGTGACTCATGGAAATGCCGACAGTAAGGTGACCCTGGAAATGAAGCAACTAATCTCATTTAGGAAAATTTAAAACAAACAAACAGTCATGTCCCGACAGCTCAGTGACAAATAGGAAGTCTTGAAGTTTCCTTTGTACCCACATAATCCTTATAAACTTTAAATTACATTTCCAAACATAATGCAACATGAAAACTGTTTTCCAGAAGTTTTCACAAGACATATATCCATTAAACATATAAATATTACCTGTTCAAAAACCTTCAAGGGTTTTCCTTGCATAACCAGTAAAATGAAATGTGCAGACAATGCTTTTGAAAGAAGTGGTAATAATTCTGATAGAACTAAGAATGGAGGAAAACATTCCCAGTGAGTCAGGTTTTTAATGCAGATTAAGGCCTTCCTACACAGTCTCCACCTGACCCAAAAGGCAAGGTTTTGCAGGTTATTTAGCCCCCGGTTGCTGTTCAACCATTCAATGAGATCATGATTGCTTTATGATCAAAGTCCATTTAACTTCCTTTGCCCTGTCATAAAACATTTCTTTAATAAAAATCCATCAATTTCAGGTTTAAAATTAACAATTTACCTAGCATTAATGGCATTGTGGAACCGAGTTTCAAATTTCTACCACACTAACTTCACTCCTGAAGTCTGTTTCCAATACAGACACAATGTCCACTAGTCCTAGACTCCTCAAATCCTGAACAGTAGAACACAAGAATTAGGAGAACTATTCACATTTCAAAACCTGAGACAAGGAAGAAAGCATGTGATCACACCTTTCTAATGTTCACTGCTTAAATCAAGTCATTTTCAAGGTATACAGCACTTTCAGTTCCTCCATACTTTCGATATTCTTTCTCTCTAGTACAGATTAAACCAGAAAATCTCAAACCCCTGAGAAACCACCACACCATTTTGTCAATGTGGTTCCCACCCCCACCCTATCTATAACAGTAACATTCAAGTTTTTAATGGGTTATCAGAAAATATAACACAATTGCATTAAGATCATAGAATCCCTACAGTGTGGAAACAGGCTCTTTGGCCCAACAAGTCCACACCAACCCTTAGAGCATCCCACCCAAACCCATTCCCCATAACCCACTTATTCTGCACATCCCTGAACACGATGGGCAATTTAGCATGGCCGATCCACCTAGTCTGCACATTTTTGGACTGGAGGAGGAAACCGGAGCACCCAGAGGAAACCCACGCAGACACGGGGAGAATGTGCAAACTCCACACAGACAGTCGCCTGATGGTAGAATTTAACCCAGGTCCCTTGCGCTGTGAGGCAGCAGTGCTAACCACTGAAACTAATATTCAAATGTTTACGTCTCTAGTCACCGACACAAAATGAGCTTAGGATTTATTCATTTATTGAATTTTCAGCATTAAGAACAATTCCCTCCAAACCAATGTACTAATTTACGTGGAATAATTTGCAGCTGCACACATCTGCCTTTAAGCCATTATATAAACCTGCGCTATATTTGTACCCTAGACTCTCAGTTGCAGAGTTGTAACTCAAAAACAATTTGACACAGCTTGACAAGCCAAGATAAATGTCTAGAATTCAAATAATTTATTATTTAAGTACTGCTTTCATAAAACATGGTGACTTGAAGACAAACAGGCAGTTTCTGTGCAAGCCTGAGATATCAAATCTTTCTTCTTGATCATAACACAGTCAAATGCATAAAGTGCTCAAAATTATTAGTTGATGCTGTACTATGCACACAGTATTCAATACAAGTGGCAATGATCTTAACAAAAATTAAACTGTCATGATAATATTTTAAAATGTTATGAAGCCTACAATTTACCTACATCCATCAACATTCACAAGGTGCTTCACAGTGATATACAATTTCAAATTGAAGCCACACTGTTAAAACAGAAGTTACCTTCCAAAATATAGTAAAACAGAACGCACAATATAAATCAGCTATACAACAGACTATATTGTCGAATGTATATTCTTATTAGTGAACTCAAAACTCTCTAAATAATCAGATTCTAAGTAATTGCACTTTAACCCACCTCCAAAAGCTAACTTAAAAACACAAGCTGTTAGATGAACAGGAACATTTCTCATGATGTCTCTGAACAACTCTGTCCAGCAAGCTATTTGCTCTACTCGTTACTGGTTGGCAGGAGCAATAAACAGAAATGTGACGTCCAAGTGAGTGACAGGGCTATGTTATTAAGATATCAGCTTACAGGGCACATGACAGATATAAATACAATCAGAAGATCTGCTACTTTCCAAATTGGGCAATGCTCAAAGTTAGGTAAACAAACTATTTGTGCAGGTGGTGTATAAAGTTTCTTTTTGTCTTCAATGGACTCATAATTGAGAAGACAGAAAGAAAGAAGAAGAAAAAAAATGACAGAGCCAAGAAATGAGGAATTTACTATAAAAATGTTAAGGGGATGAATTGTTATCTGAATGGCATCTTGTTCTCCTTAGGTCTTAATCTTAATTAACTGATTTAGAGACAGTGAAATAATTCAACTGATTCTCCATATTTCAATAGAGACATTGCATTTCCAAAGTGCAATTCTTACTCAGCGTAACAATTGATCAGTAACTGGGTTGTAGATTTCAGAAAAATGTTGCATTAGGCAGGCTGGAACAACTGAACAAAGTATGAAATCAACATTCTGTTTTATAAAGGGACACGTGATGCTATTGAAGAAATTCAATTTGTTCTCATTGTGTTCTAATTTGCTTTTGTATCACTACATGCAGGTCTGAAAAGCCAAACAGTCCCATTTTGAAAGATGCACCAAATAAGAAGGAATGTTCCAAGTCCACATTCAAGAAATTTTCAACTACTACTCCCTAACACAAACCTGAGAGAGGATCAGGTGTGGAGTTGCTTCTCGACTGCTGTTATGCTGTTTAATGCCAGCTGCTGAGGTGACTGTACAATGGTTTAGCTCTGCCACCTCTCATTAAACAGGTGAGTACTCAGCCATTTCTGGTTACTTCCTCTGAATGAAAGGCAAAGCTCCTAGTGAAAAATTGAGCTACACAGGTCTGTTTCTCACAGCATGGTACATCACACAAAATCCAGGCCACAATGCACTCATATTGTGACATTATTTCCTCTCTTTTTCCCTGTCCCACTTAAACTTTGCTCTCAAACTGTTTTCTTCACCCATTCCAGCCCATTTGCACAATGTCTGAAAATTTTACACAACATTACAATTAGATACAATAAAGGAACCTGGGGAAAATAATGGTATTAAAACTAATGCATTCAAAAACTGTAATGCACATTCTGCACAAGGAAATAGTGAAGCACCTCAATGTGAATGTTTTGGAACCTCTCTCATCTTTTCTTGCAAGTTTTAGAATATATGTGCAGTTTTCGTCCAACTTTCTGTACTCAAACTATAAACTATAGCTGTTAATCTACAAAGCACTGCAAACTACATAACAAATACACCTTCCATCAGACTGAAGTGTGAAAGTGCTTCACCCAATCAACTGTGACTTATCTGATAAACACAATAACCATTTTATACATAGCAATCTCCCACAAGTTAGTAGTTGAATGGCTAGGTTGGTTGAGAAAGGAATGTTTGACGAGCATAATATGCTCAATTTCAAGTAGTGTTGTGGAGTCTTTAATATTCACTAGAACCATCAAAATTAGGAAGGAATCTAAGCTTCATGGCTCAGCTGGAAATCTGTCCTCCTGGCAGGAATGCATTTAGGATTCACCTCAAAAAAAAAATGACCTGACCCTGATATGCAGAATCTAACACCCAACCTTGTAATGGCAAGCAGCAACCGGAGACAAACTGCAAAAACAAAAACAAGTAGCAAATAATAAACCTCATATCTTCTGCTTATCAAAAAATATTTTCAGATAATTTCAACATAATAACATTTTTCTTCACATTTTTAAGCTATATCACAGCCTTGATCAGAAGCTCATAAATATGGAGTGCTTAAATTGCATAGTAGGGATCTCAAAACAGCAAATATTAGAAACATGATGGCTTAGATACAATACCTTCCCACAGATTTGCAGGGTGAAGCGAAATATAAAATGTGTCAATAACAAATTGCACTTATTTCACCTTTAAACACAGTGACCTCTGAAGCAGGGATAACGGACGACAGATAAGGCAAAAAAAACACAAGAGATGGTTAAAAGTTTGGTTTAAGGGATGATTGTTAGCTAGTTTTTGTAGGAAGGGGTTTAAGAGTAGGACTTGTTACCAATGGGACATCGCAACAGCAGCATGCCACCGAGCTCCTCAAATTTGTTTTGTCAGTTTGACCCCAGCAGATCTATACTTCAACTTCACTTAGTGCACTTATCCTTGATTGTGTAACCGTTATCAATCAGTCACAGTTTCATAAAATTTCACAAACTGTTAATCATCTTCAGTTGAAAGAGATTCAGATTTTTTTTTACTACCTTTTGCATTAACTTTTGTACGAAGTGGATAGGATGCACAAGACAACAAAATCAGAAAGAATGCACTTAGAGAATATTAGAACTGACAGCAATTACAAATAGGAATGATCAAGGCCTGGAGGGTTTTACAGCCCAAGAGGAACTGACAATTTCAAGCACTGGGCAACTGGGATCAAATGAGTGTAAGAAGTAGATAGTAATGAGGACAGCCAAGCATCACTTTGTACAGGATTATGTCTTGAAGAGTTTTTGACAAACTGGATTTCATCCGGGATGTAGGATAAGAGAGTATCAACTAGAGTAACTAAGCCACAAACGTGGAAAAAAAAAAGTGGCACCATGGAAAGTAAGTCAGCCAAAACAAAACAAGACAACAGGGTGCAGCTGTACTTTCAGACACCGCTCTGTTATTCCAAAAGTATCCTTAAAAATAGTGCATGTATTTGTTGCAATCCATTAAACAGCTTCACAATAGTAGGAGCAGCACAAGCTTCAAAAATGACATTCTGAAGAAGGTAATCAGATATCCACACAGCCCAAAGCTTCAAAACACTATGAAAACACTAAATACTCTTTTAGCAAATTGACATCTAGCAATTATATGTGAGGCATCATCTAGCACAGAGGTGAAACTCATAGGTTAGTTGAGCATTCATCAAAAAATCTCAAGTTACATTCCTCTGAGCCAGTCCAGTGTTTCTCAAAATGTCACTACATTGTTTAATGGCAGAATGACTATTGCAAGTATCCCTTACCTGTTCCTATACACGGAACAATAGGGCACATATCTACACCAAAGAAAAAAATTAACATTACAATAAGCAATGGTTAAACTGGTGAAAATCTAAGAATGGAGAGTACCTTTCCAGCTCAAAATATATGCTTAACAACATCAACTGCACGTAATTTCTCTGTACTTTCTCCAGAAATACCTCTCAGCCTTTTTAATCTATACTCTATGTCCAATTAAATTTTTTTCCAGACCAATCCTGTTAATTTTCACTTCACAATTCTTGTCTTTGTCCTTCTGCAGTTTAAGCCAAAGAAAATCCAAACTATTTTCCCAGATTAGAATCAGAGTCGTACAGCACTGAAACAGACCCTCCAGTCCAACTTGTCCATGATGACCAGATATCCAAAATTGATCTAGTTTCATTTGCTAGCATATGGCCCATATCCCTTTAAACCATTCATATTCACATATCCATCCCATGCCTTTTAAATGTTGTAATTGTACTAGCTTCCACCACTTCCCTTAGCGGCTCATTCCACACATGCACCACCCTCTGCGTGTAAAAGTTGCCCCTTAGGTCACTTTTAAATTTTTCCACTCTCATCTTAAACTGATGCCCTGCAGTTTTAGAACCCCTTACCATGGGGAAAAGACCTTGACGATTCACTCTATCCATGTCCCTCATGACTTTATAAACTTCCATAAAGGCCACCCTGAAGCCTCCAACACTCTAGATAAAATATTCAGCCTCTCCCTATAGCTCAAACCCTCCAACCCTGGCAACATCCTTGTAACTCTTTTCTGAACCCTTTCAAGTTTCACGACATCCTTCTAATAGCAGGGAGAGCAAAACTGTACGCAGTATTCCAAAAGTGGCCAAATCAATGTCCTGTACAGCTGCATGACCTCTCAACTCTTATGCTCAGTGCACTGACCAATAAAGGCAAGCATACCAAATGCCCTCTTCACTAGCCTGTCTACCTGCGACTCCATTTTCAAGGAACAATGAACCTGCACTCCAAGGTCTCTTTGTTCAGCAACACTCAGCAATACATTACCATTAAGTGTATAAACCCTGTCTTTTGAAAACGCAGCGTCTCACATTTGCCTAAATTAAACTCCATCCGCCACCCCTTGGCCCATCTGATCACAGTCCCATTGTATTCTGAGGCAATCTTCTTCACTGTCCACTACATCATCAATTTTGGTGTCATCTGCAAGCTTACTAACCATAATTCCTAAGTTGACATCCAAATCATTTATAGAAATTACAAAGTTTTGAAGCTTTCAAGATGAAGGGAACTTTTATGTTCATTTGAATAAACAACTTTCTGCAAAGGACAATTAACCTGCAGTGGTTTATGAAAAAAAGTAAAATATTGAGTAAAGCAGGATTGCCAATGCTAATGTATAAAGGTGCACATACATTTGACACACTACACAGCAATGAATGTGAACAATTTCAAATAATTAGTGTGCAATAGTTTAATTCCTATTAATGCCACAGTAAATGAAACAGGAAACCTGGATGGAAGAATACTAAGATTCCTGAAGATCAAAAGTTTAACATCCAGAAAGGATGAAAATGGTTTAGAAACCTTCCCACTTGAGAAGTGCAAAACCCAGGATAGTTGCTTCCAGTCATCTACCATTAAACTATCATTCCTAGTCTTAGGTTATTCCTGGTGTCAATGTCCAGGAATTCTTCACTGGTGTTCAATACAGAAACCTAGCTGGATATTTCTCTTCAGTCAATGTGAGACCATCACTGGCTTCAGCTAGAGATTTAACATGTCAGTTCTGATTGTAATAAGGGACAACTTGATGACTTCCACTTCAGTATTACAGACACCATTTAATTCAGTAGAGACTGTTGAATGAAACATTAATGTTAAAGTATCAACTGAGGGATGGTGTGATGGATTAAGTAATCCTGTCACCTTCAATACTCTATCAGTCATACCTGATTACGGTTAAGTTGACAAAAATCTGAACTTAAAGTTTCAGTGATTAAATAGCACATAATGAAAACAAATTATCACCTTCACTAAAAGAAAGCTGAAACAAAGACACATGGAAGGTAAGGTAACAATAACCAATTTCTGCAAAAAAAATAACAATTCCATTTACACATTGGTATTTATAAGCAAAGAACTGAACCAATGTTAACTTCACTGTTCTAAAGCAACTTACTCTGAAGCTAAATGCTAATGTGAAAATTTGACCAAGACCACATCTCCAATGATTCCACATCACCTCAATTTCAAGGTCACTTGAATGGAGGAAAGGCCAGTCTTCTTGGCTTGAAGCTGGGAGAGTGTTAGAGCACTCCAGCACATTCAGTATATGACCAGGAAGTGGGCTCATACTGTTGAAAGCAAAAAAGGAAAACATTTGATTCCACAGCATCAATATGCCACAACACAGGAAGAAAAATTACTGAAAATAACCTGTGTTCTAAAACCGAAAATTTTAAGGTAGCAAACAGTAAAAATCTTAAGTGGAAACATCATCAACAACAGGAGCAAGCTCTTTAGGGTTAAAACCATAATAAAAACAGATCAGATTACAGTCTTATAACCATTTAATGGCTTTCTATGATTTGCCGTAATACAGACTGGCAGCCACGAGGACAGCTTTTGCTTTGTATGCCTAATTCGAATGTTCCCAGGTATGATTTGCTCTCCTCTTTCCTACTGAAGGTGATGACTTCTGGAGAGGACAAAGTTTCACTGCTACATCGAGCAAAACATCCAAGGCGGCAACTACTCTGCAGAACAGTTGTCAGGAGTATTCATAGGCTATCTGGCCCAAAAGGCAACAGAGTCTTCAGTACTGGATCAGTAATTTAAGTCTATCTTGATCAGCGTGAACTAAGTTGCGCAACTTTGCGACTTTTTAGTACTATCTTTCAACAATTGGCTTGCTGAGATAGAACAAGACCCATTTTTATGTGGTCTTATTTACAGAGTGAAACATTGCAAGTATACTTTCAAACTCACAACACATACCATTATATATGAAGAAATTCTTATTGAAGTTAAGTGAATCCTCAATTAATGCCCTCTACCTGCATATAATTAAACACAATTGATACATGATTACCAGCTCTAATCCATGCCAAACCCCAAGGAAATTAAAGTTAATTTTAGATTACTGGACAAACTGAAGAAAAAAAGTGTAACAATATGCATTGCCTAGCTGATGGGAAAAACTTTTAAATTATTAAAGTTTATTAGTAACTGATATTTACCAGGTAATAGTCAAAATACACCAGATAATCAAAATGATAACTACAGCAAAAGGAGTTGATTGGGATACGATCCTTTTCAGTAAGAAGAAAATACAATTTGTACTATACAAATGTACACATTTTTAAGCTTTAACCACCAAAAGGATATTAAAATCAAATTATAAAATGCACAACTATTCGTAGTTATCACTTGATCCCAAAAGCGATTATGGCCCTGACGTCATTTGTATATTTACAGCTTGCAATATTCTAGGAAGATCATGAGGTAGATTTGTCTTGATCTAGTAAGCACAAAGAAAATACTGGAGCTAATTATTTCTTGCTACAGAACGTGCCCTTTAGCCTATCAAGTGAGCTGGATTTTGAATCTACTTAGGCTATAAAGGTTTTATTTTGTCATTTCCATGAATGAGATTTGGCAATTTCTCAGGACAATGCTGCATTTCTGCCCAAGACCTGGCTTTGAACTGTTCTCCTATGCACAGAGTTTGAGCTGATCGCTTCTTACAATGGCTACCTCAACATCAACAAACTCATTGAAACTCAATGTTTCCTCATGGAAATTGAGATAAACGATTATGCCCGGTGCTACATTTGGGTTACTGAGCTGATGGGACACAGTAGTAGGAGTTTTACTCATTCAAAAAGGCTTAGAAAACCATCATAACTTTCCAACTGTACAGATTAAAAGGGGATTGAATTATTTTTTCCAAGCCTAGTTTATTTATAGCTCATCTAAAATCATTTAACCAGGCAGCTTCCAAAGGTAGATTCACAAAATTAAACAAACAACCAAACTATTTCCTAAACAATTTGAAGTATTGAAAAATTCAGAAATTTCTTGTCCAACACAGAGATCACAACCTTTAGAGAGACACCAACAAGCTCACACCCAAAAACCTAACTGCAAGGTCACAAGGCTAAGAAATGCCAACTAGCAGCACAAACCAGCCACAAACACAGCTCAACAGCACTCATCACTCAGTAAGCTTTCCAATTCTAGAACATCTAGGGTCAGCCTGTCCATCTGGGGACTGACAAACATTTATCAGAAAGAATCCTCGTTCCTAATAAAGGTGTCAACCATGTCAGTGATCATTAACATGAGCCTGCTGGTCAATCACCAGTGCCATAAATACAGCAGATTAACTTAGCCTGAATCATTCTCTTCATTATCCAAGATTCTGTTAAGACACTGCACAAGATCTTGAATTCCACAATCACGTCTCTGGCAGAACATCACAAAATATTTCCTCAATTCAAGGCAGGGAAGTGGTGTACCAGTAATGTCACTAGATTCGCAATCCAGTACTTCATTCTAATTTTCTGGGGACACAGGCATGAATGCCGCAATGGCAGATGGTGCAATATGAATTCAAAGTTACATAATTTAGTGTAACGGTTTCATTAACCATAGTCAATTGATGTAACAACCAATCTGTCTGGCAGCATCTGTGAATTAAAATCAGAGTTAACGTTTTGGGTCTGGCAACCGTTCCTCAATTCTAAGTTCTGAGGAAGGGTCACTGGACCCGAAACATTAACTTTGATGTTTCTTCACAGATGCTGCCAGACCTGTCGAGCTTTTCCAGCGATTTTTGTTTTTGTTCCTGATTTACAGCATCCGCAGTTCTTTCAGTTTGTAAAAATCAATTTGATTCTCTTACATTCTTTAGGGAAAGAAACCCACTATTCTGATCTCATCTGGTCTACAAGTGACCCCAGACCCACAACAATGAACAACAGAGAAGAACAGCACAGGCTCTTCAGTCCTCCAAGCCTGTGCCGATCATCAAGCGCAGACTAAATTGAAAAAGCAAATCTTCTGCCCTTATTCAGTCCATATCCCTCATCTCTCCTTAGTCATGTAACCATCCAACGTGGCTGACTCTGTCCTCTGAAGTGACCCTGGAGGCCACTTTGTTGTATCAAACTGCTACAAAATCTAAATGCAATGAGATCAATTGAAAACAATTCAAGGCATAGGAAGAAATTTAAAAATACACTGCACAACTTGAGAAACGTGCAAACCTTCTTACATCTAGGCCTCCTCATTGGAACACAATAAAATTGTTCCAGAGAACTAGATATACTATCTCCAAATCCCCCACCTTATTATTATATTAATGAAGATCAAGGTGGAGAAACTCACCGTCATAACAGCAAAGGCACAAACAACCATCCCAATGGACTTAGTAAGTTGTTACTCCTAAATACACATGATGCAGGCATAAGCTAAAATACCTTATGATCTGAATTCACGTACAAGGAACCTGTTCCAATTCAATTACATGACAAATGTTTCAGGTTTGGCCAACATTAGATTAGCTCAGACACCACTTCAGCTGTGTCATAGTGCTGAAAAGGAAGGAAGAAACAATAAATGGCCTGCAATAAGAAAAGGGCTAGAAAATCTCAGGAAGCACCTGTTAATAAAAAGAGTTACTCTTTCAGATCAATTAGCTGTTGCTTTCCACACATGATGCCTGCTCTATTGCATTTTTCCAGCCTTTCTTCGTTCTTATTTCAGGCTTCCAGCACATGTAGTATATTGTTGTTGAATAAAGGGGATCCTACTGTTGTTCTGTGGAAAATCTAAGCATGTGGACACTAATACGTACTGAAGCGAATACAGCGGTGACATACCTAACAACAGAATGAGCTATCAACACTCACTGTTTAGCCCCACACAAACTTTGGTAATTTGGATAAACTATGACAGAATATTCAGCACCGAATTCGGGCCTGGTGTCACATTAGTACCATCAGGAAAGGAGAAGAAAGGAGATAAGAAGAGAGATGCACCCAAAATCAAAGCCTGGAAAGATTTTTAATAGTAGAAATTATAGTTGCACTGATGTGTAGTAAAAACAGTGGAAGTAAAACACTGACTGATATTTGACCATTAGACCAAAATTATAACTTTAAGACGACACTTGCACAAAGTATATAGTACACACAGAAAGCACGTCAACATAATTGTCAAAAACAAGTTTAAAATAAGATTATGTTACAGCCGATATACACAAGGTCAAACAGTGATTGCATCAAAATAATGTAACCTTTACTTTAAACACTGAAAACTCATAGCAAAAAAACAAACTGCGGATGCTAAAAATCAGAAATTGCTGGAAAACTCGGCAGGTTTGGCAGCATCTATGAGGAGGAAGCAGAGTTAACGTTTTCATTCTGAAGAAGGGTCACTGGACATCAAACATTAACACTGTTTTCTGTCCACAGACGTTGCTATACCTGTTGAGAATTTCCAGCAATTGCTGATTTTGTTTCTGAATTCATAACATGTCCACTGCTTGCTCAACTGATGGATTCTTTAGAATTCTTCCCTCCTGCCCAACCCCACCAAAATGTCAAGGTGTTCAGTCACTGGCTACATCTATGACTACGATTGGCAAGGCTTTTGCCTCCAAGGAAATCAAGAAACATGGGCATAGATGGGACAGCAAGATACGGTAGAAGGTTACGTGTAATCTAACTAAGTGATGGACACGGCTCAAGAGGCCAAATTGTGTGCACAGAAATGCAACTTTCCCTATTTGACTTATCTAAGAACTTCATTTGTGGAGAAACCTAACTCCAGAATCTACAAACTAGAGAGATCACTCTGATATTCAAAGCACAAAACTAAGAACACATAGAAATATATGATGTATCAAAGTGTTCCACTAACTACAGCACCATGACTGTAGACCACATCAAGGTTGGACCTGCGGAGAGCATTTTGAAATGCACAATATTACAGTAAACGTGTAACTGTAGCCCTAAATCAATTAATAGTGTTTTTTTTTAAATCATGGATGAAGAAACAACTTCATACAATAGAACACTAGTAAGTGCTGGAACAACATGTATTGAAACATAAACTGTTTACTTCTGATTTTGTTAATGGAGCAAAAATAAAACCACACTCTGCCAAGTCCAGCTTTAATTCACAAAGCTGTTCCATTTCGCACTAGCAAGCCAAACCAGATCAATTTCTAATCAAGCACAGATTAAGAGCACGCAACTATGAATGACGAATGTTGATGCATTGTGAAACACCAAACATGCAAAAACTATCATTGTACCAAATACAGAGATTGCTGAAATGCAGCAGGTCTGGCAGCATCTGTGCAGAAAGACACACCAGACTCTCCACAGATGCTGCCAGACCTGCTGGATTTCTCCCAACATTGTGTATTTCAGATTTACAGCATCCACAATATTTTGCCTTTGTTCATCAATGTATGCAAGTCCTCAAGAACAGCAAAATGGCCCCTTTCATGACTCATACAAGAGAGATTGTATGTATTAATGCAGTCCAATGTATACACAAGGAATACACAAAACTGCAAAATAAAAGAACTAGAAATGGATATTACAAAGGTGATTAAAAGGCAGTGATTCACATGTGGGTGAGGGAAGGTCAAATTGACATTGGACACACTTAAATAGTCTTCCCTCTGAGCCCAAGAATAATACAGCTTATGGTTACTGCAAATACCTGTTTGGTTGGTGTATGCTGTAGCAGTCATATTCAATTTGTTACAGCTCAGTTCTCAACAGAACAGAAACTAAGGAACTACATGATAACATAAACCACCCTAAAGATCAGGTGAACAATAAGGTGTACCTACACCAAACACTGCATGAAAACCAAAAGAACTGCAGACGCGGTAAAGAAGAAACAAAACAAATTGCTGGATAAGCTCTGCTTCTGTGGGCAGAAATCAGAGTTAATGTTTTGGATCAAGAGACCCTTGCTCAGAACTGGGACTGCAGAAGGGTCACTCAACATCATCTTCTTCCTCCCCCTCCCCAGTCCTGATGAAAGGTTTTGGCCCACAACATTGACGTCCCTGCTCCTCAAATGCTGTCTGTCCTGCTGTGCTTTTCAGCTCCACATTTATTGACTCTACCTAAGTTACCTCCTGTCTTCCCAAAGTCTGCCTACCAACTAAATATAAGTCAGGAGTGAAATGCATTACTCTACCTGCCTGGATGAATGCAGCTGCAACAATACACATTTGACACCACCCAGGCAAAACAGCTGCTTGATTGCCACCCCATTCACCACCTTTAACAATAATTCCTTTCACCAACAATGCACACTAGCAGCATTGTGCACCACCTACAAAATGCACAGAACCAAGTTTCCCAGGTTCCACTGGTAGCACCTTTCAAACCTGCAATCTCTAGCACCTAGAAGAACAGGGGCAGCAGCCATCACCATATGCAAGTTCCCTTCCAAGATTCACTGCATCATGACTTGGATCTATATTGATGTTTATTCATTTTTGCAACATCAAATTCCTGGAATTCTCTCCCCAATAGATCTGTGTGTAACCCTATATCACATGGGCTGTGGCATTTCAAGAACACATGTTACCATCACCTCAAGGTCAAATAGGGATGGGTAATAAATGCTGGTCTACCCAGCAATGCTCATATTTGTGAATGAATTAGCTGATAGAAAAAAATTATAACTTTGCTAAAGCATTAGCTTTCAAACTGGTTCTTCATCTTTGAGGAATCAACAATGGGATTCTGCTGGTGGTCATTTAGGTTTCCATTGTGATCTCTAGTTGATAAATTCCTGGCATTACTTTTATTGCTACATATACTATTATGATAATACAGCCTTTCTTCCAGTATCTGAAGTTTGTTTTAAAAGTTGAGAGAGATTCCAAAACTGAATAGTGCCATTTTCCCACAGCTTTTGACAATTCAGAGAAATCCTATTGTGTTAAATCTTTCAACCAAAGCATCTGTAATGTTGCTGCCAGGAAGAGAGAATTTTAGTTAAAATTCTAGGTAGGTTCAGATTACCTTCTTTGGAAGAGAACAAGGTAATGAAGAGTTGAAGTGTATAGCTCAACTCCTCTGTAGTTTTCGAGTAGAAAGCAAAGGCCCTATTACCATTATCCAAATGGTCACTCAGTAAGGATACACAGATTTGAAAGCAAGGGATATGATTATGGGAGAATAGAGGAGTTACAACTTCATCCAGAATGATTAGGGAGTCTGGAACTCTAACTAGTAAGGCTATCTCTACATCCCCCTCATTTAAAAAAAAGCTTCAACATACACTTAAGAAGTGGCAAACTGAAGGAGGGCAGAGCAAAAAGCTTGGAAGAGAGATAGCTCTTTTCAAAACAAAGACAATGCAAATGGACCCTATGAAACAATGGAAAATATAATACAAAACTAGAGTGCCTGACATATATTTGGAAGTCTGTGCTACTGGAGTTCAAGGAGTTGTGCTAATGATTCACATTTCCTCATTACAGGAAAATCAAGTTCATCTTATAACAAGAAGTTAAATCACAGCTTACCACACTGTGTGAAAATCAAAGGCTTGTCATATATGTAAACCTATTCATTAAGAGATACTAATTTAACAGTGACAAATGCATTAAACATTTACAATGAGATCTTCCACTAACTTAATGATATTAACTTGCATCTCCCCAATATAAACTGTACAGTAATGCTGATCCTGAATTTTTGTACCAATGCCAAAAAACTCAGTGGAATTATGTATTCCAAAACATTAAAACACAAAACATTTCATTCCCAACACCACTCAATTCAGGGTAATAATCTGCTATACTTTGTTTCCCCTACTTATACAGAGAATTTTGACACATTAGGAAAACACATACTTTCAAATTCATAACTCCCAAACTGAAATTCAGACAATTTGTGCAAGTTCCTTAAACCAAAAGACTGGGAGTTGGGGAGGCGTGGGATCCATGGACTGAAGGTCAAGTCCAACAGAATGGAAAAGAATGTTTCCATTACAGGTACAACCACGGCAAAAATATCAAAGGACTACATTTTTATGTAGAGGTACGTATGGTTTGAAGTACTTTATTCAAGTTCAGGGAGACTGAAAGTGAGGACACCTGTAACATTGCCTCCAGAGCAGGGCATGACAATAAAAACCCATTTGAAGTTTAAAACCCTTTGTCAAACATTTTGAAGCAGGATTCTGGCAGTACTGCGCAGCGCATTTATTGCTCTGATGTGGAAGGTGATCGCAGTGTATGGCAACCTCAGGGAACTGATCCGGGGGTATATGTGCAAGAGTGAAGTTAATAGTTGATGACGCCCAACTAGAATTTGGAGGGACTAGGATATCTGCTGCACCCGAAGCTAGCTGTTCGGCTCTGGGCAGCATGTTTCTTGTCCCCTCTCAAAAGGGGGGAGGGGGTGCTGAGGGCTGCAAATGGAGGCGGTTCCGGCCCACCACAAGAGGCTTCTCCTGAAGCCACCGCCGCTTCCACTCCTGACTGGAGCTGAGGAAAGCCCATGGTGGGCTTGCGGGGGAGGGGGATTCTCTTTTACCTGCCGCGCCCTTTGCAGCGCGTCGGCGAAAGCTTCCACTTTGGGTCCGGGCGAGTGTCCAGAGTTCAGGCCGAGCGCCGCCGGGGTGAGGATGCTGCCATACTCCGCCATTCCCGTCTCTTAGAGAGAGCATACTGGGAAAAGGAAACGGAAACCGCGTCACTACAAAGGTCGCGCTCTGCTCTCGCGAACACCCTGCGCTGCTTCCTCAGATAGAGCGCTTTCAACATGACGTCATTCCCGTCAGACAGCACGCTCTTCACCCATTTCTGATGAAGCCTTTCCTCCCTTGCATTAAATATCGTTAATAATCATCAATATTATAGTCTTCAATAATCTACTGACTGAGCATTCTTGTTTCGCCAAAACTGAACATACTAGAGAAAGAAATGTAAAAGTTGTGAATAACAATACAAACAGAATGATGAACAACGAATGAAAATAGAAAACAATTGAATATTTCTTTAATTATGCACACACAATTAAATAACTGGGACTTTATAAAGTTGTTCAAAATCTTGAAGAGATTTGACAAATTAGCTAAATAGAAACAGTTTACACTGGGAAAGGGTCAATAACTAGAAGACACAGAATTAAGATATTTGGCAAAAAAGCCACGTTTGGGATGAGGACCTTTGCTTTCGCACAGCAAGTTATTATGATCTGGAGTGAATTGTCCAAAAATGAAATGGTGCAAGACTCACTAGCAACCTTCAAAAGGGTATTGGTGATATTTGAAGAGGAGATAACTGCAAGAACTATGGAGGAAGAACAACGGAGTAGGACTAATTTGATGCCTCTTTTGAAGAGTCAGGCCATACATGATGGACTGAATGGCCTTCTTCTGATCTGTAATAATCAACATTAAGCTTTAAAAATTCAAGCAAGCATATCATTGAATAAGATTAACTTCAAACAGTAAGATCGCAAGCAATGACTTTACTAAGAACAAAGAGACATAAATTCTACCATCAGGCGACTGTCTGTGTGGAGTTTGCACATTCTCCCCGTGTCTGCGTGCGTTTCCTCTGGGTGCTCGTCCTCTAGTCCAAAAATGTGCAGACTAGGTGGATCGGCCATGCTAAATTGCCCATCGTGTTCAGGGATGTGCAGAATAAGTGGGTTATGGGGAATGGGTTTGGGTGGGATGCTCTGAGGGTTGGTGTGGACTTGTTGGGCCAAAGAGCCTGTTTCCACACTGTAGGGATTCTATGATCTTAATTCTTAATTCATTGGAGATAAAATTTGGAAAATAATAAATAAACATAATTTACATCCCTCTTTCTGAAGGTGTTGCCAAATTTTAGAATCCATCCCCTCATACAAATTTAACCCTCAGTGCATAGCCCATTTTGATATTCTTTGTCAGCCTAGTTTTCATGTTCCACAACTGGTCTATATGTAATTTCATGTTGTTATATAGTGTTGAACATATTAAAATGAGTGATGGAAATTTTGATCCATGAGCTAGCTTTGGTGGAGTGGCTCAAAGGAGAAGTAAGATACAAAGTAGTTTAGGGAAGATATTTAACGGATTGTGTCATAGAAACCTGAAAACATTATTACTAATGCAAAAGGAACCAGAATTGGACACACACAGGTGTCTCAGAGCATTGCAGAGCTGCAGGAAGTTCTGTAAATTAGAAGGAATGTGAACAGAATGCTGAGAATAATGGCATTAAGGTATTGGTGAATGGAAGTCAGTGCAGGTCACCAAACACAGAGGGAATGACTAAGTCGGATTTAGTGTTAGTTAGCATACAGGCAGTGGAGTTTTAGATGAGCTAAAGCTTGTAAAGGATAGAAAATGGGAAGTTGACAAAGAATGAATTGGAATATTTGGATCTGGATGTAGTAAAAGCATTGATAGAGAAAGTAAGCAATTGATGCCTGATTCAGGGATGAAGACAGGTGATGTCACAATAGTGAAGGCCTTTATGGTACAAATGATATGGGGTCAGCAGCTCAGCTCTGACCCAAATAGGATGCCTGGATGATGGACAATGTGGCCTGAAGTGGTGGCCAGAAAGAAGGATATGATTAGTGCCTGCAGAATAAACATTGAGCTGGAGACATTGGAATAAAATAATGATGCCACCAACATTTTATGGGAGGAAATTCCAGCTACTGCAGGACATGATGTAGGACATTCAGTTTGATGGCAACAGTACATTAACAACTTTCATTTGTAAAACACTATTACAGTAGTAAAATGTCCCCAAGATATTTATTAAAATGGATTTGACACTAAGACACGTGAAGATATATTACAACAGTTGTCTAAAATCTTAGCCAATGTAAAAGTTTTAAGGACTACCTTAAAGGAAAATTTTCAGGGTTTAGTGTCTAGGTTGCTGAAAACATGGGCCATTCTTGCTGGAGCAATCAATTATGAGGATGCACAATAGACCAGAATTTGAGGAAATGGAAGGCTGAAAATGATCAGTAGGGATGAGGCTACAGATGGATTTGAAAAAAAAGATGAGAATTTTAAAAATTTGGCTTTGACAGAGCAAGAACCTACATGGGTCAGTGAGGCTGATAGGAGAAGATGTCTTATTAAGGACTAGGACATCAAATATAGAGGTGAGTGCATGGCTGAGAACATTATTAGCTACTGAAATATCATGGTGATTGGGGGGGCATATCAGATTCAAAACATTAACTTTGTTTTTCTCTCTATAATTGCTGCCAGACCCGCTGAGGTTTCTGGCTTTTTGTTATATTAGGGGAAATAGAACTTGGTCTCATTATGGCATAGGCAGCAATGTTTTGGACGAGCTTATGTTTAGGGACAGTACCAGTACAGGGGCCAGGAAAAAATTTTGATGATTTCAGTTGCTAAAAGATATCGATAAGGATCTCAATGGCTGAGCTGACACAAGGACAGACACATGACAGAGATGGAAACAGGTGGTTTTAGTCACGGGCTGCTATGTTCAAAGGGATAATTTTAACTAATCTGGCCTGCTGGGTAGATTTCTAAAGCATGCAGATCTTAGAAGACAAAGTTTACCCATGGACTGTGTTGTCTCACTGATAGGTCAAGACATCAGTCTGTGTGAAGGCTTTGCTTCCAAGCAGTGAGATAAGGAGCAGTAAAGAGGAGGCCACCTGTGTGGATAGCTTTATAACATAAAGAGTAGGTATGGGGAGAAGAAAAATGAGAGGTCTTCTCCCCTGAACCCAACAGGTATGTGCTCTGGCCCTGAGGTTGGGAGTCAAATCCTGTGTACCAGGCCACATTGGAAGACTGCATGGATATCAACAAACAGCGTGTCAACCAATTGGATGACAGTGGAGAGGCATTGGAAGAGGATGTGAGACAGCTTGAGAAGGCTAATAGATACAGCTTACCCCAGTCACAGTCAGACACAAGATGTCACCTGTGGCTTGATAAAGACTGTTTCAGTAGTCTGGAGGGACAGATGAAAACAGGTTTGGGAGGCAACAAAATGTTTAAGAACTTTGTAAAGGAAATGGATTTTGAAAATGGAATGATCAGTTGCAAGGAGAAAGATATCAAAAGTTTTTTTTAAGGTGAGGCATTTTGAAGGCAGATTTGAAGGGAAGAAGTATGTGAAGACACGAGATGTTGTGAGCGACTTGTAGTTATCAAAGCAGCAGTAAAGGAAATGAAAAAGGTGTCACTGAGATAGAGCTGATGTCATCAGTGTACAATTGGAAACTGATGTCATGCATTTGGCTGATCTCACGGACGGACAGCGTATAGGCAAGGAATAGGAAGGCAACAGGTTGTAGGTACTTATCCGACTCGGGGTTGGTGTGAGGTAAGCATTTAATCCAACCTGATTCTGTACCATTCTGATGTTGGTATAGATTTTCTCTCCAGCAGAGACCATAAGTTATTGATCTATAATGAGAAATCAAATTAATTGTTCCTTCCCTAAACACTGGAGAGTAAGGCTAATGATAACATCGCATCCTCACTTGCACCAACAATTCTGCCAATAGGAAGAATTTTGAAATCAATAAATGCTATCATTAACTCAAGTTTCTTCCAATGTGTGTACATTCAATTCATTCCATAATATTGGACTATGTCTCTCCTTGCTACATTAATTTCTGCCTAAAATGCATTGGGATTGATTTTCAACTTGCTGCCCAGGTTATGCCTATCTGCACTGTAAATTCTCCGCTTTGTTATTGAAACTATTCAATTTTCTTTCTGATAACAATACACAGAAGCATATGAAAATAATTCAAAAAGGATGTTAAATAAACTCATGTTTCTCTTTCACAAGAGGTAGTTTAATGGATTTGCTGAAGATGCCCTCTGTAAAAATACAGTACAAAGCCTGCCAAGTCTTGTTTATTCAGGATTATTTTCCAACTTTGTGCTACCCATGAGGAATCTCTCTCACAGTTGCTCATACTGGAAACTGGGGCATAAATTCCTTGCTGGACCAACTCAGAAAAGCTGACAAGATGGGTTAAAATCACCACAGAATGCCATCGGTAATTCCTGCACATCCTGAATGCTGCCAGGTATGGTGATGTGTTTGAACCTGGGGAAAGCTGGAAGTGGCTGTCATGGTTACGGTGGAGAAATACAGATTTTCACTACTCACTGGAGTAGCACACTTGAAATCAAGCCCCACTATTCATGGGATTGTTACAGAAGTTAAATATTTTAAAATAAGCACACAAACTCACTCAATTTACCTCATTTTCCAGATTCAGATTCATAGAATGCATGGGCCAGCCTTCTGTGCTTAAGAAGAACCATTATTCATTACAAATAATTAAATGGTAATTGTTGGTAAATGGTTGCAAATGTTACACACACACACACACACACACACACACACACACACACACACACACACACACACACACACACACACACACACACACACACACACAACATTGTTGCTCAATTGTCTTTCTCTTGATTCTTCCACCGGTTTTCAATACACACATCGTGACTTGTTCATTTACAAACGGTTGCATTTTTTAATAACTTTTACTGTACATTCTGCCCTTATCTCTCCTGTTCCTCCCTAAGACATTGATTTGGTAAATATCTGTCAAGACAATGACATTTGGAATGCAGTGAGTGGCATACATCTTCTGTAGGGCTCTTACAAATATTTTAGTATTCGTTTATGTCAGTGTTTAAACCTGAATCCATCTTGCCTAATAATCAAACAAGATGAGGTGTAAATGTCATTCATACATAAACAGGTCCATGCCCAAATGGGCCCACGGTAATTCCGGAAGTTCTGTATGAATGACAGCTTCCTGCCATTCACTACTGGTATTATACATGTGTTACAATAGATGACAAGGTCATCCAAATGTTTTGAACTCAAAGGCACAGTTACACAAGCAACTGCTCTGCATTTGGTTATGCAAAAATGCCCTTGGTGAATCTATTGAAGAATGTAATTCTGCAATGATTGAAGAATTACCAGTTACTCATTGATATCCAGCAAACTCTTGACAACAGAAAAGTGCTGTCCCTGTTTGAAGTAAGTCTTCAAGGCATGAAGTGGGAAAGGAGACCTGTTGAAACTTGGATGAAGCTTTTGCATACCATAATGCACCTAGAATCTTTCATTTGTTCTTTCTTGATGATATTAGGTTTGTCTGTCTAGGCCAGCCAAGATAACATGGTTGCCTGATGTAAGAGTGTACCTCAGCCCCAAAGGTGTATTGTTATATGTGAGTACATAGAGCATCAGCTTACATCAGATACTTGCCTTAGAAATGTTGACCCCCATAAGAAAATCTTACAAGTCTGAGTTGAAACCATTATATGTGAGGAGGCAATTTTAAAAAATATCTTTCTCCAGCAAGATGAGGCCCAAAGTGTAATCAGAAAGTTTCTCACAGCCCATTATAACCACTAAAGCCTCTTCCCCAATGATAGTGTATTGGTTTTCCATGTACAATAATGCCCCTGATGTTTAATATATGGGCCTTCAAAATCCTTCGGTTGTTACTGAGAATAAATCATTCCAATGCCTGTGGCAGAGACATGCATGGTAGTAATTGTGGGATGTGGTGGATTTTTATGAGACTTCAGTAGAAGTCAGCATGCCCTTAGTCCTCTCAAAGGCCATGTTTGTGGCTTTTTCAATAGATTTCTCAGGGTTTCTGTAACAGAGGCAAAATGTGTAAAGACTGAGATAACAAAGTGTGGAGCTGGATGAACACAGCAGGCCAAGCAGCATCTTAGGAGCACAAAAGCTGACGTTTCAGGCCTAGAACCTTCATCAGAGAAGGGGGATCGGGAGAGGGTTCTGAAATAAATAGGGAGAGAGGGGGAAGGTGGAGCGAAGATGGATAGAGGAGAAGATAGATTAGATTAGATTAGATTAGATTCCCTACAGAGTGGAAACAGGCCCTTCAGCCCAACAAGTCCACACCACCCCTTGATATATCCCACCCAGACCCATCCCCCTACAACCTTCACACCCCTGAATACTACGGGCAATTTAGCAATGCCAATCCACCTAATCTGCACAATTTTGGACTGTGGGAGGAAACTGGAGCACCCAGAGGAAGAAGAGGAGAGGAAACAGACAAGTTAAAGGGGTTGGGATGGAGCCCGTAGAGGTGAGTATAGGTGGGGAGGTAGGGAGGGGATGGGTCAGTCCAGGGAGGACAGACAGGTCAAGGGGGAGGCATGAGGTTTGTAGGTAGGAAATGGAGGTGCGGCTTGAGGTGGAGGAGGGTATAGGTGAGAACAAGAACAGGTTAGGGAGGCGGGAACAAGCTGGGCTGGTTTTGGGATGCAGTGGGTGGAGGGGACGAACTGGGCTGGTTTTGGGATGCAGTGGGGGAAGGGGAGATTTTGAAGCTGGTGAAGTCCACATTGATACCATTGGGCTGCAGGGTTCCCAAGTGGAGTATGAGTTGCTGTTGCTCCAACCTTTGGGTGGCATCATTGTGGCACTGCAGGAGGCCCATGATGGACATGTCATTCTAAAGAATGGGAGGGGGAGTGGAAATGGTTTGCGACTGGGAGGTGCAGTTGTTTATTGTGAACCAAGCGGAGGTGTTCTGCAAAGCGGTCCCCAAGCCTCCGCTTGGTTTCCCCAGTGTAGAGGAAGCCACAACAGGTACAGCAGATGCAGTATACCACATTGGCAGATATTCAGGTAAACATCCACTTGATGTGGAAAGTCTTCTTGGGGCCTGGAATGTGGGTGAGGGAGGAGGTGTGGGAGCAAGTGGTTGCAGGGAAAAGTGCCGGGAGTGGTGGGGTTGGAGGGAAGTGTGGGCCAGACAAGGGAGTCCCGGAGAGAGTGGTCTCTCCGGAAAGCAGACATGGGTGGAGGTGGGAAAGTGTCTTTAGTGGTGGGGTTGGATTGTAGATGGCGGAAGTGACCAAGGATGCTGCATTGTATCTGGAGATTGATGGGGTGGTATGTGAGGACGAGGGGTTTCTCTTTTGGTGGTTTTTGCAGGGACGGGGTGTGAGGGATGAGTTACGGGAAATGCAGGAGACACAGTCGAAGGCGTTCTCGACCACTGCGGGGGGGAAGTTGTGGTCCTTGAAGAATGAGGACATCTGGGATGTATAGGAGTGGTTATCCAATTGATTCGCAGTAATCAGAAACCATTGCAGATCATGCACCTACTTTGGAGTTGAGAAGTCACTGACTGACTTTGTTTTCTGGGGATCAGCTTTTATTCCATCCTTGCTGACAACGTGACTTTGGATCATAAGACTGT
This sequence comes from Stegostoma tigrinum, assembly GCF_030684315.1. Taxonomy (NCBI): domain Eukaryota; kingdom Metazoa; phylum Chordata; class Chondrichthyes; order Orectolobiformes; family Stegostomatidae; genus Stegostoma; species Stegostoma tigrinum. The sequence continues at coordinate 35,643,698 of NC_081382.1, forward strand.
AAGACATAGGAGCAGAAAACCATACAGCCCAATGAGTCTACTCCATGTTTCAATGAGATAATGGTGATCTGATAATCTTCAATTGCAACTTCCTGGCTTTTCCCTATAGCCTTTGATTCCTTTGCTGATTAAAAATCTGTATTTCCAGTCCTTGAATATACTGAACAATCCCCTTGACAGTCCTCTGCTAAATAACTCCACAGATTCATTAGCCTCTAAGAGAAGAAATTCCTCCTCATTTCTGTTTTAAATGGATGACCCCCAACTCTGAGATTATGTCCTCTAGCCCTAGACTGTCCCACAAGGGGAAACAACCTTTCCAGAACTATCCTGTTAAGCCAACCAATGTCCATCTATTAATGGTCCCTATTGTCAGCTTTTCTTTCTTCCTGGCTCACCATTACGTATGGTATGGACTTTGTCTGTCTAACTGGTGTCCTCTGTCTCTGGGCTCCATCTCCACCTATTACATTTACCCCTCTTCACACCCTACCCATCCCCTGTCCTCAGCATATATATCACCTTTTAAAAGTTACTATTAGCTCTGAAGAAAGGTCACTAACCTGAATTGTTAATACTGCTTTCTCTCCATAGATGCTGGCAGAATTGCTGAGTTTCTCCAGCAATTTCTGTTTTATTTCAGGTTTCCAGCATTCCCATTCTTTTTTAACCCTGTTAAGTCCCCTAAGAATCTTGTATGTTTCAGTAAGATCACTTCAAATGCTTCCAAACCCCAATGAACACAGGCCCAACCAACTCAACTTCTGCTCATAAAACAGTCTGTCCATACCTAGAATTAGCCTACTGAACTTCTCCAAACCGTGCCCAACTCTGGTATTTCTTTTCTTTGGTACAGGGCACAAAAATGTTCGTGGTATTTCAGTGTGGCCTGTATAGTTTGAACAAGACTTCACCATTTTATACTCCACTCCCTTTGAAATATTGTCAATTTTGCTTTGCTATCTTTTGCTGAATTTGTATGCTAGTTTTCTGAGATATATGCATAAGGACTCCCTTCTGTGCTGTAGATCTCTGCAGTCTTTTCCCTTTCAAATAATATTCATCTCCTTTATTCTTCCTGCCAAAGAGCAAAACTTCACATTTCCTCACATTATATTTTATCTCCCAATTTTTTTCCCATGTGCTTAACATAATGTTTGTTCTCAAGAAGGTCACTTGACTCAAAACCTTAACACTGTTTCTCTATCCACAGATGCTGACAGATTTGTTGAATTTCCTCAATAATTTCTGCTGGGTTGGGAATAATTTGATTTTTGTTACTTGTGTTCTTCATCCTATAGTGCATCTTAGTTTCGTCTCTGCTAATGTGAGGTTTTGGAATCAAACCATGATAAAATACTGTAGCATGAGATTTCTTTGGATTTTGTTGTCACATGTGATATATTATTCATATGATAGCACCGTTTCCTCTGATCAGACAGTTTTTTGTGCTTTAATCAACATGCCTTAAAGAATGTTTCGTATTAAATGGAACTTTGCTGCTAAATGCTTCTTGAACAATTTTATAGACTGTGTATCCACTGCCACTTGGACTACCCATTCTACAGTAAGTTCTTCTTTTGATTGAAGAAGCCCAGTAATTGGTTTATCCAAGAGACATTGATAATACAGTTGTAAATTATCTCTTGCTATAAACTTCTGCATGGTTCAGACAGTACATACAGGTCATTAATTAAACTATTTTCAAATATTCTTGGAAGTTGATACCTGCTAATGAAGTATGGCCACACCAGTGTCCTGTTTGTTGTTAAGATGAAATAATGATCCAAAACTGTTAAGAGGCTATCATATGTAATTTGATTATTATGGATTCATGTCTATGTAACACATAATATGATGTTTTTCCCACCTGTAGAGAAATTGCTAAACTGCTCAGTATTGGATTTGATTTAGTGTTCAATCCAGAAATTCAATTTTTTGGAATTGGGCTTTCCACACACACCTGTCAATTCACTAATCTATGAAATGGATCCGAAAGCTGAAATTTTTCTGGTGACAAGATGGGTATAGGCAATTTCTGTTACGTTGTTTGATTGCTGATATGCATTTGAAATTGTTGATTGTTTTATTGACTTGGAAAGATGTTGCTAAGATTGTGATCTTTTAGTACTGTACTCATTCTATTGTTTTGTTATCATAATTTGAGTAAAGTTGTTGAATCCATCCTGTGGTAGAAGTTGTGTATATCTAAAACTGAAAATTGTTAAAGTTTCTGCAATTCTAAATATTGTTTTCAATGTAAAAAGTTACATTCCTTTGCCAATACTGTGTACCATTAGAAATAAATAAACTAGCTGAAGGACTTTCAAAGGATCTGTGTGCAAAACGTTCCCTAGGCTTCACTGAATAAGATTACATGATTTTTTTGATTATATCAGGTCTGCCATGGTGTCACTTGAGCTGCATTTTCTGCATTCAAGCTGTTTTTGTGTTAAATTTGACATAATGTGATCAGATTCGTATTTGTTTTCTTTATTTGAATTTTTGGATTTTAATGAATAAAGTTGAAAAAATTTAGTAATCATATAACACCTTGAATTTGTTGTTTTGCCCATTAAAATGATAAAGATTTCACAAACTTCATTGTCAGGATTCAGATACTTCAAATTGCAATAAAGATTTTTTCACTGTTTTGTCTTTTCCTATTTTTCAATGAATGTTCTTTAAATCTGTATCCAAATTATTATTTTAACTTGCTGTCATCATTAAGTGAATAATTCCGAAATTTGTTAACTCATTGTAATAAGGCTTAAGTGTGCTCCTCAGCAGCATACCATCTAACTTTCTTACTGGCTACGCAAGTCTCTCAGGCCCATGTGCAGTAGTGACTTCTGAAACTGTAATGAGCATGCCAAAGACAATTGCTGTGTGGAGAACATCATAGAATCCTTACAATGAGTAAAGAGGCTGTTCTACCCATTATGTCTATACTAACTCTCCGAAGAGCATCCCACTTAAACCCATCCCATCCCTATAACCCTGCATTTCCCATGGCTAGTCTACCTAGCCTGCACACTATTGGCAATTTTGCATGGCCACTCCACCTAACCTGCATATCTTTGAACTGTGGGAGAAAACAAGAGCACCTGGAGAAAACCCGGACCTGGGGAGAATATACAAACTCCACACAGATAGGGGCTGTGCATGCAGCCATATAGCTTAAAGGAAATGTTGCTCCTTAGTCTAGACTTTCAGCTGGAAATGAAACAGTAAGTCTCCCCAAGGGATCAAATTTGCTTGGAGTGTGCAGTAAACAGTGTCTTTTTTGCAGGCACTCAATCCAGAATTATCCCTTTAGCTGCTGATGGGCAGCTTTTTAAAAAGCTTGGTTCCTCTATTATTGGCTGCAAAAGGCTTTTGAGATTTACAGTATTCTGGTGGCTTCTCTGGAAGAGATGCTTCCCTCAGCAGCTGTTCTGCTGTGTGGTTTTTCTGGCACTTACGAAGTCTTAAAGCCACTGACAATTTCTTGAAAAAGATTTTTTGAATCCTTCTCATCTCTAGATGATCTCAGGTTTATTTCTCAATCTACACCACTACCACACTTGTCTAGGCATTGGATCTGTCACAGCAGCCATCTTTTACCATTTGCTTGATGCCGCACTATAAGTTTGGGAATTTTACACATTGTTTAAGAAGAAAACAAAATCGGGGACTGTCTTCAGGATTAGACGTCAAAGCAACCTTATTTGTCATACATGAATAAGAAATGCTGCTAAATAAGGCTTTGATCTTCAAGTTACATTAGGTGAGGACTAACCCACCTTCTTTTCATCTTCATGTCCATGTGCTATTAAGTCTCTCAAAGATCTGGTCTCATGTATTATAGCCTAATCAAGTTTGGTCTGATATAAATCTTTTTCTCTAACGTTCCATCCATACTCTGGTATTTATGCTCAATTATCAGAAGCTCTGTGACATCATTGCAAGGCTGCTCCAGGGTCTTGAAGCCCTAATACAACACTTGTTAGTCAAGAAACTATTCGCCTCTGCCCTAAAAGTATTTCATGACCCCACCTCCATTATTGTCAGGGGAAGAGAATTCCATAAGCTAACAACCATACAAAAGAAAAAAAACAGTCCCCATCTCCCTCTTAATTGGGAGTACCTGTTGACAGATGATTAGAGTTAACGAAAGTTAGTGGAGTTCTGAAGAAGAGTTACATTGGACACAAAATTTTAATTTTAATCCACAGATACTGCCAGACTTATTGAGTTCCTCCATCATGTTCTGTTTTTATTTCAACTTCTTCAATCTCTCTACATAATTAAACTGTGAGGAGTTCAGCATGGAACTCTGAAAGGACACTGGAAAGATTGGGTGGTTTGGGTGGATAGCTGCAGATGAGATTCCCTAGAGATATGTGAGGTGATGTACTTTGGTCAGAAGAACATTAAAAGATAATATAAAGTAGGGGTAAAATTCTAAAGAAGGTGAAGGAGCAGAGGGACCTCGCTGTTATTTGTATATAGATCATTGAAAGTGGCAAGACAGATGAAGAGAGCAGTTAATATAGCATACAATATTCTCAGCTTTATTATTAGGGGCATAGAGCACAAGAGCAAGGAGGTGATTTGAATTTTTACAAGACACATGTCACATTTCACCTGGAATATTGTAAATTGTACTGGGTGCAACATTAAAGGATGTTAACACATTGGAGAGAAATAATTTACAAGGATGGTTCCAGGTCTAAGGATATCATAGAATTCCTACAGTGTGGAGGCAGGCCATTTGGCCCATCGAGTCCACGCCAACACCCTGAAAAGCATTCCTACCAGACTCACACCTCCATCCTATCCCTGTAACCCTGCATTTCCCATGGCTAATCCACCTCACCATCACATCCCTGGACACTATGGACAACTTAGTTCGCCCATCCCACCTAATCTGCACATCTTTAGACTGAGAGAGGAAACCGGAGCACTGGGAAGAAACCCTAACAGAACCTATATTGAAAACGTTGGGACTATTCTTCCTGGAGAGAAGGCTCAGAAGAGATTTGATAGGAGTTTACAAAATGTAGGCTGAATAGAGTAGGTAAGGAGAAGTTGTTCCCACTCATTAAAGAAAAAAGAATGAGAGGGAATAGATTTAAAGTAAACTGGTGACATAAGGAAAAAATACTTTTTCACACAGGGAGTGGTTAGGCTAGGAACACACTGTCTGGAAATGTGGTGGAAGCAGGATTCAACAGAGACATTCAAGAGAGCATTGGATAATTACGTGGACAGAAATGGTAATCAGAAGTTTGTGAAAAAGACAGGTGATTGACACTAAGTAATAGAGCTGATACAGGCACAATGGGCTGAATGGCCTCCTTCTGCACTGTAACATTTCTGTGATTCTGTGAACTGTGCTATCATTGGTAGCTTCCAGGTAATCTCTGCTGTACTCTAATCTTCATAAAATGTGGTACCCTGTCAAGCCCTAGGCATGGCCAGCAGTCAATGCAATAGTTGTTTCCAGATCATTCAGGGAAAGCTGAACTAATTCTAAATGTGGCACTTACTTTGTCTCTCTATCATTCTTTCCAATGTTCTTAAAATATCTCCTGAAATTGTGCCCATGCTTATTTCCATAAGCACTGCCCATTCCCCACTCAACAGTCAAGTAGCCTTCTTCAGGCAAGCTTTGCTAGAGGATCTTGGTAAGCTGACTGGTTTGGGAACAATGCAGTTGAGCCTAATCTTGTGAGAGATAATGGGAACTGCAGATGCTGGAGAATCCAAGATAATAAAATGTGAGGCTGGATGAACACAGCAAGCCAAGCAACATCTCAGGAGCACTAAAGCTGACGTTTCGGGCCTAGACCCTTCATCAGAGAGGGGGATGGGGTGAGGGTTCTGGAATAAATAGGGAGAGAGGGGGAGGCGGACCGAAGATGGAGAGAAAAGAAGATAGGTGGAGAGAGTATAGGTGGGGAGGTAGGGAGGGGATAGGTCAGTCCAGGGAAGACGGACAGGTCAAGGAGGTGGGATGAGGTTAGTAGGTAGATGGGGGTGCAGCTTGGGGTGGGAGGAAGGGATGGGTGAGAGGAAGAACAGGTTAGGGAGGCAGAGACAGGTTGACAGGCAAGGGACCGCTTTGCAGAACACCTCCGCTCAGTCTGCAACAAACAACTGCACCTCCCAGTCGCAAACCATTTCCACTCCCCCTCCCATTCTTTAGATGACATGTCCATCATGGGCCTCCTGCAGTGCCACAATGATGCCATCCAAAGGTTGCAGGAACAGCAACTCATATTCCGCCTGGGAACCCTGCAGCCTAATGGTATCAATGTGGACTTCACCAGTTTCAAAATCTCCCCTTCCCCCACAGCATCCCTAAACCAGCCCAGTTTGTCCCCTCCCCCCACTGCACCACACAACCAGCCCAGCTCTTCCCCTCCACCCACTGCATCCCAAAACCAGTCCAACCTGTCTCTGCCTCCCTAACCTGTTCTTCCTCTCACCCATCCCTTCCTCCCACCCCAAGCCGCACCCCCATCTACCTACTAACCTCATCCCACCTCCTTGAACTGTCCGTCTTCCCTGGACTGACCTATCCCCTCCCTACCTCCCCACCTATACTCTCTCCACCTATCTTCTTTTCTCTCCATCTTCGGTCCGCCTCCCCCTCTCTCCCTATTTATTCCAGAACCCTCACCCCATCCCCCTCTCTGATGAAGGGTCTAGGCCCGAAACGTCAGCTTTTGTGCTCCTGAGATGCTGCTTGGCCTGCTGTGTTCATCCAGCCTCACATTTTATCTTGGAGCCTAATCTTGTGTTTGTCTGACACTACCAGAGCAAAGGTACTGACTAGAGAATGGATTTGGACTCAGATGTATTGTTTCCATGTTAAAATGGCTTGCTGGCCTTTGCTCTGGCTCATTATGTTGAATGTTATTGTCACCAAAATATAAGGCCAGAGAGGAGAAAGACAATCAGAGGGGAAGAGAGAAATGAGGGCCAGAAAGAGGGAAATGAGGGGTGGCACTGTGGCTCAATGGTTAGCACTGCTGCCTCACAGGGACTTGGGCTTGATTCCAGCCTCGCGTGACTGTTTTCATGTTCTTCCCGTGTATGCGTGGGTTTCCTCTAGGCCCTCTGGTTTCCTTCCACAATCCAAAGATGTGGAGGTCAAGTGGATTGGCCATGGGAAATGCAAGGTTACAGGAAGAGGGTAGGGGGATGGATCTGGGTGGGATGTTCTTTAGAGGGTCAATGTAGACTTGATGTGCCAAATGGCCTGCTTCTACACTGTAGGAATTCCATGAATGGAATTTTTCTTAAATTACTTTTTAGGGGGACCACCAGCATTAGAATCCTTCAACTCTGTTTGTACAAGTTTACTATCTAAACTTTTCTGCAAAGTGTCTTTGTTCCATGACCTCTGCTGTTCGCACTATTTGTTGTGGAATGATTTCCTGATATTTTCTCGGCCCTAGGAAGTATATTGATAGGCTTGTAATTAAAGGGTATTTAGTCACACTGACATGCTCATTGAGCACTGGGAGAGCAGATACAACCAGCAACTCAAAACTTGCTGAAACCCTATCCCTGAAACCAGACCTTCCTCCAATTGTCTGACAAAATAAGTCACTGAATCCTGCTGTTTCCTGAAGTTTTTTACATTAGGTTATCCCACAGGCTTCTCACTGTTTTCCAGAGGCCTGAGTGTCAGCAACCTCTTGACATTAGTAGGTACGCTCCATTTCATCTACATACCTGTTATTGGCTAATCTCTATAATTTTAAGAGAAAGGAGAGATGGGGATATAGACACTGTCTAAATATTAGCACTCAGTTGAAGAATGAATATCCTTTAGCAACACCAAGATGCCACCATTTTTAGTTTCATAAACCTTCTTGTGAACACTCAACCAGGCAGTGGGCAGCTTCCAGCTTCTTTATTTGCTCTTGGGATGTCAGCATTGCTGGCTGGGCCAGTATTCGTTGTCTGCCCTACTGGTCTTGAAAAGGTACTGGTCAGCAGCTTTCTTGAACCACTGCAGTCCACTTATGTATTACATTTGTGATGCTGTTAGAGGGGAGATTGCAAGATTTTGATCTAGCCATAGTGAAGAGACAGCGATGTAGTTCTGATTACCAATAGTGTGTGACTTGGAGAGAAATTTGCTGGTGGATCTGTTTTCATTTATCCACAGCCCATGCCTTTCTAAGTGGGAGTGATCATGGGTTTGGAAAATATTACTGAAGGAACCTTTGTGAATTGCTGCGCTGCACTTCGAGATGGTGAACACTGCAGTCACCGTGCTTTGCTGATGTCGGCAGTATATTGGTGGTGGATGGGGGTTGCTAATCAAGAGGCAGCTTTGCCCTGGATGGAGTTTAGTTTGTGGAGTGTTGTTGGAGTTGCAGTTAGCCAGGCAGATGGAATATATTCTGCTACAAACTTGAACTTGCAATTGTAGATGGTGGACAGGCTTTGGGGAGTAAAGAGGTGAGTTCCTCACTTCAGCAGTCCCAGCCACTGACCTGCTCTTGAGCCACAGTGATTCTTTATATGGCTGATCTAAATCGGTTTCTGATCAATGATAACTCCCAAGATGTTAATGCTAACCAACTTAACCCATATCATCTCAAATTGCAAGACAGTGAGTGATTTTTCACCCATGAATTGTCAATCATTTTGCAGTTCAGCTCTACTAATCTGCTCCAAAAATCCTAATTCAATGCTTCAACACCTCATCAAAATACTCCTGTAATAATACTTTTTCTTCACATTGTTTTTCGGGATGATATTCCCCAGTTAATCCAATCTTCATCCTCTGCCACTCCTGTTCTATGTGACAATTTGGAAACTTGACACAGTGGTAATGCTATTTCCCCAGAATTAGAGGTCACATGTTCAAGCACCACTCCAGAGCTCAATTGCATCGTGCAGATCTGATATTTAGTTCAGTGCTGAAGGACTGCTGCAATGTTGGAGGTCCCATCTTGTCTTTCAGATGTTCAGAGGGAGACAATGGTCTAGAGGTATAAGAATGGACTGTTAATCCACAGACTCAGGTCAAGCTCTGGGGACCGGGGCTTGAATCCTGCCGTGGCAGAAGGTGGGATTTGAATTCAACAAATATCTGGAATTAAGAGTGTAATGATAACCATGAATCCACTGCCGATAGTCAGGAAAGCCCATCTGGTTCATTATTGTCCTTTAGGGAACGAAACAGCCATCCTTCACTGGCCTGGCCTATATGTGACTCCAGACTTATAGCAATGTAGTTGACTGCATGGGCAATTAAGCATGGGCAATAAATACTGGCCTAGACAGCGATGACCTCATCCTGTGAATGAATTTAAAATGAAGGATTATTTCTGAACATTCATGCGGAGGCTGAAAGATCGACTGGGATCATGTGAACGAAAATGTTGACAGTGTCCTGCTTTCAACATTTCCATTTCACCCAACAGCATCAGAACTCTAGCCATTCATCTCCTTAACTCTGTGTGGGACTTTGGTGTGCCCCCTATTCGCTGTTGTGTGAAGCTATGGCGTTTAACAGTGTTTTCATAATCTGCTGCTTGCAAGTGCTTTCAAGACATTCCAGTGATGTGTCAAAATATGGAATTAATTTTCTCACAGAGTTGTTACAGCATGAAACGTGGCCATTCAGCCAACTGTGTCTATGTTGACTCTCAAAATGATTACTTAATATAATGCCATACTCCAGCCACCTCCATGTAACCCTTCACATTGTTCTTTTTCAAAGAAAAGCCAAACTCCCTCTTCAATAAATATAAGTCCTTTCAGATTATCCCTGCTCCCCACACTTCACCAATGGACTGAGTTCAACCATAGCTCATTAACCACTGCGGCTCTGTCTAAAATCAATAATGCAGTGGAGTTGAAGGCATAGCTCCCTTGCAGTGTCTCCACTCAACATCACTGTTCACATAAAGCTTACAATTTGATTTGATAGAAAGCTGGTGTGGAAAGGTCAGGTCCTTTAAAGATAAAGGTTATTGTGTGAAAAGAAATGGACAGTATTGAAGGACAGGACAGAATCATTGGACATAGTGTGAGCTTCTCTCACAGAACTGAATGCGTTTATTGATTGAACAGGAGCAGGGAAGCAACACTGTGAATGAAAGCCAGGTTAATGACCTGCATCAAACAGCAAACAACCAGGACGAGCGTTGTGATTGATTTTGCTCTGTCCCTTCCACTTGCTTTAACTGGTACCTGTAGTGTAATTACTTATTCAGAATGTTAAAAAAAAAGTTCATTCAGTTAAGAGCTGCTTAAAATCCACCTCTTTAACCAAATGTTTGCTCATATATCCTTATGCCTCCTTCTTTGACTCTCTGTCATTTTATTTTTCTCCATGCAATGCACATGATGCTTATTTCTGTAAAAGTTCTATATTCAAGTTGTTTAATGCTTGCATGTTACAGTGTGTTCTTCACACAATGACAAAGTGAACTTTGAGGTCACCTCAGAGTGGCTTGATAAATAAATAGCTCATCCTGGGATAGAGTTGAACCAATCAGATTGCAAGGTTTTATTTCCTACCGTTAAGACATTGGGAAAATTTCTTTCTGTGTTATTTTAATACAATTAATCCATTTATACTGAAATGATTAATAACTGGACAAAACAGCTTGTGAACAAACTCTTCAACTAGTTCATTGACAGAGATATAAAATCAAAGAAATCTTACAGGTTAGGCTTACAATCTTCAGAGCTTGGAAGGCTCTTATTGGAACATTGAAGATTCTGAGTGAGTTTGATAGGGTAGATTTTCTTTTGTGGGAAAATCTAAAACCAGGGAATTCAGTTTCAAAATAAGTGGTTCCCCCATTTATGATGGGCAGAGAATTTCTCTGTCAGAAGGTCATTAGTTTTTGGAATACTCTTCCTCAGAGGGCAGTGGATTATTACATCATTGAATATTTTCAAGGATCAGTTAGACGCATTTTTGATCATGAAGGGGGTCAAAGAATGGAGATGTCAGGCTGGAAAGCGGAATTTAGATCACAGTCAGATCAACCATGATCTTATTGAATGCAGAACAGGCTTGATGGACTAAATGGCCTACTCCTGCTTCTATTTCATATGCTCTTAGCCTTGGCTCTGGGTACTGGTCTCAGTTTGGGCAAGTGTTTGGAGTGTTATCTGTATGCTTCATTTCTTTACATTTCCTGCACAAATATTCTGTCCCATCTACACTTTCTGATATTTTTCAAAAATGAGAAACTCTCTCAGACTTCCTCTGAAATGGCCATGATGCATGTGCAAGGCTTGAGAGTGAATTCCAGTAGGCCACGTGACTACAAAGAACAACTTCACAGGCTGAGCATGAAGCTGATCCAAGGTATACAGGCACACACTTTCTATCAGGGGTCAACGTTTCCTGAGCAGGATCCCAGTTCTCGGGGACCTACCCCGACATCACTCTGGGGTGATGATGTTAACTTTAACATCCCAAAGTGGTATCTGTTAAGGCCTGGCCTACATGCATAATTCTACTGAAAATTGGATCAACTCACCAAGCCACCAACAAACTTCAAAATGAGCATTTTATGTTAATTTTTGTTTTGTCTGAAAATGCTCGGAGTTACTGCCTCCAGGAGGTGAGGGAAGAAGATGACCTTAAAATTTTCTGCAACTCAGTGGGTCCCCATTTAACATTGCAACAGATACATGAGAATTAACTCCTACATGTTGATCAAAGCAGCGAGTATTGCAGGGTCAGAGATATGAACCGTGTTTTTCTAGAAGGGGGATGGGTTTTGAGCACTTAACATCTGCACATCTGAATAAGGTAGGCCGAGGGGCTGAGAGCAAGGTAACTCTATAGTCATTTAGACCAGCTGTGTGCTATTTAGCTGCTGTAATGTCCAGGTGCCCTTGTAATGCATTCTCCCTAGGAGGGATCCCCTGCAGCAATATTTCTTGCAAAGATTTAACTCCTTCCTGGCCCATTGAGATTCTTTGAAAGTGCTGGCCAGGAATGTTTGGGATGTGAAAGATACAGAACTTAAACATTGGTAAAAGGAGACAGGAAGTTGAAGCTTCTCGTTTTGTACTTATCAGAACTGGGGTGAAAGAAACAGACTCAAAAGAAAGAGAGCCCATTTTGCACAAAATGAAATGAAGGCGATGGCTGGTTAGGCCATCATTGAGATGGAGATGAGTTCCATTTCAAGTGTGACATCAGTCATGAGGTTGTACCATCAATAACTGGCAGAACCTATGAAACAACACAACCCATTGACCATTTACAATGCGTGCTCAACCAACCTGCGTATGTAAGTCTCAGAAAAGGATAATTACCATTGGATATGATTCTGCTGTTTGCAATTATTCATTAGATCATCCAGACTGTGCTGAGATTACACTGGACATCAATTTAATACCATCGGCTGGGCCCACGATCTGATGCATTTGTGGTGCTTAGAGGCTACATATATAAATACACTGGACGCTGTTATATACAGGAAAAGTAATGTGGACATGCATTGCAACTTTTTCAAGAAACGAGTCATGGACATATCTAACCTCTACTGCATCCCCTTGGCAACACCCTGATCAATGAGATCAACTGCCTGGTCTGAGATTAAGATCGACAGTTAGCTGCTCCTGCTGCATCTTTGTGCCAAGGATGGCCCAACCAATCAGCACCTTCTTCCCACGCTGTGTAAAATGGTGTCCCTTTTTTGCAAGTCTCTTGTATCCTAGTCCTGATAAGCATAAGCCAAAAAGATCCAATTCTGAGTCTCCTTTTCACAATGTTTAAGTTCAGTGAACCTCAATTGAGATACCTGTCAGGAGTTGGGAATGTCCTGATAATCAATGTTCCATATTTGAATATATATAGAATAGAACAGAAATTTATTGTCACACGTACTTTTACATGAAGAATACAGTGAAATGTTTTAAAAGTTGCCATACCATGGCACCTATATAAATGACAGAAGTCTTACATAATATTTAAAAAAAGTAAAATTAATACAAAGTTCATCACAGTTCAATTAACAGCTCTTGGGTTCAGGAAAAGCTGGTTAAGGAACTATGGAATACCTGGAAGACACAGCCAGGAGAAGACTGGCATTCTGGGAGGAGACCATTTCAATGGGTAGCCAGAATTCTGGGTTGGAAGGCTCCACCAAAGAAGACTGCCATGCTGGGCCGAGGTCACCACTCCTGGATGTGACTACCTGCCGGGCTGCTGGAAAGCCTGGAAACCGATGCCGAAAGAGATCTCCACATGAGACCACCATTCCAGGACAAGACACTGGGAGGCTGCCACACCAGGTCGCTGGAAGAAACCTTGTAGCTGTGCCAGGACAAGACTTCCACCAAAGCCATTAGAAGGAGTTAAGGTGAATCTTGATAATAACTGATAAGTGGAAGCAATAAAAAAAGTAGTGAAATATAAAAAAGTAAAAGCAGACAAGGTAGGTAACCTCCAAGCTCCAGGGCTAAGAAACCCATACGCTGTGTTGCTCCTCTGCTGTCATCTTGTACTATATAATCTAGCAACCAAAAGGAACATGAACATCTCTGTGATCAGAGATAATGGGAACTGCAGATGCTGGAGAATCTGAGATAACAAAGTATGAAGATGGAAAAACACAGCAGGCCAAGCAGCATCTCAGGAGCACAAAAGCTGACGTTTCAGGCCTAGACTCTTCATCAGAGGAAGAAGAAGCATCAGGATCTGATGAAATGTCTAGGCCCGAAATGTCAACTTTTGTGCTCCTGAGATGCTGCTTGGCCTCCTGTGTTCATCCAGCTTCATACTTTGTTATCTTGAACATCTCTGTGCTAATATTCACTGCTATCCTCATGAAAGACTTTGATGTCCACTGATTTATTATTTCACTGGACAGAAAGCTTTTAGTTGGCCACATTTCACAGGTGATCAACAGCTAGTAGTCATAAAGCACCTTTTAGGTAATTAAACTTTCCAAGGCACTGTGGGAAAGAATGGAGGGTTGGCACCAATGGTGGAGTAATGATCAATAGAGGAGAGCAGTTGTCTCACAGGGCTGTGGTGCTGCCAGAGATTACAGAGGAAGTGAAAGGGTGGCCATGGATGGGTTTGAAATCAAGGATGAGAATTTTAAAATAGAGGCATTGCTTAATCATGCACCAACATGGGTCATGGGTTGGTAGAAAGTATTCAGCTATAGGAAATCCTTGCTGTGACCTGATACCAATACACGTATATGCCAGTTCAGGATCACTGGAGACTGAGTACTAGAGAAGTGGGTCAACAGAAGTAGATATTTATTTTTTGATGAAATTCCCTCCATTTTTCATTCTGCACCGTAGACAATTTTTATGGAAGTCAAAGGAAGGCTCCTATGAACTCTATGAACAGAGAAAGGTCTACGTAAAAGAGGGTTCAAGAGCCAAGTATTGGGTGTCATTCCAACCTGCCACCTCTGCCAGAAAAGAGTTGTCAGTTTACCATTTCTGTTGGTATTACCGTTCCTCCAGTGTTGCTGGATCAAACTCCTGATACTCCCTCCCTACCAACATTGCTGAAGTACCTACACCAATGGGCTGCTGAGTGTTTCTGCCTTGTCTCTCTTGGTCCAATCACTGCCCCAACTCCTTCAGCCACTTTCCCCCTCGTTCTCCTAGAATTCTCTCCCTTAACCTCACGTGCCACCCGTCATCTCCAGAATCCTCCTTAAAGCTGACTTCTTTGACAGAAGAGTATCTCTCTAAACTTCTTCCCACACGGAATGAAGGGCATATCTGATGAGGAGAGTTTGGTCAGGTTTGGTCTGTATCCATTGGAGTATGAGAGCCAATCTTACTGAATCTGATAACATACTGAAGGGGCTTGAGAGGGTGGATGCTGTGGAGTGACTAGAGCTGGACACTTTAGTGGGGTCTTCCAGTTAGGTAAAAAAAACTGCAAGGTACAGGAGCAGAGGTAGACCAAACAAGCCAAACAAGGTGTTCAATGAGATCGTGGTTGATCTGATAATCCTCAACTTTGCTTTCCTGCCTTTCCCAATAATCCTTGATTTCTTTACTGATTAAAATCTACCTCAGCCTTGATTAAGCTTAATGACCCAGCCTCAATAACTCTCTGCAACAAAGAACTCCACAGATTCACTACCCTCTGAGAGAAATATTCCACCTCATCTCTGTCTTAAATGGGTGACCCTTTATTCTGAGGTTATGTCCTCTGGTCCTAGAACCTTCCACAAGGGGAAGCAACCTTTCCACATAGACTCTGTCAGGTCCTTTAAGAATCTTGTATGATTCAATAAGGTCACCCCTCATTCTACTGTTTTCCAATGTGTGCAGGCCCAGCCGACTCAACCTGTATTAGTAACACAATTCCTCCATGCTTAGGATCAGCCTAGTGAACATTCTCTGGACTTCATATCTTTCCTTTGATAAGGAGACCAAAGCCATTCACAGTATTCCAAATGTGGTTTTACGAGTACTTTGTACAGTTTTAGCAAAACGATCTGCTTTTTCATGCCATTCCCTATGAAGTAAAGGCCAATATTCCATTTGCCTTCTCTATTATCCATTGAACTCGAATGTTAGCTTCAACATAGTGTGGAGCTGGGGGAACACAGCAAATCAGGCAGCATCAGCTCCCACGAAGAGCTTGATCAGTTCATCAACCTTACTAACATCTTTCATCCCAAAATTAAATTCACCTGGGCCATCTCTGATATCTCCCTCCCCTTCCTGGACCTCTCCATCATGATCTCTGGTAACTGCCTTGATTTCTATTTCAAGCCGCTTAACTCCCGTAGCTACCTAGACCCCACCTCCTCTCACCCACCTTCCTGCAAGAATGTGATCCCCTACTCTTAATTTCTCTGCGTCCTCCAAGCATTCCACTCCTGGACACCCCATATATCCTCTCATTTCAAAGGCTGCAACATCCCCCCTCCGGTGATCAAAAATGCCCTCACAGCATCGCTTGCATTTCCTACACTTCTGCTCTCAAATCCCCTCCGATCAATAAAAATAAAGACAGAATCCCCATTATCTCATTATCTTCATGTATCACCCCATCAACCTCCGCATCCAGTGTATCATTCTCCTCCACTTCCGCCACCTACAGTCCCACGACCAAAGAGATATTTCCGTCCCCATCTCTATCGGCGTTTCGTAGGGACCCACTCAATCTGCAACTCCCTCGTCCTCTCCACACTCCCCACCAACCCCACCACAGTGGGCACCTTTCCCTGCAACCACAGGAAGTGCTACACCTGCCTCTACACCTCCAACTCTCACCTCCATCCAAGGCCCAAAACAAACCTTTCATATCAAACACGGTTTCACCTGCACATCTGTCAACTTGGTCCACTGTACCTGCAGTTCCCAATGTGGCCTCCTCTACATCGGTGAGACCAAGCATACACTTGGAGGTCATTTCAAAGAGCATCTGTGCTCTGTTCACAACAAACGATAACACCTTCACCCACCATTTTAACTCCCCCTCCCTCTCCCTGGGTGACATGTCCATCCTGGGCCTCCTCCAGTCCCACAATGACAGCACATGCAAACTGGAGGAGCAACACCTCATATTCTGCCTCAGGAGCCTCTTGCCTGATGGCTTAAACATGGAATTCACCAGTTTTAAAATCTTACACACGACACCCCCCACACCCCACCCCAGCCTCATCCCATGTCCAACCCTCCCTCTTATCCCCACCTCCTTGACCTGACACACTGGTGCTGTCTGGCCTGCTGTGTTCCTCCAGCTCCACACTGTGTTGTCTCTGACTCCAGCATCTGCAGTTCTCGCTATCTTTGGATGTTAGCTTTTTGTGATTTTTACACAGAACTCTCAAATCCCTCTCTGCTGTAGATTTTTATATAATTAAAATGTTAAAAAATAAACTAATATCCAATTCCTCTATTTTTCCTGCCAAAGTGCATAGCCTCACATTTTGCCACATTATATTCCATTTGCCAAGTCTTTGCCTGCTCACTTAATCTGTCGATATCTTTTTCACAGATTTGTTGTGTCATCCTCACCACTTGCTTTTCCACCTATTTTGTGTCATTTGGAAACTTGCTATTTCCTCATCCAAGTCATTAATCCATATTGTAACTAATTTAAAATGAACATGAAAATGTTTTCCTACCAGAGGAACTTATTGTATGGAATTTGTTTCCCCAGAGAGTATTGAAGGGAATACCACTGAATATTTTTAATGCTGGGTTAGATAGAATCTAGACTGATGAGAGAGTCAAAGGATGTGGGTCGGACTTGAGAGTAGAGGCCAACATCTAAATCCTTTTCAAATGGCAGAGCAGGCTCAACAGGTTTATGAGAAAGGGTCCCGACCCTAAACGTCAACTTCCCTGATCCTCTGATGCTGCCTAGCCTGTTGTGTTCCTCCAGCTCCACACTGAGTTATCTCTGACTCCAGCACCTGAAGTCCTTACTACCTCTGTTTGAATGGCCTACTGTTCTGAAGAAGGGTCAATGGACTCAAAAGGTTTACTTTGCTTTCTCTCCACAGATGTCACCAGACCTGCTGAGATTCTCCAACAATTTCGGTTTTTGCTTGTTATTAATTTGTATGTTTGTTTGTTCATACATCCTCTTGGATAACTCCACCTTTCTTTACAAATACACATTACTTTGTGATTGGAACCATCCACATATATATGGCAATTATAAACAATTAATTGTCGTCTTTGTTATTGAATTGGTGCAAGTACTTATTCTCTGGATATTTTCAGCCAATGTTTCCAAGATTAATCAGCCCATTTTTATTGCTACAACTTCCTTGTAGTTACACTGTGATGAGAGTATATTATAATCAGTAGAGCTCATAATATAGTTGATTTATTCTTGTTAGAAGCAACACACATTCAGATGCAGGTGCCTATTGTCTACAAATAAAATAAGCATGTTCAAGCCCTGAGCTATTTTTGAATTACCCTGGAGTTTGAGGAGCCTATGGTTTCCTGTTACTTTCACCATGACAATGCCTCAGCTTGCTAATGTATCAGCATCCTTTTCTCCTGCAGTATAAATTACAGCGATTTTTTGAAATTTGGTTTATTGCATTTGTCTTGATGAGTGAAAGACAAAACACTTGACTTACATGTCTATCTATTCAGCAATATTCAAGTGTAACCGTTGTGTAAAGTGGTTAAGTCAGCTGAACATTGTGCAACACCAACAACTAGCATTAATATGACACCTTTAACTTTGATGGCTGAGTCATGGTTATTATTAATGGAGGGAAGGAAATAAGGAATATGGGAGAGATCAGTCAGATGCACATAGGGTTCTACAGGACATTAGGAAGCCTGTAGGTACCGGGGTAATATAATTTTAGAATTGAAGTATGAGTAAACCGGGTTTCAATGTGGGGCAGCAAGTACATAGGTGTTGGATGAATTACCCCTCCTCAAGCCAACTAGGGATGGATAGTCAATGCTGGCCTTGCCATTGATGCTTACATCCCATTGAAGAATCAGAACAAAAATAAACTGGAGAGAGTTATATAATGGACAGCAGAGTTGTGCAGCAAAACATTCCCTGCTGTGTAGAATACTTATGGAGCAGGTAGGCCATGAGTTTAATTCTCATCCCTGTGCTCAGCCGGTGTTGGTAAACTCGCTACACATTAATATTCAGTCAATGTCCTTGCTCCAGTCAAGTGTCAGTAATTCATATGAACATCAGGACCTGAAATAGACGATTCGGTCCCTCTAGCTTGCTTCAACATTCGATAAGATCATGATTAGCCTGACTGTGGTCTCAACTCTACTTCTCTCCCAACTCCACTTCCCTTCCTAACAAAGGGTGTCATGCTTTGCCTCCCTTGTTAGTCAAGAATCATTCTACCTCTGCCTTAAAAATATTCAAAGACGTGGCCTCCTCTTCTCTCCAGGGAAGAGAATTTCTGAAATATGACCATTTGAGAGGAAATGAATTTTTTCTTATCTCTGGCTGAAATGGAAGATTCCTTATGTTTAAATTGTGTCTCCAGATCCTCGTGTTTCTCACAAGGGGATCTTATATCTTTCAAATAAGATCGCCTAAACTCGGTGAATATAGGCCCAATCCGGCCAACCCTTCCTCATAAATTTTTCATGCTCTAAGTGAACTTCCTATGAGCTGCTTCCAATGCAATTTTGTCCTTTCTAAAATAAGATGACCAAAACTGTACTAGGTATTTCCCATGTGGCCTAAGCAATGTTGGAAGGTATATTAAGGCTGCCATTTCTGGTTGGCCATGTCCTACCCACTTCCAATTGTTCAGGCCCCAGGCTCCCACCATTGGTTTTCTGAGCTGCCCATTGTCACGGCAACTTTTCTTTCAAAGGCAACTGAAAAGATAGCAGATCCTTTATTATCTTATTGGATAATTCTTCACTGTTGGACAAATAGCCTTCTCTTCACCATCTGCAACACCACCCCCTGCAAGTTCCTGTCCAAGTCGCGTACCATCCTTACTTGGAAATATATTGCTGTTCCTTCAGTGTTTCTGGGTCAAAATCCTGGAATTCCCTCTGTTATGACCTTGAGGGTCAATCCACAGCAGGTGGACTGCAGCGGTTCAAGAAGGCAACTCACCACCACCTTCTCAAAGGCAACTCAGAACGAGGTGGGACTGAAAAGCAAACAAGAGATTTTATTTTAATCTGCAGAGATATAATGCACCATCTGTCAGGGAGATGGAAACAGGAACTTTCAAAAGGAGTATTGGCCATATATGTGAAAAGTATTACTCTGCAGGGTTATGAGGAAGAGGAAGAGCAGTGGAACAATTGGATAGCTCTGTCAAAAATCTAGAACAGGAATGATGGGCCAATTGGTTTCCTTCTATGCTGTATGAATCCTTGAGTCTCCCACTAATGGAGAAGCACCCATCCAATCAGATGGTAATCTGTTATTGTAAATTCATATTTACCATATATCTCCCCCTTCTTCCTTTTGCCCCCTGACTCTTTGCTGGTTACAGCTCCAGTAACACCACTCCCCCTCCCGAGTAAGGCTGTTCTGGCTCATTCATATTTGAATCTAGACAGTTTGGGCTGCTGCTAAACAAAGGGGGCATTGTAGACAGTGATCTTATCTAGAATCCACGCAGACCTGGTTTACAGCAGGGTCGCTGGGGATGAACTGCAGGGCCGGAACTCAGGTCCTGATGTCACTGCCTTAATGAAGGGAACCAAAGGAGTGGTGAAGATTTCCCATGTGTGCTGTTTACAATGAAATTAGAGACCTATTCTTAATAAGTAGGTTTACCAGTTCATTAAACACTGGAGGGAACAGCTCTCCTGGTGTTCATTAAAAGGGCCCACTCTGCCTTATATTGAACACAGCTCCCTCAGTATTGTGTCTGAAATGCTGGAATTGAAGTCTGTGCCACTGAGAACAACACAGATACTAGTAAATGGTAAATGTGTGAATCTGACAGAACAGGCAATGAGTTGCTGCAACAGTTAAGGACTGAATGTGCAACTGGGGCCTTTAAACACTTGCAGAAACAAATTTTTCCATGTTTAAAAAAAAATGTTTCTTAAACGGGGGTGGGAGGGAGGGGGATTAAAATTGGAAGATCTAATTTAGTTTTGACAGTTCAAAAATTGAATTGAGTTGTCAAAACTGGTGAAGGCGGCAGTAGAAAAAAAAGATTTCATATCCTGCTGGGTCTAAATATTCAAGAGAAGGCCTGGTTTGCCCTTCTTGGGTTTCAGGTTTTCTTTATACTAGTGCCTGCTGATAGTTTTTTTGATTCTCTCCCTTTTTCTTTTTTTTAACAAATAGCCCAATTACAGTCATCCCCATGGTGATAATCACAGATGTTTTCCAGTATTTTTCTGGCTTTTTTTGGACAACAGCAACTTCACTTTTAACATGATAAAGGCGCTGGCTTTCAAATCTCTTGACGATTATGCTGTGTCTCGCTGAGCGAGTGAGTAATAGGTAAATTGGTTTTCTTGTGCAATCATTAGAATATCGCCTGACAGAGTTATACCTCCGTGTTCTGGTTGTAATCACATCTTGTGATGTTTCCACATTTAAGCTACAGAAAGGAATAATTAAACAGAATCCATCAAATGTATTTGACAGGCCAAAGGGGGGTGAAACTATTCTCTGTCAGCAGTATGAAAGGAGCTCAGACCAAACTGGCAGATGATTTTTCACCATACTAGTCTTTATTTTCCATTGATTTGGAGAATATCGCCAAAGTTTTTATGATCAACCCAAGCAGAATTGACAATGAGATGAGGAAATAAGCCTGGAGGAAGAGTTTGAACAAGCCTTCACAAATGAAGATTGAGTTCAGTGAAAAAAAATTGACTGAAAATTCGATATGTGCTGGTTTCATGTTAGTCATATAGACCAATTTCACTTCCCCAACCCCCTCGAATCTCTTGCAAGCACAAAGTTCACGCTCACACGCAAATATATGGACTCACGCACAGATACACGCAAATTCACCCACATACAGACTCACTTTCATATAGACTCACACAGTCAAACATTCACAGATTCACACATGAACACAAGCACAGACATACAAACATGCACAAACACATACACACTATGAGTTGACTCACTTTTATGTATTAACATAGGCAAACCCAGGCTCACTTCTACATTGTCAGCCCTAGTCATACAGACTCATACTTACACTCACAAATATACATGCATTCTCACATATACAAGCAAGCACACACACAGATTCACATATACACAGACTTCACATTTTACTTCTGGTCTACTCGTATTAAGCCTCACAAGAGACTCATCGGAAGGCAGTGGTAATGCTTTAGGGATGTCCTCAAAGTATCTTTTAAGAAATTAAGTATCCTCACAATCAAGTCAAATCACAAGATGTGACGACAACCAGAATACAGAGGTATAACACGGTAAAGCAATATCCAAATGAACACACAAGGAAACCAATTTGCCCTTTACTCACTCACTCAGTGAGGGAATGGCTGATTCACATGGATAATGTGTATCAGGAAGGCACCAAACACATCAGGAACAGGCAGAGATGAATAGAGGCATTGGAGGGGAAGCACCAACTGTCCAGCATGTGGCAGAGTCTGTGGGTGGACTTAACTCCCATCTTAGAACCTATCAAACTGGAATGGAAGCAAGTTGCCCTGAAACCTGATGGAATCCCTAACAGAAGCAAAACCTGTACTGTGTAGTCCCAATCAGCCACAGTCTTTCTAGATTGGACTAGAAAGAAATTATCCAGGTTCCCAGTCTTCAATCTGAACCAGCAATGTTGTATTAGAAAGTGTTAATGTGTCTGGCCTTGTTGTATTATGGTGTCCCCTCCTCTAAGTGATGGTTGTGGGTTCAAGTTACCTCCCTATCCCTTCAGGAAACCTAGACTAAGGAACTTTTGAATGTGCTAGTTGTTGGATAAGGGGCAGGTTCCAAAAGTGTTAGTGTTGGAGACTGTATTAAGCTGCTCTGCACATAGACATCTGATGATGACATAAGGTTCTTTGGTGAGGAAATGAGCTTCTGATGGAATCAAATGTGCCATCATCTTCTTATTACATCCAGCTGATCAATATAATGTTCCTATTGCCACCACACAATAGCTGACATCTTATTGATACATGCCACTTATTAAGACTCGCGCAGGATTCATCGTCTAACATTGTTAACCAAATAGGACCTTAGACCTGATAAGGAAAGGAAGATTGAGAGCACCACTCTATCCCCGCTATTAGGTGGTAGTGATTGGTTCTACAATAAATACAAGGCTATAGCCAAAAATCTTTTTCAAAATTTTGTGGAGAAACCCCAAGTTAGCAGGACAGAAATACAGCTTTGGTACAATTCAGAATTGAATGCTTTAAAATAATAAAAATACAATTGTATTGGCATACTAGATACCAGAAAAGGCGCAAAATTAAGAAAAAGTAAACAGCTTTGCCAACTTGTGGTAAGAGAAGTCTTCTTAAAAAAAGATTAATTCAGCTTTAATTCAATAAAGAATTAAAAGCTTTAAATCCAAAAGTACAGCAATATTTAGATTGTACAAAAGTTAATACCACTTTAAATGAAGAAGAATACTTTAGGAAACAGAGGAAAAATAACACTGTTTCAGAAATTTAATATCAGAGATGAGCCACATAGAACACAGGATTGGACACGTTGGAGAAAACTGTTCTCGAGACACAGCAACCACCAAAACATGAAAGAAGACACAGATGGTTTTGAAGAATTTCAACAAAGTTTTAACAAATACTTTAACCTGAAAACAAACATAATTCTTGAAAGGACAAGATGTAACAGAAGAGTACAGTAACCAGGAGAATCCATAGATAATTTAATTAATAATCCCCACAGATTAATGAAAAGCTGTGACTATGCACCTTTGAAATAAGGAACATAATTCCTGTTTAAATTATTGAGTCTTTTTCAGACTATTATAGTCCAAAGAAAACTTGACTTTGGAGAAAGCTACTCAAATTGTTTTGGAAGAAAAATCAAAAAGACTCACAAACTAATCAAGAGGAAAGGATAACTTTCTTATTGGAAAGCAACAGAATCCATCTACTTTATGAGGTAAAAACATTTTAAAAGAGAGACGTGACAAGTCAACACAAAGATTAGGTGAAGGATCTGATTCTAAGAGTCACTGTCAGTGTTGTGGAATGTAAAGAAAACCTGACAGGTAAAGTGAGTGACAAAGGTAATACTGCATCTGTAAGCTACGGATCACTTTCACAGATGCGCATAAGCAGACATAATTCTGAGCATCAAAAAGCCAAATACTCATTCATACAAGCATATTCACTCATAGTACAATCACCATTAGGAAAGATATTTGTGGCATTCCAAGGGGAAATTGCTAAGGCAACTGACTCAAGTATGCCCGAACCTGTCTATGTTAATTGACATCTCATTGAATATATCAGAGGTAATGGGAACTGCAGATGCTGGAGAATCCAAGATAATAAAATGTGAGGCTGGATGAACACAGCAGGCCAAGCAGCATCTCAGGAGCACAAAAGCTGACATTTCGGGCCTAGACCCTTCATCAGAGAGGGGGATGGGGAGAGGGTTCTGGAATAAATAGGGAGAGGGGGGAGGCGGACCGAAAATGGAGAGAAAAGAAGATAGGTGGAGTGAGTATAGGTGGGGAGGTAGGGAGGGGATAGGTCAGTCCAGGGAAGACAGACAGGCCAAGGAGGTGGGATGAGGTTAGTAGGTAGGAGATGGGGGTGCGGCTTGGGGTGGGAGGAAGGGATGGGTGAGAGGAAGAACAGGTTAGGGAGGCAGAGACAGGTTGGACTGGTTTTGGGATGCAGTGGGTGGAGGGGAAGAGCTGGGCTGGTTGTGTGGTGCAGTGGGGGGAGGGGATGAACTGGGCTGGTTTTGGAATGCAGTGGGGGAAGGGGAGATTTTGAAGCTGGTGAAGTCCACGTTGATGTCATTGGCCTCTCTGATGAAGGGTCTAGGCCCGAAACGTCAGCTTTTGTGCTCCTGAGATGCTGCTTGGCCTGCTGTGTTCATCCAGCCTCACATTCTATTATCTCATTGAATATAAGCTTGATACAGGGCCATGTATCACTGTCCTAAGAGATGAAGTGTCATAGCCAAAGAAACCAAAACTACAGCCCACAGAGATTAACCCAAATGGTATAACTGGAATAACAGTTTACATTAAGGGTGTGCTGCTAGTAAAACTGCAACACAAAGAGTGAAATGGGGTTGAAAATGTATGCATAATTCGCAATAAATACTGAAATAACAAGGTGCAGAGCTGGGTGAGCACAACAGGCCAAGCAGCATCAGAGGAGCAGGAAGGCTGATGTTTCAGGCCTAGACCCTTCGTCACAAATCTTCACAATAAATACTGCTCACTTTGATCCTGGGCTCATTTCTTGATTCCAACATCCTTGAGTGAGCAGAAGGAGTTCGAATAATTCTAAGGGAACAGCTGGTCCAGGATTAATTCATCGTCAACCAACCAGTCAAGGGGCAACTGGCAGATGATGTTTTTTTGAAATTTTAATCCTCATCATGTCACCCAAAAAAGACATAAAAGAGCCAATTATCTATGTTGGCAGAAAAGAAATGTTTCATGACCTGAATTGCCAGCAAGCCAAAGGGAGCTCAAGAAAATTCAACAAGGACAAAAGAATAACCAAGACTGTGCTACCAAACCGCCATCTTTCAAGGGGTCATGTGGTAAAGTGGTAGTGTTCCTATCTCTGATCCTGGAGGTTTGGGTTCAAGTCCCAACTGCCCAAGAGGTGTGTAATAATATCTCAGAGCAGGTTGATTAGAGAGTATCTACAATACCCTCTTTTAGTGGAATTGTGAGTGAGAAGTGAGAAGCCATCTACCTCTTGGGCGGATGTAAAAGATCCTGTGATGTCATTTAAAAGGAGGGTCAGGGTATTTGTTTTGGGTACTAGTCAATATTTATCACCAAATTAGCAGCACAAAAAATACTTAGGGTATCTACTCATTAACTTCGCAGTTTGTTGGAGTTTGCTGTGCACAAATTGGTAGACCAACAAAGTCATCAGGGAGGAAGTTCAGGATTTTGACTCAATGACACCGAAGGAACAGCGACCTATTTCCAATTCTGGACAGTGAATGATTTGGAGAGAAAACAGCAAGAGGTGGTGTTTCCTGTGTAACCTCCGCACTTGTCCCTTTAGATGGGAGTAAATGTGGGTTTCAAAGGTGTTGTCTAATGAGCCTCGATGAATTTTTGCAGTGTATCTTGTAGATGGTACACATTGCAAATACTGAGCATCGATGCTGAAGTGAATGAAGCTGGGGGTTGGGATGCCAATCAAGGAAACTGCTATGTGGTGTTGAGTTCACTGGTAGCTCTCTGAAGCTCGCTAATAGAAGGTCCCATCATTCTGGAGTCCTGAACATTTACCATGTGTTGATTTTTAGTTTGGACAGGCAGCCTGTCATTTTATTAGTTCTGCTCTCCTGTTAGAGACTGCTTGCATGGCTTTGTCCATTTAGCAATCTAACAATGACTGAAGGAAAGGAACATCTCCACTCACACTGTATCATTACAGAATCTTCCAAGAGAAAGGTCACATCAGGGTTAATTCCAGCCATCCACTGTGACAGCAATGGCCTGTTTTATCCGTCAGTTTCTCCCAGAACTGCAGTATATTACTCAGTGGGTTCAAAGGGGCCTTAGCCCCCTTATAATTGGCATTTCTGTCTGTCCCTGTGGATTTAACACCCAAGATTTCAAACCATGTCCCCAGCTGCAGTATAAAGTAAAACTTGTTTTAATTCCCCATTCCTTGGGTGTCTCTGAAATGCTCTTTGCCATCACTTTGACTGACAGGTCACCACCATATTCTGTTGGCTCAATCATTTCCTTTTGATGGGTGTCAGTGGGGGACAATGGGAGACTTTGTATGTTTCAGGGGCCTCTGACCGGGAGTTTCAGGTCAGTTATGGCAAAGGCTAACGTAGAAACCTGATGACCCAGATACAGTGCACAGAGAGGTGTAGAGACAGGTGACTTTTATAATCAGGCAACATTAGATTTAACTCCCAAGAGGTAAATATGTTCAGCATTGATACATCTCAGTTCTGTGCCTGACACATGAAGCCTGCAATCCTATTCTAATGTATCATTGGAAAAGACCTTACTTCCTGAACCTTTGATCTTCGTTCGACAGCCATACCTCTCACCCATTTTTTTTTTCTCTCCCCCATCCTGGCTGTGTGAACCAGTGATAGAATTTATCCTTAGGTATTAGGAGCTCCTGTTTCTTCTCATGTGTGGGCCTTCATATGTGGGTCAGTAAGCTGTTGAACTACAGAAGGCATTACGGATGAGTCTCATGCTGACCTTTTCCAACAACCTCTCATCGTGCTTCCCACCTTTATCTAATGGGCCAATGGGAACTTTCCCATATGTTGTTTGTTTGAATACATCGAAGGCTGCACTGTGAGGAGGTAATCGTAACCCCTTATGCCTGCGCTCCCTGAATTAACTTTCTAACTGGCCCCACCTCCTCTGCCTTCTCACCGTTACGCTTGCAAATCCTTACTTTCCAATAATATCTCCCATTTATATTCTACTTATGCCACTATTGATCTATATTTTAACTGGAAACAAATCAATGTCAACCACTTTGCTGTGGGTCTGGAGTCACATGTGGGCCAGAACATGTAAGAGTGGCTGATTTCCTTCCTTAGTGCACTAGATGAGTTTCTTTTAAAGCAACAATTCACCATGGTTACAGTAATAGTTTGTTGAATCCAGTTTTTTTAAAAATTGAATTCAAACCCATGTGACACAGGGAGATTTGAACTGATGGACAGTAACCCAGAATTCTGAATTACTAGTCCAGCGATACTGACATTACCACTTCACCATCGCCACCTCCTCCCTTTTTTTTACTTCTGCACCTTGCAATCCCAGAAGTATACTCCTGTATAGGATGATCCCAGTAGAATGGTCTTGATCAAAATATTTCTATTTGTTTGTACATGAGATGTGATATGGGGAGACGGTGGCAGAATGGTACTGTCAGTGGGTGAGTAATCCAGTGACCTGGGCTAATGGCTTGAAGATAGTGGTTTAATTACCAATGTGTGGGCAATTAAATTGCATTTGTTTCAATTTGAGAAGCCTGACAGGTAAAGCAGATGAACTCTGGGCATGGTTGGGAACATGGGGCTGGGATATCATAGCGTTTGTAGAAATGTGGTCCAGGGATGGACAGGACTGGCAGCTTAATGTTCCAGGGTATAGATGATATAAGAAGGATTGAAAGGGGGTGCCAAGATAGGAGGGGGAGTGGCAATTTTGATTAGGGACAACAGGACAGCAGTACTTAGGAAGGATATTCCTAGGACTATATCCAGGTAAGTTATTTGGGTAAAAACTAAGAAAAAGAATGGGATGATCACCTCATTGGGATTTTACCCCACACTACCCAGTAATCAGCAGGAAATTGAGATGCAAATTTGTAAAGAGTTTTCAGTTATCTGTGAGAATAATAGGGTAGTCATGGCAGGGGATTTTAATTTTCCAAACAGAGACTGGAACTGTCATAGTGTTAAGGGCTTGGATTGAGAGGCATCTGTTGAGTGCGTACAAGGCCATTTTCAAATTCAGTACGTGGATGTACCCATTGGAGAAGGAGCAAAAGAAGGTGGTGCAGGACATCTTAAAATGCATAAAGGTGGATAAATCCCCAGGACCTGTTTAGGTGTACTCTAGAGCTCTGTGGGAGGCTAGGGAAGTGCTTGCTGGGGCCCTCGCTGAAATACTTGTATCATCGATAGCTGCAAATGAGGTGCCAGAAGGCTGAAGATTGGCTAATGTGATGCCACTATTTGGGAAAGATGGTAAGGAAAAGCCAGGGAATACTCAGGTGAGCCTGACATCAAGTTGTTGCAGGGAATCCTGACAGACAGGATTTACATGTATTTGGAAAAGCATGGACTGATTAGGGATAGTCAACATGGCTTTGTTTGTCGAAAATTGTGTCTCAGCAACTTCATTGAGTTTTTTGAAGAAGTAACAAAGCAGATTAATAAGGGCAGAGAGGCGGGCATGATCAATATGGATTTCAGAAAGGCACTTCTCAAGGTACTGCATGGTATACTGTTTAGCAACGTTAGATCACATGGAATACAGGGAGAACTATTTGGATACAGAACTGGCTTGAAGGTAGGAGACAGAAGGTGATGGAGGTTAGCTTTCCAGATTGGACTCCTGTAACCAGTAGTGTGCTGCAAAGATCGGTACTGTATCCACTGCTCTTCGTCATTTATATAAATGATTTGGATGTGAACATAGGAGATATGGTTAGTAAGTTTGCAGATGGCACCAAAATTGGATGTGCAGGGCACAGCGAAGAAGGTTACCTCAGTGTACAATGTGAGATGCTACATTTTGGAAAGAAAATCAGGGCAGGATGTGTACTCTTAATGGTAATTTCCTTGGAAGTGTTGCTGAACAAAGAGACATTGGAGTGCAGGTTCATAGTTTCTTGCAAATAGAATTGCTGGTAGACAGGATAGTGAAGAAGGCGTTTCTTATGCTTGCCTCTGTTGGTCAGTGCATTGAGTGCAGGAGTTGAGAGATCATGTTGCAGCTGTACAGGGTTTTGGTTAGGCCACTTTTGGAATATTGCTTTCAATTCTGGTCTCCCTGCTATCGGAAGGATGCTGTGAAACTAGAAAGAGATCAGAAAAGATTTACAAGGATGTTACCAGGATTGGAGAGTTTAAGCTATAGGGAGAGGCTAAATTGGCTGGGGCTACTTTTCCTGGAGTGTCAGAGGCTGAGAGATGGTCATATAAAATCATGAGGGGCATGGTAAAGGCAAATAGGCAAGGTCTTTTCCCCAGAGTGAGGGAGTCTAAAACTAGAGATTAAACTAGGTTTAAGATGAGAGGGGAAAGATTTAAAGAGCTCCTAAGGAACAACTTATTCATGCAAGAGGGTGTTGTGTGTATGGAATGAGCTGCACAGGAAGTGGTGCAGGCTGGTACAATTACAACATTTAAAAGGCATTTGGATGGGTACTTGAACAGGAAGAGTTTAGAGGGATCTGGGCCAAATGTTCGCAAATGGGACTAGATTAATTTAGGATATCTGGTCAGCATGGACGATTTGGGCCAAAGGGTCTGTTTCCTTGCTGTACAGTGTCAGCTGAGGAATTTAAATTCAATAACCAATAATTCTGGAATTGAAAGCTAGTCTCAGGAATGGTGACCATGAAGCTAACATTAATTGCTGCAGAGTGCTGTCTGGATCACTTTTTTAAAGGAAGGAAATCTGTCGTTCTGACCTACATGTGACCCCAGATCCACAGAAATATGGTCGGTTCTCAACTGCCCTCCATAAGGACACTTACAGAATGGCAACAAATGCCAACTTTGCCATCAGCACCCATGTCCCATGAAAGAAGAGTTTTAACAAAAGCATTGTTGGCAAGACTAACATTTATTGCCCATCCCTAACGGCCCTGAAGAAGGTGGTGGTGAGCTGCCTTTTTGTACTGCGGCAGTCCGTGGAGGATTCAGGGTTATTCCTACTGCAGGGAGGGCAGGAGTTCTAGAATTTTGACCCAGCAACATTGAAGTTCCCTATCCGATGGGCTGCTGGTTGAAAGCTGTATGGGGTGAGGTTGCAAGAAACTCTTGTTACAAAATACACTCCATTGCTTCCTCCTGGCCAAAGAAAAATTTATAATTGTATTGGGTTTTAGTGAAGCCATTTACAGGATGCGTATCTGAACTCTTGCACACAAGAACTGTGCTAGGCTTGAGGGAAAGGAATAAAATATAAAGCTAACTGGTTCTACTTGCAAGCTGCAGAAATAATCTGGCCTTGCAAGCATAGGAGATGAGAGTTCAAAGCTTGAAGTAAGTACAGGACTCAGATTGGCTACCTTTACTGGGAGAGCTCTAAAGTGTATATTTCCCTCAATAACAGACTGGTTTGACAGGAAGAGAAATTCTCCATGATTTTTTTTGTTCTAATGGAGTTTTAATGTTAGGGAGCGAGCTATGCCAGTTTAGTCAGTAGTTACTGAGCTATCTTGGTGACAGATGGGCAGCTCCCATAACAACAGTAATCCTTGCACTTCCTTTTAAAACCATGGACAGATTAACTCTTTCCTGATCAGAAATTGTGCCAGTCTTACTTACAAATTTCTGAGCCCTGGATTCCACTTCAGCGGAAGAACTTGCATTTCTATAGCACCTTTCATGACCACAGGATGTACCAAATTGTTTTACAGCCAATGAAACACTTTGGGAGGGGGGAGCAGTCACCATCACGCAGCAGTCAAATTCACATCCGGCAAACTCCCACAAACAGCAATGTGATATTAACCGGAAAATCTACCCTGGTGATGTTGGATAAGCTATCGAAGGAAAACCACAGGGAAAGGGTTTCAGCACAGAAAAGGCCATTTGGCCCATCATGCCAAGTACCAGCTCTTCAAGTGAGTGCCAATTTCCTGTTTTGTTGCCACATCTTTGTACATTATTTCATCTCGCTTTATGAGCCTGAGCATTAAATGTTGTTTGATAACTGCGTTTTTGAAGCATTGTAGATGTTTATATTGATGGCACTATATAAATGCAAGTTGTGGTTGCCCAGCCAGATGGTAACAGCTTTGTTTCCCAAAAGGACAGCAGTGAACCAACTGGGGTTTTTAAAACAGCATGACACCTTTGTGGATCCTTTCACTGATATTAGTTTTATCTTTCCCAATATTTTAAGTTGGGTTCAGATTCTCAAGCTGTCAAGGTAGGAATTGTAACATCATTTGTTGGACTGTTAGTGCAGTGACATAACCAAGTAGCTGGGGCGCACTTGCCCTTGTGGAGTTACAAACTCGATGGAAAGAGCCTGTTCAGGCTTGGTACTACAGACTGGTGTAGAATGACAGACCACTTTGTAGGCCCTTGTCTTGAGGAGGCAATCTTTCAGCTTTGATCATTTAGCTATTCTTCACCAAATGGAACTGTTGGACTATTCAACAACAAAAGTAATCACAGCTGAAACTGTTTGTTCCCTTACTGACTGTACAGTGATGCACTGCTTGTGTGGGTGTCATCCACAACAATGGAGTAGGAAATTCTGTGCAATGTGTCCATGTGTGGCGTACACTGGTGTCTATATTTGTGGGTCTGTGAGTGTGTATTCATGATTTAAAACTGAAACGCATTGTGTATCATTCCCACCCCTCCAACTGGGCATCATGGGTGGGATGACTCAACCTATTGGCAGGTCAGTCAAAGCAAGGAAGCCTCTGGCTAGATAAACATTTATTGCCCATCCCTAAATGCCCTAGGGAAAGTGATGGTGAGGTAGTTTCTGGAACCACTGTGGTCCATGTAACACAGGGACACCCACAATTCTGTTAGGGAGGGAGCTCTAGGTTTTTGACATAGCCACAGAGACAGAACAGTGATATATTTCCAAGTCAGGATGGTGAAGGGGTGGGAGGGGAATTTGCAGGGGTAGGTGTTCCCATGTATCTGCTGCCCTTGACTTTCTCGATGGGAGTAGTTGTGAGTTTAGAAGGTGCTGCCAGAGGACACTTGCTGATTTGCTGTAGTGCATCCTGCAGCTGGTACACACTGCTGCTACTGAGCATCAGTGTTGGACGGGGATGAGAAGATGGCGAATATGGTGATGGTCACTAGGCTTATATTGTCCTGGATGGTGCTGAATTTCTTCACTGCTGTCGACAACTATATTCAATTGCTAACTGCTTGTCATGATTGAAAATAATTGTATCAAAGGAGTCAACCAAGAGACAAATCGTAAACAAATAGTTATTAAAGTGCAGAAATCAGAAACCCTGAAAGAGTTAATATGATCTGGTTGAAGAGTGGGTATAAAATCTGTTCATTAATTTTAACTCTGGCCCATACAAATAAATATAGACCAATTACAGAGCCTCCAAAAGAAGTCATAGAGGCTAGGACAATTACAACATTTAAAAAGCATCTGGATGCGTCCATGAATAGGAAGGGTTTAGAGGGAAAGGGCCAAATGCTGGAAAACAGGACTAGATTTGTTTAGATATCTGGTCAACATGGACAAATTGGACTGAAGGGTCTGTCTGTATTCAAGAGGCACTTGCTTGTAGTCAAGATATGCCACTTGGGGTGGATGGGATCAAAGGTTATGGGGAGAAAGCAGGATTAGGCTATTGAGTTGGACAATCAGCCATTATCATGAAGAATGGTGGATCCAGCTCAAAGGGTCAAATGGCCTCCTCCTGCTCCTATCTTCTACGTTTCTATGTGTCTGTACTGTACCTGTCTATGACTTTGACTCTATGGCAGTGTCCATAGAGCAGTGACATAAACAGAAGTTGCTGGAAAAGCTCAGCTGTTCTGGCAGCATCTGTGAAGAAAAAAATCAGAGTTAATGTTTTAGGTCCAGTGACCGGGCCCAAAACGTTTACTCTGAGTTTTCCTTCACAGGTGCTGCCAGACCTGCTGAGCTTTTCCAGCAACTTCTGTTTTTGTTCCTGATTCACAGCATCGCTGTTCTTTCGGTTTTTCATAAAACAGTGGTTCTGCCCTCTAGTGGCATGAGTTACATGTACACCAATCAGAATTGATTTAAGAGGCAAGCAATGAGCACAATTCAGGGTTCACACTGTGCACACAAACAACTGCTTTTAGGAAATGATTCTTCTTTTGAATCTCATATTTCCTTATCAGCATACAAATGTTACAATTTGAACAACCTCGAAGTAAATCAGCCCAAGCACCAAAATGCAAAGTTTAGCAAGGCAGTACCAACATAAAGAAGGTCTTATATTTATGTAGCAACTTCGGGGTGTCTCGAAGCACTTCACAGCCGTTGAAGTAATTGGAAATGTAGCTGCTATAAAATATAGTTAAACCTAGCTGGTATACGCACAAATCAGCTCCCCCACACCGCAATGTGATAATAATCAGATTTTTAAAAATACGTTGTTTAAGAGATAAATATTGAGCAGGGTACAGAAGATAGTTTCCCCTTCCTTTCTTCAAAATAATGCTATTTTTGCATCTGCCTAAGAGGCCCTCAGTTTAATGCTTATTCTGAAAGACAGCACCTCTGACAGTGCAGCACTCTCTCAGTGCCATGCAGCAGCACCAGTCTCGATTCTTGTGCTGAAGTACTGGTATGGTCAGCAGCAGACAGATACTCAGGCATCATGTTATACTGTTGGGAAGTTGCTGAAATGTAGATGTGTCAGTCTTATTCTTTGTTAACTCACGAGCCAGAGTTACAAGGTCAAAGCAATCTGAAATAAGGAACACTGAACAGTAGAAGGCTGCTGATGAGCTGTTTCATCTGCTTTCCTAAATGTGTACCTGTTTAAATGCAATCTTTCACCAATCTGTTTTCAAAGGGATTTATGTTTATTTTGAAAACCACATTTTCATACGCTACTTGTGAAATCTAAATTTGGAAAGACAGGAGTCTTAGACACAATTCCTGCTGTTCATGTTGTTAGTCTGCCTGGAGTTCTCATTGTGATGTGGGCAAAGTGAAGGAGTGATACATGCAGGAATTTATTCAATCACTTTGGCCAGTGCACTAATGAACCAAGGTCATGAATGAGAAGCAACAACATTACAGAAACAGAGATACTGGCATCGGTTCATCTATGTAAGAGCTATGATTGAAGCTCTATTAAGCTACTATTAAAGGCGAGGTGCTGGCCTGGTGGCATTATTGCTGGACTGTTAATCCAGACACTCAGATGATGTTCTGGGGACCCAAGTTTGAATCCTGCCATGGCAGATGGTAGAATTTGAATTCAATAAATATCTGGAAGTAACAGTCAAATGATGACTGTGAACCCATTGTTGATTGTCAGGAAAAGCCCATTTGGTTCACTAATGTCATTTAAGGAAGGGAACTGCCCTCCTTACCTGGACTGGCCTGCATATGTCTCCAGACCCACAGCAATGCCCTCTGGGCAATTAGGGATGGGGTAATAAATGCTGGCCTAGACAGCAATGCCCTCAACCTGTGAATGAATAACAGAAAAAGAGCATGTTGGGGCACATGAAACACTTACTTTCTAATCTCACTAACCTGTTGCCCTTCACGTTACTCCAACTGGGAGATATCTGCACTCTTCTAATTCTGCATCCTTCATTTTAACCATTCCATCACTGGAACCTTTAATTCTGTACCTCTCTTTCCTCCCTTAAGACACCATTTTAAACTTACCTTATTCACTTAAACTTTTCTCACTTGAACGAAAATCTTATGTGATTCGTGTTGTACTTTGTTTTATAATACTACTGTTCATTTTATTACAGGCACTACAGAAATAAAACTTGTTGCTGTTGAGTATTCAGGGTGATGTAGTGTTCACTGAAGGATAACAAAAACAAAAGAAACAATTGGCAGGTAGTACGAACCTAATGTCCACAAATGAAGAAAGGTGACTCAGTTTCTCCAGGTTTCAGGCTCAGGCCATGATGCTGGAATCCTGTTACATGAAACACCCAGTTCCTGATTACGCAGGCAGAGGGAGCCCTCCCTGATACAGCAAGAGAGATTGTGAGAGCTGCAAGTCTCTGAATACAGGGAAAGAAAGAATGTTCCCAGCTCCTGGTACAGAGAGGGAGGGAATGCTCCCAGTTCTTGGATACAGGGAGAGAGGGAATGCTCCCAGCCCCTAAATGCAAAGATAGAGAGAATGCTCTGACTCCATGGGTACAGGGAGAAAGAGAATGTTTCCAACTTGTGGTCAGTCTTTAATAGAAAAGTCCAGAGCATCTTCCTTGGTGCTTTGTAAAACCAACACTCTCAAAGTAATAGGATGGAGAACCTTCATCACAGTGACTGCAATGGGAGTGAAAGCAATCCCTTTCCTCACTTTCTCAATGCCATTTAGGACTCGGCATTAACTGCTGATCCAATTAGTGATGTTCAGATCTTCAGAATGACTGAGAATGAAAATATACTTGACGTGTGGAGCTGTGGCACGTAAACAAGAAAAATATCAGGTTGACACCGAATGAACTGATTGGACTGGTGGGGACGATGTTGTCAATGGCCTCAGCATTTCCTCAGGCTATGGAGAAAGACCAAGCTACTCGATCCCTCCTGATTGATATCTACTGAGCCTGTGGAATTATAACGCAATTTGTAGCTCAGGACCAGGCCACTCAGCCTTATGGTCCATTTATGGTCCAGGCAATCCTCTGCTCTCCTACTGCATCCTATCAACATCTTCCTATCTCTCTCTTATGGATATCTAACCTCAGTTTAGCATCTATGCTAATAATCTTAAGTACTCCCTGTGGTTGTGAGTTTGAAATTTTAACCATTCAGTCTGATTAGCCAGCAGATTTATAAGAGATTTACGACTTCTAATTCTGGTGCCCCTGCAAATGGAAACATCTTCTCTACTTCAGCCCAATCAAACCCTTGCATGACCTTACAAATCACTATTTAATCACTGCTCTGTCTTCTAAAGAAGGGTCTCCAGCCTATTTAGCCTTTTCTATTAGTTTTAGCCTCCCAGTTTCCTATTGCAAAGTGCAAGTATTTTAGCATCAGGTATGATACTCAGCTGAAAGAATTGAGCAATATTTCATGTCATGGGCATATAGAAGTTCTCCCTTAGATAAGAGCCTCCTACAACTGCAGAGTTGACCCAATCCCAGTCAGTGACTTCTTTCGAGAAATTGGGGGAAGCGTGGGACAACTGGACAAAAATTGGGAGAGATAATGGGCTTCATTGCACTTGCAAGGTACATTTTGAAGCAATGACTTGGAAGAGTAAGTTTCAAACTCACACACCCATCAAAATGAGCTTTGGGAGAGAGAGACCTGTTGGTCAGTGAAGCATGAAGCTCTTTCATCTCTCAACTCTGAGCTCACACTGAATGCAGGCCACATAAATTAAAGGTTCTATTTGCTTTAGTGACTGTTCTTACTAAGAGATTTGGTCTGGATCAACTGGGGATTGCCATTTATTTTAAGAAACATTTGTTCACCACATGCAACGTGATGATATAAATGGCATGGAAACATAACACAGGCTGGTGACCTCCTGACACTATGAGGATCAAAATAACATAAAATTTAACTGTTTTTCCCATAAAATAAACACCCTCAAAATTTGCAATTTTGTTTTCAGAAAGGGAGCATAGCTTTACAATTCAGGGTGAACTGAGCTCAGAAAGCTATCACAAATAAGAGTTAAAAAGAATTATCACATGAAATAGAGGAAACAAATTGAGGTTAGTAGTTCAACTGAAAAACTTCTATCTCCCGGAGCTCAGAATGTCCTGATACACTCACAAGGAATTTAGGCTCCTGACTGGTGGCACAATGGATACATAGTTTGACTCTAGCCTTGGGTGACTGTGAGGAGTTTGCACATTCTCCCTGTATCTGCGTGGGTTTCCTCCCACAGTGCAAAGATGTGCAGGTTAGGTGGATTGGCCATGATAAATTGCCCAGAGTGTCCAAGGAATTGCAGGCTGGGTGGATTAGTCATAGGAAATCAGGGTTACAGGGATAGGGCAGGGGTTGGATCTGAGTGGGATGCTCTGTGGAGGGTCAGTGTGGACTTGATGGACCAAATGGCATGTTTCCACACTGTAGGGATTCTAAGACTCTGAGGCTGGACTGAGAACATGAGGTGAAACATTAAACAGAGGAAGGGAGAACAGAACCTTTAACAGACAGGAAAGAATCATCATTGTCTAACAGCCCCAGATGTCCCTTATGTAGACACCGAAGAATTTTCCAACATATGTTGATTCAGGTGGATGGCACAACGGGGAATAAATAATTCTCCAAAAAGCTCACTGGAATAATGTATCTTTTTTGAAATAAGACTAAATTTCACATACTCAAAGTTTTAACGTCATGTTCTGGAAACATGAAACATTAGCTATAACTTGCATTATAGAGGGTCTTCAAGCATCCTCGAGGGGCATCAGGAGTGTTATTGAGCAAAATATAACACTGAGTCAAAGAAAGACATTAATCTGCAGTCAAAAAGCATAGGTTTTGGAGTTTCTTAAAACTGGAGACAGATAACCATAAAGAATTAGAGAGGGAATTTCAGTGCTCGGCCAGGGCATCAGGAAACATGAATGTCAATAGTGGAGCTTGTAAAATCATGGGCATAGAAATGGGAAACTGCAGGAACAAAATCCAAAATCCTGGAATGGTTTGCATAGATAGGGAGGGGTGTGTTATAAAGGAATTTGCTAAACAATGATGAGAATATCACATTGAGGCATTCCTAATTGTAGGTCAATGAGGACCGGAGCTCTCTTTGTTTTTCATAGAATCCCTACAGAGAGGCAGCGGCGCTGTCTAATGGGTCACTGTGCTGGCCATTTGTTCACGGGATGTGGACATCTCTATCTGGGGCAGTAATTATTACTGCTCCCTAGTTGCCCTTAAGAAGGTGGTGCTGAGCTGTTTTCATGCAAGTACCCACAGTAATATTAGGAATGGTGTTCCAGGATTTGGACACAGCCACGGCAATGCAGAAAAGGTGAAATAATAATAGTGGGTGAGCTGGAATTTGTGTTAGGACCCAGCCAGCAGAATGTTGAATCTTAACAGGAGTGACAGTAAATGGAACTGACTGCTAACTAACAAGATTTTCTTGAATCTTGTTCGGAAAGTTTTGAAAAGTCCTCCCAGATATGGAAATGGATCATAAGTCTGGGGTGAATTAAAGTGAGTTATTGAAGCAGGAGAAAAAGAAGCTTCAAACAAAGGATAAAACAAAATATTTTGGAGCTTGAATGAACTACGGATGTTGTAAATTGGAAACAAAACCAAAAATTACTGGAAAAGCTCAGCAAATCTGGCAGCATCCAGGCAGAGAAATCAGAGTTAATGTTTTGGGTTGAGTGACCCTTTGTCAGAACTCATACTTCTGAGTAATGGTCACTTGACTTAAAACATTAACTCTGATTTCTCTTCACAGATGCTGCTAGATCTGCTGATCTTTTCCAGTGATTTCTGTTTTTGAATATATTTTGGGGCTGCTTTAGACCAGAGTGGTTAATAAACCGAGCTGAAGGTCATGGTTTGAATTCACAATCTTAAGAGATGGCAGTGATTGATCTGAGATTGGTGAGGCTACAAGTTCTGGCACATCATATTCTTCGCCTTTGATAATGGAGCTGTGATATAAGTCAGAAATATGTTCTGCCATGTCTCCACTCAACTCTTCAGCAACTTCCCAGAGACTGGTTTATATTGAGAATGTATTAAATTTGACACATATGGTCACTGATATTTTTCCCACTGTGGACAACATAAGATAAAAAGGGATGTCAGTTCATTCCCGATGACTGGAGTAATGATGCTGGTGGATGGAAGGAGGGCTATGTACTTCCACTCCAGTAAGTGTGTGCTGGGTCACAGTCTGGGAGCAATTCTCGTTCTTAAATTCCCATTTGTAGTGAACTGTCCTGACTGCACTTCATGCTTTAGGGACTGTGGAGCACTTCTGGACACCCTGAGGTGGCAAAAGGTGCTACATAAATGCAAATTCCATTATTACAAGGAGCGATCCCAGATGTCTGAGTATTATCACAACGCTGAAAAATTAGCCAGGGTGGCAGAAAACAGAAAATAAATCAAGGTACTGCTGAACTGTCAGAGAGTTTGGCTTAGGATGAAATATTAGACAGAAGTCCCACACATGCTCTCAGGTGGACACAAAGGTTACACACAAAAAAGGAAATTGGGTGAATACTTTAAAAGAGGAATAAAATTACACAGTGAAGCAGCAAGAGCTCAGAATTGGGATCAGTTGATTGTTGGGCTGAATGGCCTCATTCTGTGATTTTAACAATGGTGGTGGTAATGATTTTTCTATCTCTGCTACGGCCTGTGTTAGTAACTTTAAAGATTTGAAAGATTTGCATTATTTCATTGAAGAAGATACTTTGCTACTTTGTATTAGGTTGAGGAAGTTCTGATGGCATCAGCAATGATGAAGTTTAATGAGGCACACTAGACAGGTTCAGAAGGTGCTGACAAGGAGTAAGTAGCAAAGGAAAGGACAAGGGAGCTGCCAAACCAAATCTGTCTGCAGCATTATATAAGACAGACCACTTTGTTTAAACCCAAACATAAAAGATGTATAGTAAAATTTTAATAGCTCTGTATTGATACCCCACATATTCAATTACCCTTGAAGGAAAAAGAAGGCTTATCCCATTGTGTTTTTAAAGTCTTCCTTTGGACAATAGAGGACTTAGACTTAGTGAATTCATTAGATTTTGACTGTTACTTGTTAAAAAATACACACTCACAGAGACGTGCACACAGATGGTCACACACACACACACACACAAATGCACACGCAAAGATACACACACACACGCACACACGAATGCACACACAAAGATACACACACACACAGATGGTCACACACACACACACACACGAATGCACACACAAAGATACACACACACACACATACACACATGCACACACGAATGCACACACAAAGATACACACACACACACACACACACACACACACACACACGAATGCACACACAAAGATACACACACACACAAATGCACACACAAAGATACACACACACTCACAGATAGTCACAAACACAGACACATAGATACACACACTTTGACAGACTGGCATACATACAAACAGGCACACACATACACACATACACGTACGCAAAGATGCAGACATATAGACGTACATACATGCACATACAGATAGAGACACACACATGTGCATGACTGCATTAGAAGAGACTGGAGGATTGGGAGGGGGAAGTGGAATTGCTCAAAGGGGTTTTAATGATTTTAAATGGATGGAACCATCTGCCCCCTGAAACTCTCAGAGGTAAAAGTGAGACCTGACCAGCCATTAATAAGAGAATGCTTAAAAACACACTGCACACAGGAAATCTTCCAGACCTGTAATACAGCAGTTTGCTTTGACCAGTTGTTCAATTAAGCGCCTGATTTCAACATCCCCCCTCCCCCCATTGTATGTATCTTTTAAGCTTTAATGGAAGTTAATGTACTCAAACTGTCTTTATATCTGCCATAGAATTGTTATATCCCTCCCATCACCCTCACCCACCTCACTCTCTCATACTTTCTCTCTTAAAGGGATTTTGACATCAATATAAACCATTATGTTCCAATAGAAGAACCAGAGTGGAAGCTATACACGTGGGCCATCTGTTACAAATGTAAAGTACACACAAGGCTATTTTAAAAATAATTATTACTGCCCATTCAGAACAGACAAGATGTAAATATTTTACTTCTGCTTTTAAATATTAAGAGGCTGTGAATGCTTGTTGAGCATTATTGTGAAGCCAATAAAACAATCCCTTTAAATTGGCCTACTTCTGCCCTTGAGTGGTCCTGAGCGAGAATGCATTTAATAAACCAGAGTCGATTTAGCACAAGGTGTACCAGTCCTCAGAACAGGTTTATTGTGTTGTTATTATTGTGAGCAACAATTCTTTACTGAGCAAAGCATGCAGACTTCTCTTTTGCTTGGAGCTCGTAGAGATGGGGTGGGGGAGGGGGAGGGGTTGGGGGTATGCTATTGGGTGGTAGGAGAAGGAAAATTATTGTATGTTGCTCCCCATTAAAAGCACATTTGCTTGTAGTGTCTGTATATCTCCCTTTCTTTTCCTCTCAACGGTAAGAATGTCAGCTGTTTGGAAATTGCGTGCTTTAAAGCCAATGCATTCTCCATTGTCTGACTGACTCTCAACGTTCCACACACTTAAAACCCACTTAAGAAACACCAACCTAGCTCCATACAAACCATGTTTTTATAGACAGATTTTCCATTTGTAAATTGCAAATGGCCGCTCTGATTTATTTAGCTTAAATCACATTAGGCCTTTATCACTGAACTGTCCATCTATACTATCATATGTGCATTCTGTATTAGCAATGATGTGCTACGATGAATAAGAAAACAAAGTCTGGCATTTACTTAGTACCTTTTACAAACATCAGCTATCTCAAAACACCTAACAACCATAGAAAAACTTTAAAAGTGTAATTTAGAAAACAGAGCATTCAATTTGCACACAGCAAGCTCCACAAACATCAATTTTACAATGACCAGGTAATCTGTTTTTAATTATACTTACCTGCTTTTATTTTATCTTAATTTCTTTAACAGTTTCTCATTAGATTACTGAGCTTTTCATGAAATCCAAGAACTGGGGCAGGATTCAGTACTGTCCCCTGTGATATGATTTGGTGACAGAAGGGGTGTTCTATTGGATGGGAAATTGGTATGTGGGAATCCTGTAGCCTTCCTATCACCACCTAGATTAACTCCATGGCAGAAAAGTGTTTATGCGGACTTCTCAGCCTAATACTAATTGATAGTCCTTAAATGGGCAACTGATGCCTACCTAAGGGGCTCTTCTTACACAGGGCTTGCCTGAAAGGGGCCGACACTGGTGTGGGGTGGGACTCGGCCACAGGTTAGTGTTGTACCAGTGGCAGTTACCACATGGTGGCACTGTTGTTCAATAGAGCTACCAGTTTCTGATTGGCTGGCAGCTTTTGGTAGGTGGGACCTCTCCCCCAAAGACCTTTATCCCAGGGAAGCCCCCTATTTTGTTGAGTATCACCTAAATTGGCAGCCCTTCCCTAACAAACCGTGTACATACTGTTGCCTCCATTAACACCAACCCTTGGAATTTCAAAGAATGGCAGGTGATTGCATTCAGACATTTGGATTCTTAAGGGGCTTGGTAGGGTAAATGCTGAGAGGATGTTTTGCCTCGTGGAAGAATCTGAGAACAGAGATCATTGTCTCAGAACAAAGAGCCACCAATTTAAGACTGAGATAAGGAGGAATTCCTTCTCCCAGAGAAATATGAGTTTTTGGAGCTGCTTGCCACAGAGGGCAGAGTCCTTGTGTATATTTAGGGCTGAAATAGACAAGTTCTTGAACATTGGGGGAATCAAGAGTTATGAGGAAAAGGCAGGAAAGTGAACGTGAGGATTGTCGGATCAGCCACGTTCCTGTTGAATGGAGGAACAGGCTTGAGGGGCTGAACAGCCTACTCCTGTTTTTATTTCTTATAGCTTCCGGGTGTCCTGACATGTCTTTTCTCTTGGAGTTTGTCCCACACAAAATGAGATATTCCTTCTCCTTTGAGAAAAATCTAACAGGACAAAAATTGTCCACCAACACTTTTTGATGGCATGTAGCAGCTCCGCCCTAATAAGTGAAATTAACATCATGGAATAAATTCTGGATACATGTTTTTGTAATCATCCATCCACTTACATCCTACTGTGCAGATAACTGGAGCTCCAAGCTTTTCAATTCTTTGTTCAATTAAGCTTTTTCCATTATTAATACTTTAACC
The DNA here is from genome assembly GCF_030684315.1 of Stegostoma tigrinum. Classification (NCBI taxonomy): domain Eukaryota; kingdom Metazoa; phylum Chordata; class Chondrichthyes; order Orectolobiformes; family Stegostomatidae; genus Stegostoma; species Stegostoma tigrinum. Next base: position 35,686,547 of record NC_081382.1, read on the forward strand.
AGCATCATGAGTCCCCACAATGCTCCTTTACAGTATAGACCTCAACAAATGATGATCTTAACGGGGTCAAAAAGTCACAAGCAACAGCCGGGGCCTAATCTTTTATCACCCTCACTTTAGCACTTTGGCAAAACCTCTTGAGGAATATTGAGATTCGGAGATGAGTTCACCATCTCTCTAAAAACAAACTTGGAGACTGCCATCCTGGTCAATATTTAAAAAGTGAAGAGCAGGCTGTAAGCAGATGGCCACTGTTTCCTAAGTACAATCGCGTTATCCTCCTATGCCTTAGAGGCTATTAAGAATTCAGTTTACCTCAATCAATATTTCCCCCCAAGGTGTCTTTCTGTTCCCAGTGGTGTGAGATTTGTTTTAAACCAGTAGCCAACCTCACAGTGTCCACAAACAATTTGCTTCACTTACTAGACAAAACATAATGGTGGTGGTGGGGGTGGGGAATTTGGTTTTGCTTACCACACAGAAAGAGAGCATTTATTTTTACACTTCTTCACCCATCCCCCCATGCTTTACCGTGTGCAGAATGCAGTTACCCTTTCTAATACGCTCTGTGATATAATATCTTTAAAGCCTCCCTGCCTTGCAATGTAAGCTCAAATGATACAATAACATTGTTCCCACCCTCACACAACATTGTTCAGTAAGCACCATAATAACGAATCCTTTGAGGACTCCAATGCCTTTTCTTTTCCAAATAAGGTTATATCTTTATCTTTTTCTTACTGAGGAATGCATTAGATCATTGCTTCTCTGAACTCCTCTTTTTTATCCTTCTAAACTCTAACAGACATCTGCCCCTAATTGCCTTCTTACTGCGTTGAAATCAGGACTTGCCATTCTATTCTATCTTCTTTATCCCTATAAGGCTGGAAAAACCATTACTTCTTGTTCTAAGAACCAAAAGAACAGCAGATGCTGTAAATCAGGAACAAAAACAAAGTTGCTGGAAAATCTTAGCAGGTTTGGCAGCATCTGTGGAGGAGAAAACAGAGTTAACGTTTCGGGTCATTGCATTATTACGCTATTACGTCATTACGGACATTTATTATGTCATTACAAACATTATGTTCTGAGGAAGGGTCACAGTACACAAAACATTAACTCTGTTTTCTCCTCCACAGATGCTGCCAGGCCTGCTGAGCTTTTCCAGCAACTTTGTTTTTGTACTTCTTGTTCTATTTTGTTATTTCTCCTAGTCAACCTTGGAGTTAAACCTAAATTATGAATTGGTCATTTTCAACAGTGTTCTCAATAAAATAATCTCCACAAGTCTCTTGATAAAGGTCAACATGCAATCACACAGATTTAGGTTTAATCCTGGCCTGTGTTAAGATTTTTGATCTCATCTAACATTGTGGCAGAAGTGACAGAATTAATCTCATTGCTCCTGGCACACGGTGAGGTCAGACTATGAACATTCCTGTTCTTGCTCCAGATTCAGTAGCTGGGGGCCGTACAGATATCGAAACCATTGAGAACAGGATCACTGTCACTGGTATATTCTCAAAATCCACCTGTGAATTGTCGGCATCACTGGCAAATCCGGGCACTTACTGACCGTCCCTGATTGGTTTTGAGAACGCAGAAAATCAATGCAGAAGCAGGGCCATTCAGCTCTTTAAGCCTGTTCCTGAATTCAGTAAGGTTATAGCTGATCTTCTGGCTCAATCAACTCCATCTTCCCTTGTATTCCTCGACTCCCCTAATATCACAGAATCTGGTCACCTTGAATGTACCCAAAGTCTGAGTGTCCAAAAGTTCACAAAGCTTTAAGTAATAAGATTTCCCCTCAGTTGCATTCTCTGAGTCCTTTGCTCTGAGACACTTCCCCTCCACCCTGAGCCCTAGTGTTCTAGACTCCCCATTGCAAGAAAGAACCTCTAAGCATCTTTCCCAATGATCCCCTTTACAATGAGAAGCTTCAAGTTCATTCTTCTGAACTCTAGGAAACATTGGCTAAGTATCCTCACTCATTAGCCCCTCGTCCCAGAAGATGGTAGTGGCATTTTGTGAACTGCTGCAGTGCTCAAGGGGAAGTCGCTTCCATGTTGTGTGATTGGCTAGAAGGATCCAGGTTTGTACCCAGTGAGAATAAGAGATACTCACATGTCTAAGCTGAGGTTGTGTGTGACTTGTAGAAGGTTGTCCCCCTCCCTTCTGGGTTTGTGAGTTCAAGCCTCAATGAGCTGCTGGAGACACTAACACAAATGCCCTCTGTTTGAAACCAGGCCAAGCGAGTGGGACATCATTAAACCTTATCTTCAGCAGGGATGGGATGGAAAAGAAAGACATTTATATTGTATCTTAGCTCACTAAAATCCTCCAAAACAATGCACATATTCTGAGTAATTTTGGAGTGCAATGAGGTTGTGCACAATGAGGTGGATGAGATGAATGACAGGCTAATCTGTTTACCCAGATACATTCATTTAAATCTGGAATCTTGAAAAAAACCCAATTTTAATCCCTCCAACATCAGTTGCCATGCCTTGACCTGCCTGGGCCTTAAGATCTGAAATTCCCACTCAAAACCTCTCTAACTCTCTCCTCTCCGTTAACATGCCTTTTAAGATCTGCACCTGAACAAGTTTTTAGTCATCTGCACTATGTTGATTGTTGTCAACATTTTCCCTCGGCATTTTAGGCAGTCTGATTATGTTTAAGGCTCTGTGTTTGTTGCTTTTGATGATGGTGATTGGAGAAATAAAGGGACAAAAGAAAACAAACTAAGAGAAGGTGAGAGATGGAGTCGCTATCCTTGAAACCTGATTTAAATAGGAACCCATTTTTGTCATTTTGCCAAATTTGGTCCAAAATCGTTCCTGTAAGATGGTACTTATCACTCAGCACAAGGGGTTAAAAAAGACCTTTGAGGCATTCAGGAGCATCTTAAGACAAACTATTGTCTAGGTGCAAATATTCGATTTTCTGGAAAGTATTTTAAAATATAGCTTCAGTCAAAGAAAGAAAGGGAAGAGAAACAACATTGCTTTGATACAACCTCCATTCAACACAATGTGTCAAATCACAACAGGGTTGTCAGGACCTTCAAAGGCAAAAATATAGACATAAAATAAAAATTAAAACAATTCACACTGACTGCTTGAGAGAGAGGTGTATCTAAGAAGCCTGAAATAGCAGCCTGCTTCCCAGACATCGGCAAGCAACAATTTCATCAACAAATAACCCTGGGAGGGTGACAGCTGTAGCAGGAGAAATTACCAGAGAGGTAATTCTGACACACAGGGACCTGCCAGTTACCACTTTGGTAATGATGGTAATTATACTGCTGGTGGGTTAGGCTGCAGTAATAGCCAAAACAAGAAATGAATCACCGGCTTCAGTACAGAGCTCGATTCGTCTGTCAAATGAGGCAGGCTGAGAGGGTCTCTATCTGAATAATTCCCCCCGTGTTATGATAATCCCACTAGTATTTTAGTCTTTTGTCCTCTCCTTAGATTACTCATTCCCTCTTTAAACACATCAACCATTTATTTTCTAGTGCCTTCTGTTGTCTCTGTCCTGAGTTCAATCATTACAGATTTGCAATTTTTATTTTCTCTCTGGAAGTTCTGAGGTTGGGGACCCACACCCACTGCCCAGACCCTGCAACCTCACCTGTCATTTCATGTTCAATCACAGGTAGGGAGTGTTGGCAGGGAGTTCGATCACAAGGGCATCATATTAGAGGTTGCAGAACCTTTTTAGGCAGGAAGTTTGGTTCCCAGGAAGGATCCAGATTGGTAGAAAATCAGAAGGGAGAGGTGTGAAATGAGGGAGAATATGCTGATGCACTGAATTGTTCTGATTTCGATCATACATTGCCTGAAAACAGATTCAGTTTGTATCTTCCCAGGAGAAATTGGATGAATAATCAGGAACCATGAATAGGCTTACGGCTAAGATTGGGACTACTGCAATTTATTAGTCCTTTCTGTGACCTGCTCTCAGAGCCACTCAATGTATGTGACTAGTGCTGTTCAATTTCGGGTGAATGATAACCCTCCCCCCACGAGAATACTGATAAGGGGGCATTTAGTGATGGTACTACCACTGAATGTCAAGGTACAATAGTTAGATTCTTTCTTGCTGGAGATGGATATTGACTGGCACTAATGTGGCACAAGCATTACTTCTAACTTGTCAGCCCAAGCCTGGATATTGTCCCGATCTTGTCGCATTTGAACATGGACTGTTTCAGCACATGAGGAGTGGCAATTGATGTTAAATATTGTGGAATCATTGGCGAATATCCCCACTTCTGACCTGACAATGAAGTGAAAGTCATTGATGAAGCAGCGGAAGATGGTTGGGGGTAGGACGCTACCCTGAGGAACTCCTGCTGAGATATTCTAGAACTGAGATGACCTACCTCCAACAACCACAACCCTCTTCTTAAGTGCCAGGTATGACTCCAACCAGAGGAAAATTTGCCTCTAATACCTGTTGATTCCAGTTTTGCTAGGGCTCCTTGCTGCCACGTTCAGTCAAATGTGGCCTTGATGTTGAGATCTATCACTCTCACCTCACCTCTGGAATTCAGCCGTTTTATCTATGCTTGAACTAAGGCTGTAGTCAGGGCAGGAGCTGAGTGGCCCTAAAAAACTCAAACTGAGGGTCAGTGAGCAGGCTATTAGTGAGCATGTGCTGCTTGATGGCACTATTGATGACACCTTCTACCACATTACCGATCACCAGGAGGCTGATGGGGCAGTGAGTGGCAGGTTGGATTTGTCCTGCTTTTTATGCACAAGACAGAGCTGGGCAATTTTCCACTTTGTCAGGGAGATGCCAGTGCTGTAACTGTGCTGGAAGAGCTTGGTCGGGGTGGGGGTTTGGGGGGGGGGGGGTGCGGTGGGCAGTGGCACAAGTCTTCAGTACTATCGCTGGAATGCTGGTACTTTAGCCCTATTCCCAACCTTTGCAGTATCCAGTGCCTCCAACCATTTCTTGATATCACACGGAGCGAACCAAATTGGCTAAAGGCTGACCTCTGATGTTGGGAATCACTGGAGGAGGCTGAGATAGATCATCCACTCAGCAATTCTGGCTGAAGGTAGCTGAAAACGCTTCTACTTTCTCTTTTGCACCACTGAGCTGGGAACCCTCATTATTGAGGATGGAACCTCCTTCTCCAGTGAGTTGTTTAATTGTCCACCACAATTAATGACTGGGTGTGGCAGGATGGCAGAGGTTAGGTCGGATCCATTGGTTATTGGATCACTTAGCTCAGTCTACCACTTGCTGCTTATGCTGCTTAAGATGCAAATCATCTTAACTAGGTTGGCACCTCATTCTCAGATACACCAGGAGGCAGGAGGGCTGCTTGTGGTAATTTGCAGGAGGTTTATTTGCTCATATTTGGCCTGAAGCCATGAGACTTCATGGGGCCTGGAGTGAATGTTGAGAACTCCCAAGGCAACTACATCCTCACCATGCCTCCTCCTCTGCCAGGTCTGTCCTACCAGGGCAAAAGACATATCAGGGGATGGTGATGGTGTCCAGGGACATTGTCGGCAATGTTTAGCCATGCCAGATTGTTATTTTGCCAATCTAGACAGTTCTTCCAACTTTGGCATGATCTCCTAGGTGGTAGTAAAAAGAACGCTGAGAGGATTCAGTTTGTCATTGTAATTTCTGGTGTCCGGGTTGATGTCAGGAGGCCTGTCCAGTTTCATCCTGTTCTGTGATTCTGTGTGAGTAGTTTTACAATTTGCCAACTTGGTGTGAAAGGAGTTTCTATGGTTTGGCCATCCAAAAGAATTGAATTCAAACAGGGTGTTGATCGATGCTACCAAATTCATTTCCAGGCAACCGGTCAAAAACTTACTCCAGGCACTCTCCTGCATAGCCTCAATATGATAACATGGAGCAGAGCAGAAACTCTGACCATTCTAGCTCAGTATTACACAAAAGAATTATTTTCTAGTTGCAATCAATTAGAATATAGACAGTGCACTGTTTGTAAAAATGGACTTGGCTCTCTGTTATATGTTCATGCTGAACTGTTTTCTTTTAAATAATGACGATGCTATTTTATAAATTACGAACAAGGATCCTATTCACTATAATTTGGGCTCACCATTTGCCTTGGGACTTCTGCCCTAAAATTAGGGACAATTACTCTATCTACCTGTGCTAAGGCCTCAGGCACTGCACCATCTGTTGTCTTTAGCAATGTGGTTTGTTTGGTCAATAATCAAATAGGACGTTGATTTTGTAGTTTTCTGTGAATGAAATGGAGCCTGATTCACTGCTTGTTGTACTGTTTATATGGCCCACTTTGTAGCCCCATGGCCACTGGGGTCAAGTCTTACTTCAGGCTTTGAGCCTTAAAATCAAGGCAGATAGTTCACTTTGGTGCTGAAAGCGTGCTGCACTGTTGCAAGAGCTGCATTTCCAGATGAGACATTAAACCAAGCCTCGACAGAAGGAAGCAAAAAATTCCATGGCACAATTTCAAAGAAGCAAAGTTATGCCTGGTGCCCTACTCAAACTTATCCATCTATCAACGTTAAACCATCACACTGCTGTTTGGGGCAGGGGGCTTGTGTGTGCAAACTGGCTCCCGCAGTTTTTTCAACAATGTCTCCATTTCAAAAGTAATTCACTGGTTGTAAATTCATTTGACACATCTGGTGGTTCTGAAAAGTCCTATATAAAAGAAAATCTTTCTATATGTTAGTTGCAACTATTAAATAGACTGAGGCACTGAACTGTGCTGAGGAAAGGGTTAAAACATTAGCTGAAGCACATCATTCCATGAAGTTTAGCATAGCTCGTCACCCATTGTGTTGCCTGAAAAATCTAATTTTTAAAAGAATGCACTTACAATGCAATATGTTTCAAATTCTCAAAAGCACTTTTTTTTTCAGAAGTGGTATTTAGGCAGAAGTCATCAATACAGGGTTATTGTCCAATTCTTCCATTAAATGGCAAGAGATCTTTTCATTGGAGTCAGGAATCGATTAGAAAATCTACAATTCACAAAAGCTTCGTTCAGGGCAAGGCCAGTACTTTCATACAGAGCAGTCTCCTTTCCTGCATCTTTAAAAGACATGACCATTAACCCCTTTTCCTAACACATTTCTTTCTATTGAAAAGGATTCGGTGTAGCTCCAAGTCCCATCTTGTGTTATGTTGCTAAGTAGAAGTTCTTTGATATTCTTTATTTTCTTTTTAAAACATCCTTTTAAAATTGTTTATTGAAATGAAACAGATTATATTCCCTGGTTTTCCTAAATCATTTTATTTCTTTCTCTGGTCTTCCAATGAAATGTCATTATAATGAGTTTTATCAGGTAGGGTCTAAACTGATCTGTGTGTTTTGGGGTGGATGTCTACTTGTAAGGAGCTGTAGAAGGTTAAGTCTAAGTGAGATTAATCATAAGACCAGATATCAGACTGCCAGTAATTTTTACAGTCACAACCCATTTGAGCTCCGAGATGACCACAGTGGTGGAAGCCATGGAAAATAACTCTGATTTTAGATTCTGTTCAAATTCAAGTCTCACCTTTAGAGCCTTGTGCACACAGTTCAGGCTGACATCTGAGTTCTGATGGACTGCTGCACTGCCAGAGGTGCGAAGCTAAAAGCTAAAAAACTCATGGAATCACATGCCCGTTTTGGCATGTGCAATTTACAAATGCCTGTTCGGATTAATGCAAACAGAGCATAAATTTTGTGATGTTTTGAATGATAGTGGCTTGCAGCCAGCCCTGTGTGCACTGTGGCTTAGCAGGGGGCCCTGGTTCCCGTGAGACCAGTGCCACCTAGACACCTCTCAGCTTACACCTGTTAGAGGAAATATGCACTCTGACTACAACAGGTCCTGGAAGTTTGTTGGAGTTTGACCCACAGGAGGAAGGTGGATATTGCAACATGAGCAAGCTCCCACATAGGGTTAGCTACCCTACAGTGAGATCATTTGATTCAGTGAATGAGGCCAGGCTGCAGGAAGTGGAGAGAGAAGATATGTACTATTACCACAATTGGTCAGAAGGCCATCCAGGTAAGTGCTTGAAAAGAATGGAAAGGTAACCACAGAAGTCAACGCGAATGGTGTTACATTGGAAACCAACATGTCGTTCTGCATTCAATGATCACACACATGAATGGTCAAGGCCAGTGAATTCATCTGCCAATGCCACAGCAGTGCATATCGGAGGTTGGGTAGAATTTTGATAAACAGAACCTCTGGTTTACTTCCAGAGCCAAGTTCTAATGAGGGAAGGAATAACAGGATAGGGCAGTCAAATCAATGGCTGAAGAGGTGGTGCAATGTGCAGGGATTCAGATTCCTGGATCATTGGGATCTCTTCTGGGGAGAAAGATTACAAAGAGATCCTGATCAACGTCAATGGATTGAGGAGTGGCAGATGGAGTTGAATTTGGATAAATGCGGGGTATTGCATTTTCGTAAAACAAACAAGGGCAGGATTTATACAATTAATGGTACAACACTGGATAGTGTTATAGAACAGAGACCAAGTGGTTCAGATATGTAATTCTTCAAAATTTGCTTCACAGGTAGACAGGGTGATAAAAAGATGTTTAACACGCTTAACTTCATTGCTCAGACCTGAGTATAGGAGTTGGGTATAGATGTTGAGCTTGTACAGGTCATTGGTGATGTCTTTTCTGGAGTACTGTGTATGATTCTAGTCACACGGTTATAGGAAGGATATTATTAAGCTGGAGAGCGTTCAGAAAAGACTTAACAGGATGTTGCCAGGAATGGCGGGTTTGAGTTATAAGGGTAGGCTTTCTTCTCTGGGCCATAAGAGTTTGAGGGTGACCTCACAGAGGTTTATAAATTCATTAGCACATAGATAAGGTGAATTGCAAAGTTCCATTCCCTAAGGTGGGAGAGTTCAAAACTGAGGGAACATTTTTAAGGTGAGAGGAGAAAGATTTAAAAAGGATATGTGGGGCAAGAGAATGGTTAGTGTGTGGAATGAACTGCCAGAAGACGTGGAGGATGCAGGTACAGTCACAATGTTTACTAGACATTGGGATAAATTCAAGAATAGGAAAGGCTTGGAGGGATATAGGCCAAATACAGGCAGGTGGGACTAGTTTAGTTTGTAAACATGGTCAGTGTGTTGGACTGAAGGGTCTGTTTCCATGTTGTATGTCTCTTTGATTCTGTGAGCCTATGCCTGAAAGAAGTAGCAGAGTTCTGTGACAAGCAGAAACAATTCACACACCATTCCTAGTGTGGGTGAGGGTGAGAGAAATGCTCCTGGAAAATGATAGGTACATGAGCCCCCTCCTTTTATGGGCAACTTCTCTGTTTTTTTTACCTGCCTCTGCTCCAGCTCCCTCTCATACTGCAATGGCTTGGTGCATATCCAGCCTTTTGAATGTGCAGTAGGTGTCCGAACCTCATGACACAACTACTAGCTTCTCTTCATTCTCCCTGGCCTTTAACAACTTATAGCCAGCTGTGCAAACCCACCAGCACTTCCACAAACTCAGCCAGTGCAGATAGATTAACTTGACCAAACCTGAGATTGGTCAGTGTTTCCTTTAAATAGCACCGTTTTGAAGTGGGAGCTTGTGGTGCTGTCCCTCCCACTGCTCAATGCATTTTCACTCCTGAGTGTTGGAGAAAGTTTCTGGGCTGGAATGATTAAGTCAAAAAGCAATAACAGATGATGCCTGACACTACAACCAGCCTACAACACATTCTTCTGACCTATCACCTCATGCCCACATTAATGGCCTCACCTAGATACCATTTTTTGAGTGGCTGTCAGGAATGTACACCATTTTGGTGCTAACACGACACCGATAGTGGCAAAACTACTGAGCCATATCTAGCTGCAGCTGTGTTTTAGAATTTAATAGAACAGAATAGAAATTTATTGTCATGTGCACTTTTACATGAAAAACAGTGAAATGTTTTATGAGTTGTCACACCATGGCACCTATATTACTGACAAAAGTTATGCATAACAATAAAAAAAGTAAAGTTAAGACAAATTCCATCACAGTTCAGTTAACAGCTCCTGGCCTGGGTAAGCCAATGAAGGAATGCCGGAGTACCCTGAAGGTGGATCCAGGCCGCTGGAATACTGGTCTGGAAGCCTCTGCTGAAGATGATAGCCACTCTGGAGTGCTGGAAGCTACCTCGTCGCCGGACCAGAAGAAGCCTCCTGCCCCCTGTCCAACACTCCTCTTGCCACTGCTACTGATCCGCCATCTGTCCTTTTCACCGATGCGTCTGCTCCTTCGGGCACCCGGGCCTAGCTGCAGAACCTGGAGCCTCAGCCCACTCTGTGTGTCCAGGCCAGGGAAGTCATCCCGGGGCTTGGTCCTTGCTCACCGGGAGACCCCAGGGTGGGGTGGAGCTATGTCCTGGCATTGCTGCTACTGCTGCTGGAGGCCTCCTCCTTCACCCACCGATCTCCAGGCTTTAAAGAAAACTAAAAAAAACCCAGCATGGGTAAAATAAAGAGAAAAGAAGCGAAAGAAAGCCGATGGGAGCGGATGAGCCTTGGGTTCAGCTCCCCTGCTGCACTGCCATCTTGTTTGAAATGATGTAACACTGAACCTCAGATGAATGGAATGGAATGGAATTCAGTACGTATCTTAACTCCATCAGTTGCCTTTGCAACATGATCCTTAACACCTTTAGGTGGAAACAAATCTCACAAATCTCAGATTTAAATGTATTGACTGAGCCAGCATTTGGGTACATTTTGTGGGACAGTACCCGATTGTCCTAACCCACCCATTGCTTGAAGAAAAGCACCTTCTCTCCTAATTGGTTCAGCACTAATGTTAGGTTTTCATGCTATTATGCAGTAATTTAAGTACCATACTGCAGATTGAAGCATTTGAAATTGGAGGGAGTGAAGGGAAGTCGGATTAAACAAAAAGTCACAAACTCTCAGTGGTTAAAACATGAACAGACTGCTTACCCTGGGAAGATCAGTTAAGCTCTGTTATTGCATATTCCCAGGCTGAGCATTTGCTCAGGCGTTCAGATCGCTACCTGGGAAAAGGTGCTCCCTGAGGTCCTGCAGCCTGATACCATCCTGGCCAAACATGACAATTCTCAGCCACTAGGTCACAGAGGTCACTGCACTGTTATTATCCTAAATCTGTTCTGCATGGCTTGCATATCAGGGGTCCGCAGAGGGATGTGAATAGTCAGTGGTTTTGAATTTCTAAAGTCCACTGCAGTCACCTGTTCCTCCCCAGCCCGCGGCCCATGACTGCAGCTCATTCACCTTCCCTTTTTGTATTGTTGAATGCGGCCTTTTCAGATTGTCCACTCTGTAAAGCCAAGTAGTGGAATGGCCAGCAGGGTCACTGACCATTATTTTTTTGACCAGATGGGATTGCACTTTTAGAGCACTATTTGGTTTAGTTTTTTTTTGCTTTAGCTACATCAGTCTCCACTATCTGTCCCCTCAGGCCAAATGTCTTTTCCACCTCTGTGATCTGGGTTAAAGAGGGTCTAAGCCTCAGCCTGTGTATCAGAGAAAAATATAATGTTACCTTTCAACTTACAATGAAGCTGGGTCATAAAAACCGAGCAGAACAGGGGAAGGAACGACTATTTTGTACTTAGAAATGGTCTTACCTGTAAATAAAGGGTAATGGATAAGACCCACATAAGGCACTTTCTTACCTTGATGACTTATAGAAACCCTTATTGTATAAAACTCCTTCCTTAATTACCATAGTGCACTGAAGTACAAACAGGCTGTCGTACGTGGAGGGATTTGCCAAAATTAGTGTTAATGATTTTGCAACGTATAAATTAATAGCAATGTTCTGACCACTGCTACAACTGAATACTGGGTTTTATAACATTTAGTACACTTTGAGCAATGAGATTAATAGTTACATCACCACTACAATGAACAAAAATGTATAGTTTACTGAAATCAGGCTGTAGCTTGACAATAACTGAACTGAACCTCCATATGGTCAATTCTGGCAGCCTTCTGTCCTGTGAGACAATAGCTTGAGCCCCGGTGGTCCCTTTAGTGGCAGCAGTGTCTCAGGACCCCAGTCCTGTGTGTGACAGACCCTACTGCATTCACTGCAGAGGAAGACTGGGGGCTGAGAAGGTGCATAACTTACAGGTCTCTGTTTTCACGGTTGAACTTCCCATTTCCAACTCTGTTTCTCTCTCGACAGATACTGCCAGACCTGCTGAGTTTCTCCAGCACTTTCTGTGTTTAAGCTTTCGTCTTTCTAAACAAAGAGTGATTTGCCTCTTTCCAAAAACCTTCCAAACTGTCAGCTTCCTGAGGTCACAGATGTCAGCGTCTGTCTTCCAGTTGTCAGTATCAATATCCTCCACTTTTATACCTTGCTTGCTGCCATCCTTGCAGCAGAGGTTTGAAAGCTCAGGCAGTCATGGTGTAATGCCCAACTTCACATATATGGCCATTATCCACCCAATGAACAAGGCTGAGTAATAGAACCTAATAATATCACTCACAGTGGCAGAGGCTAGAGCAACATGAGGTACCTCGAGGCCTAATGGCTGTGACACTGTTCATTCAAATTACAGAAAGGATGTCATGCCAGTTGGCAGTGATATTTTCTGATTTCCAAATGTTTGAAATAATCACACCTTGTTTCAAAAGATGAGAGCTCTTTTGCTTAATTAAAACTTGCCATGTTGCCTGGCTCAGATTGATCACCACAGTAACAAACAGAAAATGCTGGAGAAACTCAGCAGTTCTCAGTATCTGTCAAGAGAGAAGCAGAGCTAATATTTCAAGTCCAGTATAACTATTTCTCAGAATGGTTGATTGGACTGGTGCATTTTTTTAAAATGACTTATTTTTCTAATCAAGCTATTTAGAGATGTTATCTCACACATCTGGAGGTGGTGGGACTTGAACCTGGACCACTCAGTGTAGGGTTGGGGAACACTGCCACTGACAAGAGCTTACAAGAGCTCCTTGTAAGGTCCTAACTCAACAGTGCAGCCATGAACGTAACCCCACTGGAACACTTTCACATTCAATTGGTTGATGGATGTTTAGTACCTAGTTATTGAGGGTAACACATTGTGTATTGATTAGTTAATAATCATTCCACTTCAACATGTAAAGGTTTGTTTTGTGACAAATGGGCACATCTGGAGTTGGGATGTCTTATTAACTCTTCTATTGACATTTTTTGTGATGAAAGATTTTCTAAATTTCCCTTGCTTGTCAAAAAAATAAATTAAGCCACAGCACTCCCTAGGGGCTGTATTATTTTGTTTACACTTGGTTCATTTGGTTTCATGCCGCGAGTGACTAAATATGGTAACTGGTGGGACCTACAATAGCTGGGGTGCCTTATTACCCCTTCTGAGGACACTTTGATTTCTCCAACTTTCTTTAAAAATATTGATTTATGTTCTGGTGCCCTTATGGGCTGATTTACTTTGCTTTTATTTGATTAATTTAACCTTCCCAAATGAATACCTAGATGTGGATATAAAGTGAAGCCAGCCAACCCGAGGGGGATTGTTTATAAAGTGGAAATGTAAACTCTGTGACAAGCAATAAACAGTTTTCCTGAAAGCATTCTACTCTTGGTATGTGCTTCACAAATGGCTTCGAACAAATTTCTGGCTAATTAGTTCCTAACTCTTTATACGCAATACAACATAAAACATGTGGCTAAAGTGGTCTGTAAAACTGTCTGTCCTTTGCATGCATTACACCTTCTTCACTGGCAAATTAGGGTTCATATAATGTGCATAAAACATAATTTTATAACCCCCACGTGCTGGGGCTTTTGCCTTAGTGACAGTGAAATTTGAGTGAGGATTTGGGATCATGTGTGGTCTCAGTGTGGAGGGAAAAAATGTTTAAATACAAAAAAAAATTTAAAACACCCAAATTGAAATCTCTCCCTGAATGGGAATACATTGCAGTGTGCTATATACATGTTAACACAAGCAGATAAGGAGGATGTTGTCATTTGCTCCTTTGAAGTTGCTCTGATGTTCAATGCAATGGTTTTCAACCTAAACTCCACCTTTTTTCTCTATCCCCTTAACCCTTGACCCCCTTTGCATTCAAAAGCAAATGATATGGTCATTAGCTCATTGCCCATTTGTGGGATCTTGCTGTGCATAAATGGGCCACTGCATTTCCTATGTTAAAAGACTGAATACACTTCAGAACACACTTCATTTGATGTAATGTACTTTGGAATTAACGTGAGTGCACAAAAATGTTGCATAGATGGAAGTTATCGTTTTGATCTGCTTGCTGAGCACACGCATCAGGGGACTGCATATCAGGTTGACAGTTTATACAAATTTGGTGGCAAACACCAAATCCAGATGCTGAAATAAAAATCCAGGACCAGGGCTCATTGTAAATCAACATAATTTTTAGAATAAAAAGATGTCCTGGCTCAGAAAATAATTTCTGTGTAAAGAGGCTTCAATCAAAAAATGAGCTGACTAAAATGTTTCCTACATTGCATAAAGAGTCATACAGTTGTACAGCATGGAAACACACACTTTGGTCCAATTTGTCTATGCCGAACAGATACCTAAATTAATCTACTCCCACTTGCCAGCATTTGGCCCTTATCCCTCAAAACCTTTCCTATTCATATACCCATCCAGATGGCTTTTAAATGTTGTAACTGTACCAGCCTCCACCACTTCCTCTGGCAGCTCATTCCATACACGCACCACCCTCTGTGTGAAAATGTTGCCCCTTTAAAATCTTTTCCCTCGAAACATATGGCCTCTAGTTTTGGAGTCCCTTGCCCTGAGGAAAAGACCTTAGCTATTCACCCTATCAATGCTCCTCATGATTTTTTGAATGTTGAGACGTTCACCTTTCAGTCTCCAATGCTCCAGGGAAAATAACCCCGGCCAATTCAGCCTCTTCGTACAGCTCAACCCTCTACCCCTGGCAGTATTCTCATAAATCTTCTTGAACCTTTTAAAGTATCACAACACCCTTCCTATAGCAGGGAGACAGAATTGAATGCAATATTCCAGAAGTGGCCTAACTGATGTCCTGTACAGCCGTAATGACCTCTCAGCTTCCATACTCAATGCATTGACCAATAAAGACGAGCATACCAAATACCTTCTTCACCACCCTGTCTACCTGCAGCTCCACTATCAACCAACTACGTACCCGTACTCCAAAACCTCTCTGTTCAGCAACACTCCCCATGACCTTATGTGTTTAAGTCCCACCCTGATTTGCATTTTCAAAATGTAGCACCTCACATTTACCTAAATTAAACTCCATCTGCCACTTCTCGGCCCATTGGCGCATCTGATCAGGATCCCATTGTACTCTGAGGTTTGTTGTCCACTACACCTCCAGTTTTGGTGTCATCTGTGAACTTAATAACCACTACCTCCCATGTTCACATCCAAATCATTTATATAAATGACAAAAAGCAGTGGGCACAGCACCGATCCTCATGGCACATTGCTGGTCACAGGCTTCTAGTCTAAAAAGCATTCTTCTACCACCACCCTACACCTCCCACCTTTGAGCCAATTCTGTATCCAAATGGCTAGTTCTCTCTTCATCACTGCTCAATTCAATTCTATATAGCTGATAGTAGACAGACAGTTAGCTCAGTTGTCTAAATGGCATGCAGAATGATGGTACAGGTTCAATTCCTGGTGCAGCCATGTGGTAGCTCACGGAGGGCTTGTACCTTCATCTGTTGCCCATTCCTAGTTGCCCTTGAGGAGGTGGTGGTGAGCTGCCTTCTTGAACTACTCTGGCCCATCGGTGGTAGAAAGACCCACAATGTCATTGGGGGACGGATTTTCAGGATTTTGACCCAGTGACATTGAAGGAACAGCGATATATTTCCAAGTCAGGACGGTGTGGGGCTTGGAGGGGAGCTTGCAGGTGGTGGTGTTTCCGTATAGCTGCTTCCCACTGTCCTTCTAGATAGTAGCAGTCGTAGGTTTGGAAGGTGCTATCTAAGGAGTCTTGTTGAATTTCTGCAGTGTATCTTATAGGTGGCAAATGCTGCTGTTACTGAATATTGGTAGTGGAGGGACCGAATGTTTGTGGATGTGGTGCCAATCAAGTGGGTTGCTTGTCCCGGATAGTACTACCTTCTTGAGTGTTGTTGGAGCTGCTCTCATCCAGACAAGTAGGGAGTGTTCCATCACACTCCAGACTTGTGTTTTGTAGATGGTGACCAGGCTTTGGGGAGCCAGGAGGTGACTTACTCACTGCAGAACTGTAGGCTCTAATTTCAATGAACGTATGGATATCACAACATTTTGGGAGTGTGTCCTAATAGCTAGCCCCTCTATTGCAAGATATTTTACCACAAATGTGAAAATTTACATAAAATTATGAAAAATCCCAATTTGCCTGATTGATTGCTACCGAAGGCAAAAACAAATCACTCAAGGTGTTGTTTGGTTAAAATAGCTCCATTTATCACAACATACCTAACTTTAACCATTTGAAGACACACACACACACAAAGATAAACAGACAGGACATAAAATATTATGAATAGAGAAAATATTAGTGAAATACAGACCCATATCATAGAATCCCTACGGTGTGGGGGCAGGCCCTTTGGCCCAACAAGCCCACACTGAACCACAGAGCATCCCACCCAGTCCCATTCCCCAATAACCCTCACATCACTGAACACTGTGGGCAATTTAGCACAGCCACTCCACCCTAACCTGCACAACTTTGGACTGTGGGAGGGAACCCATGCAGACACAGGAAAACGTGCAAACTCCACACAGACAGTCACCTCAGGCTGGAATTGAACCCACGTCCCTGATGTTGTGAGGCAGCAGCACTAACCCCTGTGCCACTCTCTATTGTTGGTCCAGATCACAGAAATTGGATCAGTTTCATTTCACCATGTCTGTTTTTTCCATATTTTCAGGCAGCAGTCCAAGATTTTAAAAAGGGGTCTCTTATCCTGAGCACGTGGCTAAAATTGACTGCCATGCTGCCTATGTTACTGTAGTGGCTGCACTTCAAAAGTATTTAATTAGCTGTAAGAAAGTTTGGGATGACATGAAAGGTGCTATATAAGTGCAAACTCTTTCTCTTCTTTCTGAGAAGATTGGGAAATTATCAGCATTAAGCATCAAACCTGACCTACTGTCTTCCGCAAACCTGAGACCTTGGACTGAAAGGAAGCAAAATTCTGACTGAAACACACTTGGTACAATGTTTATTCAACGATGAACAAGACCCTGAACACAGTCCACATATCCATACTCTCAGAGGATGCTTCAGCTTTTAAAAAAATGTCAGTGCTCGTAGCCATAAAGCTGGTGTTATCCATGCATACCTGCTGGGTGACAGTAGGTCTGGCAGAGATTACCCTGCTTCATGACTGGAGTCATTAAAGGCCTCGAATTGATCATCACTTCCGCTATAAGACTCAGTAGATTAGTTATTGATTCTGACGACCTGCAGGAGTCCCTAATAGTCAGCCAGGGGCCTCTACACATTAGTAACTCTTTGCACTGTGGCAACTGCTGGGTTAAGTCTTTCAAAATAGAATAGTGGTCAATATATGATTACTTTGAAGCTCTTCTGGTCTTGGGTTATCCTAACTGACCTCCTTCTTGCTGAGTTTCTAACATTATAAAAATTGGGGTCATACTAACTTGCCCCAAAGGATACATGGCTCTGACAAGGGGATTCAATCAAATTTTTTTCACTGCAGTGTACCACATGCTGGTTTGTCATTATTGTGCTTCAAAAGTTAATTTGAAACTTTCTGAACAAAATCATTAAACTTCAGAATATCGTATTTGAACAAAAATCAGACGTTTGATTCATTCATTGGTTCTCTTCAGTTCAGGTACTCCTGGTTTTGTTCTTTTAAATAACCACCACTAGCCCAAAGATCTGGAAGGTGCACTTACCTCACCTGCTACATATTAGCTAAATCACCCTAATCCAAATGACTAGATCCTACATGCAATATCTTCAATCAGAGAAAGTGCAGGCAAATCAAATTTTTACAAAATTGAGTTGAGTGTGTTCAGGTTAATCACTGCCCACTCTGACTGTCCATGCGAAGCCAGTGGTGAAGACACCTAACTTCCTGACTATCCATTAGCTTGCCTGGTCATTCGGAAGGCAGTTATGAGTCAACCACTTTTCTGTGGGACTGGAAATCACATGCTGGCCAGACCAAGTAAACACGATTATTTTCTCTTAAAAACATAATCTTGATAGCTACATTGTCGCAATTACCAATACATAATTTTTAATCTTCAGATTTTTCTAATCGACTAAATTTGTTTCACAACTGCTATGGTGGCATTTGAACAAAGGTAACCAAATGAATAGTCCAAAAGTACTAAATTACTAATCCCATAACATGTCACCATTATCTTATGCAGTACATCAAGTGCACTTATCAGACAAACATGAATCTGAACATGGCATCCATAAACACCAAATGGATTGGAACAAGGTAACCTCAAACATATAAGTTAGGGGCAAGAGAAGCCATTTAGTCCCTCATGCCTGCTCTGCATTCGAGAAGATCATGGCTGATCTGACCATCCCAGTCAAATCTATTTTCTTACAAAACTTTTTAAATCTTCTCTTTCTCATTTTTGAGGAGAAACTGAATCCTCTGCACCCATCTATGTTCCTGGATCCAGAGAATAAGACTTTTGGGATTTGGATGATCAAGGTTCAAATTTCATTTTTTTCACCGGTAGAATCTAAGATGGTGTCTCACCCACCAGGAGCGAAATATTTCTGAGGGAGAATATAGGGTTTTTGGTAAATTTAGTCTGAGCAGCATTCTAAACAAGCCTCAAAGGGTTGTGGGTCGGGATGATTGTTCAAGATTAGTCACCAGTGAACAAATATCTCCCAGCTAAAGCACTTTAAAGTGAATAATAGTGGGATGAAATTAATTTATTTCAGTATGGGTTCCTTTTTAAGGCTGCAGTTAACTTGCTATTGAGATAAGCATGTGTGCTTTACAAGCACAAGCTCTTATATGCAGATGGATGGAATATTTTGGCATTATTTAACATGGCAGACAAGAAGTTTCTGGTCAGTCTTCTTGGCCATTTTTTGGCTTCTCAATGGTACATAGCACCATAAAATTTGGCACTCCCTGAGCTAATCTAACCTTCTTGATTTCCATTGGTGGTAAATTTAAGTAAACCACTATGACAGGACTAATACATATTTTGGTAGTTTGTATTGTATCTGGATCTGAGAGGTTAATAATGCAGAATGCCATAAGCACCACCCACTAACATTCCCTGTAATTTTGCTTGCTGCTTTGCCTCTTAGGTCCCATTGTAATAAATACTTCTTACTCAATATATGAGCCTCCATTAGTTGAAATCTTCTATAAAGGTCATGGCTCTGAATGTTTGTGGATGTAGTGCCTGTCAAGTGAACTGGTGTGTTCTGGATGGTGCCAATCTTCTTGAATGTTGTCAGAGCTGTAGTCATCCAGGTAAGCAGTGAGTATTCTATCAAACTCTGGCTCGTACATTATAGATGAAAGACATTGAGGAATTAGGAGTTAAGATCCTGCTGCAGAATTCCTATACTCTAATTTACTCTTGTAGCTACTGTACTTATACGGATAGTCTTGTTCAGTTTCTGGTCAATGGTAATGTCCAGAGAAAATGGGGAATTCAGCAATATCACTGATTTAATCTTTGAAGTTCTGGTACAGTCCAAAACATCAAGTAGATATTTAGAGTCCTGAATTGAATATAAACAGTGAGGCTAAAGTCTAATTCAAGTTTTATACTGATGTAGCAGGACATTCAATCATTTGTATTCTAGTCATTTAGAATTAAAGAAAATTACTCCATTAGCCTGCAATCAGAGCTGTACCCACAGTTCTTGATGGCACTATAGGGAGCTGACAGCTGCTAGCCATCTGATTGTCCAGTAGTTTGCAGGGAAGGTATTCCTCCCAGGTGTGGTACAAGATTTGCCCTGAGCCTATTAATGATTTGGTGGACATAAACTTGGAGGAGGCAACCCTGCTAAGTGAATGTTGGCTCACCCCTGACTTTTTAAAATCAGGACTGCGACTGTTGCCTGTGTGTAAAATTCTGGTCCAAGTCAACAATTTGTCTTTACTTTCACGAGTTTCAACTTTAGCCAACAGTTTCTTATGAGGGACTAGACCAAATGCCTTTTAGAAGGAAAAAAAAATTCAGAGACTTTTTCATTTCCACTACTTTAGTGGCCTTTTCAAAAGCTGTAAACATCTTCATCAGGCATGGCCTATTCTTTTAAAATTCCATGCAAGACTTCTATCTTTCCTCCTTCTTACAACCTTCACCTTATAAAAAAAACCAGGGTGCCATTTTCTTTTTTGCACTTCAACAGTAAACTGTGTTATGGGTCTTAGACCTTTATTTAAGCTTATCGTAACATTAATCAAAATAATGTAACAAGTATATTTAAAACTATAAAATGTAATGACTTAAAACACGTTTAAGAGTTCTGAAAAAAAAAATCACTCAAAGTATTAACTTTAATTCTGTCTCCAAAGATACTGCCAGATCTGTTGCATTTTTTCAAATACTTTGTTTTTA